>NC_061080.1:4439003-5039003 GCF_021917145.1 Hypomesus transpacificus
TCAAGAATATACATTTTTCAATGGTTCGCAATGTTTGGAGGAATCCGCCATTACTGCTTGCAGTTATATTTATTATTATTATTCTTGTTCCATGGAAGTCAATGGCAGCCCCTAGAACACTTTGACAACTTTTTGTGAAATTTGGCACACTCATTAAGGACAGTTGATTCTATACCTACACCAAGTTTCATGTCTCCCATAAGACCACTCCAGCGCCACCAACGGGTCAAAGTTGGACTTGTGTTTACACACGCAACTTTTGAACCGTATGACCCATTTTCAAAAATGAGGTACCATTGGATTCCCTGGTTCAAGCCGAGTTCAACGCACCCCATGGCGTCAATTTCCGGTTATATAGATTTTCCGCTACTTCCGGTTTTATCAAAAACCTTTGAAAGCCTACTCCTCCTACAATTTTTGTCATATCTTCTTCAAAGTTACCAGAGATGATCTTCAGACCAAGCGTCACAAAAGTTATCGAAAAGAATTTTGATCCTCACAACCGTTTGTCCGGTACAGCCAATCAAATTCATCAGAAAAGCCGCCAAACAGGATGTGAAGTCCTGTCTCAGCAAATCTTTGAGATATCAACACGAAACTTGGTATATCGATGGAAGACACTACAACATGTTACCGTGTGCAAAGGCAACTTCATATCTCCAAAAATGATTGATATAAAGCAAATTGAACTTATCGCTAACGCTAAAATAATGCTTTACACATCAGCCAGTCAAAAACTGATACTCTGATTCAATCACAAGTTCATATGAAGACTCTTGAGAATGTTTATAACACAAATCTGTGAAAAAGTTGACTGTAAGATCAAAGGTCGATTTTTGGTGAATATTTGAAACATGCTTGCTTGGCTAATTTCTAGCCAAATTTCCAATGAATGTCTCCCCTCCTCCTGCCCGCGCGTGCTCCACATCCTCACACACTCAGCCTTAACTTACACACGCGCGGGCTTGGCAAGACGCACACGCAACATTTCAGGAGAGTGTGGGCTGACCAAGCCCCCACTCATTCCTTGGTTTCTAGCCAAGGCCTTGTGGATCTTGTAATCTTGGATCTCTTAACAAAAGCTGATCTTTTTAGTATTGCATTTCCGATTTTGTATGCAATGGTAAAAAGTTATACAAATCCTGAAACATTGATATATATATATGTATTTATATATATATAAATCTTTATTTCAGACGCCAAGTTCCACATAAAATAACAGACATAGAGCTATAAAAAAGAGAGTAAAACGAAAACATAAAACATAGATAATACAGTGCATAAAAAGTATGAAGACTTTTGTGCCAATGTAGTCTTAAGTTCCAAGTAATCGATAGCAGCTCTTTAGAGGGTTGACCAGGGCCTCTACTATTCAGTTCTCAGACTTGTCCAGTCGACACATGAAACCATACATCAGTTGTCTCAGGAGTGCCTTACAGGTTGGTACGTGCTTAGACAGAAACAACTGACCAGCACTATGCCACCTAGGCACATTAAGTAGCAATCTAAAAGCATCATTGAAACCATACATCAGTTGTCTCAGGATTGCCTTACAGGTTGGTACGTGCTTAGACACAAACAACTGACTAGCACTATGCCACCTTGGCACATTAAGTAGCAATCTAAAAGCATCATTGTAGGCTACTTTCAGTATCTGTATACTCCTTTACCTGTACATAGACCACAAATGAGCAGTGTACAATGGTGTTATGTAGGTTCTAAACAGGGAACATTTAACTGAATCTGAGCACATAGAAAACGTCCTTAATAACATACTGGCCTGAGAATATATTTGACAGCGCTGTTGATACATATCGTTGTCATCTGTCCAATCATCAGAAATGACATGGCAGATATTTTATTTCCTCACAAACACCAAGGGGACTGCCAGATAAATAAAAGGTAGGGAAGGTTAATTTCCTGTCCTGATTACTTCTGACTATCATTATGTGGCTTTTCTTTGCATTATATTTTATATCATGATCTAAGCCATACTGAGAGCACACCCATAGCATCTGTTGCAACAGGCTGAGTGGAACCAGATAATCTGCGTACATCAGATGATTGACAATAGATTCACCAACAAGACAGCCTGTATTTGTCTTATTCAGCTGGCTTGATAAGTCGTCCATATCCATATTAAACAAAAAGGGAAATCAAATTCCTCCTTGTCGAACTCCGTTACCAACATGGAAAGCAGCTGATACAACATTGTCCCATTTAACATGAAAAGTTTGATTTGCATACCAGAACACCAAAATCCTCACAAGAGGTTTAGGGAAACCTCTCGCTATTAGCTTCATAAACAGTTTTTCATGACAAATTCGATCGAAAGCTTTGTAAGCATCAATAAAGCATAAAAATACAGATGAATTAAGACTTGTGTACCTGAGACAATCTCCTTCAGAGCATAGATACAGAGATCAGTACCATGTTTTCTTTTAAAACCAAACTGATTTTCTGCAGTCAGAATATACATTTCCAATTTCAATCAAATAATTCTCTCAAACACTTTAGACAAGATACTGGCCAATGCAATGGGTCGATAGTTGTGTAGCCCGGGTGGTAAACATTTCTGTTGAAACAATCCTATTACATAAATATAAAAGTTTGAATACATAATACTTAAGTTCATAGTTTAATAAATAGACTTTAAGGTTTGAGAGTATGATTTTGATTTGATGAGAAATGCATATTGTTCATGTTTTACTGAATACAGCATTTGGAAATGTATATCTGTTGTTTAAAAAACGCATGTTAAAATGTACCGGTTACAAATATGAAGAGAGTAAGATGAATGTTTTGTGAATCTATGTTGTTGCTTTAATTTTGATTATGATGTTAAGCCAATCCGGTTTGAGGTCAAAGGGCAGGGTAACACGGGAAGTTGGGGTAGATGAGGTTGGAGTAGAAAAAGACAGAGCGAGCGGAGGAGTTGGAGGGAGAAGAAAATTGTAGCGTACGGTAAAATACCAAGAGTGAAGATTTTATATTATCATTAGTGGTGTTATGTTTATATTGTTGGGTGAATATCTCAACCAACAACAATAACCCAGAAAGAGGAGTTTGGCTGTTGGCGGTTTTGGATTAAGCACGGGCTTTGCCGCCAGACTAGCGACAGCGAGTGCCAGGTTGGAGCCGGTGGAGGTCGGGATTGTCGTCGTCCTCAGTCTTCTTCCTGAGTTGGTTCGTCTCGTAAATCCACGAGAGTATTTGGTCGGTCTCTCCTTCACCTGCTGCCGCCCTTCTGCCGCAGTGCGTGTGCTACCGCACTGCTGATCCGAGGTACCAGCTCCTTGTTATTTTGTGCCATCCTGGCGAAACAGCCATTTTGTTTACGGCTACAACGCACACGAGCTACACTCAGGCCTGCACCGTAGAACTGTACTGAATTAAGGTATTCGTGTAGTTAGCATTGCCGGCTAGTTTGTATTGTGTGTCCATGTGCATTACGATGTCATGTAAATGTTGAACCAATAACTGAAGAACTGATTTTTTGTCTGAAGTAAATCTTTCCTGTTTTTGTTTAACAGTTGGTTGTATTGTTTTTTTCATATGTTAAATTGGTTTAAGTTAGTAACAATTACTAACGAACTCAGGTTAGCCACCTCTCATTACAAATCCACCAAACTAGAGAGGCGCTACAGTTGTCTATGCTGTTCAGTTTACCAGCCTTATCTTTAACAACAGGCACTAACAGTACTGACATAATAGAGTTCGGTAGAACACCATGAACCATAATTCCAGTGAGACACATGGCTAGAAATGGACTGAGTCTATAACTGGCATTTTTTAGATGCTCTGCAGAAATGGAATCCATACCACAAGCTTTGTTGTTGTCTAGCATGTGGATGGCATCATAAATATCTACTGATCTAACTATCAAGTCTGCAGAGATACCTTTATATTGATTATCAATTCTCACTGTGTTACTTTGAACACAATTAAATAGTTTACTGTAGTGCTCATGCCATAGATCAGCAATCTTCTCTGGACAACTAACCCCTTTGATATCAGAAGGGAGGGGAGTTCTGTTATTATTTATGATCTTGACCTCCTTCCAGAAGTCAGTAAGATTGTTATTCTGCATCTTTCTGGCCAGCGAGTCTGCTCTCATTGTGTTTTCATTTCTCTTAATGAAACGAGTGCATATTTAAATCTAGCATTTGTGAGGTTTTTGTTATCAAGCAGCACTCCCTGTCTGGGTCTGCCTGCCTCTGACCAGACTCTAAAGGCTTCTCTAGCAGCAGCATGTTGCTCAGACACAAACTCATTCCAGACAGGCCGTGCGTTAGGGACCTTACTCTTGTGATTAATAAAAGGTTCACTGGAAGCATAAAGACATTTGACAATATCATCATACATGGCACAGAGCTTTTCAGCATGATGTTTATCCTTGCAGTTCATATCCGTGCACATTAGGGCATCCCTAGAAAATGCAACATCACTATGTAAGCTGTCAGTTAATAGAGAATATCTGTGCCGAACCTCTTTGGTCAATTTTGACCAGTCCAGTTTTCTTGGGGGGCCAGCAACAAGGGTACACTCTCAACATTTAGCAGCATAGCAACTGGTATGTGATCAGTGGTGGCCAGCCCATAACACATCTCTATACTTTCCAGTGAGTCATGAGCATCGGCTGTGGTTACAATATGGTCTAGCCAGGAAGTTGTGTGCCACGTTTCACTTATATAGGTAAAACTTGTATCAGGCAATAACGCTTGATATAATTAATTTAGTTTCATTACAGAACTGCTGCAGATGTTGTGCGAATAAACGCTTATCTGACATGTCAGCATTAAAATCACCCATGACATAGACACAACATGAACTATTGTCCTCTATGAAGGACTGAATAAAAGCTAACCTGTTCTGAAATTCATCCTCATGGTCATAGGATTCATATGGTGTGTACACATTTACAATAGTAAATTTATTTTCATTGTGATTAAACTCCAACCCAATAGCCCAGTCAACGTTAAGCCACACCACCTTTACCGTTGGGTCATATTTTATGTTCCACAGTATAGCTACACCACCAGCTATCCTCCCACAAACCATTCTCATGCTGAGATCGGTAGTGGACTCTCCAGCACCATGAAAGTTCTTGTGTAGGGAGTTCAATTTGTCCAGATCTTGCTTGGCCATCCAGGTTTCTTGAAGGCAGACAATGTCACTCTCGTCCAGCAATGTGTCCACCACCAAACGTCTTGATCTATCAGCAGCAGTATGTCCTACTCGGAGGCCACGAGCGTTGTAGGATACAACCCGCATTAATGATCTACCACGGACCCATCAGGGCAGCTGGCCGGTGTGTCTGTCTCCCTGGTCTCTACATATAGGCCTACATTCATCCCAGCATCATGACTGAGCTGAAGCTCGGTACCCTGAGAGTGGGGGGTATGCTCTGGTCGAGCTTTTTTGAAAGTATAGACCAAGGGTAATTACCACACCACAACTGTCCCACCATTACCCATAGGTGGCGCTACATTCCACGCCCTAAAGCACAAAGGCTTTCTGGAATGGATAGGCTAACCAAGCCCCCTCCCTTCACTCCTTGGGTTGAAATAAAGGCCCTTGTGGATCTTGATGGTATTATATTTCAGATTTGGTATCCCATTGGTAATTCTGCAGCATAGATTTTTCTATACAGTTCCAATTTGTCAAGAATATACATTTTTCAATGGTTCGCAATGTTTGGAGGAATCCGCCATTACTGCTTGCAGTTATATTTAGGATTCCTCCGTCAGGAGGAAACCTATTGTTATTGTTAGTTTTATTATTAGGATTCCTCCGTCAGGAGGAAACCTATTGTTATTGTTAGTTTTATTATTATTATTATTCTTGTTCCATGGAAGTCAATGGCAGCCCCTAGAACACTTCGACAACTTTTTGTGAAATTTGGCACACTCATTAAGGACAGTTGATTCTATACCTACACCAAGTTTCATGTCTCCCATTAGACCACTCCAGCGCCACCAATGGGTCAAAGTTGGACTTGTGTTTACACACGCAACTTTTGAACCGTATGACCCATTTTCAAAAATGAGGTACCATTGGATTCCCTGGTTCAAGCCGAGTTCAACGCACCCCATGGCGTCAATTTCCGGTTATATAGATTTTCCGCTACTTCCGGTTTTATCAAAAACCTTTGAAAGCCTACTCCTCCTACAATTTTTGTCATATCTTCTTCAAAGTTACCAGAGATGATCTTCAGACCAAGCGTCACAAAAGTTATCGAAAAGAATTTTGATCCTCACAACCGTTTGTCCGGTACAGCCAATCAAATTCATCAGAAAAGCCGCCAAACAGGATGTGAAGTCCTGTCTCAGCAAATCTTTGAGATATCAACACGAAACTTGGTATATCGATGGAAGACACTACAACATGTTACCGTGTGCAAAGGCAACTTCATATCTCCAAAAATGATTGATATAAAGCAAATTGAACTTATCGCTAACGCTAAAATAATGCTTTACACATCAGCCAGTCAAAAACTGATACTCTGATTCAATCACAAGTTCATATGAAGACTCTTGAGAATGTTTATAACACAAATCTGTGAAAAAGTTGACTGTAAGATCAAAGGTCGATTTTTGGTGAATATTTGAAACATGCTTGCTTGGCTAATTTCTAGCCAAATTTCCAATGAATGTCTCCCCTCCTCCTGCCCGCGCGTGCTCCACATCCTCACACACTCAGCCTTAACTTACACACGCGCGGGCTTGGCAAGACGCACACGCAACATTTCAGGAGAGTGTGGGCTGACCAAGCCCCCACTCATTCCTTGGTTTCTAGCCAAGGCCTTGTGGATCTTGTAATCTTGGATCTCTTAACAAAAGCTGATCTTTTTAGTATTGCATTTCCGATTTTGTATGCAATGGTAAAAAGTTATACAAATCCTGAAACATTGATATATATATATGTATTTATATATATATAAATCTTTATTTCAGACGCCAAGTTCCACATAAAATAACAGACATAGAGCTATAAAAAAGAGAGTAAAACGAAAACATAAAACATAGATAATACAGTGCATAAAAAGTATGAAGACTTTTGTGCCAATGTAGTCTTAAGTTCCAAGTAATCGATAGCAGCTCTTTAGAGGGTTGACCAGGGCCTCTACTATTCAGTTCTCAGACTTGTCCAGTCGACACATGAAACCATACATCAGTTGTCTCAGGAGTGCCTTACAGGTTGGTACGTGCTTAGACAGAAACAACTGACCAGCACTATGCCACCTAGGCACATTAAGTAGCAATCTAAAAGCATCATTGAAACCATACATCAGTTGTCTCAGGATTGCCTTACAGGTTGGTACGTGCTTAGACACAAACAACTGACTAGCACTATGCCACCTTGGCACATTAAGTAGCAATCTAAAAGCATCATTGTAGGCTACTTTCAGTATCTGTATACTCCTTTACCTGTACATAGACCACAAATGAGCAGTGTACAATGGTGTTATGTAGGTTCTAAACAGGGAACATTTAACTGAATCTGAGCACATAGAAAACGTCCTTAATAACATACTGGCCTGAGAATATATTTGACAGCGCTGTTGATACATATCGTTGTCATCTGTCCAATCATCAGAAATGACATGGCAGATATTTTATTTCCTCACAAACACCAAGGGGACTGCCAGATAAATAAAAGGTAGGGAAGGTTAATTTCCTGTCCTGATTACTTCTGACTATCATTATGTGGCTTTTCTTTGCATTATATTTTATATCATGATCTAAGCCATACTGAGAGCACACCCATAGCATCTGTTGCAACAGGCTGAGTGGAACCAGATAATCTGCGTACATCAGATGATTGACAATAGATTCACCAACAAGACAGCCTGTATTTGTCTTATTCAGCTGGCTTGATAAGTCGTCCATATCCATATTAAACAAAAAGGGAAATCAAATTCCTCCTTGTCGAACTCCGTTACCAACATGGAAAGCAGCTGATACAACATTGTCCCATTTAACATGAAAAGTTTGATTTGCATACCAGAACACCAAAATCCTCACAAGAGGTTTAGGGAAACCTCTCGCTATTAGCTTCATAAACAGTTTTTCATGACAAATTCGATCGAAAGCTTTGTAAGCATCAATAAAGCATAAAAATACAGATGAATTAAGACTTGTGTACCTGAGACAATCTCCTTCAGAGCATAGATACAGAGATCAGTACCATGTTTTCTTTTAAAACCAAACTGATTTTCTGCAGTCAGAATATACATTTCCAATTTCAATCAAATAATTCTCTCAAACACTTTAGACAAGATACTGGCCAATGCAATGGGTCGATAGTTGTGTAGCCCGGGTGGTAAACATTTCTGTTGAAACAATCCTATTACATAAATATAAAAGTTTGAATACATAATACTTAAGTTCATAGTTTAATAAATAGACTTTAAGGTTTGAGAGTATGATTTTGATTTGATGAGAAATGCATATTGTTCATGTTTTACTGAATACAGCATTTGGAAATGTATATCTGTTGTTTAAAAAACGCATGTTAAAATGTACCGGTTACAAATATGAAGAGAGTAAGATGAATGTTTTGTGAATCTATGTTGTTGCTTTAATTTTGATTATGATGTTAAGCCAATCCGGTTTGAGGTCAAAGGGCAGGGTAACACGGGAAGTTGGGGTAGATGAGGTTGGAGTAGAAAAAGACAGAGCGAGCGGAGGAGTTGGAGGGAGAAGAAAATTGTAGCGTACGGTAAAATACCAAGAGTGAAGATTTTATATTATCATTAGTGGTGTTATGTTTATATTGTTGGGTGAATATCTCAACCAACAACAATAACCCAGAAAGAGGAGTTTGGCTGTTGGCGGTTTTGGATTAAGCACGGGCTTTGCCGCCAGACTAGCGACAGCGAGTGCCAGGTTGGAGCCGGTGGAGGTCGGGATTGTCGTCGTCCTCAGTCTTCTTCCTGAGTTGGTTCGTCTCGTAAATCCACGAGAGTATTTGGTCGGTCTCTCCTTCACCTGCTGCCGCCCTTCTGCCGCAGTGCGTGTGCTACCGCACTGCTGATCCGAGGTACCAGCTCCTTGTTATTTTGTGCCATCCTGGCGAAACAGCCATTTTGTTTACGGCTACAACGCACACGAGCTACACTCAGGCCTGCACCGTAGAACTGTACTGAATTAAGGTATTCGTGTAGTTAGCATTGCCGGCTAGTTTGTATTGTGTGTCCATGTGCATTACGATGTCATGTAAATGTTGAACCAATAACTGAAGAACTGATTTTTTGTCTGAAGTAAATCTTTCCTGTTTTTGTTTAACAGTTGGTTGTATTGTTTTTTTCATATGTTAAATTGGTTTAAGTTAGTAACAATTACTAACGAACTCAGGTTAGCCACCTCTCATTACAAATCCACCAAACTAGAGAGGCGCTACAGTTGTCTATGCTGTTCAGTTTACCAGCCTTATCTTTAACAACAGGCACTAACAGTACTGACATAATAGAGTTCGGTAGAACACCATGAACCATAATTCCAGTGAGACACATGGCTAGAAATGGACTGAGTCTATAACTGGCATTTTTTAGATGCTCTGCAGAAATGGAATCCATACCACAAGCTTTGTTGTTGTCTAGCATGTGGATGGCATCATAAATATCTACTGATCTAACTATCAAGTCTGCAGAGATACCTTTATATTGATTATCAATTCTCACTGTGTTACTTTGAACACAATTAAATAGTTTACTGTAGTGCTCATGCCATAGATCAGCAATCTTCTCTGGACAACTAACCCCTTTGATATCAGAAGGGAGGGGAGTTCTGTTATTATTTATGATCTTGACCTCCTTCCAGAAGTCAGTAAGATTGTTATTCTGCATCTTTCTGGCCAGCGAGTCTACTCTCATTGTGTTTTCATTTCTCTTAATGAAACGAGTGCATATTTAAATCTAGCATTTGTGAGGTTTTTGTTATCAAGCAGCACTCCCTGTCTGGGTCTGCCTGCCTCTGACCAGACTCTAAAGGCTTCTCTAGCAGCAGCATGTTGCTCAGACACAAACTCATTCCAGACAGGCCGTGCGTTAGGGACCTTACTCTTGTGATTAATAAAAGGTTCACTGGAAGCATAAAGACATTTGACAATATCATCATACATGGCACAGAGCTTTTCAGCATGATGTTTATCCTTGCAGTTCATATCCGTGCACATTAGGGCATCCCTAGAAAATGCAACATCACTATGTAAGCTGTCAGTTAATAGAGAATATCTGTGCCGAACCTCTTTGGTCAATTTTGACCAGTCCAGTTTTCTTGGGGGGCCAGCAACAAGGGTACAATCTCAACATTTAGCAGCATAGCAACTGGTATGTGATCAGTGGTGGCCAGCCCATAACACATCTCTATACTTTCCAGTGAGTCATGAGCATCGGCTGTGGTTACAATATGGTCTAGCCAGGAAGTTGTGTGCCACGTTTCACTTATATAGGTAAAACTTGTATCAGGCAATAACGCTTGATATAATTAATTTAGTTTCATTACAGAACTGCTGCAGATGTTGTGCGAATAAACGCTTATCTGACATTTCAGCATTAAAATCACCCATGACATAGACACAACATGAACTATTGTCCTCTATGAAGGACTGAATAAAAGCTAACCTGTTCTGAAATTCATCCTCATGGTCATAGGATTCATATGGTGTGTACACATTTACAATAGTAAATTTATTTTCATTGTGATTAAACTCCAACCCAATAGCCCAGTCAACGTTAAGCCACACCACCTTTACCGTTGGGTCATATTTTATGTTCCACAGTATAGCTACACCACCAGCTATCCTCCCACAAACCATTCTCATGCTGAGATTGGTAGTGGACTCTCCAGCACTATGAAACATCTTGTGTAGGGAGTTCAATTTGTCCAGATCTTGCTTGGCCATCCAGGTTTCTTGAAGGCAGACAATGTCACTCTCGTCCAGCAATGTGTCCACCACCAAACGTCTTGATCTATCAGCAGCAGTATGTCCTACTCGGAGGCCACGAGCGTTGTAGGATACAACCCGCATTAATGATCTACCACGGACCCATCAGGGCAGCTGGCCGGTGTGTCTGTCTCCCTGGTCTCTACATATAGGCCTACATTCATCCCAGCATCATGACTGAGCTGAAGCTCGGTACCCTGAGAGTGGGGGGTATGCTCTGGTCGAGCTTTTTTGAAAGTATAGACCAAGGGTAATTACCACACCACAACTGTCCCACCATTACCCATAGGTGGCGCTACATTCCACGCCCTAAAGCACAAAGGCTTTCTGGAATGGATAGGCTAACCAAGCCCCCTCCCTTCACTCCTTGGGTTGAAATAAAGGCCCTTGTGGATCTTGATGGTATTATATTTCAGATTTGGTATCCCATTGGTAATTCTGCAGCATAGATTTTTCTATACAGTTCCAATTTGTCAAGAATATACATTTTTCAATGGTTCGCAATGTTTGGAGGAATCCGCCATTACTGCTTGCAGTTATATTTAGGATTAGGAGGAAACCTATTGTTATTGTTAGTTTTATTATTAGGATTCCTTCAGGAGGAAACCTTCTTGTTCCATGGAAGTCAATGGCAGCCCCTAGAACACTTCGACAACTTTTTGTGAAATTTGGCACACTCATTAAGGACAGTTGATTCTATACCTACACCAAGTTTCATGTCTCCCATTAGACCACTCCAGCGCCACCAATGGGTCAAAGTTGGACTTGTGTTTACACACGCAACTTTTGAACCGTATGACCCATTTTCAAAAATGAGGTACCATTGGATTCCCTGGTTCAAGCCGAGTTCAACGCACCCCATGGCGTCAATTTCCGGTTATATAGATTTTCCGCTACTTCCGGTTTTATCAAAAACCTTTGAAAGCCTACTCCTCCTACAATTTTTGTCATATCTTCTTCAAAGTTACCAGAGATGATCTTCAGACCAAGCGTCACAAAAGTTATCGAAAAGAATTTTGATCCTCACAACCGTTTGTCCGGTACAGCCAATCAAATTCATCAGAAAAGCCGCCAAACAGGATGTGAAGTCATGTCTCAGCAAATCTTTGAGATATCAACACGAAACTTGGTATATCGATGGAAGACACTACAACATGTTACCGTGTGCAAAGGCAACTTCATATCTCCAAAAATGATTGATATAAAGCAAATTGAACTTATCGCTAACGCTAAAATAATGCTTTACACATCAGCCAGTCAAAAACTGATACTCTGATTCAATCACAAGTTCATATGAAGACTCTTGAGAATGTTTATAACACAAATCTGTGAAAAAGTTGACTGTAAGATCAAAGGTCGATTTTTGGTGAATATTTGAAACATGCTTGCTTGGCTAATTTCTAGCCAAATTTCCAATGAATGTCTCCCCTCCTCCTGCCCGCGCGTGCTCCACATCCTCACACACTCAGCCTTAACTTACACACGCGCGGGCTTGGCAAGACGCACACGCAACATTTCAGGAGAGTGTGGGCTGACCAAGCCCCCACTCATTCCTTGGTTTCTAGCCAAGGCCTTGTGGATCTTGTAATCTTGGATCTCTTAACAAAAGCTGATCTTTTTAGTATTGCATTTCCGATTTTGTATGCAATGGTAAAAAGTTATACAAATCCTGAAACATTGATATATATATATGTATTTATATATATATAAATCTTTATTTCAGACGCCAAGTTCCACATAAAATAACAGACATAGAGCTATAAAAAAGAGAGTAAAACGAAAACATAAAACATAGATAATACAGTGCATAAAAAGTATGAAGACTTTTGTGCCAATGTAGTCTTAAGTTCCAAGTAATCGATAGCAGCTCTTTAGAGGGTTGACCAGGGCCTCTACTATTCAGTTCTCAGACTTGTCCAGTCGACACATGAAACCATACATCAGTTGTCTCAGGAGTGCCTTACAGGTTGGTACGTGCTTAGACAGAAACAACTGACCAGCACTATGCCACCTAGGCACATTAAGTAGCAATCTAAAAGCATCATTGAAACCATACATCAGTTGTCTCAGGATTGCCTTACAGGTTGGTACGTGCTTAGACACAAACAACTGACTAGCACTATGCCACCTTGGCACATTAAGTAGCAATCTAAAAGCATCATTGTAGGCTACTTTCAGTATCTGTATACTCCTTTACCTGTACATAGACCACAAATGAGCAGTGTACAATGGTGTTATGTAGGTTCTAAACAGGGAACATTTAACTGAATCTGAGCACATAGAAAACGTCCTTAATAACATACTGGCCTGAGAATATATTTGACAGCGCTGTTGATACATATCGTTGTCATCTGTCCAATCATCAGAAATGACATGGCAGATATTTTATTTCCTCACAAACACCAAGGGGACTGCCAGATAAATAAAAGGTAGGGAAGGTTAATTTCCTGTCCTGATTACTTCTGACTATCATTATGTGGCTTTTCTTTGCATTATATTTTATATCATGATCTAAGCCATACTGAGAGCACACCCATAGCATCTGTTGCAACAGGCTGAGTGGAACCAGATAATCTGCGTACATCAGATGATTGACAATAGATTCACCAACAAGACAGCCTGTATTTGTCTTATTCAGCTGGCTTGATAAGTCGTCCATATCCATATTAAACAAAAAGGGAAATCAAATTCCTCCTTGTCGAACTCCGTTACCAACATGGAAAGCAGCTGATACAACATTGTCCCATTTAACATGAAAAGTTTGATTTGCATACCAGAACACCAAAATCCTCACAAGAGGTTTAGGGAAACCTCTCGCTATTAGCTTCATAAACAGTTTTTCATGACAAATTCGATCGAAAGCTTTGTAAGCATCAATAAAGCATAAAAATACAGATGAATTAAGACTTGTGTACCTGAGACAATCTCCTTCAGAGCATAGATACAGAGATCAGTACCATGTTTTCTTTTAAAACCAAACTGATTTTCTGCAGTCAGAATATACATTTCCAATTTCAATCAAATAATTCTCTCAAACACTTTAGACAAGATACTGGCCAATGCAATGGGTCGATAGTTGTGTAGCCCGGGTGGTAAACATTTCTGTTGAAACAATCCTATTACATAAATATAAAAGTTTGAATACATAATACTTAAGTTCATAGTTTAATAAATAGACTTTAAGGTTTGAGAGTATGATTTTGATTTGATGAGAAATGCATATTGTTCATGTTTTACTGAATACAGCATTTGGAAATGTATATCTGTTGTTTAAAAAACGCATGTTAAAATGTACCGGTTACAAATATGAAGAGAGTAAGATGAATGTTTTGTGAATCTATGTTGTTGCTTTAATTTTGATTATGATGTTAAGCCAATCCGGTTTGAGGTCAAAGGGCAGGGTAACACGGGAAGTTGGGGTAGATGAGGTTGGAGTAGAAAAAGACAGAGCGAGCGGAGGAGTTGGAGGGAGAAGAAAATTGTAGCGTACGGTAAAATACCAAGAGTGAAGATTTTATATTATCATTAGTGGTGTTATGTTTATATTGTTGGGTGAATATCTCAACCAACAACAATAACCCAGAAAGAGGAGTTTGGCTGTTGGCGGTTTTGGATTAAGCACGGGCTTTGCCGCCAGACTAGCGACAGCGAGTGCCAGGTTGGAGCCGGTGGAGGTCGGGATTGTCGTCGTCCTCAGTCTTCTTCCTGAGTTGGTTCGTCTCGTAAATCCACGAGAGTATTTGGTCGGTCTCTCCTTCACCTGCTGCCGCCCTTCTGCCGCAGTGCGTGTGCTACCGCACTGCTGATCCGAGGTACCAGCTCCTTGTTATTTTGTGCCATCCTGGCGAAACAGCCATTTTGTTTACGGCTACAACGCACACGAGCTACACTCAGGCCTGCACCGTAGAACTGTACTGAATTAAGGTATTCGTGTAGTTAGCATTGCCGGCTAGTTTGTATTGTGTGTCCATGTGCATTACGATGTCATGTAAATGTTGAACCAATAACTGAAGAACTGATTTTTTGTCTGAAGTAAATCTTTCCTGTTTTTGTTTAACAGTTGGTTGTATTGTTTTTTTCATATGTTAAATTGGTTTAAGTTAGTAACAATTACTAACGAACTCAGGTTAGCCACCTCTCATTACAAATCCACCAAACTAGAGAGGCGCTACAGTTGTCTATGCTGTTCAGTTTACCAGCCTTATCTTTAACAACAGGCACTAACAGTACTGACATAATAGAGTTCGGTAGAACACCATGAACCATAATTCCAGTGAGACACATGGCTAGAAATGGACTGAGTCTATAACTGGCATTTTTTAGATGCTCTGCAGAAATGGAATCCATACCACAAGCTTTGTTGTTGTCTAGCATGTGGATGGCATCATAAATATCTACTGATCTAACTATCAAGTCTGCAGAGATACCTTTATATTGATTATCAATTCTCACTGTGTTACTTTGAACACAATTAAATAGTTTACTGTAGTGCTCATGCCATAGATCAGCAATCTTCTCTGGACAACTAACCCCTTTGATATCAGAAGGGAGGGGAGTTCTGTTATTATTTATGATCTTGACCTCCTTCCAGAAGTCAGTAAGATTGTTATTCTGCATCTTTCTGGCCAGCGAGTCTGCTCTCATTGTGTTTTCATTTCTCTTAATGAAACGAGTGCATATTTAAATCTAGCATTTGTGAGGTTTTTGTTATCAAGCAGCACTCCCTGTCTGGGTCTGCCTGCCTCTGACCAGACTCTAAAGGCTTCTCTAGCAGCAGCATGTTGCTCAGACACAAACTCATTCCAGACAGGCCGTGCGTTAGGGACCTTACTCTTGTGATTAATAAAAGGTTCACTGGAAGCATAAAGACATTTGACAATATCATCATACATGGCACAGAGCTTTTCAGCATGATGTTTATCCTTGCAGTTCATATCCGTGCACATTAGGGCATCCCTAGAAAATGCAACATCACTATGTAAGCTGTCAGTTAATAGAGAATATCTGTGCCGAACCTCTTTGGTCAATTTTGACCAGTCCAGTTTTCTTGGGGGGCCAGCAACAAGGGTACACTCTCAACATTTAGCAGCATAGCAACTGGTATGTGATCAGTGGTGGCCAGCCCATAACACATCTCTATACTTTCCAGTGAGTCATGAGCATCGGCTGTGGTTACAATATGGTCTAGCCAGGAAGTTGTGTGCCACGTTTCACTTATATAGGTAAAACTTGTATCAGGCAATAACGCTTGATATAATTAATTTAGTTTCATTACAGAACTGCTGCAGATGTTGTGCGAATAAACGCTTATCTGACATGTCAGCATTAAAATCACCCATGACATAGACACAACATGAACTATTGTCCTCTATGAAGGACTGAATAAAAGCTAACCTGTTCTGAAATTCATCCTCATGGTCATAGGATTCATATGGTGTGTACACATTTACAATAGTACATTTATTTTCATTGTGATTAAACTCCAACCCAATAGCCCAGTCAACGTTAAGCCACACCACCTTTACCGTTGGGTCATATTTTATGTTCCACAGTATAGCTACACCACCAGCTATCCTCCCACAAACCATTCTCATGCTGAGATCGGTAGTGGACTCTCCAGCACCATGAAAGTTCTTGTGTAGGGAGTTCAATTTGTCCAGATCTTGCTTGGTCATCCAGGTTTCTTGAAGGCAGACAATGTCACTCTCGTCCAGCAATGTGTCCACCACCAAACGTCTTGATCTATCAGCAGCAGTATGTCCTACTCGGAGGCCACGAGCGTTGTAGGATACAACCCGCATTAATGATCTACCACGGACCCATCAGGGCAGCTGGCCGGTGTGTCTGTCTCCCTGGTCTCTACATATAGGCCTACATTCATCCCAGCATCATGACTGAGCTGAAGCTCGGTACCCTGAGAGCGGGGGGTATGCTCTGGTCGAGCTTTTTTGAAAGTATAGACCAAGGGTAATTACCAAACCACAACTGTCCCACCATTACCCATAGGTGGCGCTACATTCCACGCCCTAAAGCACAAAGGCTTTCTGGAATGGATAGGCTAACCAAGCCCCCTCCCTTCACTCCTTGGGTTGAAATAAAGGCCCTTGTGGATCTTGGTGGTATTATATTTCAGATTTGGTATCCCATTGGTAATTCTGCAGCATAGATTTTTCTATACAGTTCCAATTTGTCAAGAATATACATTTTTCAATGGTTCGCAATGTTTGGAGGAATCCGCCATTACTGCTTGCAGTTATATTTATTATTATTCTTGTTCCATGGAAGTCAATGGCAGCCCCTAGAACACTTCGACAACTTTTTGTGAAATTTGGCACACTCATTAAGGACAGTTGATTCTATACCTACACCAAGTTTCATGTCTCCCATTAGACCACTCCAGCGCCACCAATGGGTCAAAGTTGGACTTGTGTTTACACACGCAACTTTTGAACCGTATGACCCATTTTCAAAAATGAGGTACCATTGGATTCCCTGGTTCAAGCCGAGTTCAACGCACCCCATGGCGTCAATTTCCGGTTATATAGATTTTCCGCTACTTCCGGTTTTATCAAAAACCTTTGAAAGCCTACTCCTCCTACAATTTTTGTCATATCTTCTTCAAAGTTACCAGAGATGATCTTCAGACCAAGCGTCACAAAAGTTATCGAAAAGAATTTTGATCCTCACAACCGTTTGTCCGGTACAGCCAATCAAATTCATCAGAAAAGCCGCCAAACAGGATGTGAAGTCCTGTCTCAGCAAATCTTTGAGATATCAACACGAAACTTGGTATATCGATGGAAGACACTACAACATGTTACCGTGTGCAAAGGCAACTTCATATCTCCAAAAATGATTGATATAAAGCAAATTGAACTTATCGCTAACGCTAAAATAATGCTTTACACATCAGCCAGTCAAAAACTGATACTCTGATTCAATCACAAGTTCATATGAAGACTCTTGAGAATGTTTATAACACAAATCTGTGAAAAAGTTGACTGTAAGATCAAAGGTCGATTTTTGGTGAATATTTGAAACATGCTTGCTTGGCTAATTTCTAGCCAAATTTCCAATGAATGTCTCCCCTCCTCCTGCCCGCGCGTGCTCCACATCCTCACACACTCAGCCTTAACTTACACACGCGCGGGCTTGGCAAGACGCACACGCAACATTTCAGGAGAGTGTGGGCTGACCAAGCCCCCACTCATTCCTTGGTTTCTAGCCAAGGCCTTGTGGATCTTGTAATCTTGGATCTCTTAACAAAAGCTGATCTTTTTAGTATTGCATTTCCGATTTTGTATGCAATGGTAAAAAGTTATACAAATCCTGAAACATTGATATATATATATGTATTTATATATATATAAATCTTTATTTCAGACGCCAAGTTCCACATAAAATAACAGACATAGAGCTATAAAAAAGAGAGTAAAACGAAAACATAAAACATAGATAATACAGTGCATAAAAAGTATGAAGACTTTTGTGCCAATGTAGTCTTAAGTTCCAAGTAATCGATAGCAGCTCTTTAGAGGGTTGACCAGGGCCTCTACTATTCAGTTCTCAGACTTGTCCAGTCGACACATGAAACCATACATCAGTTGTCTCAGGAGTGCCTTACAGGTTGGTACGTGCTTAGACAGAAACAACTGACCAGCACTATGCCACCTAGGCACATTAAGTAGCAATCTAAAAGCATCATTGAAACCATACATCAGTTGTCTCAGGATTGCCTTACAGGTTGGTACGTGCTTAGACACAAACAACTGACTAGCACTATGCCACCTTGGCACATTAAGTAGCAATCTAAAAGCATCATTGTAGGCTACTTTCAGTATCTGTATACTCCTTTACCTGTACATAGACCACAAATGAGCAGTGTACAATGGTGTTATGTAGGTTCTAAACAGGGAACATTTAACTGAATCTGAGCACATAGAAAACGTCCTTAATAACATACTGGCCTGAGAATATATTTGACAGCGCTGTTGATACATATCGTTGTCATCTGTCCAATCATCAGAAATGACATGGCAGATATTTTATTTCCTCACAAACACCAAGGGGACTGCCAGATAAATAAAAGGTAGGGAAGGTTAATTTCCTGTCCTGATTACTTCTGACTATCATTATGTGGCTTTTCTTTGCATTATATTTTATATCATGATCTAAGCCATACTGAGAGCACACCCATAGCATCTGTTGCAACAGGCTGAGTGGAACCAGATAATCTGCGTACATCAGATGATTGACAATAGATTCACCAACAAGACAGCCTGTATTTGTCTTATTCAGCTGGCTTGATAAGTCGTCCATATCCATATTAAACAAAAAGGGAAATCAAATTCCTCCTTGTCGAACTCCGTTACCAACATGGAAAGCAGCTGATACAACATTGTCCCATTTAACATGAAAAGTTTGATTTGCATACCAGAACACCAAAATCCTCACAAGAGGTTTAGGGAAACCTCTCGCTATTAGCTTCATAAACAGTTTTTCATGACAAATTCGATCGAAAGCTTTGTAAGCATCAATAAAGCATAAAAATACAGATGAATTAAGACTTGTGTACCTGAGACAATCTCCTTCAGAGCATAGATACAGAGATCAGTACCATGTTTTCTTTTAAAACCAAACTGATTTTCTGCAGTCAGAATATACATTTCCAATTTCAATCAAATAATTCTCTCAAACACTTTAGACAAGATACTGGCCAATGCAATGGGTCGATAGTTGTGTAGCCCGGGTGGTAAACATTTCTGTTGAAACAATCCTATTACATAAATATAAAAGTTTGAATACATAATACTTAAGTTCATAGTTTAATAAATAGACTTTAAGGTTTGAGAGTATGATTTTGATTTGATGAGAAATGCATATTGTTCATGTTTTACTGAATACAGCATTTGGAAATGTATATCTGTTGTTTAAAAAACGCATGTTAAAATGTACCGGTTACAAATATGAAGAGAGTAAGATGAATGTTTTGTGAATCTATGTTGTTGCTTTAATTTTGATTATGATGTTAAGCCAATCCGGTTTGAGGTCAAAGGGCAGGGTAACACGGGAAGTTGGGGTAGATGAGGTTGGAGTAGAAAAAGACAGAGCGAGCGGAGGAGTTGGAGGGAGAAGAAAATTGTAGCGTACGGTAAAATACCAAGAGTGAAGATTTTATATTATCATTAGTGGTGTTATGTTTATATTGTTGGGTGAATATCTCAACCAACAACAATAACCCAGAAAGAGGAGTTTGGCTGTTGGCGGTTTTGGATTAAGCACGGGCTTTGCCGCCAGACTAGCGACAGCGAGTGCCAGGTTGGAGCCGGTGGAGGTCGGGATTGTCGTCGTCCTCAGTCTTCTTCCTGAGTTGGTTCGTCTCGTAAATCCACGAGAGTATTTGGTCGGTCTCTCCTTCACCTGCTGCCGCCCTTCTGCCGCAGTGCGTGTGCTACCGCACTGCTGATCCGAGGTACCAGCTCCTTGTTATTTTGTGCCATCCTGGCGAAACAGCCATTTTGTTTACGGCTACAACGCACACGAGCTACACTCAGGCCTGCACCGTAGAACTGTACTGAATTAAGGTATTCGTGTAGTTAGCATTGCCGGCTAGTTTGTATTGTGTGTCCATGTGCATTACGATGTCATGTAAATGTTGAACCAATAACTGAAGAACTGATTTTTTGTCTGAAGTAAATCTTTCCTGTTTTTGTTTAACAGTTGGTTGTATTGTTTTTTTCATATGTTAAATTGGTTTAAGTTAGTAACAATTACTAACGAACTCAGGTTAGCCACCTCTCATTACAAATCCACCAAACTAGAGAGGCGCTACAGTTGTCTATGCTGTTCAGTTTACCAGCCTTATCTTTAACAACAGGCACTAACAGTACTGACATAATAGAGTTCGGTAGAACACCATGAACCATAATTCCAGTGAGACACATGGCTAGAAATGGACTGAGTCTATAACTGGCATTTTTTAGATGCTCTGCAGAAATGGAATCCATACCACAAGCTTTGTTGTTGTCTAGCATGTGGATGGCATCATAAATATCTACTGATCTAACTATCAAGTCTGCAGAGATACCTTTATATTGATTATCAATTCTCACTGTGTTACTTTGAACACAATTAAATAGTTTACTGTAGTGCTCATGCCATAGATCAGCAATCTTCTCTGGACAACTAACCCCTTTGATATCAGAAGGGAGGGGAGTTCTGTTATTATTTATGATCTTGACCTCCTTCCAGAAGTCAGTAAGATTGTTATTCTGCATCTTTCTGGCCAGCGAGTCTACTCTCATTGTGTTTTCATTTCTCTTAATGAAACGAGTGCATATTTAAATCTAGCATTTGTGAGGTTTTTGTTATCAAGCAGCACTCCCTGTCTGGGTCTGCCTGCCTCTGACCAGACTCTAAAGGCTTCTCTAGCAGCAGCATGTTGCTCAGACACAAACTCATTCCAGACAGGCCGTGCGTTAGGGACCTTACTCTTGTGATTAATAAAAGGTTCACTGGAAGCATAAAGACATTTGACAATATCATCATACATGGCACAGAGCTTTTCAGCATGATGTTTATCCTTGCAGTTCATATCCGTGCACATTAGGGCATCCCTAGAAAATGCAACATCACTATGTAAGCTGTCAGTTAATAGAGAATATCTGTGCCGAACCTCTTTGGTCAATTTTGACCAGTCCAGTTTTCTTGGGGGGCCAGCAACAAGGGTACAATCTCAACATTTAGCAGCATAGCAACTGGTATGTGATCAGTGGTGGCCAGCCCATAACACATCTCTATACTTTCCAGTGAGTCATGAGCATCGGCTGTGGTTACAATATGGTCTAGCCAGGAAGTTGTGTGCCACGTTTCACTTATATAGGTAAAACTTGTATCAGGCAATAACGCTTGATATAATTAATTTAGTTTCATTACAGAACTGCTGCAGATGTTGTGCGAATAAACGCTTATCTGACATTTCAGCATTAAAATCACCCATGACATAGACACAACATGAACTATTGTCCTCTATGAAGGACTGAATAAAAGCTAACCTGTTCTGAAATTCATCCTCATGGTCATAGGATTCATATGGTGTGTACACATTTACAATAGTAAATTTATTTTCATTGTGATTAAACTCCAACCCAATAGCCCAGTCAACGTTAAGCCACACCACCTTTACCGTTGGGTCATATTTTATGTTCCACAGTATAGCTACACCACCAGCTATCCTCCCACAAACCATTCTCATGCTGAGATTGGTAGTGGACTCTCCAGCACTATGAAACATCTTGTGTAGGGAGTTCAATTTGTCCAGATCTTGCTTGGCCATCCAGGTTTCTTGAAGGCAGACAATGTCACTCTCGTCCAGCAATGTGTCCACCACCAAACGTCTTGATCTATCAGCAGCAGTATGTCCTACTCGGAGGCCACGAGCGTTGTAGGATACAACCCGCATTAATGATCTACCACGGACCCATCAGGGCAGCTGGCCGGTGTGTCTGTCTCCCTGGTCTCTACATATAGGCCTACATTCATCCCAGCATCATGACTGAGCTGAAGCTCGGTACCCTGAGAGTGGGGGGTATGCTCTGGTCGAGCTTTTTTGAAAGTATAGACCAAGGGTAATTACCACACCACAACTGTCCCACCATTACCCATAGGTGGCGCTACATTCCACGCCCTAAAGCACAAAGGCTTTCTGGAATGGATAGGCTAACCAAGCCCCCTCCCTTCACTCCTTGGGTTGAAATAAAGGCCCTTGTGGATCTTGATGGTATTATATTTCAGATTTGGTATCCCATTGGTAATTCTGCAGCATAGATTTTTCTATACAGTTCCAATTTGTCAAGAATATACATTTTTCAATGGTTCGCAATGTTTGGAGGAATCCGCCATTACTGCTTGCAGTTATATTTATTATTATTCTTGTTCCATGGAAGTCAATGGCAGCCCCTAGAACACTTCGACAACTTTTTGTGAAATTTGGCACACTCATTAAGGACAGTTGATTCTATACCTACACCAAGTTTCATGTCTCCCATTAGACCACTCCAGCGCCACCAATGGGTCAAAGTTGGACTTGTGTTTACACACGCAACTTTTGAACCGTATGACCCATTTTCAAAAATGAGGTACCATTGGATTCCCTGGTTCAAGCCGAGTTCAACGCACCCCATGGCGT
Organism: Hypomesus transpacificus; assembly: GCF_021917145.1. Taxonomy (NCBI): domain Eukaryota; kingdom Metazoa; phylum Chordata; class Actinopteri; order Osmeriformes; family Osmeridae; genus Hypomesus; species Hypomesus transpacificus. The sequence continues at coordinate 4,462,141 of NC_061080.1, forward strand.
CAATTTCCGGTTATATAGATTTTCCGCTACTTCCGGTTTTATCAAAAACCTTTGAAAGCCTACTCCTCCTACAATTTTTGTCATATCTTCTTCAAAGTTACCAGAGATGATCTTCAGACCAAGCGTCACAAAAGTTATCGAAAAGAATTTTGATCCTCACAACCGTTTGTCCGGTACAGCCAATCAAATTCATCAGAAAAGCCGCCAAACAGGATGTGAAGTCCTGTCTCAGCAAATCTTTGAGATATCAACACGAAACTTGGTATATCGATGGAAGACACTACAACATGTTACCGTGTGCAAAGGCAACTTCATATCTCCAAAAATGATTGATATAAAGCAAATTGAACTTATCGCTAACGCTAAAATAATGCTTTACACATCAGCCAGTCAAAAACTGATACTCTGATTCAATCACAAGTTCATATGAAGACTCTTGAGAATGTTTATAACACAAATCTGTGAAAAAGTTGACTGTAAGATCAAAGGTCGATTTTTGGTGAATATTTGAAACATGCTTGCTTGGCTAATTTCTAGCCAAATTTCCAATGAATGTCTCCCCTCCTCCTGCCCGCGCGTGCTCCACATCCTCACACACTCAGCCTTAACTTACACACGCGCGGGCTTGGCAAGACGCACACGCAACATTTCAGGAGAGTGTGGGCTGACCAAGCCCCCACTCATTCCTTGGTTTCTAGCCAAGGCCTTGTGGATCTTGTAATCTTGGATCTCTTAACAAAAGCTGATCTTTTTAGTATTGCATTTCCGATTTTGTATGCAATGGTAAAAAGTTATACAAATCCTGAAACATTGATATATATATATGTATTTATATATATATAAATCTTTATTTCAGACGCCAAGTTCCACATAAAATAACAGACATAGAGCTATAAAAAAGAGAGTAAAACGAAAACATAAAACATAGATAATACAGTGCATAAAAAGTATGAAGACTTTTGTGCCAATGTAGTCTTAAGTTCCAAGTAATCGATAGCAGCTCTTTAGAGGGTTGACCAGGGCCTCTACTATTCAGTTCTCAGACTTGTCCAGTCGACACATGAAACCATACATCAGTTGTCTCAGGAGTGCCTTACAGGTTGGTACGTGCTTAGACAGAAACAACTGACCAGCACTATGCCACCTAGGCACATTAAGTAGCAATCTAAAAGCATCATTGAAACCATACATCAGTTGTCTCAGGATTGCCTTACAGGTTGGTACGTGCTTAGACACAAACAACTGACTAGCACTATGCCACCTTGGCACATTAAGTAGCAATCTAAAAGCATCATTGTAGGCTACTTTCAGTATCTGTATACTCCTTTACCTGTACATAGACCACAAATGAGCAGTGTACAATGGTGTTATGTAGGTTCTAAACAGGGAACATTTAACTGAATCTGAGCACATAGAAAACGTCCTTAATAACATACTGGCCTGAGAATATATTTGACAGCGCTGTTGATACATATCGTTGTCATCTGTCCAATCATCAGAAATGACATGGCAGATATTTTATTTCCTCACAAACACCAAGGGGACTGCCAGATAAATAAAAGGTAGGGAAGGTTAATTTCCTGTCCTGATTACTTCTGACTATCATTATGTGGCTTTTCTTTGCATTATATTTTATATCATGATCTAAGCCATACTGAGAGCACACCCATAGCATCTGTTGCAACAGGCTGAGTGGAACCAGATAATCTGCGTACATCAGATGATTGACAATAGATTCACCAACAAGACAGCCTGTATTTGTCTTATTCAGCTGGCTTGATAAGTCGTCCATATCCATATTAAACAAAAAGGGAAATCAAATTCCTCCTTGTCGAACTCCGTTACCAACATGGAAAGCAGCTGATACAACATTGTCCCATTTAACATGAAAAGTTTGATTTGCATACCAGAACACCAAAATCCTCACAAGAGGTTTAGGGAAACCTCTCGCTATTAGCTTCATAAACAGTTTTTCATGACAAATTCGATCGAAAGCTTTGTAAGCATCAATAAAGCATAAAAATACAGATGAATTAAGACTTGTGTACCTGAGACAATCTCCTTCAGAGCATAGATACAGAGATCAGTACCATGTTTTCTTTTAAAACCAAACTGATTTTCTGCAGTCAGAATATACATTTCCAATTTCAATCAAATAATTCTCTCAAACACTTTAGACAAGATACTGGCCAATGCAATGGGTCGATAGTTGTGTAGCCCGGGTGGTAAACATTTCTGTTGAAACAATCCTATTACATAAATATAAAAGTTTGAATACATAATACTTAAGTTCATAGTTTAATAAATAGACTTTAAGGTTTGAGAGTATGATTTTGATTTGATGAGAAATGCATATTGTTCATGTTTTACTGAATACAGCATTTGGAAATGTATATCTGTTGTTTAAAAAACGCATGTTAAAATGTACCGGTTACAAATATGAAGAGAGTAAGATGAATGTTTTGTGAATCTATGTTGTTGCTTTAATTTTGATTATGATGTTAAGCCAATCCGGTTTGAGGTCAAAGGGCAGGGTAACACGGGAAGTTGGGGTAGATGAGGTTGGAGTAGAAAAAGACAGAGCGAGCGGAGGAGTTGGAGGGAGAAGAAAATTGTAGCGTACGGTAAAATACCAAGAGTGAAGATTTTATATTATCATTAGTGGTGTTATGTTTATATTGTTGGGTGAATATCTCAACCAACAACAATAACCCAGAAAGAGGAGTTTGGCTGTTGGCGGTTTTGGATTAAGCACGGGCTTTGCCGCCAGACTAGCGACAGCGAGTGCCAGGTTGGAGCCGGTGGAGGTCGGGATTGTCGTCGTCCTCAGTCTTCTTCCTGAGTTGGTTCGTCTCGTAAATCCACGAGAGTATTTGGTCGGTCTCTCCTTCACCTGCTGCCGCCCTTCTGCCGCAGTGCGTGTGCTACCGCACTGCTGATCCGAGGTACCAGCTCCTTGTTATTTTGTGCCATCCTGGCGAAACAGCCATTTTGTTTACGGCTACAACGCACACGAGCTACACTCAGGCCTGCACCGTAGAACTGTACTGAATTAAGGTATTCGTGTAGTTAGCATTGCCGGCTAGTTTGTATTGTGTGTCCATGTGCATTACGATGTCATGTAAATGTTGAACCAATAACTGAAGAACTGATTTTTTGTCTGAAGTAAATCTTTCCTGTTTTTGTTTAACAGTTGGTTGTATTGTTTTTTTCATATGTTAAATTGGTTTAAGTTAGTAACAATTACTAACGAACTCAGGTTAGCCACCTCTCATTACAAATCCACCAAACTAGAGAGGCGCTACAGTTGTCTATGCTGTTCAGTTTACCAGCCTTATCTTTAACAACAGGCACTAACAGTACTGACATAATAGAGTTCGGTAGAACACCATGAACCATAATTCCAGTGAGACACATGGCTAGAAATGGACTGAGTCTATAACTGGCATTTTTTAGATGCTCTGCAGAAATGGAATCCATACCACAAGCTTTGTTGTTGTCTAGCATGTGGATGGCATCATAAATATCTACTGATCTAACTATCAAGTCTGCAGAGATACCTTTATATTGATTATCAATTCTCACTGTGTTACTTTGAACACAATTAAATAGTTTACTGTAGTGCTCATGCCATAGATCAGCAATCTTCTCTGGACAACTAACCCCTTTGATATCAGAAGGGAGGGGAGTTCTGTTATTATTTATGATCTTGACCTCCTTCCAGAAGTCAGTAAGATTGTTATTCTGCATCTTTCTGGCCAGCGAGTCTACTCTCATTGTGTTTTCATTTCTCTTAATGAAACGAGTGCATATTTAAATCTAGCATTTGTGAGGTTTTTGTTATCAAGCAGCACTCCCTGTCTGGGTCTGCCTGCCTCTGACCAGACTCTAAAGGCTTCTCTAGCAGCAGCATGTTGCTCAGACACAAACTCATTCCAGACAGGCCGTGCGTTAGGGACCTTACTCTTGTGATTAATAAAAGGTTCACTGGAAGCATAAAGACATTTGACAATATCATCATACATGGCACAGAGCTTTTCAGCATGATGTTAATCCTTGCAGTTCATATCCGTGCACATTAGGGCATCCCTAGAAAATGCAACATCACTATGTAAGCTGTCAGTTAATAGAGAATATCTGTGCCGAACCTCTTTGGTCAATTTTGACCAGTCCAGTTTTCTTGGGGGGCCAGCAACAAGGGTACAATCTCAACATTTAGCAGCATAGCAACTGGTATGTGATCAGTGGTGGCCAGCCCATAACACATCTCTATACTTTCCAGTGAGTCATGAGCATCGGCTGTGGTTACAATATGGTCTAGCCAGGAAGTTGTGTGCCACGTTTCACTTATATAGGTAAAACTTGTATCAGGCAATAACGCTTGATATAATTAATTTAGTTTCATTACAGAACTGCTGCAGATGTTGTGCGAATAAACGCTTATCTGACATTTCAGCATTAAAATCACCCATGACATAGACACAACATGAACTATTGTCCTCTATGAAGGACTGAATAAAAGCTAACCTGTTCTGAAATTCATCCTCATGGTCATAGGATTCATATGGTGTGTACACATTTACAATAGTAAATTTATTTTCATTGTGATTAAACTCCAACCCAATAGCCCAGTCAACGTTAAGCCACACCACCTTTACCGTTGGGTCATATTTTATGTTCCACAGTATAGCTACACCACCAGCTATCCTCCCACAAACCATTCTCATGCTGAGATTGGTAGTGGACTCTCCAGCACCATGAAAGTTCTTGTGTAGGGAGTTCAATTTGTCCAGATCTTGCTTGGCCATCCAGGTTTCTTGAAGGCAGACAATGTCACTCTCGTCCAGCAATGTGTCCACCACCAAACGTCTTGATCTATCAGCAGCAGTATGTCCTACTCGGAGGCCACGAGCGTTGTAGGATACAACCCGCATTAATGATCTACCACGGACCCATCAGGGCAGCTGGCCGGTGTGTCTGTCTCCCTGGTCTCTACATATAGGCCTACATTCATCCCAGCATCATGACTGAGCTGAAGCTCGGTACCCTGAGAGTGGGGGGTATGCTCTGGTCGAGCTTTTTTGAAAGTATAGACCAAGGGTAATTACCACACCACAACTGTCCCACCATTACCCATAGGTGGCGCTACATTCCACGCCCTAAAGCACAAAGGCTTTCTGGAATGGATAGGCTAACCAAGCCCCCTCCCTTCACTCCTTGGGTTGAAATAAAGGCCCTTGTGGATCTTGATGGTATTATATTTCAGATTTGGTATCCCATTGGTAATTCTGCAGCATAGATTTTTCTATACAGTTCCAATTTGTCAAGAATATACATTTTTCAATGGTTCGCAATGTTTGGAGGAATCCGCCATTACTGCTTGCAGTTATATTTAGGATTCCTCCGTCAGGAGGAAACCTATTGTTATTGTTAGTTTTATTAGGATTCCTCCGTCAGGAGGAAACCTATTGTTATTGTTAGTTTTATTATTATTATTATTCTTGTTCCATGGAAGTCAATGGCAGCCCCTAGAACCCTTCGACAACTTTTTGTGAAATTTGGCACACTCATTAAGGACAGTTTATTCTATACCTAGACCAAGTTTCATGTCTCCCATTAGACCACTCCAGCGCCACCAACGGGTCAAAGTTGGACTTGTGTTTACACACGCAACTTTTGAACCGTATGACCCATTTTCAAAAATGAGGTACCATTGGATTCCCTGGATCAAGCCGAGTTCAACGCACCCCATGGCGTCAATTTCCGGTTATATAGATTTTCCGCTATTTCCGGTTTTATCAAAAACCTTTGAAAGCCTACTCCTCCTACAATTTTTGTCATATCTTCTTCAAAGTTACCAGAGATGATCTTCAGACCAAGCCTCACAAAAGTTATCGAAAAGAATTTTGATCCTCGCAACCGTTTGTCCGGTACAGCCAATCAAATTCATCAGAAAAGCCGCCAAACAGGATGTGAAGTCATGTCTCAGCAAATCTTTGAGATATCAACACGAAACTTGGTATATCGATGGAAGACACTACAACATGTTACCGTGTGCAAAGGCAACTTCATATCTCCAAAAATGATTGATATAAAGCAAATTGAACTTATCGCTAACGCTAAAATAATGCTTTACACATCAGCCAGTCAAAAACTGATACTCTGATTCAATCACAAGTTCATATGAAGACTCTTGAGAATGTTTATAACACAAATCTGTGAAAAAGTTGACTGTAAGATCAAAGGTCGATTTTTGGTGAATATTTGAAACATGCTTGCTTGGCTAATTTCTAGCCAAATTTCCAATGAATGTCTCCCCTCCTCCTGCCCGCGCGTGCTCCACATCCTCACACACTCAGCCTTAACTTACACACGCGCGGGCTTGGCAAGACGCACACGCAACATTTCAGGAGAGTGTGGGCTGACCAAGCCCCCACTCATTCCTTACTGTCTAGCAAAGGCCTTGTGGATCTTGTAATCTTGGATCTCTTAACAAAAGCTGATCTTTTTGGTATTGCATTTCCGATTTTGTATGCAATGGTAAAAAGTTATACAAATCCTGAAACATTGATATATATATATATGTATTTATATATATATATATAAATCTTTATTTCAGACGCCAAGTTCCACATAAAATAACGGACATAGAGCTATAAAAAAGAGAGTAAAACAAAAACATAAAACATAGATAATACAGTGCATAAAAAGTATGAAGACTTTTGTGTCAATGTAGTCTTAAGTTCCAAGTAATCGATAGCAGCTCTTTAGAGGGTTGACCAGAGCCTCTACTATTTAGTTTTCAGACTTGTCCAGTCGACACATGAAACCATACATCAGTTGTCTGAAGAGTGCCTTACAGGTTTGTACGTGCTTAGACACAAACAACTGACTAGCACTATGCCACCTAGGCACATTAAATAGCAATCTAAAAGCATCATTGTAGGCTACTTTCAGTATCTGTATACTCCTTTTCCTGTACATAGACCACAAATGAGCGGTGTACAATGGTGTTATGTAGGTTCCAAACAGAGAACATTTAACTGAATCTGAGCTCATAGAAAACTTCCTTAATAACAGGATTGTGTACCTAGAGACAATCTCCTTCAGAGCATAGATACAGAGATCCGTACCATGTTTTCTTTTAAAACCAAACTGACTGACTGCAGTCAGAATATGCATTTCCAATTTAGCTACCTAAACTGTCCAAGCAACCAGAACTGGTGTATCATCTTGTTAGCAAATCAAATTGTTCATAACAGGATCATTTGTCAAGAAGCTAGACTACTAGCTTCCAGCTCCAAAATAACAGTAATACAAGGCTGTTGAGCTTTAAATAAATATTGTCAAACCCTGTCAAAAGTAACATATAAAATTTGAGTGAGAGGTTGTTTTTAACATCTGATTGTATAATGTGTTGCAGTTGGAGAGTGTAAGCTGTGTTGTTTCTAATACTTGTTGAGTGTACTGTAGACTGAACTGGCTGGTGAAGAGACCATAAGCTGGCTGATGATGGGAGACTGAGCTGGCTGGAGATGGTAGCCTGATCTGACTGGAGATGGTAGACTGATTTGGGATGGGAGATTTAGCTGACTAGTCCCTGAAGCTATTGAAATGGTACTTTGCTTCTGAAGCAACCTAATCCCTACCACGGATATACAGTCAGAGGTTTTCATCCATTTGCCTGTCAGCAGTAACTAGCAACTTGCCAGTTATGTGTGTATCACACACTATACATTTGAGACACGGACTGTCTCTCCACCTTCAAGAGAAGGCTCAAGACGAACTTGTTCCGGGAGTACAATGGTACTTAAGAATGGTTTGCTGAACCCAACGCAAGTTTCCTCAAGGATTACAATGACTCTTGCTTAGACTGTTGCTCTCTGGTTAGTGGTAGCTGATTTAAACTGTTGTATTCTATTTTAGTTATTCCTATTTGTATTGCTTTCCTACAGGTACACTTGCACTTAGAGATTAATGTTATGTAATTTTAACTTGTTTAACTACATGCTCTTATGGTTTCTTCCCTTTAGCACTATTTTTTGGTTGTTCACAATATGTACTTCTTGTTTTTGACTACTTGCAATGCTGTGGGGCTATCTTGTTGTTATTATCAGTGACCTATGCACTTTGTAAAGCTCTCTCTTGGAAGTCGCTTTGGATAAAAGCGTCTGCTAAATGAATAAATGTAATGCAAATGTACATTTTTACTTAGTCTCTTTCTGCTAAATGTTCGTTTGGTGTATTTTTTCCTTTTGCATATAATGTTGAATGGGATGGCTAGTTCACTGTGATACACCAACTCTGGTAAGGCTTGAGCATAGGGCTTGAATTGTAGTTGCTTCCTCAGGTAAAGGTTCCCTTTAGGGCTTGTATCTTTGTGTATTACAAGACAAAAGTGAAGGAAAGAAAGTAGTTATTTTAAATCAGATCATTTCTTGAACTATATATTTAGTTATTATAAATAATATTCACATAAAATGCACTTCAAATGCAATTAATAATATAGCCTAACAAATATGCTGGTTCAAGTGTAATGTTGCTATGCTTCTTTACGGAATACCTGAATTATACAATTGTTTGACTTGTTTTTATGCATTTGAAGGTCTGTTACCCACTGACAGTATTACCGGCTAACCAAAATGCATATGTGAATGTTGACGGCCTACGTTGAATATTGGGGTACACGATTGGTGGATGTTATGAAGGTGTCATGTATATGAGCTCTGATTGGATGCGGACTATAGGTGTCCTGAAAACTTGCCTGTGTCGATAAAGAAACAAAATGTTTGTTCCGTGAAAAATGTGCCGTAACTGGACATGCAAACACATTGTAAAAGGGTTGAAGAAAAGTTTTAAAGCGATACAGAAAAATCCTGCTCCTCTATCGCGAGGGATCGTTCTAATGCACGATTTTGAGCTTCAGCCCTCCACCTTCAGGACCCAAACAAGAAGACTTATTTCATCTTTGAAGACCTGAAGACAACTAACGTTACTACTGCAGCCCTTTTCATTTTCCTTGTTGCACTATTTGACCGTGAGTAATCATTACATATAACGACAGTAGCCTACAAAACATGTATCTTAGCGTTTTTATATGTATGATAATTGGAAGACTATTTGATACAGTTTTAAGGCGTGTTATTAGCTAACAAGATATTAGCTAATTGGAGCTAGGCTAGGGGAGCTAAGGATTTCTTTGTTTACAGTATGTATTGCAGGCTTGCAAGCTATAACACTTTTAACATTATTGTCATGTTACGCTGTGGGACCCACATTCGAACGATCACATATTGTGACGCTGCTCATTAACGGGTTACGTTCTACAGTACGTTTGGAACTTGTTTGATAAGATAGCTGTAGTGCTAGCCGTAGCCTAGTGCTAATTGCTTTGAGAAACAGCCATTGTAGAAGGTGTCCGGATAATTTAACTCAAACATTGTGACCAAAGATAGTGCTAACAAAGTGTTAAATAACTCTCGATTTTGTGGAAAATAGAAAACATTTAAGCGAACGTTTGAAGTCGGTCTGAAAGTGGTTAAAAAGTATCAGCGGAAATTCCAGGAATTATTTCATTGTTTGTTCTCGAAACTATATAGCGAAATTTTAAACAAATATGTAGACACACACCCCTTAATGCTATTAAAAGGTCAAGGACTCGTACTAATGTAACATTTTATCTATATATACACAAATTTGGTTTTATCGTCTTCAATCTGCTTCTTAATATCTACAGACTTAAATTTGAATGTACACAGTAGAAATAGAATACAGGGAAATATTGGATGTGTAAAGTAAAAAGAGGTTGGTGTCTTGAGAATCCAAACCATCTTAGCATGTTCTCAAAGGTCTGTATACTAGAACTGTTGAGCATGAAGTTACAATTATTTAAGATTATGAAATAGTTGTTCAGTAGTGTGGTATGTGGCTTTTAATAGTTGTGATTTTTTCTGTATTTTTTAGATGCCACGTTCCAGCAAACGTTCTACAGCGGCCAAGAAGAACTGGGCTGGTTCAGATGACCACGGGTCCACTTTCGAGGTTAGAAAAATGAATGTGAATGGTTGAATGAGGATTCTTAACATCACTGTTACAGGCCCATGTTTGTAATTTCTCTCATTCAGGGTCCATATAGTTGTGGTTGTGTGTTTTCTTTTGTATTCTTCCCTCTTCCTTCCTATTTGCTGCATGCAGGTATGGTCTTGCCTGTGTTTGTTGGCAGTTGGCTAACCGTCTCTCTACCTCCAGACCGGCAATCAATTATCAATTAATGTTTCACACATTGCCATTCCCTCTGTGTTAAGCCAAGAGGGTCATAACAGTTATTGACTAATGTTTGCATTAAGGCTTGGGGTTAAAGATGTATTGTCTGTAGTGAACTGTAGGTTCAATAAAAGTATACAAACTAAAGTTTATCATTTAACAGTAAGCAGAGACCTTGCTTGATTTCCTCAACGCTTGTTTTTGTGAATGTTAACATTCTAATTGATGGTGAAACTATTTAATGTTGATGGCTACTGTCACTGTCTGAATCATGTATTAATAAATATGTTCATATGTCATGTTTATTTATGAAATTGTTGTTTAATGACATATTTAGAGGATTGTGTTCCTGTATTGAGAAAATGCATATTAAATGTCTATTTTTGATAATCAAACAAATGTTTGATGTTACTGCTTATAGCAGTTATGTACATTTGAGAAACATACCAATGTAGCTTTATGAAGACTAGTCATGTTGATTGATTCTTGATATTGTTTTCATGTTTTTCAGATGCCGAGGAAGAACAGGCGGAAAGGGCGCAATAAGGCTGCTGATGCTGCTGCATGCAGCGCCTTGTCTGATGTTTCTCTATCCACTGATCCCCACTCTAACCCTTGTGATATCCCATCTTCCTCTTCATCCCCCATCCCGCGCTTCACCTACTCTAATTTTCCTCCTCTTCCGACGTCTCAGTCATCTGTCTTTAGGCCCTGTGATTCTCTTTCACAGTCTGTGCCTCTGTCGAGATGTGAGACAGAGACCTCACATTCTCATTCACAGGCCAGTGATACCCAAACTGTTCCTCTTAAATCTCCAAGGTGTGCTCCACTACCATGCCGTTCTGATGGTGACTCTTGCCATGTAATAAACTTTGAACAAATACCTAAACAAATACCTGAGCAAATGCCTGAACAAATCTCTGAACACAACTCTGAACACAACTCTGAACTGAACCTTAAAAATCTTGAACTAATAACCTCTGACAACATTGAGTCTGAAATAACCCCTGACAACAAAAAGTCTGATCTGAAGCCTGAACAAAACTCTGAACTTAACTTTGAGAATCATGAACTGATACATTCTGCTGTGTTACAGAGCACCATGTATCCAAGCTGTAATAACAGGTTTCTACAAGGATCTTTCCATCAAGGACATGTGATGTTTGGAGCAAATGCAGGTGTACAATGTCTGACAAACAGTTTAACAGCAATTTTGATGAATGAATTAAAAGATGTGTGCACATGGCAATGTATTGATGTTGATAATATTCTTGTGAATGGAAACAAGCTTTACACATCAGTGCAAAACTGCAATCAGGTAAATGATACTCATCTTTTGGTAAGTGATTTGCCAACGTCTCTTGTGCTTCATCATGTTGATTTTACAATTAATCTTGGACAAGCATTTAGTGGCATAGTAGGAGTACATGACTATGATCCAGAGTTGGCAGATATGTCAATAAGCCTTTATGAAGCACTCCAGAGAGTATTACTAGGAGATCACAGCTGTTTTTTGACAATGAATAAAAGTACTTGTGCCATTATTAAACACACCAATGGTTACGCAGTGTTTGATTCCCACGCACGCAGCTATGACGGCCTTGTTCATTCAACAGGAAAAAGTGTTGTGTGTTTCTTTCAAACATTTGAGGATATGTACAGTCAGCACATTAACAGGCTTGCAAGTTCAATGAATGCCTTTGGAAAACCTTTTGAAGTTTCTGGAATCACCGTTACAATGAGATGTAAAGACGGACCCAATGTAAAAACTAAACCAGTACACAGGTGTAGTAGACAGAAATGTAAAGTCAATGCCTTGAAACCACATGTAACAACAGAGGCTTTTGTTGATGTAAATATTCATGTTCCCGAGAGCACTTGTGAAACAAAAACAGAGTGTGGTCATGCATTGCCATCACAAAATGAGAATGTATTGTGTGAAAACCAAAGGCCAGAAACAGAAAATATGCGAGCAGACACAAAAAAAAAAAGTGACTTGCATGAAACAACTGGGGACAATGTTGATAAACTGAGTAAAAATACTGAGGATGTTGTTGTTGGTGATGTGACACTGTCAGAATGGACGTTTTCTCCATTAACATTTATCAATCAAACTGCATTATGTTCACAGTTAGATTTGCAGAATGTTAATGATAACCATGATTCAACCATAATTCAACAACCTACAGTATTAAGTTGTCCATGTGAATCAAAGGCTATCAGAAAAGATGGAAACTGCTTGTTCCGGTCACTGGCTATGGCAATTTGCGGCAATCAAAGCCCACACATGAAAATACGAAAACAAGTGGTAAGACACTTAATGAAAAATGAGAAAACATTTCAAAGGTTTCTGAGAACTCAATACACCTCTGTAGAACACTACATAAAGTATTCACGAATGATGTATGCAAACACTTGGGGCACTGAATTGGAAATTATAAGTGCAGCAGATCTGTTCCATACGGACATTTACACATTTAATTCTGATCGCTGGAACATCTACAAAAGTCTTTCAAGAAGAAGTGACGATGCCATATATTTGAACAATGTCAATGGAAATCATTACGAATTGGTAACATGTGTAAGAGATACACATTGTGAAGGTGGATGTGCATCATTGTGCCAAGCAAAAAAAGTTATGCCAAAATGTAATGTAAATTTGAGGAAAAGGTTATCAACAACTGGTAAAATGCAACAATGCCAAGATAAACTTGCCATTAAGAAGCAAAAATATCAGAATGATTTTCAATTTCGCCAAAATTGCATTATGTTGCAACAGAAATTATATGTGACAGATGATCAATACAGAAAAACAAAATTGCTGTCCAGCCGAGATAAGTACAGAACAGATGCACACTATCAAACTATAGTAAAAGAATATAGTAAAATAAAATACCGAAGTGATGATCTTTTTCAAAGTAAGGTGAAAGAATACAGTAACATAAAATACCGTACCGATGATTACTTTCAAACCAGGGTGAAAAACTACAATAAAATAAAATATCGAATTGATATTGACTTTCAAACTAAAGTCAAAGCATTTAGCAAAAATAAATACAAGTCTGAGATTGACTTTCAAAGTAGTGTTAAAAAACAAAGCATGCAAACATATTTTGATAAGAAAAATCTGACATATTCCATGGATTTTGTCATTGAATCTTTTAGAAAAAATGTCCAAGAAGGCCCTGGATGTGTTTGCTCAGTTTGTCATCGCCAGCTTTTTCGAAAGCAAGTCATTGAATGTAAACATGATAAGTACACAACCAGTCCAACTGTAGTTGCTTTGGCTAAAAAGTGCATTACAGAAACATATTTACAGACATGTAATAAAGAATGCGATGATAACTGCACTGCACATATTCAATCATCTAAGTTGTGGATATGTCACACATGTCACCGTAAAATATGTGCTGGTAGAATGCCTGAACAAAGTGTAGCCAATAATTTGCATTTGAAAGCCATTCCTTCTCAGCTACAGTGCTTAAATTCCCTTGAGCAACACTTAATAGCGAAACATATTCCTTTTATGAAATTGTTGGCATTACCAAAGGGTGGACAAAATGGTTGTCATGGACCTGTCGTGTGTGTTCCATCTAATGTCAATCAAGTAACAAACATGCTTCCAAGAAATGATGGAAATGATTTAATGTTACGAATTAAACTGAAACGCAAATTAACATACAAGGGGCATTATGAATATAAACATGTACATACAAACCATGTCTACAATGCCTTAGAGTACTTAAAGTTAAATAACAAATGGTATCATGACATTAGCATCAATAAAGAATGGGTTAACCCTCTGGACAAAATTGACGATGTGCAAGTCAGTGATCAACAAAATGTCACACTCCAAAGTGCAGAAAATCCTGATCATACACATATGGAAATTTGCAATAATAATAACACAACATCTCAAGTTGACGCAACTCTTGGAGATGTAAATAAAAACAGTGAAATATGTATTACTGCTGTGCCAATAGAAATGGTTAGTGAACCAATGCAAACAACAAGCGTTGCTAATAAAAGAAAAAAGAAAACAACAATGGAAAATGACTCAGAAAGTGACGATCCTGAAGAAGAGTTGACATACACTGAACAAACACATGGAATGTTTCTAGACACATGTTTACAACCAGTAGATATTGCTCAAGAAGTTTTGGATCAACATTTTGACTCTGTGTTATCGGTTGCGCCTGCTGAGAATAATCATCCCATTAAACTGTTGGAAGATGCTACTAATGAAGGTAAATGTTTTCCTATGTTATATCCAACTGGAGCTCCTACTTTTCATGACCCTCGCAAAGAAAAACTAACCCTGGCAAAATATTTAAACACGCGTCTACTAAATGCTGATGGCCGATTTGCTAAAAACACAGACTTTATATTCTATGCGCAGTACATATCAGAGGTGCAACAAGTTTTGTCAAATGTTTCAATTGCCATGCGCAAAGGTTCAGGCACTGAATTGCCAGACAAAGAGCAACCCAATTTTCTAACTGATGCAGAATCTTTAAAACGAGTGTTAAAAAATGACGAAGGTTACAAGTTTTTACGACCTATACGGGGAACACCCCCCTTTTGGCAATCTGCACAAAAAGATCTGTTTGCTATGATACGACAACTAGGAATTCCCACATGGTTCTGTTCATTTTCCTCAGCTGACATGCGCTGGCCTGAAATGATAACAACACTGAGTCATGAACAAAATAAAACTGTGCCTATAGATGAACTGACTTGGTCAGAGAAATGTGCCTTGTTGAAACAAAACCCAGTTACAGCTGCAAGAATGTTTGACCACAGATGGCACAGTTTCTTGAAAGATGTTATTATGTCTCCAGCTGCTCCTATTGGCAAAATATCAGACTACTTTTACCGTGTAGAATTTCAAAACAGAGGCTCCCCTCATTGTCATTGCTTGTTCTGGGTGGAATCAGCCCCTCAAATTGACAAAGACCCTGATGATAAGGTTGTAGACTTTATTGACAAATACGTATCTTGTGAACTGCCATCATCTGACGATGAAGAAATGTGTGAGATTGTCAACACAGTGCAAAAGCATAGCACTAAGCACTCAAAAACCTGTAGGAAAAAGAAAACTGAATGTCGGTTTAACTTCCCACGACCCCCATCTTGTCGAACATTTATTGATCGTATAGTCAAACCTGCACAAAATCCATGCAATACAGAACAATCACATCAACCAATGACTGAGGAACATGAATTGAGAAAACTGATGACACCAGACATGGCTGAAAAGATTTTGAAAATGGTCAGAACAACTTTACTAATTAGTGACCAAACATTTGAATCGACAGAGGAACTCTTTGAAAGCATCGGAATTTCACAATTGCTTTTTGAAATAGCAAATTCACAACTAACCAATAAAACCAACGTTGTTTTAAAAAGAAATCCCAGTGACATTTGGATTAACCAATTTAACAAAGACTTGTTACGAGCTTGGAATGCCAATATGGATATTCAGTACATTGTCGATGCATATTCTTGTGTAGTGTACATTATTTCATATATATCCAAAGCAGAGAGAGAAATGGGATTGTTACTAGATTGTGCACAGAAAGAAGGAACTAAAGGCAATCTGGATGCCAAAGCTGCATTCAAATCACTTGGCAGTGTTTACCTTCATAATAGAGAAGTGTCTGCACAAGAAGCAGTATATAGACTGACTGGAATGCATTTAAAGGAATGCTCACGTAAAGTAACTTTCATACCAACAGGGGATTACCCTATGCGCATGAGTTTACCTTTGAGTGTATTGCGAGACAGAAAACTAAATGACAACAATGAACAAAACACTATATGGATGACAAGTGTAATAGACAGGTATCAACATAGACCACAATCACCACCGTTCCAAAATATGTGCCTTGCCACGTTTTGCTCAGAATATCGAGCCTTGAGTCAAAGTGAAGTCCCAGCTAATCCAAGCGAATCTGTTGTTCAACTTCAGGACAAATATGGTTACATTAAAAAAAGGTCGCGCACAGAACCAGCTGTTATTAGATATGCAAGACTGTCACCCACAAAAGACCCAGAAAAATACCATCATAGCCAGCTCCAATTGTTTTTGCCCCACTATGAAGACTATCAATTGAAACCACATCCTTTTGTTTCATTCGAAGAGTTTTACAATGTTGGAATTGTACGTGATTTCAGTGATAACATAGACACAGTTAAAGAAATTATTGAGAATAATAGGTCTTTGTATGAACAAAATTCTGACAAACTAGATGATGCTCAACTTGTCATGGAACAACAAGGTGATTTGGATGATGCATGGGCACAGATTTGTCCGCAATCAGAAATGGAACGGCTTCAGTGTTTACAATCACAGGACATAATTCATGATGAAAATGATTTACAGCCCATTTCTGAAAATATTCCAGACTTGACAGAAACTTTGCCTATGACGGGTAACATAGAAGTTAGAAAAACATTTATGACTAAAGAAGCAGCATGGGACATAATGAGATCTCTAAATGATGAGCAAGCGCGCATATTTTACAAACTACGTCAGTGGAGTTTAGAAACAGTATGGGGACAAAAACCACAACCAATACACCTTTTTGTCACTGGTGGAGCAGGTACTGGAAAAAGCCATTTGATAAAAGCCATACATTATGAGTTGTCACGAATTCTAGCACAAGTATGTCCAAACCCTGATGACACTACAGTCCTATTAACAGCTCCTACAGGCGTTGCCGCGTATAACATTAATGCTGCTACAATACACAATACTTTTTGTATTGGCACAGATGTGCGATTACCTTACCAACCGTTAGGTGAGGAAAAGATCAACTCTTTACGAGCAAAACTTTCCAATTTACAATTATTGATCATTGATGAAATATCAATGGTAGACACCAGACTGTTTGCATACATTCACGGAAGACTAAGACAAATCAAACAGTGCGGAGATCATTCTTTGTTTGGAAAAGTTAGCATTGTTGCTGTTGGAGATTTTTACCAGTTACCACCTGTGAAAGGAAAACCTCTGTACAGTGATCAGCCAGGACTAAACATTTGGAACAGTCACTTTGAAATTGCAAATTTGACTCAAGTTGTGAGACAAAAAGATTCTACTTTTGCTGAGCTGCTGAATCGCATTCGTGTCCATGAAAAATCAACTCCTATGTTGCCTGCAGACGTTGAGATATTGAAACAATGCGAAACAGGAGAAGTCTTGAATGTATTGCACATTTTTGCAACAAATAAACAAGTTTGCTGTTATAACTCTGAAATGCTCAATTCAATTTGCCCAAATGCCATAATTATTGAAGCACAAGACTTTGACCGGAATCCAAAAACAGGACGTATGGAAAGAAAGAATGGCCACCACAGGAAAGTTTTTAATTCCTGTCTTAAGCCAAGTGTCAATATGGGAATACAAGCTCGCATCATGCTGACAAAAAACATTGATGTTTTAGATGGACTTGTTAATGGTGCTTTCGGGACAGTTTTCCAAATCGTGTTTGATACAGACAAATACTTTCCCTCTGTAATACATGTTGAATTTGATGATGGCAAAATTGGACAACTGCAAAGAGCTAAAATAACTACACCAAATAATACTCATCGAAACATCACAATCATTAAACCCGTTGAAGACAGAGTCTCAAACAATGGTGGAATACGGCGGCAGTACCCATTACAATTAGCCTGGGCTTGTACCGTACACAAAGTTCAAGGTTTAACAGTTAACAGTGCAGTGGTAAACTTGAAAAAAGTATTTTCACCAGGACAAGCTTACGTTGCTTTAAGTCGTGTCTCTTCTCTGTCAGGCTTAGTAATTGAAGACTTGAAAGAGTCAAAGATTTATTGCAACAGTAATATCAAAGATGTTCTTGCAACAATGCCAACATTCATCTCCAAAAACTCACCTTCAACCACTCCATTATTCACAATTGCTTTTCATAACATTCAGTCTCAATGCACATTTTAAAAACATGCAAGCAAACAACAGTATTTTGAAATCACAATGCATTTGTGTTGCCGAAACATGGCTTCGACCAAACTTCCCAACTGATCATGTACTTTTACCTAACTTCACGTTCTACAACAACACACGTTTCAATTGTTACAGTCCAATAAATAGTATCACCAATACTTTAAAACTTCAGGCCAATGGTGGTGTTGGAATATATTGTCAAACAGATCAGAACATCGAAGTCAACACACCATGTAATACAAATCTAGAATCATTAGTCTTCCACGTTCCACAATTTCAATTAATTGCTGCAGTTGTATACAGGCCCCAAACATACCAAGTTGATTTATTCAAAGAACATTTATTACATCTTATTGCCGAAATAGACACTTTCCCAGGAGCGAAAATTATTTTGGGGGACTTTAATGAAAATCTTCTTACTTCTAAAACAATACAAACCGTTTTCGAACAACATCATTACATTCAATTAGTTGACTTTTCGACCACTGATGCTAACACAATAATAGACCATGTATACACAAAAGATGTCCAATTTCAATTATCGCTTGAATTGTTATCAACATATTACAGTCATCATAATGCTATACTAATTCACATAAAGTAACATTATCTGCTAAACAATGCATCTTAAAACAAAAGTCATAGCTTAAGCAAACCATCGTAGACACATTAACTAATATATTTTAAAACACACTATTTGTACAGCAGATGAAATATAAATTATATTATATTTACACACTTATGAATAATACATTTACATATCTTCTTCGTTAATTTATGAAAAAACACAACAAGGACTTATTACGTAACATTAAAATGTGAACTTCACAATTGAAATGGTCAAAATATTCTGTTAACATGTAACAGGTAACTTATGCTTTGCAAATTTGTATTTTATGACATTATGTATTGTACAATGCTATGATACTTTTTTGGGATAGAATTACTAGATGTTAAAGTGCTTTAACAACATGCTTTGTACTCGTGTTGATATTGCAATATCATTCTGCAATTTTTTCTCCCAGCCCTCTGGCAGCACCCACACACACACACACCCACACGCACACACACACACACACACACACCCACACACACATACACACACACGCACAGACGCACATACACACACAGTGTTGTGCAATACTTTTCTCATCAGCACACTAATCCTTGTGCTTTAAAATGTTGGACTACATTCAACCACCCAACATCTGAAAACTCAAGTACCACATCAGGTAATGTAAAGGACACATTTCATGTGTTTTACTGTAGTAAAGCTTACATTGTACTAACCACACTCATACAATTTTCATGTTTTGCTTTTCAGCAAGCACCTCAAACCTTCAACCATGTGGACCTATCACTGCTTCCATCATTCATCAACCTGGGTTTGGCTAGACTAAAGCAACTTCAATTGCAAGGTAAACTCTTATACTTACTTACAATTGTATTCTTCTTGGGGCAAACATTTATTTTCTTTCTACATTGTTTAACTGCATTAAAATATTTACTTACGTATCACTAAAGGAGTCTTGTCCAGATACCAAAAACAGCATTGAAATCTTCTTGCTGAATCCTTATGCTTTGAAATGGTGGATTTCATTAAACCAGCCAACAAATGAAAACTCTCCCACCACCAATACTACATCAAGTAAAGTATATTATACATTTCCTATGTTTTTATTGTAATACAGGTCGTATTGTAAACATGATTCTCTTCAAATCTTAATGTTATGCTTTTCAGATACCCACTTCAAGCATTTAAACCTTGTACACATCACACTCATCCAATTTTCATTTCTTGTTTTTCAGCAAGCACCTCATCCTTTAAACCATGTGAACCTATCACTGCCTCCATCATTCATCAATCTTGGTTTGG
The DNA here is from genome assembly GCF_021917145.1 of Hypomesus transpacificus. Lineage (NCBI taxonomy): Eukaryota > Metazoa > Chordata > Actinopteri > Osmeriformes > Osmeridae > Hypomesus > Hypomesus transpacificus. Next base: position 4,482,249 of record NC_061080.1, read on the forward strand.
CAAGACTAAAACAACTTCAATTACAAAGTAGGTATTTACAATTACACAATTAATCTCTCTGGGGCAGAAATGTATTTTCTTTCTACATTGTTTCACTGCATTAAAACATATATTTACCTATCACTAAAGGAGCCTTGTCCAGATACCAAAAACAGCATTGAAATCTTCTTGCTGAATCCTTATGCTTTGAAATGGTGGATTTCATTAAACCAGCCAACAAATGAAAACTCTCCCACCACCAATACTACATCAAGTAAAGTATATTATACATTTCCTATGTTTTTATTGTAATACAGGTCGTATTGTAAACATGATTCTCTTCAAATCTTAATGTTATGCTTTTCAGATACCCACTTCAAGCATTTAAACCTTGTACACATCACACTCATCCAATTGTCATTTCTTGTTTTTCAGCAAGCACCTCATCCTTTAAACCATGTGAACCTATCACTGCCTCCATCATTCATCAATCTTGGTTTGGCAAGACTAAAACAACTTCAATTACAAAGTAGGTATTTACAATTACACAATTAATCTCTCTGGGGCAGAAATGTATTTTCTTTCTACATTGTTTCACTGCATTAAAACATATATTTACCTATCACTAAAGGAGCCTTGTCCAGATATCAAACCCAGCATTAGGATCTTGCTGAATCCTTCTGCTTTGAAATGTTGGATTTCATTCAACCAGCCAACAACTGAAAACTTTCCCACCATCACTACTACATCAGGTAACGTATATTACAAATGTCCTATGTTTTTATTGTAATAAAGGTCACACTGTAAACATGATTCTCATGAAATTTTTATGTTATGCTTTTCAGCAACCCACTCCAGGCCTTCACACCTTGTGGGAGTACCAATGGTTGCATCATTCAGCAATTTCAGTCTGGCAACACTAAAACAACTGCACCAAAAAGTATGCTTTTATACCTACCTACTTACAATGAACACTTAGTCTCTCTTGGGGCAAAATGTCTGTTCTACCTTCATTATTGTACTGCATCAACTTAATATTTATGTATAAATACAGGAACCGTGTCCAGATTTCAAACCAAGCATTGAGATCTTCTCGCTGAATACCCTGAGAAACTATTAGTACTATGTTGACTAAAATGCCTTCTGGACCCTGGTTGATATTACCCTACTCATTCCTACCTTGTGGTAAATATATCCATTGTTAATTTTGCTTTGTATTTCACAATCCATACACTGTAAACATACCAACATTAAGACAAAACATGGAGTTACAGCATTATAACACCTAGTAATCCTATACACAAAATATTGTACAATATGTACAACATATTTGTTTCAACAAACACATAATCACATATGTGCTTAAAATAATTCACCTCTACACTGTTTACTGTCAATAAAATACTTGCAAACACATGCAAATTCTGCATCTTTAAATGTTTAAAAAAAAAAAAAATTATCTGTTCTTTATATACATATTTGTCTATTTTATGTGTCCACACAGGCTAACCACAATGCTCAAACATGTGAAGCATAACTCAATGACGACTCTGGACCACTGGATACAACATCAACAACTGGATGGAAAGATATCAAAGAAGTCTGTGGCTGCCTGGAATTTCACAAGGATGTTGATGGACCATGTGTTTTAATACCACCCTACAGAAACACCCTTCTAATCCATGGAAATCCAAAGGTCACTTTTACACCTGTCCACCCTCAATTGCTTTAGACTCAACTCATGAGAATTGTATTGCACTCAATATTGTAAATTACACCAATACAACATACATCACATTTGGTATTATATTGTGTCAGTAAACAATATGAACAGAAAACACATTTCACAAATCTAACACTGCTACCACTAACACCTTTCACAATCATTTCCATTTTTACCATTTTTTTTCTTTTTTACATTTCATTATAATACATGTATTAAATCTGCAGACATTGTACTATCATTTCACAGTTATTTCAGTTGAATTATTTGTATATTTCTTTATAATACATGTGTTACCTGCATTTGTATATACAAATAGTTACTTTATCTATATACACAAAAAGCTACTTAACAAAAAATGCCATATGTAATGTTTTTTATCTTTTAACATTGATACAAGTTTTCAACACCATATTGATTTGTTAATGTATCATATTTGTACTAAATAAAATGCCTTTATTCTTACACAACTGCCTATTGTACCCCACTTCAAAAGCAAATTCAATCACTGGACATGAAGGGGAAACAGTTCACTCTGCATCACAGAAATCTTTTTACCTTTATCTCCAACAGATTTTCATAGGATTTTCCCAAAAAACTTTTTCCTGAAGTTGTTTTGTTTTCTTGTTGCATTACCTAAAAACACAGTCTAAACAATTTATTAGTGTAGTTTTTCTCTTTTTACTTATCAGTGACATATAGATTTGCAAAGTTCATCTATGTACCCATAGTCAGTGGCGGATAAAGTAATTTTGGGGCCCCAGGCGAAGACAATCATGCCTCCTTAACTCCTATTCTCACTCTTTTCAATCCATATAATAATTATTAATATAATAATAATAATAATCTTAATAACTAGACAAAGTACAATTTCTGAGGAAATTGTAGGGTGTCCTTGCTAGTGTCAGTTGCAGATGGGTCTGTTTGTTAACTGTAATTTTAACAACTGATATTTCTGTACATTTTATATCAAAATGTGTTTTATTTATGAAGATTGCATAGATTTCAAAGCATACATTTGTTGCTGCTCATTTACAATTCAAAACACAAAAAGTGAAGAGAAAGTGGAGAGAAAGGGGACGTTTCTTTATGTAGTTTCAGTTTGGTAAGTACTTATTTACTCTGTTTGTCTTTTTCTTTTTGTGCTCCGCTCGGGGAGTTCCATTTAGCAAAATAATAAATCGACTGATATGACATGCTTTGCTATGCAGTTGCTGCAATCGATGGAATGGTCCACCGTAGTATGAAGTCTGAGGGGAAGCCTGCGTTGAAACACATAGAATAAACACTCTGTTTGTCTTTTTTTTATATACTTTAAGAAGACATTATGACTGTTAATCAATTTGTATAATTATTATTATAGTTTTTTATTGATCATATAGTATTTTTATGGAGTCTTTAAAATAATCCCTGGCAGCTGGGACCCCTAGGCGGTTGCCTACTTTGCCCAATGGTTAAGTCCGGTCCTGGACCGAGCAAGTGTCCAAAATAAAGCTTATGATGATGATGTTACTGTATATTGTGTTTTTTGTTTTAAAGTTCACATTTTACACATAAAAGGTAGCATTTACACTAAATCGCAGTGCATATTATTATACAAGTTAACAAAGGGAAAAAGGCAAAAGCACAGAAAAACGCGCACCAACTCCAATCCACTTCATACGCATCAGCCTAGCGAAAGCACAAAAGAATGCGACCAAACTCCCCGTATCAATTACGAGGTTTGTATAAAGTCTCTTCCGTTGCTCTGATCCTTTTGCTAGCATGCTGTTGTTGCCCTCCCTTTTCTCTGCTTCTCCCAGTCATCTATCCAGGCTCCCCAGGGGAATCGATCGAGCCGTTGCTCAGCCGTGACCCTTAAGGACTTTCCGCCACACCCAAGTCCATACCCGGTAACTATACACACACCATCCACATCACCTCCATCACCATTCCCTGAATCCCCTAATCACACTCTCATCCTCCCAGGAACCCAGACCCGGCTCTGCTACCGGCCTCCACCAGCACCAGACTCGGCTCTGCTACCAGCCTACACCAACGGCCCCAGGCTTGGCTCTGCTACCAGCCTTCACCAACCGCCCCAGGCTCGGCTCTGCTACCTGCCTACACCAACCGCCCCAGGCTCGGCTCTGCTACCAGCCTGTACCACAATGCATTAGGCTTGGCTTTGCTACCAGCCCTGCTTCAATAAAAGCTATCTACATATATATATTCAAATGTTCTTTATGAAAACATTTGCATTTCTATTCTAAGTGCAATTATAAATATTTTTTGTATCCTTCACTACAGGCAAATGAACACGCTCTGCACTTCGAGTATGAAGCAATTCTTCATCCATAGAGCAATACAAGGATCAATCACCCTTTATTATGCATTGTCTCCTCACACCTCAACATATGAACAATACAATTACTTTTGTCGCTGTGTCTGGTCACTGGATTGTCTTGCGTTAGTCTCACAAACCAAATGATGTCTCTAGACCAGTGGTTCCCAAACTTTTCTGGCTCACGTCACCTCTAAACATATCTCTCACCATCCACGGCACCCCTATTTTTTACTTTTTACTCTCAACCTCCTTTCTGTCATATTTGTACTTTATGCCATTTGATTTAACCTTGTGATATGTTAAATAGGCTATAACTGCTTTTATTATAGGCATTACATTGAGAAAGTGAGGTTTATCTATTTTTTGTTATACTCAAATGAACCACTCTCTTTAATTCAACTAATTTAATCGAACTTTTGAATAAATAGTGAACAAGAATATGAACAGACAACGTCCCTGTCCCTATCACAACTATAGGCCTATCACTGTCACCCTGAATATCTCATCTCCGGTAACTTGTTCAATGCAACATGCAACTTGTTCAACTACATACTCTTATGGTTCTTCCCTTTGGGACTTATTTAGTTTTCACAATGTATGCTTCATGTTTTGGCTACCCGCAATGTTGGGACTATCTCGTTGTTATGATCAGTGACCTACGCACTTTTGTCAAACTCTCTTTTTGAACTCGCTTTGGATAAACGCGTCTGAATACATACATGTAATGTAATGGAAGGTTGTTCAGTTCTTTGCAAACTAAAAAGTTATCTGTAAATTTGTCCATTGTCCTCATCCACGTATCTCACGTTAGCGATCAGCTGGCAAAGACGACTAGCATCAGTTGAGTCTATTTGAAGCGCAAATTTCCACCTTAGCCGTAGTTTCTCATTCACCAATGTCCTCTGACATATCATCAATGCGACGTTTGATCGTGTTATCAGAGAGGGGGATTTTTTCTTTTGCAGCATCTGGCCCTAGCCTTACATCATCCATTTTTTGCAGGCTGGTAATATGAGCGACTCTTCTAAAGTGTGTGGCTTTTTAGATTTAGCAAACAACATACGTTTGCTCTGTGTGGTATTCTGTGTTTTAAGTCTTTTAAAATATTCAATGTCTTTGTTCTGGTGTGGTGGGTGCTTGGTCTTCAGGTGCCTTTTCAATTTGCTAGGCACCATTACCGTTGGCTGCATTAGCCAACGTCTCCCTGCAGACAAGGCAGGTATGTGGGGCACGTTTACTACTAGAGAGTCGTTATGCCGCTTTTTTCTCTTTGCTGATTTCGATTCCGATGTCTGTTCATGTAGATGTGGATGCATTCTCTTTAAAAACGTAGCCTTTTTAATTGCCTGCACTCCTCCATCTGCTGTCAATGCGGAATAACTAACAAAGTCAGCGAAAGAACTGTTGTTGACGTTAAGCCCTGAATCAACTGTGAACTGTAGCCGATTGTTGTTTGTGACGTAAATAGCCTACATTTTTTATTTATATAATGTCAATAAAATGAATTTAAAAATGTTTTTTTTTTTTCCCATGAAATGACCAAGCCTTGAGCCATTCCGCGGCACCCCTGAGCATGCGTCACGGCACCCACTTTGAAAACCCCTGCTCTAGACAGCCTAAAATAAACACTACATCTAATTGTCAGGGAGTCAGATGGCTGAACGGTGAGGGAGTCAGGCTCGTAATCAGAAGGTTGCTGGATTGATTCCCCGCCGTGCCAAATGACGTTGTGTCCTTGGGCACTTCACCATACTTGCCTCGGGGTGAAAGTCCCTGTACTTATTGTAAGTCGCTGTGGATAATAGCGTCTGCTAAATGATAACATGTAAATTATTTATTTTTGCTATAGCATGCAGGCATCAAACTCTTCTGACGTTGACTCCGACAACTTACCTAAGATGGGTCCTCTGTGGATGTCTACATCCTCAAACAGAGTGACCTCACAAAAACATAAACTTATTATTGCTATTGAAAGCCATTATCTTTAGAAAACGTTTGTGCAATGCACCAATATGGCACTTTTGCCAATATATGATTTCATCATAACAATAATTATTTCTATAATATAAATCAGGCATTGCAGTACATTAGCTATATGGCAACATTAAAAATGTGTTTGAGGAAAGCAGAGGATGTTTAAAATCAGATTCCCTATATATAAATATGGATGTATAAGAAACAAAAGACAAGGATACCAGTAATACTATTGTCATCTTTAAAAAATATATGACATTGTAACAAGGCACAAACAAAACCTTTTCTCAACAAATTATTCTTTAGTAATGTTTCAGTTATCTCAGACAGTGAAAAACAATAGTACACAGCCAATGACCAATGATTACAGCTACATTCCAACATGAAACATAGGTCTGAAATCGAAAAACATTAAATACGATAATGTTTTTAATATAGAGCAGCATAACTAATGTTTTCAGCTACATTTCAACATGAAACATATGAATTAAACATGAAAATGTGAAACATGAAACAATGTTATAAAAGGTTATAAGGCACAAATTAAACAACATAATCATTAATTGGCATATTATTGTGTTGTCGTCTCTTAGTTAGCCCACCTTGAAAAATGTTACATTCTGCAGCATAACTATGATAGCAATTTTAGAAGCTCAACTTCACTCAACAAAGGTCAGCATTTGAAGTCTTGAAAATGTGACACAAACTCAATATTAAAAAGCAACAAAGTAAACAATCATTTACACATACTTATACATTATTTAAACAAGTTTCCTTGCAAGGCTTTTAGTTTTGTTCAAAGAAGACATTTTGGTGTATAATCACAGTTTTCAGAAACCCTTCTACTTTAACTTAAAGATCTTAAAGATCCCAACTGTCAGCACTATTTGGTGAGGGAATCATAGGAGAACCCATCGGCTGGTGTAGTTCACATACTTGTGTTGTCTCCTTATCTGCCTCAGTACTGGTACTTGGCTTTGGCTCATCATCACAAAACAATACAGCAATGGCACGTTTGCCTCGAGCTGTAATATCAATTCTGTCATGCTGCATGATGTTCTGCACAATGTGGTCACATTGATTTAAAACATGGTTGTCAATTTGTACTAAGGAGCGAATCAATTTGTCGTCTAAGATGAATTCAACATGGTTTTTTTCTTCGTCTTCCAAAACAATTGTCCCCCTCATCAAACTGGTCAATTTAGTGTTCTTGCAGTATTTGCTGCACTTCTCACACCTTGTCATTAAGGTGGCAGGGTTGACATCAAATACAGCATGGCGCTGTGGACACAAGTAAGTGGATGTCACATCCACCTGTACAATTTCTCCAACTGTATGTTTTGCGTCATTTTTTACCGCTGGTGATGCTGCCCCTCCGTCTTCAGCAATGTTGAAAGTGCTTTGTGGTGTGGTTGTCAGCAAGACATTGTTATTGAAAAAACGGACAGACACATCTGTAAAAGTGTACCATTTGTCTATCACCAGCACATCATTTCCCCACACAGTGAGCATGATGGAGGCAGTCTTGTCAGACACAGCATACACTGTTTTGTCCATCACTTTGTGGGTCCGAGTCGTTATTTCCTCCTTTTCTCTCTGCTCCAAGACTTTCACCACCACATTTACCTGCACACACAGGAAACATTTACACAACATGTTATTTAAATCAACACACTGTAAAACACCTATGTGAATCCAGATTACTGCAAGGTTTCGCAGGAAATCTGTATAGGACATTAGTAGTGCCATTTAGAAACAGTAAAATGGCAAATTCCTTGGAATGATGTGCTATCATATGACACTGAAACAGATGCATAATTAAGATCTATACTAAAAAGATAGCACTCTTATGTTTTTAACATGGTAAATCATTCAAATGTACTCACTATTTGATGCTCCCTGGGATCAGAAAGGATGTCACTTATTGATCTGGTCTGCTGATCCTTTGGAGCCAATTCATCGAAACAGAAGCCCAAGTTCCGCACACATGTCAGCTGGGCACGCTCATTTATCAAAATGTCATTCTCTCCTTGATTTTGCCGTGATGGAGTCAGCGTTATGTTTCCCACTTTGACTGGGCTCCTTCAAAGAAAAAGAGAAATAAGTTGACAAATAACAATAGGAATAATAAAACAAACATGTTCAGCAACACCATACTTAGTCCAAAAATTCGTGTAATTTTAGTTAATTTGGAATTGCATTTAGCAATACTAAAGTACTTGCCTGTCTTTTTCAGCGCACACAAACCAATTGTGTTTCTGCGGGGTGAAGATGACCATTTTTGTGTTTTTGGTCGCTTCCTGTAGTACAGCAGTGAAGTATTTCTTGTACTTTCCTTGTTTCACGTCAGAAACCAGGTGAATATACCCTTCTGCTTCGATTTTCATTTGCTTAGGTGACGTCATGATTGAATCTATACAAATTACACACAATTTGTTACAAAATTGGAAACTGATTAAGATATTGCAACAGGTAACATTTGTAGATGTGTAGGCTATGTGTAAAAACTCAAAAGGCCATCTCAGTCAGCAGTTGAAAGATCTATGCCGTTGAACCGAAAACACAAACATACATGTCCGCAGAACTTATAGTTTTCGACACATTTCAAAATTGAGATAGTTTAAAACAAACGAAACTGAAGACAACGTCTCAATAATATGCCAACCGATCATCGGAATTTAACTAAATAATAACTAGGCCTACATGTGTCCAACATATTATATCAGTCTATACGTTAGGCTTTAAAAACAGCATTTGCGGTACAATGGTTGCAAAAGAAATGGTCACCTTAGCTTAAGATCTTTGTCAATTCGATTTCAAACTTACATCTTTAAACTGTACAAACAATGAATAAATGCCTTTCCTAAGTGGAGCTCTGTATCTTCAAATGCTGCCTATGTATTTAACCATATTAGCTCTAGCTATAGATTAAAAAACAAGCTTGAGAAGTCCATTATTAGCCGTAAACGTAAACATTGACACAGTGCATGCTTCAGGGCAAAGTGTTACAGTTTTTTCCTCTGAGTTAAAAAAATGCATGGAGCGGCCAGTTTTACTACATTGGCAAATTAGTGGGGTCAAAAAAGAAAACGAGTAGGATAGTCCTCTTCAAAGCGTAATCTACGTTTTTTTCCAAGTTTATTGTAGCTAGCAAGCCTATGTAAACTGAAGCTACTCAAAAGTAGGCTATAACTAACTTGCACATTTTTACAGCGTTTATCTTAAATACCAGCAAATGTTTAACTTTTAGTATAAGCGCAGAAAATACACAAACACATTAAGATACACTTGAACATCTACCTTTGAAAGTTCTTCAATGACCAGTAGTTCCTCTTGCAATCCTGTCAATGAAATAACTATAGCCTACTGTACAAACGTGCGCAGGTAAGGGCCATTGTTGCCCTGGCAACGCCTTCTTTGTCCTGATTGGTTGATCTGCCCTTCTGGAGAAAGAGACCATGAAACCTTTTTGTTTGTTTTGTAGTTGCATCAATAAGATAATCCGATCCTTTGTAAAGTAAAATACAATTAAATTGCAATATCATCCAGTTCTGAAATAATTTATTTTGCAAGTATAACGTCAGCGTTGCCCTGTGAATAATAAACCTACCTACCTAAGCTACCTTGCCTTGTATTGATGTTGCCTTTTAAACAAAGGTAAGTAGCTAATACCCTATGTAGAAGCAGCAAACTAACTCTAGCTCTACGATATGTCCAGTCAATTCTTGTGCACTCATTGAGATTGAGAAAGAATTGATGGACTTACAACAGGGGCAAACTTACCCATTAGGCAAGGTAGGCAACCGCTTGGGGCCCCCAGCTACCAGGGGGCCCCCAGATGCCAGGGGTGTCTACATAAAATTACTATATGATCCATAATTACTATAATAATAATACAAACCGATCATAAGTCATAACCTTCCACAAAAGTATCAACAAAGATACCAACAGAGCGTTTATTCGATTTGTGTCAACGCAGGCTTCCCCTCCCACCCTATAGCCTACTACTGTGGACTATTCCATCGATTGCAGCAGCAAAGCACGTCATTTTAGTTGGTTAATGTGAGACAGTAGAAGAGTGAAGTGAATGCAAAAACCAATTTGCTAAATGTAACAAAACTCCCCGAGCAGAGCACAAAAGAGAGAGACAAAAGAGGAGAGTAAACAAGTAATTTCCTATCTGAAACTACAGAAGGAAACTTATTTTTTCTTCACTGGTATCCAATGATGCGGCAGCTAGCACAAGTGCTGCTCAGTGAAGTTTGGCTAGCAACAGCAGCTAGGCTAGCTTGCTCGTAGCACAATTTACCGGGGTCAGCTTCTCCACGCAGGGCTGTAGACTGAGACCAGATTTGGCATTGTTACTGACAATTATCGCCTCCAGCAAACTTTTTTTGAATTAGCCATTTCCCCCTGAATAAATGTCAAGCTTATTTACGTTCTGGAGGCATATTTTCAGTAAACAGATGGTACTGTACTGTTTGAATTGCGATTCCATCTGAAATACTGCTGGTGACAATGTTGTTACAATAGCTTGTTTCAAAAGGGCTTCTTAATGAATTAATGCAATATGAGTAGCTAATCTAAATGCTTGAAAATATCCCTAGAAGGGAAAAAGGTGACAACGTCATAGAGGTTAGGAACATTTTCACCGGATTGCCCAATATCTTTATGTGATCCAACTTTTCAACTGAGGCTGCTATAGATTATCAATATTATATATATTAATAATTATTATATTGATTGAAAAGAGTAAGAATAGGAGTTAAGGTGGCCCCATGCCTGTCTTCGCCTGGGGCCCCCAAATCACTGAATCCGCCACTGATTTACAATGTACTAATACAACTGGCCTGTACATTTACATTTAGTCATTTAGCAGACGCTCCTATCCAGAGCAACTGTACAAAAATAACGGTATAATGCCGTAAATAATAAACGAGTAAAACATTTGTGCTTTTTGGAGTTTGTATGAAAAAAAAGTGCCTGCCAGGGGGGAGGTGTTAGAGTTAGAGCCCCTCCAACTGTCTTGCACGTCCCTGATAATTGCCTACATGCAATGTGCCCTCACACCTCAACAAATACCATTTCAAAGAAACAAAGGAAAGGCGCCATGGAAACAAGTATTTACTTTGCATAACCATTTACCTGCAATGAAGAAGACAACGACAGGAAATGAAAAAAAGACACAAAAACGGAAGATATAAAAATTGACATAATGATATAACTGTATTGTACCATATAGGCTACCTGAAATAATATTGTAAATACATTTAGGATAAAAAATGTTGCGCTTTTTTGGACTTGTATAAGAAAGATAGTGACTGTGGTAGGGGGGGAGGGGGGCTTTTCCCAATGGGGAACAATAGCACCTCCAGTGTGCCCTCACACCTCGATAAATAACCATTTCAAAGAAAACAAAAGAAAGCAACAAGAAAACAAGTATCCACTTTGCATTCATGATTGGTAACCTTTCTGTCTAGCAGAGCTTAGGGTCGGCTCCAGATCGGCATTAATAAACAATGCTGTGCCATTTTTAAAGGGAACATTTCCATAGCTATATTTTAAAACACAAATGCCCCCACCATCTGATTCATCTAGGAACCAAATCTCAAAACACCCCGGTGTAACAGTCTGCTATGAATAGCCTAGTTTTTACAGACTTTTTAATTCATTTTCTCTGGCTAGTTTTAACCTTATCGAATTGTAGGATTTGCGGTCACTGTGAAGATTTGGGACGCGCTGTTTTGGCGTTTTCCTATGCAATTGAGAGAAACATCTTTTTTTATACATGTCTCTGCTATCAAAAGTAAACATTTGCAGATCTGGATAGATCTTAAGCCCACTACCTAAATCATATATAACATTTTACGAATTTATCACTTTGAAAACACAAAATTAAGCAAACTATGGCTTTTTTTCTTTCTTGTTTAATGTTTATGGTGTTCTGCTATTAAAACGATGTAAAGGCAGAAATTTATTAAACTATGTAGGCCTACATGGATGTGTTTAAAGCTTTGCTAGACAAAAAGGTTGTCAATCATGAATGCAAAGTAAATACTTGTTTTCAGGTCGCCTTTGTTTACTTTGAAATGGTTATTTGTTGAAGTGTGCGGCACACTGCATGTAGGCAATTATCAAGCAACATGACCTGTCACCCCGCAATCACTTTCTTTTTCAAACAAGGTCCAAATAGCGATCAACATTTTGACTCCTATATTCATTCCAATATTATACCACAGTTAATAAAATAACTTACTCCTCAAAGTCACGTCAAAGTGAAAGTGTTTTCCCTAGCTCAACAGTGCACTGACGTAAAAAAACAACAATGTCATGTACCTGGAGGCAGAAGGCAACACTGATGTTAAAGTGGTAAAATACATTATTACAGAACTACATGATATTGCGATTACATTTTATTTAACTTAACTAATAATAGGCTTATCGTTTTAATGCAGCCACAAAACGAACAAAACAAGTTGAAAGGGAGATCAGCCAATCAGGGCAAACAAGCTCTTGCCAGAGCAACAATGTCCATTACCTATGCACGTTTGTACAGTATCGTAATTTAATTCACACGACTGCAAGGAAACTACAGGTCATCCAAGCACTTTGAAAGGTACATTTTCAAATGTATAATAATCTAATATGTTTCTGTCTTTTCTGATGTTATACTAAAGGTTAACCAATTGTTTTCATCAACGATAAACGTCAACATGTACAAGTTATAACTTGTAGCTATAGCAAGTTATAACTTGTAGCTATAGCTATACTTTTGAGTAATAGTTTATAGACGTAGCTCTAGGTTAACTTCAATTTAGCACAATAACCTTGAAACAACGTAGATTGCGCTTTTAAAAAGATCATACTTTTATTCTCTCTGGACCCCACTAATATGTTCGTTTACTAAAACAAAGCCGCTACTATATGCATTTTTTCCTCGGTCCCAAACACTGTCACACTTCTGTTTTGCCCTGAACATGTCTTAAGCTGCAGTTTCAATATTTACTTTTACGGCTAATGGACTCTTCAAACTTGTTATTAATTTATAGCTAATATGGTCTATATACATAGGCAGTGTTTAAAGACAAAGAGCTCAACTTGGGAAAGGCATTTATTATTTTTTCGTACAGTTTAAAGATGTGGTTGCAATGTCAAATCAGTTTCACATTTTAAACAAACTGTGTGTAATCTGTCGATAGATTCAATTTAACATCAGCTACGAAGATGCACATCAAAGTAGAAGGGTATATTCCAGGTTTCAGAAGTGAAACAAGGAACGTTTAAGGCATACTTCACTGCTGTACTTCAGGAAGCCACCAAAACACAAAAATGGTAATCTTCAGGACTTCACCCCACAGAAACACAATTGGTTTGTGTGTGATGAAAAAAATAGGTACTTTGATAATGTTAAATGCGATTTCAAAGTATGCTGTTATGTAAGATGTTGGTTTCATTGTACTCACACTTGTTTGTTTCAACCCCTTTTTCTTTGAAGGAACCCAGTCAAAGTTGCAGACATAATGCTGACCCCATCTCGCCAAAATCAAGGACAGAATGCTATTTTCATCAATGAGCAATCCCAATTGACATGTGTGCAAAACTTGGCCTTTTGTTACGATGAGTTTCTTCCAAACAACCAGCAGACCAGATCAATAACGACATCATTTCTGATCCAAGAACACATCGAATAGAAAGTCACTTAAAATGATTTACCATGTAAAAAAATCAGAAGTGCTATCCTAATATTATACATATAAATAATGCATCTGTTTCAATGTCCTGTAATAGCAAATCATGCCAAGGAACTTGCCTTTTGACTTTTTGTAATACTATAATTTGTAACAGATTTCACATGAAACCTTGCAGTAATCTGAATGCATAAAGGGGTTTTACAGTGTGTTGATTTACTAAAATGTTGTTTAAATGTTTCCTGTGTGTGCAGGTAAATGTACTGGTAAAAGTCTTGGAGCAGAGAGAAAAAGAGAAAATCATGACTAGGACCCACAAAGTGATGGACAAACAGTGTATGCTGTTCCTGACATGACTGCCTCCATCATGGTCACGTGTGGGGAAATGATGTGTTGGTGATAGACAAATGGTACACTTTTAGAGATGTGTCTGTCCGTTTTTTCTATAGCAAAGTCCTGCTGACAACCACACCACAAAGCACTTTCAACATTGCTGAAGATTCAGGAGCAGCAAAACATTGGTTAACCTGCTCAATATGATTTTTCATTGGGTGACATGCCTCAAAACACACAAAATACAAATTAGGTAACAAATGATACTATAGTTGAAATGTGTTTATACTATTTCTTAAATTGTACCCAATGTTTTCAATTACAAACCTTTGTTTCATGTTAAAATGTAGCTGTAATCATTAATCATGTTGTGTAATATTGTTTTTCACTCAGTGAGATCATTGAATGATTACCAAAGAATAATTTGTTGAGTTTTTGTTTGTGCCTTGTTATCACAATTACAAATCTCCTTGTTTTTGTTCTTGCCTTTTGTTTTCTTATACATCCATATTCATACATAGTGAATCTCTTTTTAAACATCCTCTGCTTTACTTCAACACACTTTAACTGTTGCCATATAGCTAATTAATGCAATGCCTCCTTTCAATTCTAGAACAAATTATTGTTCTGATAACATCATACATTGACATAAGTGCACATTATTGCATTACACAGACAGACAATTTTCCACATGATAACTTTCTATTGCAATAATCTAGCTGTAGTGTTTATCTTAAGCTGTCAAGACATATTCATATATTAGAGTCAGACGGCTGGGCAGTGAGGCAGTCAAGCTAGTAATCAGAAGGTTGCCGGATCGATTCCCCACTGTGCCAAATGATGTTGTGTCCCTGGGCAAGGCACCTCACCCTACTTGCCTAGGGGGGAATGTCCCTGTACTTACTGTAAGCCACTCTGGATAAGAACGTCTGCTAAATGACTAAATGTAAATGTAAATATTCTGCTTTGTGAGACAGTACGTAAAAAACAAAACAATCCAGTCAGTGACAAAAGGATTTTGCAATAACTGACTGCAACAAAGGATACAAACAGACATTTTAATTGCACTTTCAATTGAAATTCACATTACAGGTATATAGACAATCCCAAAAATACATTCCAGGAAATTGTGGCCTGACCAAGCCCCCACTCATTACTTGGCTTGAAACAAAGACCCTTGTGGATCGTATTGGTGTTGCATTAAATGAGTTTATCCCATTGGTATATGTGCAGCATGGATTATTCTTAACAGTGACAATTTGTACAGGAAATACATTTTTCAATGGTTCGCAATGTTTGGAGGAATCCGCCATTACTGCTTGCAGTTATATTTATTATTATTCTTGTTCCATGGAAGTCAATGGCAGCCCCTAGAACCCTTCGACAACTTTTTGTGAAATTTGGCACACTCATTAAGGACAGTTGATTCTATACCTACACCAAGTTTCATGTCTCCCATTAGACCACTCCAGCGCCACCAACGGGTCAAAGTTGGACTTGTGTGTACACACACAACTTTTGAACCGTATGACCGATTTTCAAAAATGAGGCACCATTGGATTCCCTGGATCAAGCCGAGTTCAACGCACCCCATGGCGTCAATTTCCGGTTATATAGATTTTCCGCTATTTCCGGTTTTATCAAAAACCTTTGAAAGCCTACTCCTCCTACAATTTTTGTCATATCTTCTTCAAAGTTACCAGAGATGATCTTCAGACCAAGCCTCACAAAAGTTATCGAAAAGAATTTTGATCCTCACAACCGTTTGTCCGGTACAGCCAATCAAATTCATCAGAAAAGCCGCCAAACAGGATGTGAAGTCATGTCTCAGCAAATCTTTGAGATATCAACACGAAACTTGGTATATCGATGGAAGACACTACAACATGTTACCGTGTGCAAAGGCAACTTCATATCTCCAAAAATGATTGATATAAAGCAAATTGAACTTATCGCTAACGCTAAAATAATGCTTTACACATCAGCCAGTCAAAAACTGATACTCTGATTCAATCACAAGTGCATATGAAGACTCTTGAGAATGTTTATAACACAAATCTGTGAAAAAGTTGACTGTAAGATCAAAGGTCGATTTTTGGTGAATATTTGAAACATGCTTGCTTGGCTAATTTCTAGCCAAATTTCCAATGAATGTCTCCCCTCCTCCTGCCCGCGCGTGCTCCACATCCTCACACACTCAGCCTTAACTTACACACGCGCGGGCTTGGCAAGACGCACACGCAACATTTCAGGAGAGTGTGGGCTGACCAAGCCCCCACTCATTCCTTGGTTTCTAGCCAAGGCCTTGTGGATCTTGTAATCTTGGATCTCTTAACAAAAGCTGATCTTTTTAGTATTGCATTTCCGATTTTGTATGCAATGGTAAAAAGTTATACAAATCCTGAAACATTGATATATATATATGTATTTATATATATATAAATCTTTATTTCAGACGCCAAGTTCCACATAAAATAACAGACATAGAGCTATAAAAAAGAGAGTAAAACAAAAACATAAAACATAGATAATACAGTGCATAAAAAGTATGAAGACTTTTGTGCCAATGTAGTCTTAAGTTCCAAGTAATCGATAGCAGCTCTTTAGAGGGTTGACCAGAGCCTCTACTATTCAGTTCTCAGACTTGTCCAGTCGACACATGAAACCATACATCAGTTGTGTCAGGAGTGCCTTACAGGTTGGTACGTGCTTAGACAGAAACAACTGACCAGCACTGTGCCACCTAGGCACATTAAGTAGCAATCTAAAAGCATCATTGAAACCTTACATCAGTTGTCTCAGGATTGCCTTACAGGTTGGTACGTGCTTAGACACAAACAACTGACTAGCACTATGCCACCTTGGCACATTAAGTAGCAATCTAAAAGCATCATTGTAGGCTACTTTCAGTATCTGTATACTCCTTTTCCTGTACATAGACCACAAATGAGCAGTGTACAATGGTGTTATGTAGGTTCTAAACAGGGAACATTTAACTGAATCTGAGCACATAGAAAACGTCCTTAATAACATACTGGCCTGAGAATATATTTGACAGCGCTGTTGATACATATCGTTGTCATCTGTCCAATCATCAGAAATGACATGGCAGATATTTTATTTCCTCACAAACACCAAGGGGACTGCCAGATAAATAAAAGGTAGGGAAGGTTAATTTCCTGTCCTGATTACTTCTGACTATCATTATGTGGCTTTTCTTTGCATTACATTTTATATCATGATCTAAGCCATACTGAGAGCACACCCATAGCATCTGTTGCAACAGGCGGAGTGGAACCAGATCATCTGCGTACATCAGATGATTGACAATAGATTCACCAACAAGACAGCCTGTATTTGTCTTATTCAGCTGGCTTGATAAGTCGTCCATATCCATATTAAACAAAAAGGGAAATCAAATTCCTCCTTGTCGAACTCCGTTACCAACATGGAAAGGAGCTGATACAACATTGTCCCATTTAACATGAAAAGTTTGATTGGCATACCAGAACACCAAAATCCTCACAAGAGGTTTAGGGACACTTCTTGCTATTAGCTTCATAAACAGTTTTTCATGACAAATTCGATCGAAAGCTTTGTAAGCATCAATAAAGCATAAAAATACAGATGAATTAAGACTTGTGTACTTGAGACAATCTCCTTCAGAGCATAGATACAGAGATCAGTACCATGTTTTCTTTTAAAACCAAACTGATTGTCTGCAGTCAGAATATACATTTCCAATTTCAATCAAATAATTCTCTCAAACACTTTAGACAAGATACTGGCCAATGCAATGGGTCGATAGCTGTCTATGCTGTTCAGTTTACCAGCCTTATCTTTAACAACAGGCACTAACAGTACTGACATAATAGAGTTCGGTAGAACACCATGAACCATAATTCCAGTGAGACACATGGCTAGAAATGGACTGAGTCTATAACTGGCATTTTTTAGATGCTCTGCAGAAATGCAATCCATACCACAAGCTTTGTTGTTGTCTATCATGTGGATGGCATCATAAATATCTACTGATCTAACTATCAAGTCTGCAGAGATACCTTTATATTGATTATCAATTCTCACTGTGTTACTTTGAACACAATTAAATAGTTTACTGTAGTGCTCATGCCATAGATCAGCAATCTTCTCTGGACAACTAACCCCTTTGATATCAGAAGGGAGGGGAGTTCTGTTATTATTTATGATCTTGACCTCCTTCCAGAAGTCAGTAAGATTGTTATTCTGCATCTTTCTGGCCAGCGAGTCTGCTCTCATTGTGTTTTCATTTCTCTTAATGAAACAAGTGCATATTTAAATCTAGCATTTGTGAGGTTTTTGTTATCAAGCAGCACTCCCTGTCTGGGTCTGCCTGCCTCTGACCAGACTCTAAAGGCTTCTCTAGCAGCAGCATGTTGCTCAGACACAAACTCATTCCAGACAGGCCGTGCGTTTACTCTTGTGATTAATAAAAGGTTCACTGGAAGCATAAAGACATTTGACAATATCATCATACATGGCACAGAGCTTTTCAGCATGATGTTTATCCTTGCAGTTCATATCCGTGCACATTAGGGCATCCCTAGAAAATGCAACATCACTATGTAAGCTGTCAGTTAATAGAGAATATCTGTGCATAACCTCTTTGGTCAATTTTGACCAGTCCAGTTTTCTTGGGGGGCCAGCAACAAGGGTACACTCAACATTTAGCAGCATAGCAACTGGTATGTGATCAGTGGTGGCCAGCCCATAACACATCTCTATACTTTCCAGTGAGTCATGAGCATCGGCTGTGGTTACAATATGGTCTAGCCAGGAAGTTGTGTGCCATGTTTCACTTATATAGGTAAAACTTGTATCAGGCAATAACGCTTGATATAATTAATTTAGTTTCATTACAGAACTGCTGCAGATGTTGTGCGAATAAACGCTTATCTGACATGTCAGCATTAAAATCACCCATGACATAGACACAACATGAACTATTGTCCTCTATGAAGGACTGAATAAAAGCTAACCTGTTCTGAAATTCATCCTCATGGTCATAGGATTCATATGGTGTGTACATATTTTACAATAGTAAATTTATTTTCATTGTGATTAAACTCCAACCCAATAGCCCAGTCAACGTTAAGCCACACCACCTTTACCATTGGGTCATATTTTATGTTCCACAGTATAGCTATACCACCAGCTATCCTCCCACAAACCATTCTCATGCTGAGATCGGTAGTGGACTCTCCAGCACCATGAAAGTTCTTGTGTAGGGAGTTCAATTTGTCCAGATCTTGCTTGGCCATCCAGGTTTCTTGAAGGCAGACAATGTCACTCTCGTCCAGCAATGTGTCCACCACCAAACGTCTTGATCTATCAGCAGCAGTATGTCCTACTCGGAGGCCACGAGCGTTGTAGGATACAACCCGCATTAATGATCTACCACGGACCCATCAGGGCAGCTGGCCGGTGTGTCTGTCTCCCTGGTCTCTACATATAGGCCTACATTCATCCCAGCATCATGACTGAGCTGAAGCTCGGTACCCTGAGAGCGGGGGGTGTGCTCTGGTCGAGCTTTTTTGAAAGTATAGACCAAGGGTAATTACCACACCACAACTGTCCCACCATTACCCATAGGTGGCGCTACATTCCACGCCCTAAAGCACAAAGGCTTTCTGGAATGGATAGGCTAACCAAGCCCCCTCCCTTCACTCCTTGGGTTGAAATAAAGGCCCTTGTGGATCTTGATGGTATTATATTTCAGATTTGGTATCCCATTGGTAATTCTGCAGCATAGATTTTTCTATACAATTCCAATTTGTCAAGAATATACATTTTTCAATGGTTCGCAATGTTTGGAGGAATCCGCCATTACTGCTTGCAGTTATATTTTAAGTTGTAATAAAAAGGTGGTTTCAATATAAAAAATTTACTCGTTATTTTTATCATTTTGCTAATGCAAACATTGAGTGTACGATTGTTTACGTTTGAGAAGTCTTAACTCCCTGGCTAACTATCTCAATTTGAAACCTGGATGGTTTAAAAACGTCTTTACACTCTTTTCATATCCTGTGTAGTATTATGGTTCCTCACTCTTCACCTCTTTCTCTCCCCCCTCTCCATCCTTGCCATCAGCAGCCCATCATCATGGCATCACCCCTGTCTGAGGCAAACGCCAACTTCTCCCTGGCCCTGTTCCAGAAGATTGCAGAGGAAACCCCAACAGGAAACGTCTTTTTCTCTCCCCTCAGCATCTCTTTAGCTCTGGCCATGGTGCTACTCGGCGCTAGGGGCAACACGGCCACACAAATGTCCGAGGTGGGTCTGGTAGGCTTTGGTGGTCTGTTTCAGTCTAACAGCATGTCTGTATCAATGTGTATATAAGGATAGGCCACAGCTTTTATTCTTACATGTTTGTTATGATAGCAAAATCTAGCGTGACTTGTGGTGCTTGGACCTACTTAATTACAACATGTATTCTAATACACATTCTCTAAAAGTTGGATGTTGCTGGCCATTATTACGCTGGTTACATACACTTCAGAGCACACACACACACACGGAGTTCCAAACCTCCAATCTTCAAAAACATATATGCCGTTTTGAAGATGACTCCTATTCCTTTTCTGCCTTAGTCCCTGCACCTTCACAAGACAGAGGATGATGTGCACGTGGCCTTTAGTAAGCTGATGGCTCAGCTGAACAAGAAAAAAGCCCCCTATGCCCTCAGTCTGGCTAACAGGCTCTACGGAGAGCAGACCTACCAGTTTGTGAAGGTAACGACCCGTGTGTTGATTCAGAGGGGGGAAGAAGGGAGGGGAGGAAGAAGGGAGGGAGGGAGGGCCAAAGGGATTGTGTGAAAGACACAGTTTGATGGACGCAGGGACGCAACTCGTTAAAAATGAGTGTCCGTTTCAGAGATAACGTTAGTGTCCGTTTCAGAGATAACGTTATGAACCTTCTCTCACTACTGTGTGCGTGTCAGGAGTTTCTAGGAGACACCAGGAAATACTACGATGCAGAGCTAGAGACTGTGGACTTTGGAAAGAATTATGAGGCGGCCAGGCTCAACATCAACGGCTGGGTGGAGAAACAGACTCAAGGTGACTATGATGTAGCTGTATTCACTGTACTCTACCAAAAAGCCAGTTATCATGAAAAAGGTTGGGTCTGATTCTACGGTTTTCTCCTCCCTAGATAAGATCCAGAATCTTCTGCAGAAGGGCACTCTGGATGAATTGACCAAGCTGGTGTTGGTCAACGCCATCTACTTCAAGGGCAGCTGGGAGGAAAAGTTCAAGGCCACAAGCACAAGAGACACCCAGTTCAAGCTCAACCAAGTAAGGCCCCAAATTGAACAAAGCTTGTGTTCTTTTCTGTCTACTTCTTTGCATAAATCTGTTATTAATCCCATCCATATAATTCTGGTGTTGTCCTCCAGAATGAGAGCAAGCCAGTGAAGATGATGTACCAGAAGACAGAGTTCCCCCTGAGATTCATCCGTGAGGCCAACTGTCAGATCCTGGAGCTACCTTATGTTGGAAAAGATCTGAGCATGCTCATCATGCTGCCCAATGAGATCACAGGTCTGACGAAGGTAGGAAGAAGAAACACTTTCTCTACAAGCTGCCTTGAACTGTTTGAATACTCTCACAAATGATTTCCCTCCCCAGTAGTGAAAACCTGTATAAATGAAAGCCTCTCCCTCCCCCCAGCTGGAGAAGAATCTGAGCTATGAGAACTTTATAGAATGGACCAGACCAGACATGATGTATATAACGGAAGTGCAGGTGGGCCTGCCCAGGTTCAAGTTGGAGCAGACCCTGGACCTGGGAGCCAAACTGACCAGTATGGGCATGACGGATGCCTTCGACCAGGGCCTTGCTGACTTCTCTGGTAGGGCCTCGACCTTTGTGTTTCTTTCTTCCTTCTGTTCTATTTTAATTTTCTTCCTTCCTTATATGTTTTTCTCTCTGCACATTCTCTGTTCTTTTAAATATTATAAATGAAGGATTCAATATTAATGAATTAGAAATTGATTCAGGTCAGACACCTGCATTTTACCAGGTGGATGACTAAATGGATGATTTAAATAATGGGAGTCAGGTGGCTGAGTGGTCAGGGAATGGGCAAGTAATCAGAAGGTTGCTGGTTCAATTCCCAGCCATGCCAAATGACATTGTGTCTTTGGGCAAGGCACTTCACCCTACTTGCCTCGGGGGAATGTCCCTGTACTTACTGTAAGTCGCTCTGGATAAGAACGTCTGCTAAATGTAAATGTAATGTAAATGATAACATCCTGTTTCTACCCATTTCCCAACAGGCATGTCCCCCAGCAACGACCTTTTCCTGTCCAAAGTCATCCACAAAGCCTTTGTGGAGGTCAATGAGGAGGGCACAGAATCCGCCGCTGCCACGGCCGTTATCATGCAGTGTCATAGCTTCGTCACCTTAGCCTCCTTCATTGCTGACCACCCCTTCCTCTTCTTCATCAGACACAACCCCACCAATAGTGTCCTCTTCTATGGGCGCTACTGCTCTCCCTAGACCCTGAAAAGGATGGAACAATTCTGAGGGGTGTGTTGCAATGATTGTCAGTGGAAGGAACCATGTGATGACAGGCAGATATGTGTTTATTTTGGATATGTGTTTGCGTTGCATTCTTACCATGTATTCATCAGCTATATGCACATGTATAATATAAAATATAGTGTGATGTGTAATATTTCAGCTGCTGCCAGAATATACCACTATTTGATTAATGGATTTTTTGCTGCATTTAACAATAATATGACCAAAAGTAAGTAGTTATGTCACCTTAACTGGTCTGAAGCAGTAATACACTGCACTATGTTACAGTATACTGTTATCAGAGTTGCCTTACTATTACTATGAAAGTGCAATCATCCCCACAAGGTCATGTGTTGTAATAAACTCATAATTACACCATTTGAATGAGGTGTCATTTACATTTAGCAGACACTCTTATCCAGAGCGACTTACAGTAGGTACGGGGACATTTCCCCGTGGCAAGTAGGGTGAAATGCCTTGCCCAAGGACACAAAGTCATTTTGCACGGCCAGGAATCGATCCGGCAACCTTCTGATAAATAGTCCGATTTCCTAACCGCTAATTCACCTGACTCCTATTTCTGTTTTGTTTTGTTCTACTACAGGTTGTTACCATGAATCTGTACAAACTTTAGGTTTTTATCTAACGTATACAAACAGCAGGCCTATAGAAATGAATACTTACATTCTACAGTATGTATATTGTGATCCTCTGTGCATTTAATTTACGTAGCAAAATACTACCACCCAGCGTCTTAAAAGGGCATCTTCACTTAACATATCTAATTCACCCCCCAAAAAATATTTTTCTGTTAAACTAAGTTTTCTGTTAAAGTAAGTTCTTTCTAGGACACTGATTAAGATATTTATAATATATATTTTGATATATGATTTCACCTGTTGTTTCAGAGCGGAAGTTAATGTTAGGAATTTAATTCTGATTGGTCGTTCATGTGGTGCTTAATCCTTGTCCCTTGTGTAAATAGAATACTCATCTATATTTCTTACAATCAAACCATAGTTTATTACAAGGTAAGGAAGTTACTGCAAAATACAGATATTATCGGTCTGAAAAACAATAATGGCTTTCTGAACTTTCAAGTTACTTTCATTTCCTGCAAATCCAAAAGCACTTGGAGGCAATAAGAATGAAGTTAGTACATAAGGTGTGTGTGTGTCCCAGCAGTGGATGCCCATGTGGTAGTAGGCGTCTGCCGCGCTAAGGGCAATCAGACACATGTTAACCGCCGCGCTGCCCGGTGAACGAATCCTAGGATTTTATTAATTAATTGATTTATTGGTCGATGGGTTGACTGATTGAAAGATCATGCAGAAAGAGATCATGGCAGCCCACAAATTGACACAAACTCCCCCAAAACAATAAATTAGGTTTAACAATCGTTCAATGAACTAATTATGATACAGGTCCCAGGTGTGCAGCTCTGCCCTGCTTACCCATGGACAGGAATGGAGAGGATGGTGTTGATGTTGGCCATCATTGTTTTGAAGTGCTCAGGGTCCTTCTTGAAACCCATCTCCGTGAGCACCAAGGACTTAGTGATATCTACACAAGAAAGTAAAACGCGTCGTGGCCACCCGCGTCAACGAATAGTTAGCTTTTCTTTGGCATAGCTAGTCGTCATGCTTGGCAAGTCAGAGGTCGTTCGTTTGTGCCCAGTGAGTGGCGAACGAGCCTTGTCGTTACGGAGCGTGGCTACAGCTGTTACATAGCCGTCACATTTGCAGACCCAGCTAGCGTTATATAGGCTACTATGGCAGGCCGTTTTAACATGTATTTCTACAAACGTAGTAGTCACTATTTTAAAGATACTAGTACTTATTCTTTAGTTGCTAGTAACTAATCCAATAGTTACTAGTATCTATTCCCGTCTTACTAGTAACTTTCATTAGATACTAGTAACTATTCTTTAGTTACTAGTAACTAATCCAATAGTTACTAGTATCTATTCCCGTTTTACTAGTAAGTTTTCATTAAATACTAGTACCTATTTTTTAGTTACTAGTAACTATTCCGACATATCCCAAAACCAATAAGTACTAGTAACAATTGCCAACAAGATATCTAGTTAACATGCAAATTAAATCCTGAAGATATCTAGTTAACATGCAAATGAGCTTCTGAAGATATCTAGTTAACATGCAAGTTCGCTTTTGAAGATATCTAGTTAACATGCTAATTAGCTGCTGAAGAGCACACCTCACAGAAGACGCTGTTTTAACATTTATTTCTATAAACGTACTAGTCACTATTTTAAAGTTACTAGTACTTATTCTTTAGTTACTAGTAACTAATCCAAATAGTTACTAGAATCTATTCCCGTTTTACTAGTAACTTTTCATTAGATACTAGTACCTCTGGAAGACCTACACAGATCCTGTTGTCTCAAAAATGCCCAGAACATCAAAAAAGACACTTAACACTCCTGGGCACTCCCTGTTTGAAATGTTTCCTTCAGGCAGATGATACAGATCAATCAAGGCAAGGACAAACAGACTAAAACAGTGTCTATCCAACTGCAATAACCACTGTTGCTGCTGGCAAAACATGATGTGCACAATGTTATGTATTATGTAATGACTGTGTGTGGTTGTTTACGGTACAGTCTTAGGTATATTTATTTGAGTAAATTTTAGCACTTTAGTAATTTTATCCTTTTTACAGATTTTTAAGTCAATGAATGATCCACTGACTGGAAGCACTTAAATTTTTTTGTACCTGTGACAATGACAATAAAGATCTATTCTATTCATTTGTATGGTATGCAATTGTTTTGGGGGCACAGCCTGGCCCAAGGTAAATGCTGTAGACTGTAGTTACATGGAGATTTTTATTAATGGACCCAGTAGTGTTTGTTAGGGGACAATTTATACATGAGATGATCAATAAAACTACCATACTTGAAATCCCCAGAACAACATAATGATCAATTCTGGCTGAGCCTAAAACATCAGAACAATGGTTCAAGTTCAAGTCTTTTATTTGTCAGGTGCACAGAACAACACAAGGTTAGACTGGGCACTGAAATTCTTAAGACAAGACAACGCAAGCACCTGGCATAACATATAAGTACACAGAACAAATTTACATCTATGCTGAGCTTAGATAAGTGAACTTCCTAAATATACAGATAGCAATAAATAACGACTAAACTAACCCTAACACTAAAACTTCCTAAATTACAGATAACAATAAATAGTACGCTATACTAACCCTAATACACAAAAAAAAAAAAATCTGTTACAACCCTATAACCTAATCTAACCTAAGTGGAGTACAGTGCAGTAGTGCAAATTTGCAGATCAGTGACTATGTCAATGACCAAACAGGGGCCTGGTGGCGAGGTACAGTAGTGCAATGTTACTGAAAGAGCAACCAGTAGCTGAAAGTGACAGTGTATAAGTGACTCGTGTGCAGTAAAATGTCCATATCAGTGTCCATTGAGAAGCCTGATGACCCTTGGGTAGAAACTGTTGTCCAGTTTGCGTGTGCGCGACCGGATGCTGCGTTAACGCCTGCCAGGAGGCAACGGGGTAAAGAGACTGAAGGATGGGTGGGAACAGTCAGGAACAGGTGGGAATCCTGCTGGCTTTCCTTAGGCAACGTGTGTGGTAAGTGTCCTGTAGGGCTGGGAGCTTCCTGCCAATGATGAACTCAGCAGAACGGACCACACTTCGTAGGGCCTTGCGGTCCCGGTCTGTGCAGCTCCCATACCACACTGTGATACAACCAGTCAGAATGCTCTCTATAGTGCATCTGTAAAAGTTAGTAAGGATGACTGAGTCCATACCAAACTTCTTCAGTCTCCTCAGGAAGAAGAGGCGCTTACGGGCCGCTTTGACCACCTTGTCCGTGTGAACAGACCAGGTGAGGTCATTGCTGATGTTCACCCCGAGGAACTTGAAGCAGCTGACCTTCTCCACTTCCGATCCATTGATGAATAGGGGTGCATGCTCCTCCTCCTGCCGCCTCCGATAGTCCACAATCATCTCCTTGGTCTTGCTGATGTTAAGAGAGAGGTTGTTGTCCTGACACCATGATGTCAGGGTGTCAACCTCCTCTCTGTAGGCTGACTCGTCACTGTCAGAGATGAGGCCCACGATGGTTGTGTCGTCAGCAAACTTAACGAGGAGGTTGGAGCTGTGTGTGGCCGCACAATCGTGGGTGAACAAGGAGAACAGGAGAGGGCTGAGCACACAGCCCTGGGGGGTGCCTGTGTTGGTGATCAGTACAGATGAGGTGTGGTCACCGATTCTCACCACCTGTGGCCTCCCCGTCAGGAAGTGGAAGATCCACTTGCAGAGGGAGGTGCTTATTCCCAGGTCCACAAGCTTGGAGACCAGTCTGGAGGGGATGATGGTGTTGAATGCAGAGCTGTAGTCAATGAACAGCATCCTCACATATGTATTCCCCTTGTCCAGGTGGGAGAGAGTGGTGTGCATAGTCAGAGCGATGGCATCGTCTGTAGACCTATTGGACCGGTATGCAAACTGCATAGGGTCCAGTGTGGGGGGCAGCGAGGAGCAGATGAATGATTTGACTAGCCGCTCGAAGCACTTCATGATGACAGAGGTCAGTGCTATTGGGCGATAGTCGTTCAGACATGTGACCTTGGTGTTCTTGGGCACAGGGATGATGGTGGTCCTCTTGAAGCAGGTGGGGAGTACAGAGAGGTTAAGGGAGAGGTCGAAGATGTCACTGAAGACCCCTGCCAGCTGGTCAGCGCAGCCCCTAAGGGCCCTACCTGATATGCCGTCTGGGCCTGGTGCCTTGCGAGGGTTGATCTTCTTAAAGCACAGCCTCACCTCGGCTACAGTTAGTGTAGGCACACCACTGGCTTGGCCTTCAGGTAACTCCACTGCAGGGGGGTCACTGTCCCTCTCAAAGCGAGCGTAGAAGGAGTTCAGCTCGTCTGGCAGTAGGACAGAGGACTGGGTCTCATTGTAGCCTCTCCCTTTGTAGTCTGTAATGGCTTTAAGTCCACTCCACATGCGCCTGGGGTCAGAGCCATGGTAGCTGGACTCCACCTTGGTCCTGTAAGCCCTTTTCGCTGCTTTGATGGCCTTCAGAAGGTCGTATCTGGCCTTCCTGTACTCATCAGGGTCCCCAGAATTAAAGGCGACAGTACGGGCTCTCAGCTTGGCCCGGACCGCGGCATCAACCCAGGGCTTCTGATTTGGGAAAGACCGGACAACCTTCTTGGGGACAACGTCATCAACGCAGTGCTGGATGTAGCTGGAGACATGGCCATTTGGTCTCATAGACACAAGTCCCTAGTATTCCACACCTACACTGGTACAACATGATACTAGTGTGTCCATTTCTCTCAGGCAGACAGTCTGAGAGGTCAACCAGCCCAACACATATTTCCTACATTATCCTACACTAACTGCAGCTGAGGTGAGGCAGCGCAGATCAACCCTCGCAAGGCTCCTGGCCCAGACGGTGTATCAGGTAGGGCCCTTGGGCTGTGCTGACCAGCTAGCAGGGGTCTTCAGTGACGTCTTCCACCTCTCCCTCAGCCTGTCTGTACCCCCCACCTGCTTCAAGATGACCACCATTATCCCTGTGCCCAAGAACACCAAGGTCACATGTATGAACCACTATTGCCCGATAGCACTGACCTCTGTCATCATGAAGTGCTTCGAGCGGCTAGTCAAATCATTCCTCTGCTCCTCGCTGCCCCCCACCCTGGACCCAATGCCGTTTGCATACCGGTCCAACAGGTCTACAGACGATGCCATCGCTCTGACAATGCACACCGCTCTCTCCCACCTGGACAAAGGGAATACGTATGTGAGGATGCTGTTCATTGACTACAGCTCAGCATTCAACACCATTATCCCCTCCAGACTTGTCTCCAAGTTTGTGGACCTTGGACTAAGCACCTCCCTCTGCAAGTGGATCTTCAACTTCTTGACGGGGAAGCCACAGGTGGTGAGAATCGGTGAATGCACTTAATCCACACTAATCACCAACACAGGCACCCCCCAGGGCTGTGTGCTTAACCTTGTTCACTCACGATTGTGCGGCAACGCACAGCCCCAACCTCCTTGTTAAGTTTGCTGACGACACAACCATCGTGGGCCTCATCTCTGACAGTGTCAGCCTACAGAGAGGAGGTTGATGACCTGAAATCATGGTGTTAGGACAATAACCTCTCTCTCAACGTCAGCAACTATAGGAGGCGGCAGGAAGAAGAGCATGCACCCCTACACATCAAGGGATCCGAAGTGGAGAAGGTCAGCTGCTTCAAGTTCCTCGGGGTGAACATCAGTGATCTGAAGATTTTCTATACATATGTGAGGTTGTCTCTTGCTGTGGTCAAGAGGTCACGCAGTGGGCCTTTGACAATATCCATATAGATTAGGGAATGTGCTCTGTTTAACCTTTGAGAAAAGTACAAACAATGAGTTATGACGCATCACCTGTGTGCTATTTCTCCTGTGCATTAAGTTGTGAAATGTGTACTGTTTAAGGGCATATTTTGGTGGTTACTATATCTGTATGGGCCAGCTCATGTATATAATGGACCTCTGAGAGACTTGTTTCTCTCTCATGCTATCCCTCTGTCATGGACTGATGGCATGATCTGACGTTGTTACTAATAAAACCGAGTCAACCTTTTTCTAAGTGTCGTGCCTCCTTCCGGCTTGCTTGGAGACAGAGATCTCATCCTTACAATCAGCAATGATCTCACCTGGTCTGTTCACACTGACAAGGTGGTCAAAGCGGCCCGTAAACGCCTCTTCTTTCTGTGGAGACTGAAGAAGTTCAGCATGGACTCAGTCATCCTCACTAACTTCTACAGATGCACTATAGAGAGCATACTGACTGGTTGCATCAGTGTGGTATGGGAGCTGCAGACATCATCATCGGCAACACAATTCATGATGAATTCTCTTAGCCTTCATATATAGCATCAAGAAATAGCTATTCAATTAAAATGTACTCAAGACAGAAAATGTCATTGATAATCATCCAGCTTGTTGTAATGCTGATACTTCTGGCTTGTAAATTTTGCCATTGAACCATAACTTCCACCAGTTATTCTTGGACAAAATACATATGAGATATATTAATTATACAGGGATGATACCACACTGGTCCCATGGGAAAATACAAATAATCATTAAGATATATTGTCTTCTTTCTCTGGTGTCTCAATTTCAATAAAAAGGATACAATTGCTAAAGTGCTAAAATTACTCAAACAAATAAGAATAAATATACCTAAGACAGTACTGTGAACAACCACACACAGTCATTACATAATACATAACATGACATTGTGCACATTATGTTTTGGCAGCATTAACAGTGGTGATTGCAGTTCGATAGAAACTGTGTTTTAGTCTGTTTGTCCTTGCCTTGATTGATCTGTATGGTCTACCTGAAGGCAACATTTCAAACAGGGAGTGCCCAGGGGTGTGTCTTTTATGATGTTCTGGGCATTTTTGAGACAACAGGATCTGTGTAGGTCTTCCAGTGCGGGGAAAGGGCAGCCAACAATCTTGCGCGGTGTTGATGACCCTCTGGAGCATTTTCCTCTGAGCCACTGTACAGCTGGTATACCAAATGCATATGCAATTTGTGAGGATGCTTTCAATGGAGGCTCGGTAGAAGGACCCCAGCAGTCTTTGTGTGATGTTATTCCTCCTGAGTGTTCTCAGGAAGTACAGTCTCTGCTGGGCCTTTTTCAGCAGCTCAGAGGTGTTCACACTCCAGGATGGGCTGTCCTGTATGTGGACCCCCAGGAAGCGGAAGTCCCGCCACCCTCTCCACACTTCACTCCTCACACGTGAAGTGTAACAAGTTTACTTTGTATGCTGTGTTGGTTGACTGTGACGGCACAGAGCACTGCCCAGCTTCCATGTCCAATTCTGTGCCCACGCCATTTTCAAAAAGCAGCGCAGCAGCCTGGTGAGCAGCAGAGGTGGATAATGTCAGTCGTCCTGCTTTGCCGAGGTCATCCATGTATCTGCAGTAATGAAAAACAGGACACAAATTTGGAACTACAGTCAAATAGTAGCCTTTGCCTCAGATAGGACAGTGGGGAGCGACAGGACACAAGTTTAAAAGAGTGTGCCCTAGCCAGCTGCAACACAGGTAAGGGATCCATCACAAACTGTTTAATGACACACATTTTGCATATTCTGATTGGATAGCCAATAACTTGTCATGCAACACCATAACCATATATTGGCCCTTATTGTTAGAACTAAGCTAAGGTAAATGCAAGTTCCATTGTGTAGTAGTTGCCATGGTGATTGTTTTGTTAAGGTCTTAAGGCATACAAATGTCACTTTATGAGGTTATTTAACATTAATATGAGTTCCCCTTGCCTGCCTTTGGTCACCCAGTGGCTAGACATTTTAATAAGTCTAAGCTAAGCCCTGGTATTCTAGGTAGATAACATAAGCGCTCGCCAGCTAGCAAGCTAGTTTAAGGAATATAACCTACGGGGATCAGGTATATTTGGCTAACCATATTACCATTGTATGAGTAATGTTATTCTAAAAGCGAAATCCAAAAGTTACCTGATGGCATACGAGGGTCTGAGAAGGCGTCTTCGCTGTGCTCTCTTATTGACATCGAGTGCGTGGTGATCAGAGCTCGAGTTCTGAAAGACTAGCAACAAGTTCTTCCAATGTCTCCATCGATAAAATGCCTTCGAGTCTTCCTAAATTCACCAGTGATTAATCAATAGTGCGTGGCGTATGTTGCCTTGTTGGAATTTGTTCAATAACACGTGTGTGCCATTTCTGAAATAAATTCGCGTCGATATGTTCACTGTAGTGCTGTCTTCTGTGAGGTGTGGTCTTCGGCAGCTAATTTGCATGTGAACTAGATATCTTCTAAAGCCAATTTGCATGTTAACTAGATATCTTCTAAAGCTAATTTGCATGTTAACTAGATATCTTCTAAAGCTAATTTGCATGTTAACTAGATATCTTGTTGGCAATAGTTACTAGTACTTATTGGTTTCGGGATATCTCTTGTTGGAATAGTTACTAGTAACTAAAGAATAGTTACTAGTATCTATTCCCGTTTTACTAGTAACTTTCATTAGATACTAGTAACTATTCTTTAGTTACTAGTAACTAATACAATTCTTACTAGTAACAAATGCGTTTTTACTCGTCATTGCTTATGACGAGTAAAAATGACTACTTGATAGTAAAATGTAAAATGTTACCAGTAAAACGGGAATAGATACTAGTAACTATTGGATTAGTTACTAGTAACTAAAGAATAGGTACTAGTATCTAATGAAAGTTACTAGTAAAACAGGAATAGATACTAGTAACTATTGGATTAGTTACTAGTAACTAAAGAATAGTTACTAGTATCTAATGAATAGTTACTAATAAAACTGGAATAGATACTAGTAACTATTTGAATAGATACTAGTTGGACACAAATAGTAGATATCTGTAAAGCAGAGCCCCATAGGATACAATTGTAAAATTGTCCAATTTGTTACTAGTAAAACGGGAATAGATACTAGTAACTATTGGATTAGTTACTAGTAACTAAAAAATAGGTACTAGTATCTAATGAAAACTTACTAGTAAAAGGGGAATAGATACTAGTAACTATTGGATTAGTTACTAGTAACTAAAGAATAGTTACTAGTATCTAATGAAAGTTACTAGTAAAACGGGAATAGATACTAGTAACTATTGGATTAGTTACTAGTAACTAAAGAATAAGTACTAGTAACTTTAAAATAGTGACTAGTACGTTTATAGAAATAAATGTTAAAACGGCCTGCCATACCCAGCTCCCAACCCAACTCTGAGAATAGATTAACGGCGATATTTTTTTTATCGCCCAATAAGAGTCTTACGGTAACGCAGTGCGTTAACGCTGATAACGGCCCACCACTAATTCAAACTAAATTTCCAAACCTTCTGACTCTTCTGGCAAAATCAAACACTCGTTCCTAAACCATGTGCTCAAAATCAAACTATGCTTTCAGATCATAAACACAACCAATCAATATACAAACACTATGGAGCAATTATTAGACACAACACAAAAACAAACAAAAACAAAAAATTGAGAACAGCATCCAGGGCATGTAGTTACATGTAAAGAAGAATTTGTTTATGTTTACACAGTAAATTAATTTACTGTAGCAATAAAGGAGAGGGGCGGTTCTATGGGCATATGTGAAGCCCTCCGTGACATTGCTTGTAAAAAGGGCTATACAAATACAGTACATTTGATTTTCCTGTAGGAAATTTACCCTGGTATATTTGTTTCAGTCATAGACCTTTGACCGCCATGCAGAGAAAAAATCTTGAATTGGGTTGAGAAAAGGGCTGTATAGTGAAAGGCATACATTTACAGTAAAAAATGCTGGTTGATGTTGAACTATTCTCGTACACGGACACCACAGTGAAAGCTGACATTCTCCCAAACCATTATTAGAAACAAGTGTGAATGATTTTGAGTCACTGTGTTTTACAGATGACAACTGTGCTGTAGTTGTGTTTACTGTTTGACAACTGTGTTTACCATTTTGCAGCACAAGTGCATCACAGTGCAAAATGTGTTTAGTGAATGATAATGTGTTTAGAATTTTGCCAAAAGAGTGTCTGATTTGACAAATTGGTTTAGTTCACTGAACATTTGATTCAGAGAATGGGGTTTAGTGTTTTAGCAATTGTGAAAAACTGTAAGGCCAATCGTAAGATCCCCTGCAGACAGGGTGCGAATTATGGGGGGGTTTGGGGGGGTCTGACCCCCCTAACCCTAATTAGCTTTACATTTAGTCATTTAGCAGACACTCTTATCAACTTACAGTGAGTATTTTTAAAGCCCAAAACCTGGAGTTTCACATCAAGGGTACTATGCCGTTGAATGCTGAGCTTTAGTCTACAAACGACATTCTCAAATATGTGTTCCTTTTGTCCAGGTGGGAGAGAGCATTGTGTAGTGTAGAAGCAATGGCTTAATCATGGTTGTACCCAAAGACAACAAAAACAAACACCATCATTTGTTCATCAAAAGGGAAACAACAGTCAATGAATAAGAATGCCAATGCAAACCTTCTGGAATATGACAAGAAGATGTTCAGCTTGGGAAGCAGACATCTTAAAACGGGTGCACACTGTGCGGTTTTTAATAGTCCTTTGCAACTGTTGCCTGTCAGACTTGGCGAACATGATCCTCGCTGCAAACCATGTCACACTGTAGGATCTCAATTGTCAGTCATGTCAGACTGTATGACAGTCAAAACAAGACATTTTTTTATGTCATCCATCCATGACATGTTCAGTGATGGTGAGCCGCGTTCACCTGAAAATGTACAAAAGTAGTTAGCAGCAAACAAAAACATCTGTAGCATTAATTGTATTACGTTTCTCTTATTGCGGTGTCACAACAGTGGTCCACTTTTTATAGGGGTACATCGCCATGGTGACTTATTCTGCACACCTAACCTGAGTAAGTGATGTTCGAGATGATAGATCAACAAGTATAAAAGCACTGCCGACTGACAGATCAAATTTGGAAATGATAATTGGACCAACTCGGTGTCAATATTGTATTCTAGTTGTTGATTGGTTAGGGAGGACGTCCGCCCTTGGAGCATCATGTAATGTGTTTTAGCCAATAACTGATAAGCATGGAAAAAATGAAGTATGATAAATTGATGTATGAGATCCTGCCCTAAGGAGGACAGCAGGATCCCCCTCCTCTGGCCCCCATCCTCCACTACCACTTCACATAAACTTCCCCTTTCCTCTCTTGCCCTGAAGGTGTTGCTGTTAATTTAAAGCATTTTTATCAGAATAAAAAATTGGGATTTTGATGGATTTGCAGCTATTATGCAAGTATGACATCCAAGCATTAAAATAAATAAATAATATCAGTAAAGCAATTGTCTAAAACTCACCATAGCATGGAGCAAATGTTGATTTGGACAATCAAATCATTGGGGGAAAAGCCTGAAGTCAGAAGCAGACATTTAGGAGCTAGTCTGTGATGCTGTTTACGCTTTAAGTAAAAAGGTTTCACCTTGGTCTATGACACTAATTATCAGCACGGATACTTGTCATTTTATGGAATCCCAATAGCAAAAAAAGTCAGTGAAAGGTTATCTCATGATTAAATTAATTGTAGAAAAACAAAAAATAATTTATTGTGGCTCCCATCAGTCTATAAAATTATACCAAAAAACTAGGAAAGGACAAGGATCTGATCAGCCTTAGGAAAATATCGTTAATATATACTAACTATAACTATAATATATAGTTAATCAGAGACTTAATTTTGTTGTAGTAAAATTTGTATGAATGATAACACTGTCACAATGCAGCAGATATTTAAGTAGTAATGTTGGTTATTCACCTGGTGACACATATAATAAACCCCAGACCCTTTCCAATACATTCTTGGAAGGTGGCCTTGCTAAATAAGTACGGGTACAGGTTCACAAAGACATGGAATTTAGTGACTTTAAACCCCACACACAAAGCTATTTTGTGAAACGGGGAAAACATGTTTGTATATGTGGGGCCTTTTATAATACATTTGAGCATTGACACAGATACCATAGTAAAACATGTTTGAACTTTAACTCATTTATAGATCTAGTACTTTTTTTCAACCGTACCTGTCTTTCTGATATGTCATTGATAGGATAAAATATACCAGGTATTACCAGGCGGTGTTATCCATTCTCATCTGCTACTATATAAGAAATATTTGAACATGGTACCTCTACTAATGTATAGTCCACCAGGTGGCAATAAAGTCCATGTGAATGTAAGAGTATAGACTATTTCATGAGTTTCACACCCTAGATGCATCATGCAATCTCGGGCAAACACTGATAATTCATTCCATTTGATGTAAAACACCAGTAATAACCCCACATTTTACACAATTATTTGCTTTACTTTTGTAGTTCATGTAAAGATTCTCTGAATTGCATTCTCCACCACATTTCAGCCCTTTTTTTCATTCAGCTATTGTACCACCATGAATAAATGCGTCTGACATAAAACGAGTTGAATGAGTTGAGAATGAGTTTACCATACTGAACATGTAATTGTATATTGATGTATATAATCCAAATCTATGACAATGTACTGTACATATTAATGAACAGATGCGCATGTACATCAAAGCTGAACTGACAAAAACTCAGAGACCCATTCTTTAAGGTAAGCCTATATCCACACAAATTATGTTACACTGCTCTACAGATTATTCTGTAATTACACTCAAAAGGTTTGGCACAGTGCTTTAACTCTCCTTATGTAATGTATAGAAATAAATTAAGGAATAACAGCCGAATGGAAAGCAGGGGAGGGTAGACTTCATGACAATCT
The DNA here is from genome assembly GCF_021917145.1 of Hypomesus transpacificus. Taxonomy (NCBI): domain Eukaryota; kingdom Metazoa; phylum Chordata; class Actinopteri; order Osmeriformes; family Osmeridae; genus Hypomesus; species Hypomesus transpacificus. The sequence continues at coordinate 4,518,203 of NC_061080.1, forward strand.
GCTCTTTGCATGTGATACCATCACTGACGCAAGAGGATGGGAGCAGAGAAGAGGTCTCCCAGTACGTGTATTGAAGTACTGTCAATGTGCACCTTTCTCTTTCCCTTTCTCTCTTTCTGGCTCGATCCATTTGTTCAACACCTCCCTCCTCCTCTCCTCTCCCCTCCATCCTCTTCATAGGCATCACAGCCTCCTGCCAAGCCCTCAGCCAATAAGGGGGTCTGAATTGGTCAGGTGATCACAGCTTCCAACCATTCTCCAAGAGGCACCGGCAAAAAGAGGGGAGTGTCCCTTCCTCATTCTCCTTTCCTCCCAATCTCTTTCTCCTGTGTTTCTAAAGCAAGACTCGATGAAAAGAATGTGTCAATTTTACATATACATTTGATCCTACACATAGACTTTACAATACAGCATTGCTTGAAAAAGAGAGCGTGGTGAATACTCTTTTGTCTCTCACTGGGGACCAGAGAGATGAATGGAGGAGCGATGGAAGGATCCCTGATAGAGGAGCAACGTGAGCTGGGGACATCTGCAGCCGGTAACGGCTCCATGCTGCCACCGTCTCCGACCATCACGCCGGCCATCCCCCCGTACGTGAAGCTGGGCCTCACTGTGGCCTACACCATCTTCTACTCCCTTCTCTTCGCCTTTATCTATGCCCAACTCTGGCTGGTCCTGCGCTACCGCCACAAGCGATTCAGCTACCAGACAGCCTTCCTCTTCCTGTGTCTGCTGTGGGCAGCACTGCGCGCTGTCCTCTTCTCTTTTTACTTCCGCGATTGTGTAACCGCTAACGCGCTGGGGCCCTTTGCCTTCTGGCTGCTCTACTGCTTTCCTGTCTGTCTGCAGTTCTTCACACTTAGCCTCATGAACCTCTACTGTGCCCAGGTGAGGGGTTGTGGAATAGGGGTGTGTATGAGACAGAGAGAAAGGGAATGGGTTTTGTGTGTGAAAAGAGGGAGAGATAATATGTTAAGTGGTCATATTAAGGTATACATTTGGGAAAAAAGAATGTCCTTGAGGAGGGCCTCAAAGGACCAAATTGGCATTGATGTGGTTCTTCTTGGTCAATTGGGCTCCAAATTAAGCTATGGTGCTTTTAACTATTCAAAAATAGATGTTCTCCAGCCAGCCTGTGAATGTGGGAGGATTGTGTAAAAGTGTGTGCATGCGTAGGCTGATGGAGGTGCGGTTTAGGGGAGGGATGAAAAAGGCAATGTTATGGAAATGCGGGGTGGCAAGGAGACATAGCAGGGGATAGATTAAGCAGTTCCATTATTCAGTGGCGTAGCACAGATGCCTCATTGAGCAATAAGAAAACCATTTTTGACATTATAAATTGATAAAGTGGACTTCAGGTGACGACTACATAAAGATGAGATCCTTGCCTCGTAAAATATGGGCAGACATTAGAGAGACTCTCCATCAAGCCTGAATTAATACTGTATCAGATTTAAGGACACACTCAACACAGTGTCCAGCTTTGAGTGGTCGTGTAGCAAGGGAATGCTACATCTACAAGCTAAATTTGGCTTCTGTGATTAAAAACATTGATGGTTAACTCAATGTCAGATTCCTTTGACATTAGAGTAGGGTTGTTTTGGGGATCAGCAAGTACTAATACAAATCTTATCTTAAATTTTTTATAGGAGTTTTATAGTATCAGATCAGTCGACAAATCTGTCATCAGAATCAATGTATTAACTTGGATATCAGATCAGCAATGTTGCATTTGTTGTTGTTTTGTATGGAAGCTGGGGGAAAGGGTGGCATGCTCATCTTTCTTGAGAAAGACTGCTTTCTATGTACAAGGTGTACATTGTTCTTTCTTTGAACCCATCAGGTCTACTTCAAGGCCAAGTCCAAGTATACTCCTTCCCTTTTGAAGTACAGGTAAGATGACTCCAGAATATTATTGAACAGTCCTTAACCTCAAAGTCTGGATCACCACATACCCTAATGTCCTATAAATCTAAGAAATCCGGATTTTGAGGATGCAAAATTATTTTAAAAAATCATTTCATTGTGTACAATCCTTTTCTGGAAAGCATAATTAAAATAGTATAATTTCGCACTAGCCAACAACTCTTTTTTTGACTCACCTCTCTTCCTGTTTCTTCCCATAGGCTCCCACTCTACCTGGTCTTTCTAAGTGTCAGTCTCCTCTTCCTGGTGGTGAACTTGGCATGTGCCCTATTGGTCAAAATAACTGCCACCGAGGTCAAGACCATTGTCCTGGTGCGAGTTACCATCAATGACACGCTCTTTGTGCTTTGCGCCATCTCTCTGTCCGTTTGCCTCTACAAGGTGGCTAAGATGTCTCTTGCCAGTATTTATCTAGAGTCTAAGGTAAGAGCCCATGCTTACTTTATTCCAAAAAGAAGAAACTGCTTTTCTATGTATAACAACAAGCTATTCGTTTCTAAGCAAGTCGTTTATGGTGTAGCCTATTGGAAATTGATAAAAATCAATGCCAATTTTACAACGTCCTGTAGCCTGGTAATTCCAACATCCCTATTCTTTTGGGTTATAGGGGACGTCTGTGTGCCAGGTAACTTTGATTGGCGTGATGGTGGTTCTGTTGTATGCTTCTCGCGCTTGTTACAATTTAGTAGTGCTAGCTCTGACAGACATCGAAACCATCAACTCCTTTGACTACGATTGGTACAACGTTTCTGACCAGGTAACAGTGGCATAAATGTTTATAAATGGATAGACACATGTATTTAGAAAACAATCGTGATTCCATGCCAAATATCATTCATGCTATAATTCTTAAGTAAGTCTCAGAATGAATTGGATTAATTTACAAACCTCTGTCCAGGCGGACTTGCGATCTTCTTTGGGAGACGCGGGCTACATCGTGTTTGGGGTGATTCTATTCGTCTGGGAGTTGCTGCCCACCTCCCTAGTGGTGTACTTCTTTAGGGTCCGCCGGCCACCACAGGACAGGGTGAGCTTTTGTGGGTTGCTGTCTGGATGTGTCTTGAGAGGGTCTGAACTTTTTGCTGTTGTGTATTACCATGTATGAAGCAGGGGACGGATCTACTTTCACTAATCATAAAGGATGTTTTTCAGAGCGGATCCGTGATCCCAAACCATGTGCTCTCATCAAGAGGCTATTTCTTTGACAACCCTCGGCGGTATGACAGTGACGATGACCTGGCTTGGAGCATCCCTCCTCAGAACAATACAGCCACGTAAGTGACATGCCAAAACATTCTCTCAAGGCTACAGTAATGTTGATCAATTGACCAACATTTAATTATTAGCAGGTTAGGAATCTGGTGGGTGGTTGTTTCCAAAATTTCGCTAAAATGTAAGGCTTTAATGGGTTACTCGTAACAAATGCTATACGTTTATAGTCTATCCACAGACTGCTATGATTGGGGGAGCCGAAACAGCAGCTTTACGGTACACACCAGCACTGATGAGCAACGACTTACAGCTACAACGGGGGAATTGTACTCATATCCATAGCAGAGTCTGCACCTCAATGTAGGCCTACATCACCGCATAACATACTTTGACGCTTTTCATCATAAGAGTAGTAATGTGTCCATTAGCACAATGTGATAAGTGTGGCTAATTTAGAAATAGAAACTTGCAAACATTCGAAGAACATAGACCATTAATGTTTATTGCAGATATTGTGATAAATGAATGTCTCACAATATTTCAAAGAAACGTTGTACTGTGATATTGGCACAGATTAGTTAAACTTCATATTTCAAAGCTGAATTGTATTCAGGTCCTGCTACTGGAGAGTTGTCACTGAACTGTACATTTTTACTATTGGGGAATTAGATTAAAAAGCTGAATTTTGAAAATGTTTAGCCATTTCTAAGGTTTTGTGAATCATTTTTGCTTTAGTGTTTCAGGTGGGCAGAATTATCCCTATTGGCAACTTTCATAGAGATAGCCAACATGGTTGACTCGCAATACATTTGTACAGTGCCTGTCAACTTTTTGGAAACACCTAATCATTTATAATTTTTGAGACATGCACCACCTGTTTTTCATTGTTTTTAATGCATGAATTCAATCACTCAATCAATCATGGTCTGTAGGGCATAATGAGTTAACATGTTTTCCAAATATTGCCTAAGGTGGCAGTTTGATGCAAATTAAGCTTTATGTACCACTATTTTGGTCAAAGTAAATCTTCATACCTTAAATGACCTAGTTTGTTGCATATGCATGTGTCTCTCAAAAACGATAATACTGTTTCCAAACTTTTGACAAACACTGTATATATAATAGGATTAATTAGAAAGTTGTCGGTCTACTGCTGTCAAATCATTTACAGCATAACCCTGTTGTGTAAGACACTGAATGAAATGTAATTTGATAAAGTTGATAAGTTTGTCTTTTGCTGCTTTTGCTCTGTGAGAAATGGCAGTTGTACCCATTACAATGTGAGATACTGATGTGTGCAGTATGTCAGCCAGTACAATTTTAAACCGCACTATTGCTTGTTAGTTCAAATATACAGTAACTGTCGTTCATATTTAGAGGACACACAATTAATTTCTTGTAATCACGGAAGTATTGTACAGATGAAATCACCATCTGGAGCTTTCACATCAAAACAGTCTGAATGTGACATACATTTTGAACGTATATTATGATGATATGGAAATATTAGATTATATATTTCTAAGGAAGGTGTGTTTTGTATGTCATTTGTAATGCAGTTTCACTTAAATGCTATATATTTTGTGTCTGTTTGTGGATGTGTTGTGGAATGCATATTGACACATAAACATGACAAAAAAACTATTGAGTATTCAATTAAATAAACATGAGTTTAAGCTACTAACCTAATTGTATGACCCTTTGAAAATTATACTACTGAACATCCCTTTCTCACCAGCCTTATGACACACACAAGTTGGACAAGTTTGACAACCAGAAATATTTAATCCTCTGTTCAAATAAATATACTCAACAAGTACAGTATACACATCAATATATATAGGTGCAACTATATATAATCATAGATTTGAAAAAAAGTTCTGTATTTATTTCCTTTACAAATGCGTTTTACAAAGGCAGAGAGGAGAAAGCTGGGAATCAATAGTGACAAAATAGTTTAATGTACATTTTGTCCTATTGAGAAGGCTTTTTTTTCATTCTAAAATTACTTTTGGAAACTTGTTTAAGGCAGACAAGTGGATTGCACAGGACAATCTGGTGTTGTAGACAGCATGCAAGGCTTGGAACACAATTACACAAACAAACCGGACACCAACGCTCGCACACACAAAAAATCTACCAAGAAATGATGTCCATGAGATACCTTTCATTTCAAACAAAAGATAATAACACATCCCATAGTGTTCACATTCATGGTGAGAGTAGCATTAGATTAGCTGTGCTCCATTGAGTAACTCTTACTAAAGGCTTGTTTACTAAAGGTCCTAAAGAGTTTTTTGTTTTTAAACATGGTTGGAAAAATCATGCTTACAGTACGTGATGGTAATATTATGATTACGTGATTACGTCTTCCTTTCCAAATCCTCAGAACATAAACACTTTATGGGGTCAAAAGGTTTGGAAAATCAGCTGTTGGACAAAAAAGGCAACATAAAATCTTTGGTCCAATTCTAAATCAATTTCAAAGAAAGAACAACAAAATAATAATAACCGCTCTCACACTGGTATTTGGAATAAGTATCTCAGATTTTTCATATCAAGTAATAACCATAATAATGTCAAATTGCTGACACTTGTAGGATAGCTATGACAAGTCATTACCAATATTAAAGTCTAATTCCAAAAATATTTAAATCTGAATATTAATTGTAGAAACTTAAAAAAAGCTTGTTTTCAGTTGTGAAGACAGAAAATACCATCCTTGAACTTCTCCTTCAACAAGATGGCAGCTTAACACCATTGGTCAAAGTGTTTGAATTCAGACTTAATATTCAACAAATACTTGAATATCTATATTAAGCAACATTTTAGTTGCAACACAATTCCTTACAGATATATTTGAGAAGGGATTTAGTCATTTTTATCTCAGGGTTCAAGAAAAACAATTAAACTTAAGTCACCAAAAACATGTATATGTAAACATATACATAAATATGTAAAATGATTGATGAGGCATGATGACCAACATTGTATTTGTAAGGATATACTGCGTAGTTTTTCATATAATAATGACCTAATTTATGCATGTTGTGCAGCAGTAAGACTATGTTGGGACACCACTGAACAGCAAAAATGTGCGTACACAGACATTCCCTCAAAGACACATGCGTTCGGAAACAGAAGAAATCAATGACTTCTAGAATAGCGAAAAGCTGCTACAAGTGTCAAGATAACAGTTGTAAAAGCTTGGGGAAATAAAAAACATAATTCTTGTATAGCTGCAACTGTTTTTTCCTCAGAAAACATGCACACGCTCAATCACACATCAACACACATGACACTCAAGCGTACGCACACCAATGTTCTAGCTAGATTACAACTAGTATGCCTGAGATGGTGAATTGGGAGGGGGGGGGGGGGGGGTAGAGAATAAAAAATAATGGAAGGACAGACTCACAGGCATTAAGCATTTATGCAACACAAATGCAGGAAAAAGGAGGTAGCTAAAAGGGGGAGGCAAAAAGCCACGGAGTACAGCATGAATTGCAGACAGAAAACAAATGTGCAATCAAATACTTGCAAACTAGGAACTTCTCTGATCTCTCAAGCGAGTGCTGGGCTAGTAATGCTCACAATTTGAATGCAAACATCGGTAAAGGAGGTCTTTCAGACCTAAATCTTGAGGAATATCACACACAGGGATGGGAGATGTTGAAATGAGTGGTAGGGGGGTCAGTGTTGACTCTGAAGTCCCTGAAAGTGGCCTCATCCTGGATAGGATAAGACTATTGCAGTTTCCTCTTCGATTGCTCCACCAGGTGGCCACATTGTCTGTTACCTCTTGCCATTAAGTAGGCTTCGGAAGCTATGGAGCTGGTGTATGCTTGTGGATAGTCTAAAAGAAGGTTAGGCAAGAAAAATAAACAGCCATGTTAACACCTCTTGACCTTGTATCACTAGGACTCAATTACTTTGAAGTGAAAATCAATTGTTTTGCTTTTATATTTAAGTTTCTGAAAAACATATTTTAAAAGGACTTTTCCTAAAGAGGGGTAACACCAACCTTCCGAAGGCATTCAGTAAGGCGACGATCTCCTGCCGCGTCAGCTGGAAACCCTTGGAAGGGCTGTGTTCCGGAAGGTTCTTGATTTCCTTTTCAGAGAAGAGGATCTTCAGGGCTGTACCAAGTCCTTCGATCTGTAACGTGAGTGGAGAGTTAAACAGGCCAGCGTTGGCCAGGACACCATCAAAATAGGATTTTCTTTCTGAGCAGTCTGGATTGAAATTATCTATGTATCAGGAGTAAAGGCACATTTGTAAAGGCAAAATTGTACATTAATGCTCAACTGAATTACCATGGGTGAGGGGAATAAATATTGTGCAAGAGTAGACTCATTTTACAAATAGATAAGCGTAAGTAAAGAACTGACCACAATGTGTCAATCATACATTTATAAATCAAGCTATTTCTAATTTCTAATAAAAAAACCTACCTGTAACTTTCCCCAGAGACGACACTTACTGCAGCCTACACAGTCCATGATCCGGGAGATGTTTTTGAAATGGAGACGGAATTCCTCCTGGCAAACAATAAGGAGGCAAAGACAAAGGGAAAAATCAGGTGTCCACAACTGTAAAAATGTATAACAATACCTAATTTTAAAAATAAGAGAAGTGGACTATTTTAAACCACAAAGAAAGACGTGCAACAAATGTATGCACATTTATACCCACTGTGTCACATTCCAAAACGTGAGAAGATAATTTGTGACAACAGGTGTTCATATACACAAAACACAAAAGTAACTGGCATGAGAATCATTAACTGTTATATAACATAGCTGACCAGAAACTTGCTTGTCTGGTTGACCACTCATGCATTGAGGCAGCACTAAAGCTGCTGCCCTCCTCTAACTGCAAAAACACGTTTTCAAGACTTAAAAACATTTTTCTTGTCTTTTTTAAGATATATTATTTGCCTTTTGATGGCTTTATTAGACAAAGATGGTTACAAAAAGACAGGAAATGTATGGGAGAGAAAGACAAAAATGCTCCAAGACAGAATCCATATTTAGTGTTGAAGCTATAACTGTCAATGAGGTGGGCTCACCTTCAAAATCTTTGCTTCAATTTTGTGGCCCGCAAACATTGACTTCTCATCAAAGTGCATTGGGAAGGCTCTGAAGAAAATGAGAAAACAATTGGTAGTCAGTGGGAGGTTAGTAACAAACTGTTAACAAGTGTAATTGATGTACCTATAAAAATGGGTGGTTATACTGTATTTTTATGTTACATGTTTGTTACATTCCATCCTCATTCTCTACATACTGGGTCTCGTTGAACAACTGCATCAAGAGCTCCTTGGTGCCAGTGTCCTCTTGGGTGTTTCCTGTGTACAGGTTAATGAAGGCACGGTCGAAATACGGCGCCAACTTGGAGAGTGCTCGCAGCTCAATTAGATATAGGAAATAAAGGTTTTTGAGGCGCCGCGTGCCTTCGCCCTTGGTCTCAGCAGGGTCGAAGCGCTGACGGAACTCCTGCACGTTGGGGCCCCAGAGTGACTTGCCCCAAGCCTCTGAAGTAAAAGTAAAGGCTGAATGAATCGTTGCATGGTGTTAGAAATTGCAAATATTAACATACTGCAGGGAAAATCTTGTGCATCATCAACACCTATCTAAACATTTGTGCAATCATCCTCATATGTAATATTAAAAATGTTCATATTCACATCTATTAAATGGCAAGGAAGTTGGGGGGGGTGGGGGTTTCCTACCATCCAACAGGTACTCTGCACACAAGTGAATATTGATGCTACTATGGAGACCGGAGATGAGCCTGTAAAACACCCTCTTTTCCAGACACAACCCTATTCAGGAGAGAACAACACATTTTCACATTGCTCTTCAAAAGGGAGATGAAAGTCCTTTCACTGTATCTTTTTTGTTGGGTATATTGGGCATAGCCCTATTAAGCCAGGGGTGACAAGAATGTAGTTGTTCCACTGCATCCTCACCCATTACAAAAAGGTTTGGGAGTTTCAAGTTCAAGTCTTTTATTTGTCAGATGCACAGAACAACACAAGGTCAGACTGGGCACTGAAATTCTTAAGACAAGACAACGCAAGCACCTGTTATACCAAGCACCTGTTATAACATAACATATATAAGTACACGGAACAAATTTACATCTATGCTGAGCTTAGATAAGTGAACTTCCTGAATATACAGATAGCAATAAATAAACGACTATACTAACCCTAAAACTTCTAAAATTACAGATAACAATAAATAGTACGCTATACTAACCCTAATGCACAAAAAAAAAAAAAAAAACAGTTTCAACCCTATAACCTATCTTACCTAAGTGGAGTACAGTGCAATAGTGCAAATTTGCAGATCAGTGACTATGTCAATGACCAAACAGGAGCCTGGTGGCGAGGTACAGTGAGGTACAGTAGTGCAATGTTACTAAACATTGACAAAACAAGTAACGAACACTAAAAAGACAAAAAAAAAAGGTTATATACAGCAGGTTTACCACTTGCTGTATATAACTGTCATGATGTTTGAGGGCCTCGAGTCTCACTAAGTCTCAATAATGTAATCTTTGCATCACGGGACATGCATGACAAAGACTTATTTCATGAAGTCTACAGTGAAGGGAATAGAACTCTGTGTGGCTTCTTTGTACCCAAACCCAAGAGGTTTCAACAGCCTCTGTCTGCCTAGACAAAACACTTCAAAGCTATCATAGAAATACATAAGAGGGTGCTTTTTATGGTTGCTTTGACGTGACCGAGATGTTGAAATAATGGAGAAGAGAGGAAGCTTGAAAGATATTCCAGGGAGAGTTTGATGACTTGAAATAGACACATGCAAAACAACTACGATAAAATGACTGTGTCAAGCTGTTTGAATTTCCCTCTCAAATTTGATGAAAATAATAATTTTCATTGTCTCACCAAACCATAACAAATGACAAATCTTACAATTAAAAATAAAAGGTTTAAATAATAAATAAATAAATTACCTTCAAGCCAGTCGTAGAAGCCCTCTCCTGAATGCATGCAAAAAATAAAGATGTTTCAGTTTGTATTAACATGGGAGTCTTGCTATTATAATCCCAATAAAAAATTGATACATTAAAATACATAAACTAGCACTTACCATCGTCATCTCCTAGGGGTCCAAAGGATGACAAGGATAACAACAGCATGTTACAATCATACTATTAATAGTATACAATAAACTGACTGCAAACATAAAAACTTGTTTGTGGGAAAAACATAGCATTTGAATTCAAAATCATTGTATTGATTGTCTTTGCTGGCTTCTAGAAATGTTAAGGCCACTACGTTTTTATTTATAAATAAATAAATATAGAAATTAGACTATACAAAATAAGATTTTCCAAAAACGTTATACAACAGCATAATTAATGAAAAATCAATGAAAAGGCAGACAAGAGAGAGCAGACACGGTAAGATAAAAAAGTACAAAAACATCACTAACCTCTGCTCGGAGCCAGTGGGTTAAGTGGTCGATACACTGATCTTGGCCTGCAATCAACAAATACTTTTATGTCACCAATCACAATGCACACACACAGTTTTTGTCATCATCATGTGATATTTTAGGGTTAGTGGCAATACTTTATTAGCTACGCAATTTATTTATATTAGTACAATAGTACTAATAATAAATAGCGAAAGCTCAAAAGTAGATAAAAGTATTTGATAAAGTGTGGGTATGTGTCTCTCACTTGAAGCAGTTCTCCTCGTAGATGCTGTTCCACACTCTCCATGCAGACGGCCCCTTATAGCCAGTGTAGCGTTCAGGGTTGAGGAGAAGGTCTACATACTCGGCATCGGGGGACGTCTCATCTGAAAGAGAAGGGAAGAGATAATGAATGAGTGAAACAGATAGACTGGTGGGATTTGGTGGTGTCTAAAGCTACTTAATACCATTTCAAAATTAATGGGTTAAAAATCAATTATTTTTACCTTTGCTAATTTACTGCAGATAAGAAATATAAATACATTTTGTATTCACACCAATGATTACATCTACAAAATACAATGTTTTGTATTTGAATAAATGAGTAACGTTTCCTACGGTTTAAAATGTTGAATAGTTTGAAAGGCTGTGAATACTTCTGCAAGGCAATGTAAAATAGTTTGAAGCCAGTGTATACTTTATAAAGCCTGACGTGCGAAAAAATTGATCTTTGAAGTTAAAATTTATGTTCTCACCGTCTAGCAGGCAAAAGTGGTCCTGAGCATCATCGTGACGAGCCCAGTCTTCAAAGGCCTCTTTAGTCTGGTTGCTGGCAAGAGAAACGGTAAAACAGTTTGAAAAAAAAGACTAACAACTAACAAGCACAGAACTGACAAATAATGTACACTATCATGAAATGTCAACATCAGACATTTTTCCTTCATTAAGTTATCAGGCACCACTTTGGGAATAAAAGTTAAATAATAATAATACATTTAAACTTGAAAAGTACAGTATGCTATTACCTTAATGTGCTGTTAATAGCTCCAAGTTCATGGGCTTGTTCACAGTCCACAATGTTTGTTATTGTGTTGGGTGCCTGTGAGTACTATGCAGCAGGAAAAAGAGCATTGTTATGAAAAACTGACCCAAAAGGTCTAAACTGCATTAATCTGTCATAGCCTCAACAGCCCTGACCTAAGGTTGCCAGTTCGATTCCCGGCCGAGCCAAATGACGTTGTGTCCTTGGGCAAGGCACTTCACCCTACTTGCCTCGGGGGAATGTCCCTGTACTTACTGTAAGTCGCTCTGGATAAGAGCGTCTGCTAAATGACTAAATGTAAATGTAAGGGCCACTGTTCTTCTCTAACTTGGCCAAAACAGTAATTTTCAGACTTTTCCCCAACTCACCCTGGACAGTTTACACTAGAGGTCCAAAAAATCTATAGCAAAAGACCAGAGACAGAAAATGATGTTGCCCAGGTCTCAGTGTCAGGACAGAATGCTTAACATCAAACAGCAAGCCAGTCATGAACACATATACCCAGGAAGGCTAAACAAACTAGTAAAGCTAACTGCCTTCTAGCCACATAGCTAGTTAGAGGTGAATAACCACTGTGTGTGGCTAATGTACCTCTCCTGGCCTTACAGGCACCTGCTGTGCTTTTCCCTCTACCTGCCACGTTGACTTGCATCTCCCGCAATGCCCCCTCCCTGCCCTGAGCTGTGGAAAAACTCTGAAAGAACGCTAATCTAATCTTCCTCAAATGTTTCAACTGGAAAATCATGAGGCTAACACCAAACTGTTACATGACAAATCCTAACAAAATAACATGGGAACAGGGAACATAATAATTATCTATTTTGGGAATAGGTGTAGCTCTGTGGTATAACTATTTACTGCAAATAAAAAGGTTACAAGTTCAAAACCCCCTGATGTACACTGCTTTGGCTATAAGCATCTGCTAAATGAACACATTTTTTATTTTGTATATTTTATCTCTTATTACAATGAGATATTTACACTACAACACTGCTTCTGTGCACCTATGACATCCTTTATTCATAATAGGCTACAATGTTTTGCCCAAAACAAAGCAGCTCAGTGCAAAAGCCTCGAGCCCATTGAATAGACAAATAGTTCAAACTTTAAGGATAACTAAGCCGTAGACACTAAGCTGTTGAAACTCCGCTTGACTCAGTTATTTGCAAAAGATTTACGCCGACATTTTACAACAACAAAAACGCACTAAAATGACTGGATTGACCTGCGGGTTCGATTCCCGGCCTGCGAAATGAGGTTGTGTCCTTGGGCAAGGCACTTCACCTGTACTTACTGTAAGTCGCTCTGGATAAGAGCGTCTGCTAAATGACTAAATGTAATGTAAAAGTTATCTTATACACAGCTTTACAGTGTTTTGAAGAGATAAGTTGTTATAAAAATATACTCCACCCTCTTGTCTGAGCTAGCATTTTTACACTCATTACATTTTAATGGATCTGCTGGGAACGGAGGCTTACCTTATTGTAGTTACCAGACTTAATTCCCACTGGGATCTTGCTCTAAAAAGAGACACCACCAGAAAACAATAGGGCAGGTGAACATCTCATCACGTTTAATTTGATAGAGGTGGCAAACATACTCAATACCATTCCTAACTTCCCAAGGAGTAGCTTTGTCTTATGTACCAGAACCTGAAATAAATGGATAGGCATCATCCTGTATGATAATAGCCACAGATGAATTTAACCCATGTTGCTCATAGCTGTAGTGTACAAGTACATAACACCTACAAATCAGGAGACAGTAATGGGTGATTTGGAATGGGCTATTGCTTAATGCAAGTCACTCAAAATAATGAAATGAAAGTTTGGCTAGAACAATTGCATTCTGCATAAACTCTGACCTCCGGGCAGGGCTCAACGTGGCAGTCCTTGATGGAGCACTGTCCATCGTCCGGCCAGAAGGGACAGGGCCGCTTGAGGTTGACCTTCAGAGATACCAAAAGGAAGCAAGGTGATCCACTTGGCCATCCTCTAAGTACCATACCTATCATCTTGCTCAGGCTGACAACAAGGTTTTTCTGGATGCTGTATCAGAAACGACTTGTCTAGGTCAATTAGACAATAAGACATGTTAGATGTGTATAGAGCCAAAACGTTTTTGGTGACATGTTTTATATGATTTCATGGACAGGTCAACCATGGATGACAACAAAGAGCTTATAAAACTCTCTCTTTCAAGAAATAAGACTGTGCCGTCTACATCGCTAGATCCATTTATTAAGTTGTCATTCATGAGGGCCACAGCTTACTGACAAGTCATTGATGCAGTACAGATCAGCACTGCAGGATCCAGATGCTCCCATTCACAAAATGAATAGTGTCCCAATGTGTATATTTTTCCTGTTTTGGGTTATTGATAAACTGTTCATCGAAGACGATAGCTTCCACATCAGGTAGTTTGGATTTTGTGTCCGTGTGCATTCAGTGGATGTAGTCAAGCAGAGCGAGATTTTCATTTTTAGAACCCTCATTGATGATGCAACGCATAGTCTTGGCAGAATTGCCACGTCACCTTGCTAGTTATCACAGGACCTTCAGTTTCCTACAGGCTTAATCTGCTTCTTTATTTTTGGTTGGCTAAGATCTCATCGATTATAGGGTGCATGCATACATTGTGACAAAACCAACAGTTGATTTTCAAACATTTAATTAATAGCCAAATCCAATTTGGGCAGGGGGGCTGACGTTCAGTGGTATAATATGGATACAGCGTCTGCTAAATTAACAAATTATTAATTATAGTCTTTTATTGGTTACACATTTCCGAAATGGAAAACATGGTGTACACAGGAGCTTTGCTTAGCCGATTTGTTTGAGATTAGACTGTATCAGAATAAGGGTGTGTCTATTGTAAATAATCTAGTACATGCATTTTGACAAGGTGCCATTTTCATAAAAGTTAAATTGTCAAGAATATAATTTGGTTATTAAAAGGCATTATAAGTGAAGATGGACAATGTGGTGTACAAAGGGCATTGTTTTTGCCTATTTGTATAAGATTAGCATGCCTCAGATTATGGGTGTGATTATGGGTGTGTCTATTGTCAAGCATTTAATACAACAACTTATTTGGTTAGTTCAACACTTAAGATGTAAATGTATTTGTTGTACAACACTGTCTGTTGACCTCTGACACTTCTTTAGCACTGTTACAGTCCACTTACCCTGTAATATCTGAAGTAGTCTTTCTCATTCAACTTCTTAATGCGCGGGTAAATCTTGAAGTTGTTGAAAACGTCAATGCTTTCAATGTCACAGAAGCAGTCGTCCAAGACACCAGTTAACTAAGGAAACAAAAAATTAGAGTTCCTTTTGGTATAAAATAAATAGAGGCATTTGGAAAAACAACTTGACGTCACTTCTTGTAATTTGTTTAAAATAACAAAATAGGTAGAGCGAGTGGCATCTCAAAACTTCCAGACTCAATCTACTTTTAGCACGTACGTTGCCAGACTTGTGTTCAACATGTACAAAAAGCACAAGACACAAAACAGGTTGAAGTCATGCCACATCCTGAAAAAACTGATTTGTACAACAGATACCTGTTTTGTAACTAGGCTGACAAGTCTGTCCACTGAAATCTGTCACACGTTTCACTTTTATTATCCAATAGTGAACAGCAGGTTTATCCTCACATGCTATGTGAAATTAAAACTGTATTGAGCTAGTCAGATACCTGAGCCCTCACTCAGTATTAAGGTTTCAACCTAACCAATGCAACTTGTCACTAAATGATAAAAGTGAGCTGAGTGGACAATTATACTGGTTTCATGGTGAAAACTAGTGTATGTGGCACTAGAGGCATGTTCCTTTGGAACATACGCAACAGCTTGCTTTAAACTTATGCAATGCTTTCTCTAAGCATTTAATAGACTGTAAATGCTTTTGTTAACAAACTGTTATTTACAATATATAGTCAACGTGTCTGACCTCAGAATGCAATAGTCCACTTATCATGACGAAAAGTTGTGAAGCCGTCCATATAAAACCAATTCCTCTGAGCATACCGGTATTTAATGGTTTTGCCGATGAAGTCCTCAAAGGGAGCCACTCAGTTTTTATAAAACGCTATTTTAAGCTGTTGCAAAAAACATTTGAACTACTGACATGCTGGTATGACAGCGTTGATAAGGCAATTTAAAATAAGTAGTCAAAGAGAGCTGATGTAGAGGTTGTGAGAGAAGATGACCTGTCATTTCAGACCACTGACTCCTCGTGGGTATATCCCGCTTTGACCCCGCCTCCAAACAAAGCAGTGTACAAATTACAGCTGTCAAATTAGCCCTCGACTCCTACAATTGTAGTCTTCACTTCACTCGAGTACACGTGATGTAGCAGTTCTTACACTGCACGGGACTACAAATCCCATACTGTATTTTTTACGAACCCCAAGTTTAACCAATCAGGGTACACCACGCTATATTCTTGTATCGTTCCTGGTTCATGTATGCAAATGTGATTTTTCCATTCTACATATGTATAGAAAAGTTGTATAATTAAACCCCTTTTCTGATTGGTTTACCCTTCATTGGTAGCAAATAAACGTGATGTTTGTCTTGAGTTTAATATTCATGGGGCATGGACCAGACACTTCTCGAGATTTACGTACGTAGCCTACAATACATGTATATTGTTGAATGAATATTATTTAGCACAATCTTAATATGAAATATAAGGTATTGGAGACAGCGTAGACAAATTGTACAGAGTTCAAATGAGAGGACAAAGATGTATTTCTGAAGGTGTGACGTCAAATTAAGGTGACAGTAGAAAATGCTAGAGGATCTGGATCATATGCATAAAGTAAATGTCTGTAAGCTGGATGCCTTACAAAGACATTACACTATCAGAAAATAAAATATTATTGAAATGACAATGAACATTGCCATTTTAAATTGGTGTTACTTACGTGGCAAAAGCAACTGTGGTCTTGATTGTCAGGTGTACTTTTTCTAGAATATTCATTCTGTGACGTTTTGGTCTTGGCACTGTTGTGAAACCAACCCAAAACAAAGTCCCCGAAGAACAACCATACAAAAACTAAAAGTCCAACAGTCTGTATAGTTACCTTTATCATAATTATTCAGTGGTTGCAATAAGTACGAAGAAGGAACTCTGCGGAAATATATCTAGATAGCTGGCTAGCTAATCAGCTAGTGCTAGCTGATGCGCACTAATGCGAACACAGCTAAAAAATATATTGTAGTCACAATCAGTACGGTTATTATATTGACATCCTCGATTATATGCTATAATTTCAGTTTTCCGTACTCACAAATAGTTGTTGGAATGTATGAAATCTAATTAAAATGGATACAAAATTAAATTCCCAGAGAGGTAGGACCAAGTTTAGACGTCTAAAAACACGACTTGATGAAGCAAGTCGGTACGGAAAGCCAAAAGGTTGAAAATACAATCGGTCAGCCTTAAATAATATTATTTTTAGGAACGTTTCAACCATATTGTATTTTACAATAGAGACATTATTAGTCGATTTAAGGCCATGTTACGAAATTGTAATGTAAAACGACATATCACTCACTACAGGTGGTGAACTAACTCCATGTAATTCGACTTTTGCCCTGGAATTTAACTTAACGTAAAGGTTTGCAATCGGCTGTTCAAGAGATGCATACTTTGGGTTGAGTTTCTAGTATGCTTCTAGAAATGTATTTCTTTTTATTTTCTACCACAGGTAGTCTAGCCAGGACAGTGCATAGAGAAAATATATAACTATGTGCCATTGTGTGACGTGATTACAACTCACCTAAATATTTAATATTTCAGTCGATTTTCCACCAATTATTTGACAATTGTCTCAATTGAAATACGTAATTGTTTAAAACATGTTGGCTATGGCGTAAAGAAGGTAAATTAAGGTAAGCATTAATAGTGAAGACTGCTCGTAAACACCGCCCTCTTTGTGACTGGTGACAGGATGTGTCGGGAACTTTAACAATAACATTGTTTACAAGTTATCGAATTAAACTAGCTAGTAATAGTTGCTCGCTAGCTGGATACTTTTGACCATACAATACATTTCCGTGCAACAAAATACGACTATTACTTTGCAGCAGTTAAGTTGATAATTAACTAGCTGATTATTTGTCTTGATGCTGGCGTCGTTAGAAACAACAACTAACCTAGCTAGCTACGTGTTGAGAGCTAGCTAGCTGTGTGATGGTGACATCATTACTGTGTTGTAACTAGCTACAAATGTGCACAACCTAACATCACATCGCTATATCGACTAGTGGAGTAGGTGCATGATTGGCTTGTGGAATCAGGTAAGTAGCTAAAGTATATTGTAATGAAACCAATATTTTATCTGCAAGACAGAATGGCTAGCTACATGTATTGTTAGCATTGCAGTACCTGGCTATAGCAATCTATTAACGTTGATAAACTCAGTCAGATACTGTACAGTAACCCACTAGCTTACAGTAGTAGCTGCTGGAATTGGAAGACCTGGTAAAGCTGTGTTGTAGCAGATAAATTCAATTTGGTGTTGCATAGTATTGTAATAGTATTTATCGCTGGCAATCGTGACATATCAAAGCAAGGGGCCTAACTAATTATCTCGCCAGCTCGACTATCTAGTCAGTTAGCACTACCTAGTTAGCCTAGCCAGTTTGTCAAGATAACTTGCCTGCGTATTGATCACAACCCTACACAATTAGCTAGAATACCTGGCTGATAAGGTCGTCGATTTACTGCTAATGAGACTTAAAGGCAGGGTAGGCAATTTTGTTGAGATGCACTTTTTGTCATATTTGCCTTAAGTAACTTCACGTCTTGATAGCAACCAATATATCTACAAGTTTGCAGGTAATATGAAATCATTCCGACATTGGTGGGCATCACAATACTGTAATAAATGACCAATCAGGGGTAACCTCTCATCTCAAAAAGAAGCTAAAATAACTAGCTTCGCGCAACTTGCCAAACCTGCCTTTAAGAGCTGAACCGTAGTACCCTCTCGCCCAAATTCAGTAGAACGTTTGACTGGTTACAAAAACATCTGATTTGACTTGGCCTCTTTTCCGAGGAGGGTTGAGTGACAGATGCCATATAGTTGTTTATACATTACAACTGCACATTTGATTTTACTGCTCTATATTGGGTATCAATGATCAGCTTTAATATCTGTATAGCTTAGTAATTGTTCATGTTCCCCTGTGCTTACAGAGGCCTGGATCCAAAAACTGAAGGATCACCCTACATCAACACCAATATTTATTGGCCACAAGTCTGCCATGAGATCACTCATTTAAACAAACGTGGGAAGAAGATGGCTGCAGAGCTTTTTCCCACTAAGACGCCGGTCACTTGTGCCTCTGCTAGTACAGCTGTTCAGCAGTACCAGCAGCAGAATCTGAACAACAACAACACTATACACAGTTTTAATTGGCAAGGACTGTATCCTACCATTCGAGAAAGGTGTGTGCTGTGCCAAGATTGCATTCCAAATTGTTCTTGTAACTTAAATGATGAGACAGCCTCTCACATGCAGGGCAATAGGCACAAAGACCATGATTGAGACAGGCCGCTTATAACAGATATCAATAACCTCTATATTAAGTTAACTGGCTGAAATTTAACCCTGTCGCCATTGCTTCATCAGGTGGTGTAGGACAGTACAAATTTCACTGACATGTTTAACTTTTTTTTTTAAGTCTTCTTACCAATGCCACTCCTTCATCATATGATTCATTGACAGGAACTCAGTCATGTTCAACAGTGAGTTGATGGCAGATGTTCACTTTGTTGTGGGCCCTCCAGGTGGGACCCAACGAGTTCCAGGGCATAAAGTAAGCGTGTTCTACTTTTCCAGTTGCAAATTACATTTACATTTAGTCATTTAGCAGATGCTCTTATCCAGAGCGACTTGCAGTAAGTACAGGGACATTCCCCCCCGAGGCAAGTAGGGTGACGTGCCTTGCCCAAGGACACAACGTCATTTTGCGGGGCGGGGAATTGAACCGGCAACCTTCTGATTACTAGCCCGACTCCCTCACCGCTCAGCCATCTGACTCCAAATTACTGTAAAAAAAACAAACAATTTGTTTAAAATAACCAATACATAATTTTTTTCCTTCTGGTTCACCTACTACGTATTTATTTTCTATGTTGCTCCTCAGTATGTTCTGGCTGTTGGAAGTTCAGTTTTCCATGCCATGTTTTATGGTGAACTGGCTGAGGATAAGGAAGAGATCCGTATACCTGACGTTGAACCTCCCTCTTTTCTGGCAATGTTGAAGTAAGTTTCTTTTTTCATATACAAGATCTAAGCATGTGGATTTGACTTATGAACGACTACTATGTGTTTCTGAGGGAGCATTACGTGAGCCTCCATTGGTTTCTGACAAAAGATGTTCAGTTGAGCAGTTTTCTTTCTATGCAGTGATTGATGTGGACATTGTCCTACAATAGCTGATGAAAGTTAACTTTCATTTTAAGGGTTAACCCTGAATGCTGAGTTTTCTTAGAGGTCACTTAACTTATATTATACATTTTCTGCATGACTTCTACAAGTTTTGTCAACTAAACATATCTACGCTTGACATTACAGGTACATTTACTGTGACGAGATAGACCTGTGTGCTGACTCTGTTCTGGCTACCCTCTATGCTGCTAAAAAGTACATAGTGCCTCATTTGGCACGAGCCTGTGTTAACTTCCTGGAGACGAGTCTGAGTGCCAAGAATGCCTGCGTGCTGCTGTCCCAGAGCTGCCTATTTGAAGAGCCCGACCTAACACAGCGCTGCTGGGAGGTGATTGATGCCCAAGCCGAGTTAGCACTCCGCTCGGAGGGCTTCTGCGACATCGACGCACAGACCCTCGAGAGCATCCTGCGTCGCGAGACCCTCAATGCGAAGGAGATGGTGGTGTTCGAGGCGGCACTGAGCTGGGCCGAAGCCGAATGCCAGCGGCAGGAACTGCAGCCCACCATCGAGAACAAGCGCCTGGTACTGGGCAAAGCCATCTACCTCATCCGTATACCGACGATGGCGCTGGATGACTTTGCCAACGGAGCGGCGCAGTCCGGCGTGCTGACACTCAACGAGACCAACGACATCTTCCTGTGGTACACAGCTGCCAAAAAGCCCGATCTGCTCTTTGTCAGTAACCCCCGCAAAGGCCTGTCTCCACAACGCTGCCATCGCTTCCAGTCGTGCGCCTACCGGAGCAACCAGTGGCGCTACAGGGGCCGCTGCGACAGTATCCAGTTCGCCGTGGACAAGCGTGTCTTCATTGCCGGCTTTGGTCTGTATGGCTCTAGCTGCGGCTCGGCAGAGTACAGCGCCAAAATCGAGCTGAAGCGTCAGGGAGTGTCCCTGGGCCAGAGCCTCATCAAGTACTTCTCCGACGGTTCCAGCAGTACGTTCCCCGTGTGGTTCGAGTACCCGGTGCAGATTGAGCCGGACACATTCTACACGGCCAGCGTGGTGCTGGACGGCAATGAGCTGAGTTATTTTGGTCAGGAGGGTATGACCGAGGTGCAGTGTGGGAAGGTGACTTTCCAGTTTCAGTGTTCCTCAGACAGTACCAACGGAACAGGTGTGCAAGGGGGTCAGATCCCAGAACTCATCTTCTACGCCTGAAAATGTTAGATGCCACTTTTAAAATCCAGGGCAATTTTTTTCTGATACTGCCATTTTGGAAGGGTAGGAAATTTAGGGGTAGGAAAACTGATGGAGATGGGATTTACTCTCAGGATGTTCTCATGTATCAAATCTTCATTTTGGCATATTTAACAAGTTTCTGAGTGGAAGAGTTTGAAATATTCTGCCTTAAGTCAGTGTGAAGGACCATGGTTGTGGTGACCTAAAGCAACAAAAAAGTATTTTTTTCTGTCAAATGAAGGATAATGTGCAAAGTGTTCAAAATATTTCACTCCGTATAAATGTTGTCCTTGGAACCTAACATTTAATAAAAAACAGCACAAGTATGCAGTGTATTCCCCCCCCCCCCCCCCCACTCTTACATTGGCGATATAATTTGTTACACTACAAAAGACAATGACTAAAGATATGACTTTAGTACAAAATATTTCAACAGTTTCAAGAAACACTACATATATTTTTGTATTTCTAACTTGAGAAATGGTCAACAATTTTGATGGTGCAATTTCTAAGGTTTTGTATTCTAAAACTGTTTTATTTTGTAGAACGTCAATCCGTTGTCATATGTGTGTCTTCAGATTAAAACAATGTTTATTTCATAATTAAAAGGTTTTCATGTAAATACTAACCTTTTGTATGTAAGCATATAAATAATATACTCATGGTACAGTATAACTTAATCATATACTGGACCCCCTATATGAAAGATTCTTTTTTGTATCCCCCTCACTAGCTTGTGTTTAGGTGGTGTATTCTAACAGGCAGTAAAGAGTCAAAGAATAACTTTGTGCTGTAATTGTGACAGTGCTGATGGGCCTATGAATGTGCTATGTTTGAATAATGACAAAGCTATCTAATTGTTTATTTTTCTTCCTGTTTTTCTGTTTACGCTATTATTGACGTTGTTAGATACTATTAAACGTTATATGGAGATGTTGTCCAGAGTATAATATATTTCTGACTATTTACCCCAAGTGCATCTCTGTCACAAAGAAATGCAGTGACAAGGTCCTGGAAATGTCTCAGAACAGCCCATCGCTTTTTATAGACAGTAATTCATTATAGGTAAATCCTACGTGGTCTTCGGCTTCTTTCTTGCCTGGAACTGCTCCGTTTTGTTTTTAATCGATTTAATAAGCATAGACAGAGCCGGGTCAATGGCCTTCTTAGAGGGGTCAATGGCCTTCTGAGAGGGATCGAACACAGCCGAGCAGCTGCTGTCAGCCTTTTCCTGTTTGTTTGCCCCCATTTCATGTTTCCTGGACTCTAAACTCTTAATCGCCACCTGGTGGCAGCTCTGCTGCTGCTCCCTGCGGCGCTGCTTCTCCTCTAAGATGCTCTGCGTGGCCTTGGTCTTCTTGTAGCCAGGATCGGACGGGTCTAGGTTGTACAGGTGGGAGGTGAACATGGCCTGGAAGCGAGGATCTTGAACATCCACCTGTCAAAGACCATGCAAACTAAATCAAACTACTCAAAGCAAATCCAGAAAAAAGAACAGCAAATTGAATGAAACAAATTGTACTTCCAATGAAGAATAAACTACCTTATTTTACTATACTCTTTCTCACACAGTAAATCTGTCAGGTACCAAATTGTTTTTCTAAGCGCTGCGATTCTATGCGTCCAGACGACCCACCAGCAACCTATTGATTCTCTGACCTGAAAGTTGTCCTCTTCCTGGGCTGTGTCCTTCTTCAGCAGTCTCTTCCTCTTATTCTTGCTGAGATTCTGGTCCTCCACAATCTTGTCGTAGTTGAAGTGTTTGTGCTTGTCGTCGTCCTCATCGTCCATGAGCAATGCCATCTCAGCCTAGAGACACCCAAGAAAGCAAAGGCTCCAGTCATTTGAAACAGGCTCACTTTAATTTGAGTTCCCTTGTGACTGAGATATTACCAAAACACTTCAAGAGGCAATTTCAAGAGATTATTGAAGTGAAATGAAAAGAACTAAATTCAAGTTTATCAGTCGGCAAAACTAGCTGTATCACTACCATACAAGTCTCAAGTCTTTTGTTTGTCAGGTACACAGAACAACACAAGGTCAGACTGGGCACTGAAATTCTTAAGACAAGACAACGCAAGCACCTGGCATAACATAACGTACACAGAACATAATTAACATCTATGCTGAGCTTAAATAAGTGAAACTTCCTAAACATACAGATAACAATAAATAATCCACTATACTAACCCTAATACAAAAACGTCCTTAATATACAGATAACAATAAATAATACACTATACTAACCCTAAATGCACAAAGAATCTATTCAACCTATAACCTATTCTAACCTGGGTCGAGTACAGTACAATAGTGCAAAATGACAGATACTGCAACCAGCAGCTGAGAGTGACAGTGTGTGCCTATTGCCTTCCGATGCATCCATGTATCAATGTAGCTATCTGTCATGCCAATACCAACCTTTCTCTTCACCAATGCTTCTTCCTCTTCCGGTGTTCT
Source organism: Hypomesus transpacificus (assembly GCF_021917145.1). NCBI lineage: Eukaryota > Metazoa > Chordata > Actinopteri > Osmeriformes > Osmeridae > Hypomesus > Hypomesus transpacificus. The sequence goes on from NC_061080.1 coordinate 4,541,949, forward strand.
TTCTTCCTTCTTTTTGTTTTTCTTTGCCTTTGTCTTCTTTTTCAGGTCTACTGCAAAGCACAGGTCAGGACAGATAAGTAAAACAAAGGGTGGAATGGTAAAGAAAGGTAACAATCATTTTGTATTTTTTCTATGTATGAACAAGTTCAATAATGGCAGAATAGCACTACTTGCATGGCAATATTACTGCAGGTTGCACAAAGAATATCAATAAAATAAAAATATATAATTTAGTGCTGTCAGTTTAACGCGTTATTAACGGTGTCAATTTTTTTATCGCGCGATTAACGCTCTTTTTGGCCTAGCAAACTTTGTAATTTTTTTCACATGCTGTTGCAACAATTACCGACGTTAGAAAGACTACAACACCACACCGGATCTAGCTAGACCGGAAATAAAACAACAGGCACGCCACACACACTTGTTTGGCTTGCGAGCCGGCTAAAGAGTAGTAGCAGAGCCCGTTTACGGATATTAGACATTCTCTGGTAGTAGGCTAACGTTACGTTTTGAGTGGATGGTGAGCGCGAGACGCCGAAATGGATGCCAATAAGATTCTAAATGGAAAGTTTACTTTTAAAAAGTTGCCAAATGGTTCCATTGACAAGACCAAAGTGATCTGTGTGTTTTGTCGTTGTAAACTGAGTTATCATCGCAGCACGTCCAGTCTGAAATACCACTTGATGGCCAAGCACACAGCTGATGTGATTCATGCGAATTCTCCGCCCCCTCGTCAAAGCCAGGCGATTGCAATGTTGTTTTCAATAAAAAAATATTTGCACGAAGCAATCCGAACCACTTTTCCATGTTGATAAGAGCTTTAAAATTGAAAAAAAATGGGACAAAAAGAAATCAAGGGACATTTAGAATAGATAAAAATGTGTGATTAATTGATTAATCACGAGTTAACTATGACATTAATGCAATTAATCGCGATTAAATATTTTAATCGTTTGACAGCGCTAATATAATTACTTAATAACATGGGCACTTACCCACTGATCCAAGCTCCTCAGCAAAGAATGGGTCATCTAGATCAACATCTGGTGGAAGCTCATCATCACTGAGGTCCAATTCAGTCGCCTGACAAAAAGACCATTCCATGTAACAAAGTATATTGTATGTATGTTTGCTTTAGAAAATGTGTAGTTATTCTGTTCTTGTAGCAGCTATTTCCTGGATGCTCACCTGCTTGGTTTTTGTCTTCTGTTTTTTCTTGTCCCTTTTCTTTTCAAGGAACTCTTCCCAGGGTGTCATATTGTCTTTTCCTTCAAGCTTCTTTTTCACCAACTGTTCTGTTGTTTCTTTAAGGCCTGACAAAAACAAAAACGTTTAAAGGTCACATGAAAACTTCACTTTAGGAGGTTATTTAACATTAATATGAGTTCCCCTAGCCTGCCTTTGGTCCCCCAGTGGCTAGAATTTCCGATTTTTGTTGTTTCCCCTTCGTTGCTAATTTTAATATTTTGAATAAATCCCTCCACTGCATATTGCAGTCGCATCTGCCTGGATCTGGAAGATATCGCAGAGGTATTACTCCAAAAATCATCACTCACACTGACAGCTATAGCGTTTATTCCCGTACTCACCATGGCTTTTGGGTTGACAGTTCCGGGAATTAAGTCGGGCGTAGCAACAGTAACTAAGGGGGCGTGGCCCTGGGGAACGGTCAGTTGCTCTGTTTGAAAATTTCCTCCTTGTGACGTCACAAGGAGCCAGGCTACCGCCCTTCTCTTTGCATTGCCCGCCCAGATAATCTGGCCCGCCCATGAAAAACTGAGCTACGATCGTGCAAAGGCCAGTGCATTATCGGTTTTTCCAGGAGAGACATCATGGCTAGCAAACGAACGAAGCATAACAGTTACTCAGTGTTTGGATGTACAAATCAAAAGTTGTTTTTTTTTGTTCCTTCATCCAAGCCTCTGCACAACCAGTATCTTAATTTTATTTTCGCTGGAAATGCGCAGAGTTTTGTATGTCTGCGCCAAACATTTCAGCCACTACCGTTTCCTCAACTTGAGCCAATACAAGGCTGGCCTTGCTGAAATTAAATTCTGGATCATTACTAACTCTCCTTGGTCAAGCTACAAACCTTGGACAAGTGAGTTAACTAACGCTATATCATTTTGTTGCTTTACTGTATATGGTTACCTAGCTTGCTACCCTTAGAATGTGGCTGTAACATTAGCTCTGCAGCTAACAGCTGAGTTACTGTTGCTAATGTAAAGGTAGATGGCATCAAGTGTGTGTGTGAATACAAACGCTGTATTACGGCTGTAGATAACCGTTTTGCGGTTGGTGTTATGGCGCGCGCGATATCCGCCTTTCCCCTCATTGAAATTATTATTAGTGTGCACCTCTGCAAACCAGGGTGATCAGATGAGAATGGGCAAATTCGAGGCATCTTACAGCAACGGGGCTACGAGCCAGCTGAGTTACTGACGCTAATGTAAAGGTAGATGGCATCAAGTGTGTGTGTGAATACAAACGCTGTAACGCGAGTGTACACTTCTTTGTTATTTGGATAACCATCTGCTGTTGGTACGGCGCGCGATATCAGCCTTTCTCCTCATTGAAATGACTAGTGTGTGCACCTCTGCAAACCAGGGTGATGAGATGAAAATGGCAAAATTCGAGGCATCTTACCAGAGAATGTCTCATGGTCTCAGGTCTATGGAGCTATACTCCTCAAAATCCACTTTTCTCAGGATATAATTTTTTGTCTAGTAATTTGAATTCTGAATTCGTAAGGGGAGGCAAAAAAAATACACACCGCTGGATATTCAATTTTTTTAAGTCGCCTTTCTGTTCTAAAAAGCCTTTGAAAATGTCATTGGCGTCATACACATCGTACGACCAGAGCTATTGCTTGACGGCAGGCTCTGGTTACTTCCACTTTTCTCTCGAGGCATTGACAACACAGCTGACAGGTTTGGCTCTCCCTGTCAATACACATGCTAGAAAGAGTTTTGGCTTGCTAATGTTGTTGCTAATGTTCCTCCTCATTAGCATTTAAAGATACAGACACAGAAACAGCGCGTTTTGAGGAAAGCTCATTGTGGGACTGCTCGTAGTGGCTGTAATTATGCCCCATGGCTGAATTTCGGGAAAGATACTTCAGATAGAGTAATAGGGAACCACTAAGGCCTATAAAAGCATCCAAAAACAGCACATCATGTGACCTTTAAATCCCAGCAATAAACTGCCCCGTACACATGCTCAATCATCTCCACCCATAGTTTGGGCCTCCTACCTGGCACCCACGTGATCTCCATCTCCATGTCTTTGTCCTGGTGCTTTTTGTTCTTCTCCTGGATGTTCTTCAACATCTCTCTGTATTTGCCGATCTGCTCGGCACTCCTCTTTTTCCCTTTTGCAGGCTTTTCCCGCACTTCTTCAACGAAAGCCTCTTGTTCTTCAGCTAGGTTGTCAAAGACAAAAAGCAAACATACAATAATTGGAAAAAGGCAACACGTAGTGTTGCACAAGGATCCTTTAACTGTTAAATATGTTCTGTTAATACCTTTTGGTCGTTCCTTCTCCAGTACTTTCATCTCAATCAATCCCTCCCCTTCTTCTTCGTCCTCCTCTTCACTGGAGGAGGCCAGGTATGCGTTAAAGTCCATCTGCAGCAATTCTTCCTTGTTGAACTTCCTGTTCATGGCAGTCATACGCTCATGGTCCGTCTCATCCCATGTTAACTCCACCTGACAATTGAAAAGAGAAATTTAGCTAAAAATGGCCATCTGTGTTTTTTGAGTCTTATAAAACAAATATTTCAGCCTAAAACATCACTTTGAGCCCAGACATAACCGTGCTTCTTAAAGGCTGTTGTAGTGCTAAATTGAAAGTCAACGTAGATTAATTAATGAAAGTTTTTGTCAGTTTGCCAAACCTTGGACGTGGCTGATGCTGTTGAGGTGAAGCATTTTGGAGTGTACACAGACAGGTCAACATCTGTGGCCATGTCCTTTGGCTCATCATCAAACATCATCTCATCAGGTATGTACCTGTCAGGATTTATGTGACAAAGGATTTACAATTTACTATATAGCAACAAAAAGTTTATAGTGTACTATTTTACAATTTGTTATTGATTGATCTCTACTTTTGCCAATTAATTTTACCTAAGGTCCAGGATGGAGCAGCTGCTCTCATACTCAAAGCCATCACACTCCTCGTATATCTTGGCGGAGGTATCCAACGAATCACACTCCACCACAGCGTAGTAATACTTCAGCCGTTTGAATTGATAGTCTCGCATCTTCTCTCTGTGAATCCTGGGAGACAAACGCACTTATAATTATAATTTTTTGGTAGCAATCCATGGCAATCATTTTAAATTAACATGACAGTTATATATCAACTCTTCACTGTCCACGTAGACTACCCATAATTGTATTACTTTTATTGTAATGAAGCGCATGAAATGCGCAAGTTCGCAGGTTGGGTACATGCTTGTCTCTCATGAACTAAATTAACAACGGTTACTAAATTATCTACCATTGTTTTTTTCAGGTCCCCATCACAGTTATAGTACAGCCGAGGCAGATTGTTAAGGCAGATTTAGATACTAAATAGTCTCTGCAAAGTTGTATAAAAATAAAGGCACCTTCACATTGATTGGTTTGTGTGTCTCAAGTGACCACCCCTTAACACAGTATAGTCATTCAACCTGCTGTTTGTGCAGAATAGTGTAGGGCCTACTTTTCCTCATCCGTGTCTTTCTCTGGGTCCTCAGGCAAAGCCATTAGCTCCAGCGGACCCTGTGTTTGTTCAGTCTGTATCCGCTCTTTCCCAAACTCAGATGGGTAGATCTGGACAAATCAAATGCAATAAACCATTGAAGTAGTTACCCGCTGCATTCAACTGAAACTAAAGGAGTGCATCTAATCCATATCAAATACAAACTAATTAGGGTAGTATTACCTTCACAGAGAGCACCACACCTCCTTTGGGCTTGAAGGAGTTGAACAACGCAAGTAAGTCCTTGGCTTTCATTCTATCCCAGTCCATGTTACACACAGCCAGTCTCTTGGTTACCTGATTGGTATTGGAGTATTTAATGCCCATTCAAATTCAAAGGCAATGTGTGGAAACTTACATTTTAAAGTAACGTTTGTTAAAATAAAAGTGTCTATCCCAGGATTTTTTTGTTCAGTTACTGAAATCCTTGCTTTCTGAGCCTTTTTACATGATCACTACACAAAAAGAATTCAAAATTTTCTTGCAGTTTAACTTACGTCCTCAGTCCGTGGTGCATCTTTGCACAACTCGCCCCAGTCGTGTTCGATCTCCTCCTCCTCGTGACGCAAGATGGCCTCCACCTCGTCTTCCTCGTCCTCGTCTGAACTTGTTTCCACATTACCTTTCCCTCTGGCAAGATCTGGCCCGCTGTCACTGTCATCATCTGATTCCAAACCAGACTCATCTTCTGACTCACCCTCGAGGTCACTTTCTGCCTCCGGTTCATCTTCATCCACCTTGTCTTCATCGCCATCCTCACTTGCATCTGACATGCTGTCTCCCATGTCAACCTTTGACAAATCCTCATCATCTTCATCAATGCCTGGCTCCTCCTCCTCATCATCTTTCTCACCTGTCTCAAGAAAAGAAATGTTTTGGCATTTACTGAACCTAGTGAGTTCATATGAAATTGCAAAGTCTCAATTTAATTCCAAGTTTTTGAGCATTCACTTCACTCCTCTCCAACACCCAAAACATGTCATGAACATCTTTCACTTACCCTCCATAAAGACTTTTACTCCTCTCACAGTTTGGGCTCCCTTGAAGTCACAGTCTTTGGGCTTCACTGTTTTTCCCTTCTCTACAGGTTTTTCACTTGTGTCTGTGTCCTTTCCCACAGCAGAATCCAACTTTGTTTTTGTCTTCTCTTTCTTCTTCACCTGCTCCTTCTTTATCTTCTTCCCATCCTCCTCGTCAGACTGCTCAGAGTCAGAGAGGTTGTAGAAGCGCTTCAGGTCTTCTGTAGAGGTGTGGTTAACGGGTCGGCCACGCTTGTCCACCGTGTACTTGAGCTTAAACCGCTCGTCGTGAAACATGGACTGGAAGCGTTTGTCAATCTTGATCTTGCGCTCCTTCTCTGGCATTTCCCAGAAGCGCGGGTCCTTCTTCACCTTAAGGAAGCGGTCATCACTGCCATGGTGCTTTTTAGACGCCATGATGGCAAGATTCTCCAAGCACTGTAGGAAACAAAGAGACTGTTTATTACCAACCTTAACTATTACGTTTACATTTAGTCATTTAGCAGACGCTCTTATCCAGAGCGACTTACAGTAAGTACAGGGACATTCCCCGAGGCAAGTAGGGTGAAGTGCCTTGTCCAAGGACACAACGTCATTTCGCACGGCCTGAAACGAACCAGCAACTTTCGGTTTACTAGCCCAATTCCCTAACCGCTCAGCCACCTGACTTCCTTCGCATATTACTTTAAGATGTACTGATTACGTTTAAAATAAACATGGAGAATAACATTCCACCCCACTTTTTCTACTATGGGCAACCACATATAATGTGTACAAAAGCTAAAATATATGGGTTAACTTCGAGACTAATCTTGAGAGCCAGCTAAATCCCTGAGAGCGTCATAGCCGTCCATATGGACGTCCATAGACTGACGGCGATGGCTGCTGACCTTTGAATGGATGGTAGGACGGCGATGCTAGCTCCTACTGCTAAACTTTGTGTTTCTAGGTAAAAGCTCTAGCTCAGGAACTATGATGTTTGCTAGTCAAGTAACTGTGAACTATGTGGCTTGTTTGCTATATGTAACTAACGTGCTACTCAATACACTTTTCTGTGGGAAACAAATGCCACTGCTTACACATATCCTTGGACTTAATATTTCACCTGGGTTTTCACCTGAGTGTTGTGTAGCTAAACTAACTAGGTATAGCTAGAGTCAGAGCTAGCTAGCTCCTTATAAGATACCTCATAGTCATATTGACATACATGTTAACAACTCCCAATGCGGATTGATTAAGGACGACAGTGATAAGATTATATATGACATCAAATCTATCCCCAAATTAAGAAAATCCAACAATAACTGAAAAAATTGGCAATGTAAACGCTTACCAAAACAACCACAGCGGTTTCTGTGATATCCTCAGGGTCCACGTGTTGTCCCAGCATGCACCTTTCCTACGGTGTCTGAAGTGGTACAATGTGTGGAATGGCTCAGAATTAAAATAAATAAAGTCTGCAGTTAATTTATTTGTATTTTATAATAACATTGATACTGACATAATCAAAGCATACTTTGATTATGATAGAAAATATGTGGATTGCACAAGTAAACATTTTCCCACATTTTCTCTGGAGAATCCAGTTCCGCTTTTTTCGCGTTTTCTGTTATTGAGGTCATTCAATGGGGACGGCAGGAAGACAGGAGAACTCCAGAGTTGTCTGTTGTGCAACGCGTGTTCAACATTATACTTACCTTTAGCGCGTGAATTACTTTCCATCATGAACAGCAGAATAGGTAATTGTTTTCTCAATCGAAACTGTGTCTGCCGGAGAATCGTCGAAATAGGTAGCATAAGGTTCCTTGTACCACGACAACATCCAGAATCTCTTTCTCGCAGGAATGTCATGACAGTTCATTCAAGGATATCCTCATTAAGCAACTTGATAGCATCCAAATATTGGTGTTCACAGTGGACTGATTTCAATAGGCAGCTGTCAAGCAGGTCTGGAACTACAATGAATATATTTGACCGAACAATGAAAAGAAAACAGAAGAAATGGGCAGCATCACTACAAGATGCTGACAAATACGACTACCTGAGAAATGAGGTGGGTGGTAAATGTTGACCATGCACCATGTACAGCTAACAAATATCTGACTTGGTGTTTCCTCTCGGCAGGTTGGCAGCAGAGTTGCGGATAGGGTATACGACATTGCAAGGTAGGACAAGCACATTTTAAATGAGACCTTCTGTTCAAATGACACATGGCAGTTGTTTACAGAATTTCAGTTGATATGAAGGGAAAGTATTCAAAGCAAAAGGCTTGGTGTTTAACGAAAGTCATGCACAATTCCTTTTGCGACTCTGCATCCAACAGAACATTTCCCTTGGCTTTGGACATTGGCTCTGGAAGGAGTCACATAGCTGAACATTTGAGCAAGGTACAGTGTATGTATATAGACATGGGAATTAAGCTATGAATTAATTATGCCTAGATATCAGACGTTTTCAGAATGTATAGTGTAAAGTGTATTACATACTGAGTGTATTTTAAGATGTTGTTTTTATTTGCAGGAAGTGGTTGAGTGTCTTTTTCTCACTGAAATCTCAGATAATGCTTTGGTGGGTAAAGTTGTGAAATGTCTTTAGCACCAAAAAAAGTATGCTTAATATGTGATAGGCTACTTATAAGTAATGTGTTGTAGGAAATTAACATGGAACAGGAACAAGGTTCTTGAATGATTTGCATATTTCATCCCCAGAGACAAACGAGAAAGATAGAGATCCCCACACACTGTTTCCAAGCAGATGAGGAGTTTTTGCCATTCAAGGAAAACACATTTGACCTAGTGGTCAGCAGTTTGAGGTAATGTGTGACTCTTGGCAGTTGTTTTTTTATTTTAGAGGTACAGCAATTGGCTATACATTTGACTGTATCCAACTTTCTGCTTCCTATAGTCTACATTGGATCAATGATCTACCAGGAGCTTTGAGACAGGTAATATTTGATGAAGAGATGTTCATATATCAGTGCTCACTTGGTAGATTTCAGAGGGTGGAGATGTGAAAATTGAATGGGTAGGTAACAATTGAACATGGTCATTATCTGTCCCTCACCAGATCCACCAAGTCCTGAAGCCTGATGGAGTGTTCATCGGGGCCATGGTGGGTGGGGAGACCCTCTACGAGCTGCGGTGCTCCCTGCAACTGGCTGAGCTGGAGAGGGAGGGGGGGTTCTCCCCGCATGTGTCCCCCTACACAGCCGTCACTGACCTGGGCAACCTGCTGGGCCAAGCAGGCTTCAACATGCTCACTGTGGTAAGAGCGTAGATGGCAACATGTTGATTTAGCTTAGATGGCAACATGTTGATTTAGTGTTAGGTTGGAAATTCAAATTTATAACCACAACATAGGATTTAGGTCAAACTGATAGGAAACTGTAAAGGAGAGCAGGACCCAGGATTACAGTGTACTTAACCCTTAATGTGTTGCAAATGGCAAATAAACGTTGAACTTGGAATAGTTAAAACATAAAACAGCTGTCTAATGAGCAGAGGCCTGTTCCATAAAGCGAGTTTACAGAATAAGTGAGGCTTATGTCGTAGTCTTATTCTTTTCTAGTCGATTCGGTTCCATAAAGCCAGCTCAATGTAGTTCAAGCTCAGTTACTATAGCAACTTATGCTGCAAAACTAACCTGGTCCGGGGAAAACTAACTGTCAGGCTTAGCCCGTGTTAAGAATAGAGTGCACCTGTAAATATCTTGACTACTTGAAACAGACTCGGATTAGTCGGATTTCATGAATTAGAATTAGCCTTTTTAGCTCCAATTGACTTGTTAGGTTTATTCAAGTTCGGTTTGGGACTTTAATCAAAAACATTTTTGTGGGATTTATGGATAGGCCCTAGCTCGATCTGTCCTACAATGTTTTCCTTTTTCATAGGACATTGATGATATACAGGTTCTCTATCCTGGAATTCTTGAGGTCATGAAGGACTTGCAAGGTACTGTATATGGCTTACAGCTATGGAAACATGAGGCATTGCTTCACTTTGTGTCCTGTACATTTTTTTAAGAAACATAGTAATTGTTTGTATTCTCTTCATAATGTTTTAACAGTAAAACAATTACTAAATAAAAGTTTATACATATACACACACACACATTTTTCTTCTCTTTGTAGGTATGGGTGAGAGCAACTGTGCTTGGAACAGGAAGTCACTACTACACAGAGACACAATTTTAGCTGCTGCAGCAATTTACCAAGGTAAAAAGACCACTTCATTACACTCACATTCATGTTTACTCATGAGCCATAAAAATTCTACTCAATGACCCAACACCTGTCCATTTGGCAATTTTCTAATTTCCTCCAAAGCTAAAGGGATAGGTTGTGTGATAAAGTTTCTCCTAATACTAGTAAAACTCTCATGCAGAAGTAAGTACAGAATAACTATTTGTAATAACACCACACATGCAAAATTAGGTAAACTCTTGCTCTTATGGAAAACGTATGGGTCATTTCAAAACATACCATTGAGCTAACAGTTAAGTAGTAGCATGGTAATAGTAAAGACTAAGCTGAGATGTACCCTTTATACATTTGTTTTCGCGACTGTGCTGAACAGAATATGGACCAGTGTAGTTCAAGACAGCACAAAACGATTAAAAGTTAATGCCACACTAGAAACTAATAAATAAGTCCATGATCAGCTTTTGTGACGAATCCGTCTTGTTAATTCTGAAATTGAACAAATGACTGTATACTCTGCAGTCGCTCAAGACTTCAAGTCTTGAATGCATCTTTAAAAGGTTGACTGAGTGGTATTTTCCACAGAGATGTACGGAAATGAGGACGGCTCCATCCCTGCCACCTTTGAGATTCTTTACATGATTGGCTGGAAACCTCATGACTCACAGGTATGATATCACATGTTGCAGATTTTTCCTTGTCATTGAATAAACAGAATTTCTTGAAGATTTATATTTGTCTTGAATGTTTTTTTGTTTTGATTCTGTATGGCAGGCCAAACCACTAAAAAGAGGCTCTGCAAACGTGTCTTTTGCGGACCTTTCGAAGATTGGCCAGCCAGCTACCAAAGACAAATCATAGAAAAGGATCAATGGAGAGTGAAATATGTTTCTTGTTGTACTTGAACATTATGGTTAAAAACGGAATGAAAAAGAAAAGACGCCAGACAAAGTCAGACCGCAAAGACCACCCAAACCAAAGTGTCAAGTTGTGCAATCAAACGGTTTCAATATCTTTCACAAGCCCACTTATTAACTATCAGATCTTTTTCTGAAAGTTGAGACGTATATCTTTTTTGCCTTTGGTAGTCACCTCAGAACATTAAAGACAAATGCACCATTCACACCAGGAATTTAATACATAGAGAATGAAGATGGAAGGTTAAATGTGCAACAAACTCATTTGTCTGGTGAAAGGTTTTGGGATGACTTTAACATCAAGCGTAAAGGATAGTTCTGTAAACAGCTAAAGCGATAGCCTCTGTAAATTTACAAATATTAAAAAAACTGGCATTTAAAAATAAAATCGTTGTCTACTTGCCTGTTGTTTCACCCACAATAAGTTCACTCAGTCATGGTAATTTAATCTATATTTTGCTGGAACTCAAACAAATGAATCACAACCCTCTGCTCTGGGGGTAGTCACACTAATGACACCCAAACCCACATTCACTGGATGAACAGTCTGTCTCGATGGTGACACACACTTCTTTATTCGTTGTTGAAAAAGTTCTGTGGTTAAAAGTACTCCAGTTGTCTAATTTCTACTCATCACTGAAAGAGTCTAAATGTTTTAAAGTCTGTATTACAGTCTTGAGAATCTCTGGGTGTCTATGCAATGCCTATTACAGTAAATTCATCTTGTGTTTCAGTGAATTAGAATATTTTGTAATTAGTAAATCATTTAGTAATGTAAGTAGTAAGGTAACCATTCAGTTTTACTCAAAAAAGTGTTACCAATATACAAATGTAATTATATATATATTTATAACTTGTACTGTAGGTAAGATGGACAATTTAAGATAATCTAAAGTATTAGATAGTATCCAATTGCTGTGAAAGTACCAAGTCAATGAAATGAATCTCTTAAGAGCAAGTTCAAGGCAAATATAACATATGTATTACATAAATGTAAGGTGCAGGTGTCTGATACACTCAAGTTGAGCATCTCAAAGGACTGGACCAAGAACACTGGAATTCAAGGGCTGTTAAATGGTATCACAATATGGGAGGGTGGTTGACGATCAACATAGCCTTGGCAAGCACAGAAAGAGGACACCAAATGCTAGGAAGCTTTTATTTAGGTTTTAGAAATGGACTCAACGTTTCGTGTCTACATGAGCTAACATAGCATGTTAAAGTTCAAATATTGTTTATTATATTCGGATCATTCAAAACAGTATTAAAGTAATAATTATTGTTAATTGATCAGTGGTAAAGGACAGACCCCTTCATGCCTTTATGGACATTTCTGAAAGCAGGACTCCCTAGTGTGAATAGTTGTAAAGCAAACAGCAACTGATGTGTGATCATTCTGCGGGACCCAACATAACATGGGGAAGATTCTACAATGGAAAGTTGGTGGACCTCATCATTGTTATAGATGGACTTGAAGTAAAAACTAATGGTAAACGTTTTGGCTTATCGGGAGACAAAATGTCACTAACAATAAGGGTTACACAATTGGACTCTAGCATTTACCTCTGCAATTGTAAACCATCTGTCTATCTGAACTGTTCCACATCCAACCCACCACAAACCTGCAATTTTAATGACAATGTACCAATCCAGCCAGGAAGTGTTACTACACAGAACGACATGGATTAAAAAAATTGCATGAAGAAAATAACACAGACCACTGGATTCTAACATTTGGGCTTGTCATAGAAGCATTGACATTTACGTTTACCATTTTAACTAAGATACATTTTTCTAAACGGATAACTAATTGACTAAATGGCAACATTATTAACATGGCTGACCACACCTATGAAGAAATTCAGTATGAAGTGTGCCAAATGAAAGGAGAACCCAGCATTGAAAATCAAAACTGCAAGGAGATACCACACCAAATAATTTGGAATCCCCATATTATTGCCTCCAGAAACCACAATTGGAACAGCCGTCTTTAGGTGCTAACAGAATAAGGTATTTCTGGAGATTCTGTTAAATGTAATCTTTCGAAAAGTGGTTCTTGGAAACATGCAGCTAAAGAGTTGTAGTCATAAAGTTTGGGAATTGAAATGTATTTTCAGTCTGTGACCTTGACCAACATTTGTTGTAGTTTCAGTGAAGTCGTTGAGTTTTAGGCAGTCTTGCATATTAAGTGTTGTGCTAATCATTCCCCACTGTTGTAAGACAGACTGAAAATTAAAACTGCATTTTATACAGCCGCATGTAGCATGTTCTGCCTTTATGGTAGGCCTACATGGTAGCACGTCCATGACAAGACCAGCCTCCTGCATTGCATTAGTTCACACATCACATATATTGTATTAATCCAATAAATGTATGATACAACTGTCATAAAATTTAATAATAAAAACTGGTAGACATTAGAGGTGTTGTATATGTTTTTAGTCACTTGTTTCCCAGGACATAAATTCAAATTCACAAGTTGGAAAAATCTATGCTTTCATAATAGTTCTTAACCTGTCACATTGAAAAGGGCAATTATTCAATTCATATCCATGATGTCAAACCCACAATTCGAAGTATGTTCAAAATATACAGTAATGGAGTGAACCTTATCACAAAACAATTAAAGTATGTAGAACAAAAACAAATTGTACAATCCCTTTTATGATATTCAGTGTAAACATTTTATATTGCATGTGTATACGGCTTTTAAGAAGAATATATATGCACACTGACATTCAATTATACATTCTATTTATAAAGTATGGCTTACAAATAGTGATTAAAGTTATTTTAGCAATTGAGGCAATGCCCAAATGTCTTTCAGCGATCATTTATACAAATATCTTAATATGAATGGACTTCAAGAGAAAGACATTTTACAACTTTTTTTCTTGGCGCAGCTTTATGTTATTTCAAAGACCCAAAATCAAAGGAACCCTGACTGTATTTGCTATAAGCCATATACAAATCAGAGATTGGAAGACATAAGAAAAACTATTACCTTCTTCACTACGCAAAAACCATTTGAGCGACAACAGCTTCCAGGAGTAATCTATAATCAATTTTTTTCTAACCAGGTAGTTCTGTTAGTTTTTTCCCCCACTGAACAATCAAATGTCTGTACCTAATGCCAAGTAGTTTAGATTTGTTTTTATTGCACAGGAACAGGAACTACTCAAGCAACTTGCAAGACTCATTGAGTAATATGCTAGCAGCAATGGTTGAAATTATGTATGTAAAAGTATGTAAAACTGGCAAAATATTATTTTCAGTAAGCTTGTAAGGCCAAAAGCTTTAGCAGTTGTGTCGCCCTACATCAATCACATAAGTATGTATATCTATTGCATATCAAGAAAAACTTGCCTACTGACCATAACTGCCGTTGAGTGAGCAACAATAAATCTTTAGAGAACAACATCAAGAAGTAAAATGTTATGATAAACATGCTACAACTTAATGGCTTGACTATTCAATATCTATGGAAATTTATATTTTTGGACAAAAGAGAAAACTGCTGTGTGTATATTGTAACTCAGTAGAAAAGAGAAGCATGGTGGTGAAAAAAACGGGTGAAAGGAGTTACTTGTGAAGGCACTACTAAGTGCATTTTGGTTTTAAGATAACAGCTTCTTGAAAGTTAGTTGTCCAAAAGGGGTCAGCCGGTGCCATGGCTACTGTAGTCAAAAACACCCTTTTTGAAAAACGACGAGAACTCACAGATGGCGTGCTTGGATAAAGGCAGCCTGCCCTCAGAGTCTGTTCGTAGAGGTGAACCAGAAGATGATGACATCACCCTGAAGAAGTTCCTCAAATACCTCTGTGAAATCAGACAATTAATTAAATAACTATGTAAAGGAAGTTTATTTGGTTTTACTCAGCAAGTTAACCCATATCGGTATATTGTTACATGACATATTTCCGTGGATATATTCAGACAAATTGACTGCAACTACCTCTAAGTGACCCCGTCGTTCAGCAATCATTCTCTCATCTCGGTTTCCAAAGATTTTTTTGGGAGGAAATTCTAGAGCTGTGAGCTAAAATTGGAGACAAAGATTTAAACACATTAGCAAAACTGGTTTGTAATACACAGGGCATGTGTGCTGGAACAATTTACAGTTGGGCATCTTACGTCTGGATATTTCAATTTGAGACTTTTGTGCATTTCTCGAAATCGGCTGTATCGTCTAAAGACAGTCCATGTTTCGTCCATTACTGCGAGCTATAGGTTGAAAGGAAAACATCAAGCCAGAGCAAAAAAGCTGTATATTTACATTGTTACAGTAAGACATGAAGAAATATGATCAAATGTAACATGTCTGCATCAAAAATGCTGGTAGTCCCCTAAAAATAAGGGATCAGGAATTTAAATAATGCAAAATTGGACAAACCTTCACTTCAAATTCAAAGTGCTCATCTTTCCCCTGGCCTCGGAGAACGTAGCGAGGAATGCAAATTTTAACAGGGTCCAGGCAGTCAGAGTTGGTTCCCAGAGAAAAAGATGTGACTCGCTGCTAAAGAAAACATGTAGAGAGAGGGATGAAGAGGAAATAGATTTGGAGGGAAAGATATCCTCTAATTCACAAAATAAAAATGTTATAACTTGGACTCAAGTAGCTTCATGAACATAGACAAAGTTATTCATGCTAGTTCAATCTTTATTTGTTTATCATTTTGTCAACATAAATCTTTGGAGCAGCAATCATAGGTCTCATTAAATATATTGCACAAACATATTTATCTTTCATTGATATTGAACATTGCAAACCCTAATATTTGACTTTCTCAATTTTGCCTGATATTATACTGCATATTAAATAAAACAGTAATTTCCTCTCCATTTCCATAAACCCAATGTGAAATTAATACACTTTTGTAAGATACTTTAGTAAATATCAAATATAATCAAATTCTGAACTTGATACTGAGAAATTGTCAGAGATTAGCCGCTTCTTTGATCCTTTTTAGTAAAATGAACTGTTGGTCATCATTTGTTTAATATTTAAGGCAAATCACCACTATGGCATAATTGGTTTGCTAGAGCAACAACATCTTTACATATAAAACATTTTAAAAAGCAACAGTAGACTTTCAAGTCAAATTCTTTAAAACTTTGGTTTAGGTGCTCTTTAGGAATTGCAAACAGAAGGTAAACTTTATGTCTTCAGTTTGTGGCAAGTCAGTTTGTATTGTGTTATCAGTTCAGATACTCCACTATATTCTAGAGCAGCACCTAAACACACTGAAAGAAGAACTTTGGGTTTCAAAACCATAATATATTGACCTAATACTGAGAACAAGTGTAAGATAAGATGTTTTACCACCCTTTGTGGACTGGCTTGAAATTATCATTGAGGCATGTTTTGTTCTTCACTCACTCATGTGCTTAGGTAGACAGATTATTGATTAAAATTGTAGCTTCTGAGGTGCAACCAAATTTTAACTTCCAGGAATCTGCTATGTGGCCCCCGTACAGGGGATCAGAAACTTCATCTTTGCTTTTGGTCTCAGCCTGTAGTTTGCAAGCCTTGGAAAACAGAATGTCTACAACCATGCAATTATCATTTTGCCTGACAAGAAGACAACGGATGTCTGAACGTCTGCGAAGTTCAATTCCCCGATAATGGGACTGGATGGGAACCAGGTTGGAGCCTTGTGGCACAGCGTGGAACACACCCTCTTCTTGCAGCAGGCCAACATGAGTGTCAGTGAGGATGAACTGAGATAGGACATCTTGACTTTGGTTAGAGGAGTCTTCAATCTTGACACAAGTGTAGAGAAGAAGGCAAATGTCCGCTAGGGAGGGTTTGCCACGTCCTTCCATGTTGCCATGTAGGATATAGAGCAGGTCAGCATGGTCTTTCTTGAATCGGGATGTGATGCGAAGTTGATTGCTTAGAAGGAGGTCTGGGACATGGGACCTCCAGTCCAGGGAGAGAGACATGAGGTCTTCTTGGAGTAAAGGGTGGGCACTGGTACCTTCAACACCCTTTGATACTTTAAATATGTTGTGGAATGTTCTGCATAACGTCTGGGTAAGGTCTTTGTTGTGAGTGAATGCTACCAAGAGAGTTTCTTCAGAGGAGCCAATGAATCGGACTAGCTGACCAGCAAAACTCACTTGAATTTCCTGGATATCCAAGAGAGAGGATTTGTGAAAAACCTCCAAGGCCTGGTCATCTTCATGAAAACCCATTCTACTGGAAATTGCATACAACTCTGTTTCAAATAAAAGCAAACAACCTGGTTGTGAGGTAGGCCTCTTGAAGTTAGCAATCTTCAGCCAGTAGATCCCCAAAAGCTGGCCAGAGGTGGCAGCAGACTGGGGCAATAATCTGTAAAAATTCTGTAGCATCTCCAAGAGTGGAAGGGACTGTAGCTCCAAAAGACTCTTTGGGAATTGCACAAGCTTCTGGAACAAGACTTCTGGATTTCCAATTTTCCCTGACAGCACAGAACCTTCTGGCCACCTATTGGTGCTTTGACCAGAAAGCACACTGATGTTGTCTGAGGAATTTAAAAGATCACAATCTGCCAAATTAGCTAAAGAAACTTCCTTAGCTCCATTGCTAGATTTTGGTTCCAACTCAAGCTGCAGTTGCTGAGGCTCCCTACCTACCATTGTCAGGTATGAGCTGATTAATCTGTTTGCATCCCTTTGTCTAACCTGACGGATAATTTTCTGTGTGCTTTGCAAGCATTTTCCAGCATCCTTGTAAACAGCAGTTAACTTTCCAGCAAAATATCCGATAATGTAACCCTGTTTTGCTCCCAGCATTCTAGTGATCAGATCAAAGGTCCTCTCATTTGTTTTTTTTTGATGGCGTGTCGACAGTACGGTTAGGTTGACACCAAAGTAGCCATTCAGAGAGATTTGAGTCTTTGAGCTTTGTCTTTTGGGGATTTCAGTAGCTTTATCAGGTACAGGATGCCTTGCGTGACTTTCAGAGTGCAAAACAGATCTGTCCAGAAGCATGTTTTCTTCTTCAGTTTCTTTGGATTGGCTACACGTAAGATGTTGGTTCTTGTCAAGAATGTAACAACCCATGTTAGTGTCTCTCTTTCCAGGGACATCGTAATACATGTCATTTTTGTTTGTGACAGCTGTTGATATGTCGATATAGTTGGTCCCAATGTCACTTTCATAGTGCTTGGTCTTTGTTTGATCCAGTTTTTCTCGATGTACCGTCACCCCAACATGCCACCACTTGGCTGTGTTACCTTGTCTACAAAGTAGACTCTCGTTTTTGATTGAGACTTTGGTTGTCTTTTCTGGATTGTCTGCTTTATCTAAATCTGAGTAATCTTCCCCTTCTTGTTCTTCTGAAGATGTTTTACTGCCATTCAAGTAGGTACTATTCTCATGCCAAGGAACATGCAGGAAACTCCGCCACAGCAAGGGCATGGAGTTTATCTGTGTGGACAAGGGGGGTATCCACAACTATAATTTCAGAAGAGGTCAGGGCTCTTTGAATTGTAATACATTTGGTTTCAATTTCCACCCCAATTAGGTCCTAAGAATTATTATCCTTCGATGAACACACCGCAATTCAAGCAAATACGGCACTTTTGAAAAATTATAAGAATTAAGGGATTTCTCTGAATTAAATGTAAAATTAAATGACACAAAAATTGCTTTGCTGCTACGGCAGTAAAACAAATACAAATAATTCAAAAATTGCTGATATAGTATACAATGTAAGTTCTCAAGAGAAACAAAAAAAACAAGCGTATGCAATAACTTAAAAGATGTAACATACAAATTAATTATGCACGATAGACAATTTAAATTCCAGGATTGCTGACAAAATTATGATTACGGATATCCACAGCTAAACTGTTACAGAACTCTTACCTCATATTTCAGTTTCCTTGGATTTACATGATTTTGTTGCTTGTCATCATCCTGACAAAAAAAGACAATCTTAGATTTCATTGACCCACAACATTGACAACACTATGTACATTTCATTTGGATTTCAACATTTGGAAAGGTTGCAAGTTAAAAAATAATGGTTCCTGTGATAAAAACTAAAACATTACAAATTAATGAAATTTTAAAACAGAATAAACATTTTAATTGTGGGCCAGGTTGGGGAAAGGAAATCAAAGCTTGTAAATAATTAAATACATATAAAATGTAACCCACGGGAACTTCAACTGGTCAGCAGAACCACTGTGGAGAATTATGGGAAAGACGTGCAGATTGTAAACGTTCTTTATACATCCCACAGTGCAGCTTACCTCATCTGTTAGTCTTACAGACCCAGATTCATTAACTTCTTCTTGGTCCTGTAGAATTGCATTTTGAAATTAGTTATGCAGTTACAAAGGGAGTGGGACCCATGTTAGCATCTACTATGATATTGTATCTAGTTTTAACTGAGGTGCTTGAAAATATAGGGACTTACACCTTCATCCAAACACTGCATGGAAATTACATGCGTGACCCTCTAAAAAATCTACCCCACGTCATTGATACTAACCTTCAGTGACTCAGATGAAAACGAAAGATCAACGGTATCCCCATTCAGGAGATTAATCTTCTGTAATCTTCTTTGAACCTCCTCCTCAATGTATGCATTGATCCTGTCATAGAACAAGGCATGTAATAAGGGTTAGCAACAATTTAAAAGATGACAAGTTCACAAAACCTTCCAGGTACCAATTGTGTCAAATGTCATTTGTTGTAAGTAATAGGTGCGTTAGACATGGACTGCGGCTGCATGAAACGACCGGCGAGAGTAGCCGCTTGCAGTCGGGGAGGAGTTGAAAACGGCTCTGTGAAGTCGGACATTCCAGCTTCTCGTGGTTTACTGCGTTGATGTCAGTCATGGCCGTTCAAGCACTGTTTGCTTACTTTACTTTATTTATAATTTAACTTACTCTTTCCGTTAGTGAAGAGGCTGACTAAAACCCTTCAACACATTTTAATTCAATTAAACTTTTTTTGAGTGTTGGCGAAACTGAAGGTGTCCGAATATTACCAAACACGCGTCAAAGTTGTCGTGTGTGAGTCTGGCCAATCATGAAATAGCTGTGTCGACACTTGAACCCGTGCAGTTGCTCTTGAGAAAATGCGCTCGGCTACACAGCCGGCAGTTCTCGAATCGATCGCACGGTACTTTAATGGCGACGTTACAGTGACGTATCCTCGGCGCCGTCTCAAGTCGGACAAAAAGTCTAACCAGAATTCACTGTTTCAAGTCAGCCGCCTGCGGCCGGCTGCGGCGCCGCATGAAGTCGGGTCATGTTGAACGCACCTAATGACAGTGATGAAACCGATGACCATTCATAATAGTTCCAGAACTCAACATCCCAGTTACACAATGTGAAAGTGCTCTTTTATGAACATGGAGGACCGTGCTCACCTTTCGTCTGCAATGGGCAGTACACCCGGGAGGCTTGCGATGATGGGGCTGACTGGAGAGTTGGTGTGACTGCTCTTGTCATCGCTGCTCACCGAGTGGCTCCTCCCACTCCCTTCACTCTCACTGATCCTCTGCTTCAGCTTCAGGATCTCACGCTCCACTCTGAGGACAATGGTGGATCACACTGGTTTCATATATCCAACAGAAAGACTATCTAGTAAGTAGCTATTTATTACTTCATTACCCATTACTAAATCATTAAGTTAAGAAATAATAACTTAAAAATAAAGTAATTGGTGGCCAGGATGTGACTACAAAGCAGTAAGCAACTGAATTGTCTCCGGAAAAATAAAATCATGCATCAACTAACTAAAATCCCCTTTATTCCTTCTATTTGTTTATCTTATGGTGAAATTCAAGTGACGAGTTAAAGTCAGTCAATAACAGGTTACAGACCTTTCCTGGTCTAGCTCTGGAGCGGCCCGTGCTGTGTTCAGGATTGACCCTTTATGTTTCAGCTCCTCGTTCTCAGGCTCCAGTGAGATGCTACGCCTCAGGGCACAGTGCCTTCTCTGGAGGCGTGCGACGGCCTGCTCCAAAGCCTCTCGCTGCTGCTTTCCCCGCGACTCTAAGATCTCCTTTTCCTTCCTTCGAACCTTCTCCTCCTGCCGCGCCACGTTGGCCGTAAACTCGTACGTGTCGTGGAGTTGCTGGAGCTGTTCGGCGCTGGCACAGTGCAGCGTCAGCTGCTCCTTCTTCTCCTCGAGCTCCTTCTCCACCTGGTACAGTGTGTTGTCCAGGGCCGGGGGGCTGTGGCGGCCGCTGTCCCCGCCGGCGTTGCCTCGTTCGAGCAGCTCGACAGCTCTTTGCCTCTCCTCCGCAACTGCTGGCAGGTGGCTGTCTGCCAGAGTGGCTAACTGGCGCTCCTTGAACTGAAGGCGCTGTTCGGCCTGCTTGATTCGCTGCTCCTCCTGGAAAAGCACGGTGGCATCCTGTGCTCCCTTCTCTTGGGTTTCCCGTACCTGCCGCTGACGGTCCTTGTGGGCCTGGACCAGCAGGGCTAGGGTAGCACGTTCGGCTGCAACCTCCTTCTCCAGACGCTCCTTCTGCATTCGAAGCCCCTCCTCCAGCTGGCTTAGCTCCGTTACCTGGGCGGCCTTAAAGTCTGTATAGCTTGCCTGGGCGGCGCGTACCTCATTCCAGGATTCTTCACCATCAGGGCGCTCACAGGCCTCCTTGGCACGGAGCAGGACCTCACGGATCTCGGCAAGGGCGCAGCTCTCGTTCTCCAGACGCCTGCGATCCTCGCGGGTCAGGAGTGCGGCGGCTGCGTCGTGGCGTTCGCGAAGCTGCTCCTCCAAGCGCCCGACTAGACTCAGCTGCTCGCGCTCCTGCTCCTCCAAGCGCCTGCGCTCCGCTTCCAACCTCACCTCCTGCTCCTCGCGCTCTCGTTTCAGCCGCTCCAGCTCGCGGTAGATTTCCGTCTGCTCTGCGCGCTCAGCCGCCTCCTGCTGGCGCCGCACCTCCACGTCCTGCGCCTCCCGCTCGTTCCACTCCTCCTGCTGCTTTCGCTGCTGCCGTCTCTGCAGGTCCAGCTCTTGAGTGTCGCGGCCTCGCTCCTCCTCAAAGCGCTCCTTCTCGGCCAGGAGGTCGCGGAGGCGGCTCTCGATGTCCTGGCTGCGGCAGCGGAGGCTCTCCTCTTGGCGCCGGATGCGGAGCTGGACCTGCTCCGACTCCTTCCGCTGGGACTCCACCTCCTGCTGCAGGCGCTCCAGCTCGGCCTTCTCACACTTCTGCTTCTCCTCCATCTCTTTGATCAGCCTCCTGTAGCCCGACCAGACACAGTGTGAAAACTCACCAGCCATTTTTCTTCAAACTGGTGTTATGTCTCCATTTCAGTGCAGTTTCAGAAAAGGTAGGAACAGTGACGGCTGGTGGTGATATTGGTGGGTGGGCTAATACAGTGTAGGTTATTATACATTCATCAAAGGTTCGCACTGCAGCAAATGCATTATTACATCCGAGATACCAAGTTATAACAACAACTAGAGAAGGTACAATTTCTGGGGAAATTGTGGGGTGTGCTTGCGTCGGTTGCAGATGGGTGCGTTTTTTTACATACATTTTTACAACTGATATTTCTGTATATTTCATATCAAAATGCATACTTATTATTTATGAAGTTTGCATAGCTTTAAAAGCATACATTTGTTGCTGCTCATTTACAACTCAAAATACTAAGAGTAACATGTAGAATGAAACGGTTGTCTTCTCATATACCCTGCAAGAGGGCATGCTGATCGGCTATATAGAAGCCTCAAAGTGGAAAAGTTGGATAAAACCAGAAGAAAAACGGGCAATCCGGTGTAAAAATTGTCCCAACTTCTATGACTTAAACATCCCTTAAGTTTTCTAGTGATATTCTTCTAGTGATTTCTTCAAGCATTTAACCTGCTCATATTGCATTTATTCATTAATAAAGAACCCCCTCTGAAACAAGCTTATTCTAACAACGTCACCTGCAATATCTCAGATGGAATCACGATTCAAACATTACCCCTCTGTGGCATGCTTGCGTGTAAAAAAGGGCTATACAAATACATTTAGATTTGATTACCATCTGCAGACTGAAAATATGCCCCCAAAAACGTAAATAAGCTTGACATTTATTTTGGGGGGAATGTCTCATTCAAAAAAAGCTTACTAGAAGAGATAATTGTCAGTAACAATGCCAAATGTGACCATCTGAGTGGGGACTTGTGAGTGACAGATGTCTGGCTGCCTGCTTTTCCATTATTGGGTGTGCTTGCCTTCGGCGAGCACAACCATTGTTCTCTCTCCCTGTCACACACACACACACTATGAAGATGAGTGGTAGCTGATATGCCCATTTTGTTATTTTTTGTTTTTCGTGTGACTATTTAGTGTTTCAGCTCTAGGTGCCACCAACATTTTAAACAATTAATTTTCTCAACTTTATTTTAAAAGATAGGGAGGGCTTAGCCCTGTTAGCCCATTCATACCAGCCACCCCTGGATAAGAGAATTCTGATGCCTTTTTTTGGCTTATGTGCAATTTTTTTTATGTTATATGTATATGTAACAGAACCCACTTAAAAGACCATGCAACAAACACAGTGAGCTGCTATTTCAGATTTGTTTCCCACTATTCCTTCGCCTGCTTGTGAACTGTTGCTAGTCTGCCGAAATGCTGCACATTATACACAAAAAGTATGACATATCTCAAACACAAAAGACAAACATTTTAACATATTTGAGACATGTGAACAGATGACTGTCAAAGAAAATTTTATGATTTCTGCACACACCTTTTATGCTCCAGCTTTTCCAGTTCTTCCCGTTGCTGTCTCTCAAACTCTAACCTTTTGTAAGAGCAGATACAAATGACTTACATGAAGATAAAAGAAGTTAGGAGGCACACAAAACTTAAATGGACTTTGAGGCTTGTGAGCAATATACAAAGGTTGCATGAAAAACATGATATGAAAACATGGATGTCAAGTTCAATCATGTTATTAAGCATCAAAATAATGATGATAGCAAGCGGCAAGACAATGAAGACTCATAATAAAACCGAGACTTGTGTGTGTTCAACACGGCAGACCAATGAGTGCATTGTTAAAAATAAGCTATCAACATTGAACACTCATGGCGTCTACCTGAGAAAGATGGGCCCCCTTTCAGTGAAGAAACTGCCAAGGGAGGGGGGGTTGGAAAAAGGTAAAGATAATTTATAAAAAATATATTTGCTTGAAAACTGACAAAAATTATACCACAGATTAAACCAACAAAGCATCCTATTAGTGATAACAATATGGTATTTGCCACCATTTATGTTCAACTATTATTTTAGCTGTATACAGTGAGGGAAAAAAATATTTGATCCCCTGCTGATTTTGTTCGTTTGCCCACTGACAAAGAAATGATCAGTCTAAAATTGTTATGGTAGGTTTATTTGAACAGTAAGAGACAGAATAACAAACAAAAAATCCAGAAAAATGCATGTCAAAAGTTTGATAAATTGATTTGCATTTTAATGAGTGAAATAAGTATTCGACCCCTCTGCAAAACCTGACTTAATACTTAAAACCCAAGGAGGACCTTGCGGGCGCTGCAGGATTTCAGTCCTTCACGGCGTAGTGTGTTAACAATTGTTTTCTTGGTCATGGGACATGGTCCCAGCTGCCTTGAGATCATTGACAAGATCCTCCCGTGTAGTTCTAGGCTGATTCCTCACTGTTCTCATGATCATTGCAACTCCACGAGGTGAGATCTTGCATGGAGTGCCAGACCGAGGGAGATTGACAGTTCTTTAGTGTTTCTTCCATTTGCGAATCGGAGTTTGGAATCTGATTGATTGCTTCTGTAGACAGGTGTCTTTTATACAGGTAACAAACTGAGATTAGGAGCACACCCAAACTGAGACCCACTCACTCCCTTTAAGAGTGTGCTCCTAATCTCAGTTTGTTACCTGTATAAAAGACACCTGGGAGACAGAAATCTTTCTGATCGAGAGGGGGTCAAGTGCTTATTTCACTCATTAAAATGTAAATCAATTTATAAAAATGTTGACGTGTTTTTCTGGATTTTGTTGTTGTTATTCAGTCTCTCACTGTTCAAATAAACCTACCATTAAAGTTACAGACTGATCATTTCTTTGTCAGTGGGAAAACATACAAAATCAGCAGGGGATCAAATAATGTTTTCCCTCACTGTATATTAACCACTACATTTTAGATGCTTTTGTGGGATGTCTTATTTATCCATTCTACATGTGTATACAATCTACATTAACTATTCATGTATCCCCTCAGCTTTAAAGCTTTAAAATGATAGGTAATGTTAATAGGAATAAATTAAATTACTTGAAATGTTTTTATCTTGGTTGTATGGGATGGATTGTTTTGTTTGTCATGTTGTATGCTTGTATGCTGCAACCAAATTGCTCTCAGGTAATAATGAAGATGATCTGAACTGAACTTTGAAAGACCAAAATTACATCACTGGTATTTATCAAAACAACGTAAATGTACTAAGTTCTCCACAAGGCGGCAATAAAAACCACACTTGTTTGTCAGCAGGGGATCAAATAATGTTTTCCCTCACTGTATATTAACCACTACATTTTAGATGCTTTTGTGGGATGTCTTATTTATCCATTCTACATGTGTGTACAATCTACATTAACTATTCATGTATCCCCTCAGCTTTAAAGCTTTAAAATGATAGGTAATGTTAATAGGAATAAATTAAATTACTTGAAATGTTTTTATCTTGGTTGTATGGGATGGATTGTTTTGTTTGTCATGTTGTATGCTTGTATGCTGCAACCAAATTGCTCTCAGGTAATAATGAAGATGATCTGAACTGAACTTTGAAAGACCAAAATTACATCACTGGTATTTATCAAAACAACGTAAATGTACTAAGTTCTCCACAAGGCGGCAATAAAAACCACACTTGTTTGTCTTCATTAAAAAATAAAATAAGACAAAGATGAAGGCCATACAGTTTGAATTTAGAGGTGAAAAGCAGTCATTTTCAGCTCATACCATTATGGTTTGTGTAATAGCAGAATACAATGTTACAGAATTTAATGGGTTGAGCTACAAATCTGGGACGTCTTTTTGTGTACATACTATAACACGGCATATATATTAAACTATGTTTTAAAAGGCGTTAAAAATGAAAACCAAATCCCTGAATATGATTATGAACAGGTGAGTAGCAATGCCAGAAAGGAACGTCTGCATATGGGGGTGGAGAACTAGCAACTCCAGAGAAGGTAAGGGCTGTTTATCAATCTACATTTTTTTCCCGTTCTTGTGTTCAATCCAAAGAACACAAGTCACCAAGACCGCCAAAAATACCCAGAAATGTTCTTGATCTGCCCCTTTTATCGAGGATGCATTGGATGGTGACTTGGTCAGTGAGGACGCATCTGATTTCGTAGAAGTCATTGCAAGAACACACGCATCTCAAATCGTTCCCCGTCTTCGCGGTCTTGCAAGACCGTTCTGGCAAGACGCTTGGCAAGAACGTTCTTAGCGTTCTTCGGATTGATAAACAGCCAAGGTGTTGCATTACATAGAGGGAATGATGAAAGTCCCACAAGCACTTGATTGCATATTGTTTCTTCCATCTCTTGTACATTTTTTTTTTTACGAAAAAAGCGAAACAAAGACACTCACCCTGGGTTGTAAAGCATGACGGTGGAAAGGTTCTCACATGACTGGGAAAGATCTGTCATTGACAAACTGAAAGAGGAGAGTAGCCCACTCTACAAAATTCCAGACACAAAAATGCAGTCAGTATGACAAACCTGATCAATTATTAGCAAACAGTATTCTAGACTAGAGTACCAAGATCATGCTGAATGTGTTGTTCCCCATTATGCTAATCTACCTGACTAAATATGCTACATGACATCTTGGAGAGAAATAAAGAGAATAAGAAAAAAATAAAGAGAAAAAGAGAAGGAAAGAGAGAAAGGAACTGACAAAGTTGAGGTACCTTCTATGCCTTACCTTTCTTTTTTCCCTTAATTTAGCTGCCTCTTTAGGGTGGTTGAAACGAAACATGTTTGTTCTGCCTAGCAGGATGACAGCACCTGACAAACAAGCACGGATTAAAATCACTTGGAAACGGCCAAGGACCAACCACCATTCACCAACTGTCAAAAGTGTAAATGCGTGGGGTAGACCGGTCCATAGTACCTTGATTGAGCGGTGCTGGCTCTGTCACTTGCACCCCATTTACTGAACATTGGGCCCCGTTGAGCGGTATCAGGGTGACAGTGCCGGTCTGGTTCTCAAACATGCAGTGTTTGCTCTCCAGGTCCAACCCATGGAGAACTGGCAAGAAAAATAGAGACACAGAAAAAAAGAGAGAAACAAAGAAAGAGGGGGAAAAAAGGCAAAGAAAGAGATGAGAGTGAGACACTGAAATGGCGTCAATGGCATCCCCATATGTTCCCCTTTCCCCAATGTATTGTGTAATGTTATGTGTAATGAAATGCTTAGCATTTCCGACAGAATTCCCTGCCACACGTGAGCATTAGGCTTATCAAGAGTAGCCACGTACTGATATCCTGCTCTGTTGATGCATCATCTCGGCCAACATACGTCCTGCCCTCCTGAAAAAACAACACGTAAGCATGTCAAATACAAGTGGATTTTAGCTAAGTTAATAAACAAGACAAAAACGTGACCCAAACACAAGAATTGATTTCACGGGACGGGGCCAAGATGTTAAATCAATCAGTAGGTTAGCCAGGATGGAGCATTTAGGAAGATATAACACAGAAAAAGAACATTGATGTCACTGAGTTTGCCTCTTGAGAATCAGACCTTTAGATGGTAGAGGATAATCCCAGTGCTAAGGAGGTCATCGTCAATTCCGATAAGGTGCGGCAACTCGGAGTCTAGGACCACACCGATCCCTTCTTTTCTTAGGGCAAGGGTCTCTTCCTGTGTGATGATAATGCAAGGAGGAAAATCAAACAGAGGTGATATCTTTGGCTCAAGTCAATTCCATCACTGAATTGCATCAATGCATTCAGGGTTAACTACATTGATTCAAGGTTTGGTAGAGATGTTGGTTTTGACCCATTCTACTGTGTCTGCTGACCTTCAGAATGTTCTGAGTTTCATTCCATTTGTTAGTCCACTCCTTAGTCAGCTCTCGTACCTGCAGTAGATAAACTGATGTCATCGTATTCTCAGGAAAGTTTTCATAAAATTACTTCATACTAAAACAACATTTACTTAATTGGTTGTTTTATAAAGGATCCTTTCAAATACAAGAGTCTTACCCTTGCTTCATTCTGGTGCAGTTTCTCCTCCATGCTCAAGGCGGTGGGTGAATCTAGCAGAGCAATCTGGATAAACAAACAAGGATCAATGTATTTGTGGACTGCATTGTGATACAAAGTAAACTGATAGTATATGGGAGACCAGGCAAAGTCTGAGATGTCTGAGAAACCAATAAAATCACAAAGACAATTCTACAACTCGCCATAAAATAAAATGCATAATTTCATAACTAATATTTGTAGATCTCAATATCATATCCGCTGATACATTGCAAATGGACAACATTATCATTTAGTGATTGACAAATAAGTAACAGTAAATCCCTACCTGGTTCCCCTGGATGAGGAGTGCTTTTAGTCGGGCGATTTCTGCCCTCAGTTCCCTGATGAGCTTGACGTTGGAATCCTCGTTGATCGTGGGCTTGTTGATGATGTTCTTGGCACGGTTGGCGTAGCGAAGTGTGCTCAGCGTCTCTCCATAGTTGACGTCAGCAGGTGAAAGGGCTATTGCGACAACAATGTGAAAAGCTTTTCATGTAATTTCCAACATGTTTTCAATCTTTATTTGATTAGGTTTTTGACTCACTTGCGATCATGATGGTCTTGGAGTTGCCTCCAAGACTGTCCTTCAGCAGCCAGGTCAGCACCGAGTCTCTGTAAGGCACGAACACCTGCTTCTTCTTCAGGTTGGTGTTTACTGCATCCTGGGTGAGGTCAGCTGGAGTACGAGAGGGTGTGTTGGGTAGGGGTGCTCAACAAGCATTAGCTAGAACAATTCATTTCTATAAGATGAATATGGACACGTGAGTGAAATAATTTAATAACGATTGATGGACAATTTGTTTAAACTCGCCCATTTATGATTTCATGATGCCAACTTTGACCTAGTGAGACCCACTCAAGGCACCCACCCAAAGCAGAGATTACATTGCCCAGGGTAACCAGAGATTTGTTGATGTTGCCTCCTTCCTTTAGCCTGACACCTGTGGCTCCCGTGGCGTCCGCCCTCTCACTGCCTGCCAGGTCCACCAGGTGGATCTTACTGACCGTCTCGCAAGGCATCTCTGCATCAAACTTAGCCTGAAAAGTCAATAAAAAATGTGAGGTTGACAATTAAAGTAGATGCTGACCCAACACTTCTATTTTTTTATTGGTTTACCATTTAAAAACAACTCAAGCAAAGCCCTGGAACGTGTGATCCAGATGGATTGAAGACATTCAAATATTTCTATATAAGTCAAGCATGGCAAACACTGTTGCATATCATCGGAGTATGCCAAGAATATAGTGTCAGGACACAACAATGTGGAATTACTGGTTTTGAACATTACTACAGCAATAGAGAGTATATCCTTTCTATTTCATTAGTTTATTATCTTATTAACCAAGAACAATAATGTATTCCCATGGTAGCCAAGAGTAGTAGTTTGTTTGTACAGTGAAGCTGAAGTGACAATCGTGACGTCCCACCTGAGTGAAGTTGATGGTGAAGATGGCGTGCGAGCGGCTGCTGGTGTCGTTCATGTCTGTGCTTGCCGTGGTGCGGTTGATGTTGCCTGCTTCCATCAGCTCCTCCACGTCACTATAGTTCTGCACCAGATGCTTTGACAGGTCTGGGGTCACCATACGTGGTAAAATGTTATATGTTAACAGACAGCTGTAATTATATTCAATTCCCTAACTATCAATATATGAGTGGAATGTGTGTTATAATGTGTTATAATGAATTTATCATTTTTATCAAAAAATAACACAAAACTATTTTTTTTGTGACATTGGGCAAATAGTTTGAACTGTTAGTGGTGACAGTTTTTCTGGCATTTGTCTGAAAATACCACAATGGAAACCTTTACAGAAAAATACTTTTAGAGATGAATAAAATAAAATGAATTGCAGCCTTGTTGTCATGTTGTGTCCCCTCTATTGGACTAGAATTCTCTCAAAAAGCCGGGACTTTTTTAGTATTTTGGGGGGTGAAAAAGCAGATATGAATCATCTAAAACTACAAGCCTAGTGTAGTAAGTGACCAGTGCAATCTTACCCTCCACATAGGGTCCATCTTTGGGGTGCTCCCTCACCCTCAGGTTGTAAGTCTGTGTGGACTTTCTTCGGAGCAGGTCTCTGACGCGCTCATTGTAGATCTCCAAATAACTGAAAAAGATGCAGTCCAAAAGATAGCTGTCATGGCTAAGGTTGGTGCACTGATAAACTGAAGATAACCGGAGCCACGAGAGTCTGTTTAATCGTCTCAAGTTGGCCTCAAACCCAATGTCTGAGCTACAAAGTCTGCAGTTGTTTATTTTTGGAAGATAAGTGATCGACTGCAGACTTGCTCATCGATGTCTTTGCTCCAAGTCTCAGATTCCCTTTCCTTTGCTGTATTGATATATAAAATCAGCCAAAACCACTTTTACCCCATTTGTTCACTCACCTGACTTCCGTGCGGAAAGAGGCCTCATCCCATCGTGTCATCCCAGCAATGCGGCTGAAAAGACCCTCACATATTCTTGGGATGAGTCCTGCATCTTCCTAAAGATAATTGGACGTGAACCAAATTTTGCTATCAATTATCAGTACTCCATAGGGTGCTTATACTAATGTAGAGTAGCTTCCGATTCAATGACAGATAAAACACATCATTTTGAAAAAACCCAAGACACCTTGCTAACTCCAGACCACCCCCCATCCCAATTCCTGAAAAGTGAAACAGAAAAAAGACAGAGCCCTATTTACAGACAAATGTTTGTTTACATCAGCACATCTTATTGGAGTCCCAATAGCAAAGTTAATGATGTATGCTTTTGTATCAGTAAATTCATAGTTGTCTCACTGGGTTGCCCATCATGGTGTAAGACTTTCCAGAGCCCGTCTGGCCATAGGCGAAGATACAAGCATTGTAGCCTTCGAAAGCAGCCTTCAGGACATCAGAGCCCAGATCTTTAAAAACCTGCAAACAGTAGAGTATAGATGTGGAAACATTGGTAATGTAATAAATAGAGCTGCATTCAATAGTATACTTCAAATATTTGACATGCTTTCCCTCTCTGCTATCCAGTTCGCCACAAATGTCCTCTTCAAAACATATCGGTGCACACTGTCTTCTTTAGTGAACTGGCCCTCCCCTGCATACTTGTTGAAATAACTGGTTAACTTATTTATGATAACTGGTTAGCTCTTTGGTCTCATCCCCTTACTTATGCAACTTGCTGCACCAAGCATCTCCTACATACACACATACAACAGCTGGTCTTCTCTCCAAATTCATTTAAAAGTCCCCAAATCTAAAACATGCCTTGGTCTCTCATTTTCCGCAGTTTGCCACTGAATGGAAAACATTACTCAAGTTCCTGAAACTGGAAACATTTATCACCATAACTGCCTTGAAAAATTAAATCAAGGACATTCTCACAGATAGATGCAAATGTTTTCACACCAAATTGTAAAACAAAAATGTGTCTCCATGTTTTTTGGGGAGATGCATGGTAAGTAACTTGCTTGTTTTTACTGTTGTTCTCTTAAAATCCTTGTTTTATGTGTTTTATCTTTTACCCATTTCCTAGAGAGGTTCTAGAATGGAGAGCCAAGCTGGTGGCAGTTGTACTGTTAGAGGGGCCAGTTGGTAAACATTATTGTTGTCATATAGTTATCTTCCCTGCATTGCAGGTATTAACAGGCAAAAGATCATGTTTATAATTATTCAGACTCTACATTTAAGGGTTCCAAGTTTGTTGTCACAGGGGCACAATTTCTCCTCAAGTGACTTTTGCCACTGTAAATACACATTTGTTCTAAATGACTTGCCTGCTTAAAATAAGAAAAACATTTAAAAACGACTATAATAACACTATCAAAAGGTTAATAAAAGAAGAGTAAAAACGAAAGATACTAAAACAAACTTCTAGTTAGCAGCACAGGTTTTCTTATACCATTTAATGAGCCATTATAATAAAACCATTACTGTAATGTTATAATGCATTGGAAAGTAATTTTCCTTAAAACATAAATGGGATAGGATTTTCCACTATTTTAGAAGGGTTACATATTATTGATTACTCCATCAACATTATACAAGAAAACATGACAAGACACACACACTTGTATTAAGTCAGAGTGTAGAATATCAACAGAGAGTGCTGGCAACAAACCAGCTGTGACTAAGAAAATAAATATGATAATGTAGGCGCACATGCAAGCAAGAACCTCAGCAATTGTTCTACCCTTGAAGTTGACAAGGGGAAAAACCCTCCGCCATAATTAAGATTATCTTGGAACAAAGGGACAATTTAAAGCAGCTTTGAGCAATAATCTGATTTGAACCCAACACACATTTCCTAGGCAGAACAGTTTCTGACAAAGATTTATTTTTATTTTTTTACCTTTTCTTGAGATACGAAACTGGTGCTTTTGCAGTCAGAGGAGTCATAGGAAAAGTCATATGTGAAGGTCTTGGTTCTCTCTCTCACAGAATCCCCAGTAATTCCATCTGTCACCTTATGAAAGAATTGCATAATACAATTAAGCATCGACCAACATAGCCTAAGAATTATTTTAAAAGCAGGTTTATATTAACAAAGTATACACATCAAGTAAATGTGATTATGCTATTATCTAGTATTTTGATCAGTTCCCTGCGATGCGTTTCTTTTAAAGCTGCTCATGCATCAGACTTGACCTATAATCCTGAAATAAATCACCTTTAGGTTTGAAATAGTAGTCTTTGTTCCCTCCATTCCAATAATGCATTTTGCGGTCAGATCCTTCTCCCTGTGACAAAGAAATGAAATAATAAACAATACTGACATCGCACATGTTTATCACATCAAGTTTATCAGACATGCAATTTTTTCTGGGCAAGTGCATAACCAAATTCTCTCAAACCTCGAGAACCCCAAATAACCCTCAATTCTGGGCTGTGAGATTGCCAATGAGTCTGACAAATTACTATTCAAAATGCCTTAAATTAACTGCCAAATTGTTTTAAGTTATTATACAAGTTCCACGTGTTACAGTTTTTTTTTTTTTATTCGCTTTGGTACTATTTTTACAAGTAAGGTGTACATTTTCAAAACTCTTAGTACAAAGATCCAAACTGATCACACTTGTAACGCAGCTAGTCATTCTTTCAAAACTTGATGGAATGCTTTCAGTCCACATAATCATTGTTTCAAACACAAGATTATTGTAATATGTAATGGGAACATTTGGTTTAATCACCAAAACACAACAGTATGATCTTCTTTCAGTTTAGTACTTTTAACAATCAGTTCATCCAACAGCAAACAATGCAAGATAAATGTTTCAAATCGGCCTTAAAAGTGCTGAAATTAATATGCTACAGTACTATGAAAAAAACAGATTACACATTTTCACATTAGGCAATACACTTACATTAATTACATTTACATAATCTATCATTTCCAAAATATCCATTCTATGTGTAATCAAGTGAAGGATCAATGCAGACATCGTCTACAATCATTTGGGCAAATGAGTTTTTACTATTTTTCAGATATAATTGTAACATAGGTATACTTTCTATTACAGTATGTAACTAAATGAGAACAAAACAACATTTAGGAGGCCCCATGCCCACCTCTCTGACATCTCTGTTGGTACCCATGCCCACCTCTCTGACCTCTCTGTTGGTGCCCATGCCCACCTCTCTGACATCTCTGTTGGTACCCATGCCCACCTCTCTGACCTCTCTGGTGGTGCCCATGCCCACCTCTCTGACCTCTCTGGTGGTGCCCATGCCCACCTCTCTGACCTCTCTGGTGGTGCCCATGCCCACCTCTCTGACCTCTCTGGTGGTGCCCATGCCCACCTCTCTGACCTCTCTGGTGGTGCCCATGCCCACCTCTCTGACCTCTCTGGTGGTGCCCATGCCCACCTCTCTGACCTCTCTGGTGGTGCCCATGCCCACCTCTCTGATGGATCCCTTGTCCACGAGCTCTTCCTATTCCTTGCTGTCTATCCGGCTCCATGTTGAAAGAAATTGCCAGTGTTTACACCCCCACTTTACAGGTAGTAACGTATATCTAATGACCAATTGTGGTTACCCCAATCTGAAATCAAGTAGCAATAACGAGTATTCATCACGTGTGGTTGATTTATATGTTCGTAAAAAAACACATTTTATTTCTGTAGTTCTCAAAATTGATACACTGTTTATTGCTGAAATGAAAATATATAGGTTTCCCAAACTGTTCAGTGATGAACCATTAAGATCAGTTGGATTAAGTGTTGGTCAAATTTATTTACGCAAATTAGATGAGAAGCATATCAAAAGTATTGTGAGCATTGCATTGTGAAAGACAATTAGGCTACTTCACATGAAAGGTATTTCTTTGATGACACACTGATTAGGTGTGGTGAAAAAGTGATTGTGTATTTTGTGCATTGTACTTTGTCAATTGAACATGTGATGACATTTTTTTTTTAACTGACTTTTTGATGATCTGCTTTGAGTTTTGTACTAACATTTGTGAGGTTTTACCACATTGTTGTGAAAATTGTACCAAAGCAAATAAAACAAAACTGTAATTGTTACTCTTTTCAGTAACCCAAACTTTCTTGAGATTTGTATAGGCCTAGGTTTTGTTTTGTTTCCATACTGCACGTATGAACTCTAATATAGTTAATGGTCAACATGTTATAAATCGGTAGCTTGCAGTATGATGGAAAGTAAAATAACACAAGTCAAGATACAATTCATTTCCCCATGATTTGTCATCATGGGAAAACTACCCTATTTCTTAAACTCCATAATTATTGGTGGGTGAGAATGGTTCATCTACTGAGTTCGAATTACGTTCCCTAGTTAAGTTTGCAAATATGTTTTATTCGCGTGCTCATGATGTCAGTGTCATGTGACATGAATTGATGTAGTTTATTTAAAAAAACATGTTGATGTGCCACTGCGACAATGCCACGAGCTTGTTACACAAATTAGCATTATTTACATTGTACATCTGGAAACACAGGAATCACCTCGAACGATAAGCATGTATATTATACCCATATGTCCGTTGTTTCACTTACCGCCTGTTCATCGGCCTGAGCCGGACAGCTACCCGCACCGATGCCATTGCACATCCCTCTCTATTGTTGGCGCGTCCACGGTGCTTTATCCAGTTATTCTGGTGATTGATACGACTTCAACCTTGTTGTTGACAGTCGATCTGCGTTATCTTACTGCCAGGGTTAGCTCGCTGTTTCACAACAGGTGAAATTGCTCTACTTGTTCGTTCATCACTGTGCACCCTCTCGTCCTCCCTGTGAACTCACTGCACATTTATTAGCTATCACTTGCTAGCTTTTAGCATTGCAGAAAGTAATCAAACTCCAGGGGCGTCACCATGCGTCATCAGCTGATAAATCGCAAAGCTGATACGGAAACTTGGAGAAGACATATATTGTTGTTTAAAAACAAATCTTAGGTCAGTGTTTTAACTACTTTTGTCCACATATTGCACTGTGTAGTGTTAAATAATAGGTTGAAACCCGTAAACAAGCCATATATTGCCCACGTTTGAACGCTTTAAATATAATGTGTCAAATTAATCTTACTCCTGAACAGATGGTGGCACTACATTCCAGCTATGTCTATCCACAATAGGACGCAGTCACGTTCACTTCCTGTGTTCACTGTTCAGAAGCGCGTTGAGTGAACGGGTGAGTGTATTTTCTCATTGGCTGAAATGTATTTTGATTTAGTACTGAGTGGAGTTACTAAACATAAATTTGTGATGTTGATCATTCTGACCCATACCAAGAGTATGGCGTTTGCTTTAACTTGCAGTAGCAACACAATTACACGCAAGCAGTGATGCACGCTAGCACTAGCTAGCTAGACTAGCATGTTTCATTCATGATCTAAATGCATGTATCTTACTAACGTTACTGCTGCTCCGATAGGTAACTACGATTGTTTGTATCTACAGGAGCTGTTTTTGATCTAAACATGGATATTAGACCCAACCACACCATTTACATCAACAATGTAAATGATAAAATTAAGAAAGATGGTAAGACCGCGTCTGATTTTTTTCCTACCGTACCGGGTAAAGCACAGGCTAGCTAGGCTATCTTGAAAGCTGCAGGCCAATCATTGGACAAGTTATATTCTACTACACTTGTTACAACTACAATTGCAGATCAAGTCTGATGCATGTTATCTGTATCATGTTATTATTTGCAGTACCGCATGCACATAACTGCCCCCTAGGGGAATTTTAGTGGATACAAACCTTCATTTAATTGGGAAGTTTAGGAAAAGCACTAGGCCATTTGAAAATAATATTTTTTTTATGTCTGTTGACTTTCAGAACTGAAGCGCTCACTCTATGCCCTATTCTCCCAGTTTGGGCAAATTGTGGACATTGTCGCTATGAAAACGATAAAGATGCGAGGACAGGCGTTTGTTGTTTTTAAAGAGCTTGCTGCGTCCACAAATGCACTCAGGCAACTTCAGGGTTTCCCTTTCTACAATAAGCCCATGGTAAGCTCCACCTTACATTGTCCCTAAAAGGGAAATGTTGAACATCAGCATATTAAACATATTTATTTTCCTATATCCAGCGCATACAGTATGCCAAAACAGACTCAGAGGTCATCTCCAAAATGAGAGGCACTTACAATGACAAAGAGAAGAAAAAGGAGAAGAAAAAGAAGGCTCAAGAGCAAGTTGCCAACGTAACAAAGAAGCCAGCACTGGTGAGAATGACAATGAGTTTGAACCTGTTCAAATGTTAAGAGGGAAATTAAGCACACAGTCAAATACTGTAGACTAATTTTACTTCCTTGTTCACAGGGATCTAATACACAGCCTAACACACAAGTAACCACACAGGTAAGCATATAATTTAGCAACCAATGAATAGTGTGAAGGCTGAGGAAATCGTTGTTGATGTTAATAGTACAATGTAAAATGAAGTTAAAACGATTGTGCCGCTTTCCATTTCACAAAGATGCTCTCGTTTTTTCTTGTGTTATGAATACAAAGCACCCCTTTACAGCAGTGTGCTTTTGCCCCTCCTTAAGACCCCAAACTTAAACTCAGCCAGGCTGTGGCATGTTATTTGCATGCTGTACCCCCAACTTGTTTGTATGGGTTCTTCTGACTACTTAGCTAGTATATTGCTACAAATGCTAGTCAACGGGTAGTACCAAAGTTAACGTACCTGACTGTGTTTATCTTGGTAGGTACATACACACATTCACGACACAAACTCCCCACAAAAGGAGAGCTGTGTGCTTTCCAATGCGCTTCTTTTCTACCTTGAGCTTGGCAAACAGCTTTCCCTCCCTATCAGGATTCCTATCACATGAGACCCATTCGATGAGGTCTGCTTTCTTAATTTCCGATGGATTATTTTTTAATTAAAGTTCAACAATATCCACAGTATCCCATATTATTTATTTGACTTAAATATATGCATCATGTTTCCAAAGTCGGAGAAGAATTGCGTTTATTAACCGTGATCTCAATATTTACCAAAATAATCATGATAATGATTTTTGCCGTAATCGAGCAGCCGTAGCTCCTTGCTTATTTATTTGTCCCGTCAACTAAATTAATGCACTGTTTATTAAAAGAATGTTGTAAATTGTGAAGGTGATAGGTTTGTGTGGCACAGTGACAGATGTGTCTCTTTTCTCATTCTAGGTTCCAGACAATCCACCCAACTACATTTTATTCCTCAACAACCTGCCTGAAGAGACAAACGAAATGATGCTGTCTATGTTGTTTAATCAGTGAGTATTTGTTGCTGTTATTATGAGTTGACTTACTCTCTGATGCCTTAAAAAGTGACTAGCAAACCAGCTCACAAAGAAAATATATACATTTTTAAATTGTTAATGTTGGAGGCTTCATGTGGTGGTGGCTACAGCACATGGCTTGCATGCATGTATTAGCGACTGATTTTGTCATCTTTTCATTTATAGGTTCCCTGGTTTTAAAGAGGTACGACTTGTTCCTGGCAAACACGACATCTCTTTTGTTGAATTTGAAAGCGAAGCTCAGGCAGGCGTTGCCAAGGATGCATTACAAGGCTTCAGAATTACAGCCACTTGTGCCATGAAGATTACTTATTCTAAGAAGTAGTCCCCAATGCTAGATGGGGGAAGCAAAGTTGGACTCTTGTATTGGAAATTGATCAGCCATTTGATTGAAAGTTTAAAAAAACAAAATGTATAAAAAAACTGTACTTTTTTTATTTTTTATTGTACGGTCTACTTTTGACTCATCTTTTATTAGTGAGACAGAGCAATAAAATTACTTTGTGTAACTCATTTCTCAGTGTCTGAAGCCCAGATTAGCTTTAAGGGTTTGCATTGGGATTCATCAACAATGACTATTGCTGTGGGTCCCACTTAGAACCTATGATCAGTAGGAACTTCTTCCAAATTAATTACATAAGAAAAATAATTCTCACTGGGGGCACACTGGTGAAAGGTAGAGAACATACCACAAAGGTTAAGGCCTTACTGCTGGGGCCTGAGTTTGATTCTGGCCTGGGCAATTTCTTGCATGTCTTTCCTGTCTCTGTTTATCAATATTAAATGAAGCTGAAAATGCCAAAAAATATATATTACCAAATTATTCAACATTTGCAAGTTTATTGTTGGAGAAACAGAACTCCAATCTCACATCTCGTTCCCACTGCAGGCATTCATGTTCACATCATATAATAAAATGTGCCTTCAGACTTCAATTGCATGGCTAGGAATTGCCATGTCATATATGACTTAATGTCTTATCCTTGTTCAGACTGCACAAAATGTATGTAATTTGTGGGATTAACGAGATTTAACCGACACCTTAATGCACAGCAGATCATTAATAAGGACTGAACATCTTATTTCAAAACCACATAACAAAATGGTAAATTTGACGGTGTGTTACCAGGCACAGTGCCACAGTAACATCTCAAACACAGTGTTATCTGAAAAGACAACTAGCTGTATGGCTGCAGAGGTGGTTTGAGCAAGTACTGACTTGAATACTTGCCGGAATATTTTTTTTGCTAACTACAGTTCTCTTCAAGAGGGCACTTCTGAGGAAATGTTAAGATATTATTCTGCAGCTCCTCCATCTGTCTGCTGTCAGTACGTAACATTTTTGCATTTCCACCTTACTTTATCAATGATGTTTTTCTTCACATTTATACCATGGAAACATTTAATAATGATGGAAAAATATGGTGGGATTGCATACAATTGTGTCATGACCTTGTAAAATGAGGGTAGAAATATATTTTCCTTAAACAAAAATCAAAACAAGATAGGGGATTTATTGGTGCCTATTACTACAACACTCCCCATGGGTTATTTCTGGAACGTTGCACCCTCTTGTGAATATTGCTTTTTTTTTTCCATGCTTTGATATCGGAATTCAATATAACATCATTTGATTTCTGAAAATAACAAAACACTGTTTTATAAAGTTAGAATATGTTTGAATACGTTTTTAAAATGAAAGCAATGTCTGTCATAATTTATAGATACTATCAAAGGTAACATCTGGTGGCACTGCACTGATTTTTCCGCCCCTGAGCCTCCTGCACACTTGTAGTAGTCTTGTCATTGCAGGAAATAAATCTTATGCAACAACTGTCTCAGACGGGAGACAAAAATATGCATAGACACCAACCATTATTTTATTTTATGACCTAATACGTCAAGTCAAACTCTTGTTTGAGAAATTATAGCTTTTGGCGACAACGTGCTTTACTTGGGGATATGTGGGGAATGTTTTGCACATCCAAACATTCACTTCTTCTGGATGAAGACCAATCTGATTTAGGAATCAAATCTAGTGCAAGGTGCAAAACAGAATGAGATGTGTTTGGATTGGAAATTAAATGTCACTTAATTGACATCACATTGCTTTGTTCAGAATCAGAATTTGGTTTATTCGCCATGTAGGTTTACACAAACACGGAATTTACTGTGGCAGGAAGGTGCAAACAATAAACATATATGGATCTTAAATTAAAAGTACAATAGTCGAACTAATTCTAAGAATTTAACAATCTTTTTTTTTTAACAATTTAAATATAAAATATATATATAAGAATATGAATGGGCAGCATAGTGCAAATGGGATCAAGGTGGCTTGTGTGTAGTGCAATAGGTGTTGGATGGATGACTTATAATAGATATTAGTTAAATGTCAGTGTGAGTCCTTGGCCTTGTTGAAGAGGCAAAATTCAAGAGTTTGAAAGACGGATGACTGGAGGTGCAGCTGTTGGGGCACAGAAAGAAGAGCAGAGGGGAAAGGATGCAGCCCTGAGGAGATCCTGTGATGGACCGGAGGTCAGAGACTTGTTGTTGTTCCTAGCTTAACTCATTGCTTCCTGTCAGACAGGAGGAACCATATACTACTTCTATATACTACTACTATATAAACCACTAGGTAATAATACCAAGTCAAAACATAATCATGAGCCTCAACTCAAATGTCTTTGTTTTCAATGTAAAATGATTCATTTTAATACAAACAGTATTAAACTGTATGTTGTACATACAGTTGTACAACATGTACAACATTAAAATAATCATATTTTGTTATATATAGGCAGTTCTGTGGTTTGGTAATTCCCAGGTTTGGGGATGAACAGTACTGTATGTACTACAAACATTATAGCTTTTAAAGAAAAGCATCTCTGTCAAGGCAATCTCTGTTGAGTACTGTAGGAGAATTTTAAGACACAAATCTTTCATGTGATAGATACTACCAGTCATCGGACAGAAAATATTTACGGGTTTTAAGAGCTGCCCATCATTACAATTAATGATTTTAATGATTTTGACAGAGAAAAAATAACCACCGTAGGTCACAGAGGTTTATGAAATAGCCATCTTCCTGCATCAAAAAGTGACTACATCTTTTTTCACTTTCCAGACATCTCCAATACTATTTGCTTGCTCCCAGAAGCACATTCTACTGACAGATAACGCCTATAGAATACAGATGGATCAGACAAATGATCAGAAACTAGTTTGCTGATTTGCAACATTGGTTTGTAAAATTTTAAGGGAGTTACAGTTGTAAAGAAGGCTTGGAAGAGCAGCTGGATGGACTTAGTCACAGAAATGGACAGATCCTCTTCATGTTGCCTAGAGAAAATCGGCATGTTTGCATCGTGCAAGCAATGTGTCTCCTGTTCCAGGTAGGATCTGATCTGGCAGGGATGAACAGTAGCTCCGTCTTGTCAGGTTTCAGTTTCAAAGGGTGGCTGACTGGGGGGGGGACAAGGGTGGGAAGGAGAGAAATAGCTGTGTCGTCACCGCAGCAGTGGAAAAGAAGACGTGATTTGATGACTGAGTGATCTGGTGTAGATGGATAAGAAAGGGTCCCAGCACACGACCCCATATGGACTCCCATAGTGAGGGGGCAAGGTGCTCAAGCGGACCCACTACAGCAGGGGTCCCCAAACTTTTGTCTGCGAGGGCCAAATAATTTTCCTTTCTTTAATGTGGGACCGGGTTGGAACAGAAAACTACTTGGGCTGGAGTAACTACCAGTATTAATGTGGAGATTTTAATATGATTTTAAATGTCTGTCAAACGATAATTTCGCGATTAATCGCATTAATGTCATAGTTAACTCGCGATTAATCACAATTAATCGCACATTTTTGTCTATTCTAAATGTCCCTTGATTTATTATTTTTTGTCATTTGAATGCTTTTATCATCATGGAAAAGTGGATCGGATTGCTTGGTGCAAAATTTTATTTTTATTGAAAATAACAATGCAATCGCCTGGTTTTGACGAGGGGGCGGAGAATTCGCATCAGCTGTGTGCTTCGCCATCAAGTGGTATTTCAGACTGGACGTGCAGCGATGATAGCTCAGTTCACAACGACAAAACACACAGATCACTTTGCTCTTGTCAATGGGACCATTTGGCAACTTTTTTAAAGTAAACTTTGCATTCAGAATCTTATTGGCATCCATTTCTGCGTCTCGCGCTCGCCATCTACTCAAAGCGTAAAGTTAGCCAATACTCTTTAGCCGGCTCGCAAGCCCAAACAAGTGTGTGCGGCGTGCCTGTTGTTTTGTTTCCGGTGTAGCTAGAACGTCAGTAGTTGTTGTACCATCATATGAAAAAGACTACAACAATTGCTGGGCCAAAAAGAACGTTAATCGTGCGATAAAAAATTGACGCTGTTAAATTGGGTGTGCGTTAACGCCGTTAATAACGCGTTAAACTGACAGCACTAGTATTTATAATGCTAGATTAGTTTATTACTATGTTATGCACCGTACATTCGTACATATCATAGCCTATTAAAAGAGGATTATTAATATTGTAAATAACTTTTTTCATATTAATTGCTATTGAAATCAAAACATCTACTTAATAAAAAAAAAAGAAGACTGGCATTGTTCAGAGGGCCGGTCCAAATGCGTTGGCGGGCCGTATCCGGGCCGCGGGCCGTAGTTTGGGGATCCCTGCACTACAGAGTACCTGGAAGTTCCACCCAGATAGCTAAGACCTGAACCAGGGGAGAGTGGTTCCAATGATGCCCATTTCAGCCGGTGTGGAGCTGGTGGTGTACTGTATCAAAGGCTGCAGACAGGTCAACGAGAATCAGCACAGATGAGAGGTTGGAGGCTCTAGCTGTGTTGAGGGCCTGTGTCTGGCTTTGAAGCCAGATTGGTAAGAGACTAACAGGTTGACTCTGTCTAGGGAACAACTAATTGACAGAATCACATTCCAGACTTGTTTCGCTCCAGAGTACTCAAGAGTCTCAAAGGAGGCAAGCTAGTCATGCTCACGGTTGGGGGTGAAGGATGACGCTGGAGTCATGGAGTATCCGATGCAGACCATCTTCTTCTAAAAGTGGACCCCCATTGTCATCCGCAGAGTGAGGAGGGAAAAGAAGGTTCAGAAGGCTTTGTGTGGGTTAGAGATGCAGGAGTTGATTTTAAAGTGGTTGAACAGAGAATGTGCCTGTTGTCGCTGCCATGAAGGCTGTCAACAGGGAATGGTAGGAGGCCAGGTCATCAGGAGATTCAGACCTCCTCCCTCCACTTCCTCTCCACAGCTCATATAGGGCAGTTCTGTCTGAGTGGA
Source organism: Hypomesus transpacificus (assembly GCF_021917145.1). NCBI lineage: Eukaryota > Metazoa > Chordata > Actinopteri > Osmeriformes > Osmeridae > Hypomesus > Hypomesus transpacificus. The sequence goes on from NC_061080.1 coordinate 4,585,126, forward strand.
GGGACAACCTCAGACACTGAGAAAAGGTTGACTGTTGTGCTGGTTTGGAAACTTTTGTTTGAATGTATACAGTTATTTTGGATTAGTTTGAATTTCAAACAGAACATTGCTTAAATTGTGTGCATGGACAGTAGGGCCTACTGTAGTCTTGCAGCATCGAGAAGCTTGTAACATATGACGGTATATGATGTGAAAACAACAACAAAACTGTGAAAAAGAATTCAGAAAACCTCAAATAACTAGACTGCAAAGTTCAATGTAAGCACTAAAACGTGAATGTGTTCACTACAAATGCGATTAGGGGAAATGGTGGCGCAGAGGAGAATTGAATTGCCACTAGATGGTGAAAAGGAGTGTCAAGTAGGGATGCTGCAACAACCCGGATAGTCCATTCACTTTGGGAAGATGGAGAGAGGACACCGGAGCTGCGATGGATATTCCTCTTCCATTTCACATTTGGGCAAATATCCTTTGGCATTGTAGTTATGGTAAGACACATGGCATTTATATCTTCAGAGCGCCTCATGCGTTTTCTGTAACTTTTAACTTTAAGAGTATTATTTTCTAGAGTGCCAAGAAAAACAATGGTTTCAAATGTAAGCTCAACATATGCAATAGTTTCATATAAACAAGAGTTCTTTATGAATGTGGCATGATTGAGCAGCACTATCATGTGTACCATGCACGAGTTGGACATGCTTTTGAGAGTCAAACTGGAATGTATTTTATCAACTACATTCTTGGAATTGAGTTTGAATCGATAGCTCTACGCATGGTCAAGTTATGTTAAATACCAAAAAAGTCAATACTGATTCATATACCTATTGTAAGTATGTTTAAGCTTTAAGCTTTTTCAATAAAAAAGACAAAACCGGCTATGTTTGCCCTATCGCTTATATCAGTAACTAATCCTGGTTGCTTCCTGCCATGTAAAAACATATACAAAATGTGACTTTAAATTATTACTGGTAGACAACTATGGGCAACATTGTAATTTACTTTGCAGATCGTTTGTTGCTAACTGTCCAACATGGGTGAATCTAACAACGACAGTCTCCCAATGACACGTCTGGTTGGCCAAGACCTGACAGATAACTTTTCGGGGGACATTAATGACATGGACTACGATATTCCCATGGAAGAGATACCTGACACGACTCAAGGTCATGCCTTTTTTGTTGCTACCATTGTTATTGCTGCAGTTCTAGTTTGTATCATTTTGGTGTGCGGTGTTGGTAACTGTATTTTTATTGCGAATTTGGCGCGCTACAAAAAACTGCGTAATCTCACCAATCTGCTCATTGCCAATTTGGCAATATCGGATATGCTGGTGGCGGTAGTTTGCTGCCCGTTTCTGTTGGATTACTACGTGGTGAAGCAGCTTTCTTGGGACCATGGGCAAGTGCTCTGCGCCTCCACCAACTATTTACGCACGGTGTCTCTGTATGTGTCTACCAACGCCCTGCTGGCCATAGCTGTTGACAGGTGTGTGATCCATCAACATATACCTTTGATAATGTACAAGACATAAAAAAAAACTCCTGCGGTTTATCATTAGATAATGAAAAGCACGTACAATATGTAGTAGGCCTATATACAACATCCCACCTACCATGACGATTTATATAACGGAATATCAGAATGACGAAATCTTATTTGTCATGTTTGTGCATCTTCCTAACCAGAGCCACTTTAAATAATATAGGATTGTATTTTTAGTTTGTTGTGACAGTCTACGTCAAATAATGCAACAACATAACGATGCCTGTTCGTGATAGTATGCCATGACAGCAAGCACGTAGGCCTATACATTTTGTTCAAGCTTGTGACAGCCAAAGATAAACAATTAGTTGTTGTTTCGCACTTAGATAGAAGCTATTTGTTTTGGCAAGATAACTGTATTTATTTGAAATCAGGATACACGTAGGCTAATCACTTACCTTCATTCAGCAGTAGGCCTATTGAGGTGAAAAGTGAGTAGTGAATTTGTTTTTTAAATGTTCGGCCTCTGTGAAGTAACGTCAATAAATCACCTTCCGCGAAGAAACTGTCTTAAACTTAAATTAAAGCTTGTAGTTCAAACTACAACATGACCAATAAGTTTCCCAGAAAATCCATCACAGAAATCTACCCAGGCTACGTTTAAAATTTCTCAATAATCAAAAATGTTAAATGTGAGGTCCAAGGCAAGACTAAAACTTGAATCCATCTCATGTTACTCTAATATCCTCACTGTGATCACAATACACAACGTTTGAATCCGGCTCAGTCTATGATTAAGAAGTAAATTTCCATCCTCTGGTCCTGCATTGTAGCCTACATTGTGGACTCAAGTCCCACACCCCTTTCAGATTTGATGCAGTTTGTAATCCGCTGTGCATCTGCTAAAATGAATAAATGGATAAGTCTATTTCACTAAACCATAAATTCATTTACATATGCTAAAGGCAGCACTCAGTGACATCCAAGGATTTGAAAAGCCCTCCAAGAAAGATTATTTCATAACATGGTTTCCCCCCTAATCTTTGTTCTCCCTACTGTTCTTACTCTAACTGTCATGCCCTCCCCTCAGGTACATGGCTATAGTCCACCCTTTAAGGCCCCGCATGAAACACCATACAGCCTACTGTCTGATCATGGTAGTGTGGGTAGTCCCAATCATCATCTCTATACCCTCTGCCTACTTCGCCTCGGAGACGACGTACCTCGCCAGCCGAAACCACAAGATATTCTGCGCCCAGATCTGGCCCGTGGACCAGCAGTTCTACTATCGCTGCTACTTCCTTTTCATCTTTGTCGTTGAGTTTGCCGGGCCAGTGGCGGTCATGGCCACATGTTACGTCCAGATCTCCCGGGTGCTCTGGTTCAAGAGCTTGCCGGGTTTCCAGACAGAGCAGATGCGCGTGAGGCTCCAGAGCCGTCGGAGGGCGGTGGTGGTGTTGATCCTGGTCCTGGTGGCATTCATGGTTTGCTGGTCGCCTTATTACGTCTTTGCCATGCTTCGTGACTTCCACCCTACCTTCATCTCTCGTGACAGGAACTCGCTGGTGGCCTTTTACATCATTGAGTGCATTGCCATGAGCAATGGGATCATCAACACACTGTGTTTTGTCAGCGTTAGGGACAATGCTAAAGGCTTGAAGCAGGTGAATAAGTTGCACTTGAGGTTGATGTCTCCTGTAGTGAACAAGGCTGTAGTAGATGGGCGAGATGTACGCACATCTCCCCTTCAGGAGACGCAGTTACAGAGGGAACATGCCTGAGACAGAAAACGAAAAAGTATGAAATGTTTGCACTTAATCTGAATAGGTTTTGACAAGTATTTAGCCATCAGTCCAGTCTTTTTTCTTTGACCTTGCTGTACAGTCAGATCAGTGAAAGTATGTAGAAGCAAAAGGAGAGGAACCGGCCCTGCTTTAAATCGCTTTCACAGTTCTCAAAAGCACATTAAGGTTCGGTGGAGATGTAACTTTTGAAGAAACTTCATAAGTATAGGATTTTAATAATATTGATGTTTGTTCTAGATGTAATTCCAGGAATCTGTGTGTGTGTGTGCCACCAATTTTACCACAGGCACTATGCACTATCTTTAAAGGAATCTGTTTTGTGTGTTTGTCTGACATCTTAATCACTGACTGCATCATGGGCACTGTGCACTATGTAATTGAATTTATCATTTAAATTAAGAAACTAATTAGATTTTCAACACATGTATGGCCCTCAGAGGAATGCCTCTCTCAAAAGTAAACGTAAGGTAACAGGATTGATTGTTCATTGCATCTAATTACTATTTATCAAAAGAATAATTTGTTGTTGATTAATTGTTCAACGGTTTAAATAAATATATAGTTAATGAAACAAAGAATGTTATTGTACTTTGTGCACATCGTATTTATTGTAAATATAAAAGCATCGAATTAACAATCAGAGAATTCATATTGTTTTTGTAGTACTCTTCAGTTATCTTCCATATTAACATAATTAGCAATTTCCTGTGGTTTCTTTAACAGTTTCATGTGGAATAAAAAAGTTGTAACACCTAGAAAAGTGTATTTGCGGTATACTGGTATACTGTATCACCCTTGGAGAAAGAGACAGATATAAAAAAGCAAATTAACTGATACATTTCTGCAATAAAAATGACCTATATTATCGATAGGGCAGTGCCCGCAATGATGACTCAGATTTCTGGAATATATAGTGCAGTGCCTCTGATGCAGCTGGTGATGAAATGTCTTCTTAGTGGTTTTGCACATATATTTTTCAAAAAATGCTTATCCCAACAACGTCAGTCATTATTTTCTGTTATTTGATGTAAAAATGCTTATCCCAACAAGTTCAATCGCAGCATTGCACTCTGTTGATTATAAAGAGGACACATGCAGAATATGAACTTTGCAGAGTACCCGGTTTTGAGCTGATGGTGGGAAACTAGATCCATTTTAATTTGTACATACATACACACACAGATTACGGGCATTACAAGAGAGATGGAATTTTATTTGCATGGTATTTCAACAAAACATGAAAACAGTTACAAGAATCTAAACAAGTTGGACCACCAGTTAAGGTTTTCCCCAAAGCATTCTATGTAAAGACAGATTGTACTTAATTTATGCAAGTAGATAAAGGTAAAAAGCCTATTCACCAGGTTTGCATGTTATTGTGTAATTCAGTGTATGCAGTAACAACATTGTCATAAATTCCAGCTGCAAAAACATCACATGGTGTTATAATTCAGTGTCACTGGCTATATAATGGATAAAGGAAAGTATGGGGGAGGGCAGGGGAAATGTCTCAAAAATCTAGTTTTTGCTTACACAACCTACATATTCACTGCATCCACTTACTCAATTTAACCCAGGTCTACTGTGTACTTACATAGCTATGAATGCCAAATAAATGTCAAGTTAGGTTTTATAATGTAAAATATTAAATGAGCATTCTAGTCAAAGAATGTCAAAGAATAAATATACGTACCATCAAAAAGCTTTTTTCTACTGATGGTATTCCAGTGAATAGAAAGCAATGTAACAAGAGCAACTGTCCTCATTCAACCTGTTAAGTTGTTTATTTTGTTTTGTTGAGTGAATGAGGGAGTCTTTGTGGAAAAACGAAAGCACAGATCAAACAGCAAGTATGGAATCTTCTAATTGTTTATTTTGGATTTAACAAAAAAATAAAAGAAAGAAAATGTAAAGTTATTTTGTTTTTTTTACAAATGCCATGGCTTCTTTCTTGAGTCTTTTTAAGTCTTCCTTTGTACTGTCGTCCGAGTCAGGTGGGACATAGTCAGAGTCTTCATCCATGTCCTCACTTTCGTCGTTGATGAAACTGTCGTCATCCCCGGAGTTATCCTCTTCCTCCTCATTATCGTTGTAATTTTTCTGTACGGTCCTCTTTGCTGTTGATAGGATTATGTGCAATTAACATGCTGAATAAGTCAACTGCAACTGAAATGAGGTTGTTACTGTACTTTCTCGTCAGTGAAGCTGATTTGTACTTGTATTTTATGGAAATGAATTATTGATGTTGTCAAATAAAGAAATTTTAAAAAAGTGTTTAATGGCTCATAGTTTCAATGTGGCCCTGGTGTCTATTTAAACCACACCAGCTGAAGGCTATACACTTCATCTGTGGTCCATGCACTCTACTTCCAACTAGTTGAAGAAGATTTTGGTGTACATTAAAGAAGCTTTTATCCATTATTATTACCTTAGGGTTTGAAAACCTTGTGTATTAGAACCACTCAACAAGTGAGCCTAGGTATTTTATGTACTCTACACATTCGAGGTTTAAGATTAGGTTTGAGTAATCCACACCTATTAGGCTGCCATTGGCTCAGTTTATTTTTCCACCATCTTCAGTACTCAGCATGAGAACCATAACATGCATGAAAGTATGTGTGACATATCGACAGCAGCCAATGGTATTTCAGATGAAAAGGAAAAATTCCATGAGCGTCCCTAGCCAATGTCTGAACAAACAAAGGCTCCTTTATGCTGTTTTTCTACCGAGTCTGTGACCTGAAGAGCACACTGATTTTTACACCTATGTAGACAACAGGTCAAAGGTCCTGGATAAGTTAATATATGTCCCTGTTGCCCCCACCCCCGACCTTTTGATCAAGAGTTGAATAAATAAATGTAAGTCATTGTATGTTAAAAACTCTCATTTATGTGTACACAGAGGGGGAACCTCTTCGTCAAACAAAATCAATAAGGAACCCCCCTAAATCTTAATGCTCATAGCGATACTTGTGCAAAAACATTTGGGTCTTCAAACACAGGCCTTTTCATCTCTGCATAAGTGCACGTTTTTATGGTGCTCGTTTTTTGACTGCAACTAAAAAATTAGATTAAATGAATTACAGTGGAATAAACATACCTCTCGTTGTAGTGTGTCTGTATTCTTTTCTGTGAAGTGGATTTTTCCTGTGAAGAAAACCATTGTTCCAAACTTAATACAGACTTTGGGATGTCAATTGCCTGAACTGAAAATAATCTAAAGAATATCCTGTTGCTTGCGCAGGACATTTCTCATACAGTTACTAATAACATGAATAATGATAAAATGAATCAATGAAATTGTATTAATAATACAATAAAATGAAGAAATAAAACAATAGCTACATTGTAAATGTCTAACGCACCTATAGCAGTCAATTCCATAGGGACACTCTGGACGATCTGAATCATCTTCTTCCTCTTCTTTTGAATCTTCCTCATAATCACTGTCGCCAGGGTGACTGAATTCTTGGAAATGAAGTGGATTTTTCCTAAAAAGATTTTTGATGTATTGAAACAACAAGGCAACTTTCATTGACCAGATTGACCGGTTGTTATTAATATATAATGTATAAAATGAGACAATTTTGATTGATTAAAGTGGCTGGTGATTTAGTTAGTCTCAGGGAAGTTATTACATAGAGTTATTAACGTATGATCAGAAACTATGGGAAATGTCTTTCTGGCCTTTCATATCTAAAGCCCGAGGCCTTGCTTGCTTTTCAGTATAGTGAAGCTTATTCAGAGCAGCATCACATTATAGACAATATTATTGTAGCTGTTCCTTATCTTCAAGTATTTTGGAAAACAAAGACGACCTTCAATTTACCATAAAATACCCAGAAACACACTGCACATGTTCAGTTGATTGATAACAAACAGTATGGAAATTGTTTCAATGAAAATAGTTTGCATTGTGTGCCATGCTACCCAGTTTAAGTATCTTTTGCTAATGTGGCGGTGATGTCAATTAATTACGATACCCCATCTATGTTCTTTGTTTAAATGGGGTACACAATTTATTTCAAGTGCTTCTACAATGTTTCATAATTTCCTCTTCACAGAATACGCTCTTGGAACGTACCGGTAACACTCCTTTCCATAGGGGCAGTGTGTTCTAGGCTGGGCTTTGGCTGCGCCACGGCCAGACTCTGGGCTTGACCCCCTTCGCTTCATCCTCTGACCACTTTCCGGCTCACTGGGTTTCACTCTACACGTTGAGCTGCTGCCTGTTGGTGTGGCTCCGTCTCCTTTTTTCTTTCCATCATCTTCTGCTTCCATGTCTAAGTTGTCTGACTCTTCACCATCCTCCACTTTGTTGATATCCAGCCTGGCTTTGTGTGCCTGAGGAGCAGCAATCTAAGCACCAACAATGACAATGTTTCATTTACAACTTACTTCGAATGACTGAACCTCATCCACTCTTATGAGCTTGCATAAAACCACATTTCCCAATTGTAATGAATCAATATTTTATTATTGATTCATTATACTTACTAGTTATATCCTTCATAAAACTAGACCCAAACTAATGAATAGGGACATATGCTAAGAAGATAACTGTAAATGTATGACAAAACTTAACTGTTTCCACCTCATCTTCCTCACTCTTCTTCCTCTTTGTCCTCTTTCTGGGCTGCTCCACTTCGCTGTGTTCCGACTCCTCCCCAGAGATGGGCTCCGTGGCCCGGCCCTGCTTTGATGCTGCCGCAACCCGGCTTGCCGATGAGATCGATGTTCCCCTGGCTCGCTTTCCAGAGCCTAGTGGGGTTCGGGTTTCAAAACGTACAACAATGTGTAGTTTACATAAACGGCATATCAACATTGCCTACTACCGTGTTTCAAAGGAGACATTGTGTGTTAACAATTAATCCATTAATGGTAATGGACAGAGGAGCTACAAAGGAACCAAACCCCCTTTAAAGGGAAGTGAGTTTACTCTGCAACCATATTGGTCGTTTCACTAGGTTTCAATAGGATTCCTATTAGGGAGAGAAAAAACCAGTGGAAGCCTTTCTGCGAGAGCTTGATCTGAACTCCCTAACAGAACCAGTACTGCACTGGTACTAAGAACCAACAAGTACACAGCATTTCACGGCTACAAATTTGAGAATGTAAATTCATATGTGGGCACAAGTGCCCAACCTAGTGTTATCTTTGATATTTTACTAATAACTCTATATAACAGGTTTTACTAAAAGGTTTTTAAATAAAGATACAGAATATATTTTTATAATGCATTGTATAACTGTTAAATAAATGTTTTTTCTGAAATGCATATTTAAAATGCATAATTTGACGGTAAAATTATCGTATGTGACTGTCATTTGATATAGTTGCAGCTACTCCCAGAAAACAGCTGAATAGTGTCGTTTTAGCCAATTTAATTCTTTGTTAAAAGCTATTTGAATCTGGGCCAAAGAACACAGAACGTTTTCACCTTGCGGCCCTTCACAGCCGTTTCCTCATAAGAAACATTCTACCTTGATAAAAGATTTGAATACACTTTTGGCATTGATAGAAATGATAACTTCAAAACACTTATTAAATTAAATAGGAACTTTTTGAAAGGAGGATTTTGTCCATCAGAGAAAACCATGATCATAAAGCAGGTTGCAAAGTAGCTAAATCAAGTCAAGGACTTGAGCTTTGGAAAAGGTCATGCAACTCCTCAACTACTCATCTGAATTAGGATGAGTAGATTTTTCTCATTCCAAGTTTGGTCAACAGTGGTTTTTCCCAAGTGATAACCTCAGTTTGCATTTTTATTTTGAAATGTTTTGTAATGTTCCCGAATTTTATTCGTGGAATTGTGAGCTGGTGATATAAAAAGGTACCTTTTGGGGTTGAAGGGCTCTTGGGAGTTGTGATACCTGCCATCATCCAGGCAGGTAACACTCTTTTCTTTGGTTCTGGTTTCTCTTCTTTCTCCTCTAAAATCCCTGACTTGGTCTACATGAAGAAAAAAACAGAACATAAACATAGCTGTTGTTTTGTTTTGTTCATAAAACTGTAACGTTAGAAATGTAAACAGTCAGAAGTTGAATTAAATTGTTCCACATCAACCGTGCAGATGTTCAAACCTGGTTTAGTGTTGGGTCTTGGACAAATGGGTCATCCTTTTTGGCTGTGGTTGCTGTTAGTGTCTCTGGTACTTTTTCTGGTGAGCGTGGTGTGGATGTCTTGCCTTGAAGCATGGTGGGATGAGCTTGCTCATTACTTGGCTCAGGATAGAGAGGTGACTTGTTGCAATCCTCGTTATAGCCTTGACTGTTTCTGTAAGACATCCAACATGTCAAAGCCATGGGAAATCCTTAAAACGATTGGGCTATATGTTGTTCTGCAACACACGATGGACCCACTCTAAAGTCTGCAATTCAGACGCTAGCAATATTAGCTTGAGTAGTTTGGTTTTGCTTCTTTTTCATCTACACTTCAAACAAAAATAAAACATCAAAACCATGAGGTTTGGCAGTCTTGTACATAAGGATCCCCTTTCCAAAATAGCTGTCAATAGTCACTCAATCTAAACTGTAAAAGATGAAAGGCCTGACTATGAAATGAATGCAAATGACCATATTTAAAATCCATTAGTTGCCACATGTCCAACAAAAGCGCCAGTACCTAAATCTGGTTTTATATCTTAAAGCCTGCCCTGCAAGGATATTAAGATATTAGGGGCTGTCCTGCCAAGACCTTAAGTGAAATACGTGGCCTATGATAACAAGTGTATAGGGATTATGATGGAATAAGTGAGGTGAGTCTTTCCATAATTTTCAGTCCAAAACAGCTCTGAAGATCGGGAAAAGGGCCAGAATCTTAAAAAAATCTATATATTTTAATGACGCTATAACAACAGCACCTTCAGCATGTCCTGAACATTTTTATAAAAGCCAGAAGGAGAAAATAAAACCAGTTTTGTGGATCAGATAAGAGAATAAACTATTACTGTTGTGAACAAGTTGTGCTACTATTGGTAAGCCTCAAATATTCATGGCCTTACAATATTTTTTGTTCATCATACATTTTAACAACAATCTTGGTTCAACGGAGATTTCAACAATACTTGAATGATGTTTATGCAAAACTGAGAGTGGCTTCTGAGTGGTAGGTTGCTTAGACGTTTTCAGTGCAGAAGTACCTGAGTGTGCCATTGTCCCCATCGACAGCCACAACTTTATACATGTATTTCCCAGGGAGGAGGGAGAAGATGTCGCCGTCTTTAAGTGTGTGCCACTGGTTCCTGTCTAGGGGTTGAGGGGAATCGTCCAACGAGGACTGACAAAAGCAGGGGTTGAGGTGGGTCTGGAATCCAAAAAGAAGAACAGCCTTTGTTTGAGGATAGATGCTATATCTAGCCACATAAAGGTGATTATAATTCATTGTCATGCAACTGCGGCCTGTAAATAACAGCACTAATTAATTCACTGTAGCTGCTATAAGGCAACATTGACTCCTGTAAACTAAATGGATGAATGAACGCAACTGCATTGATATTTCTATTCCGTTTTATGAAGGTAATTTATGTTTATGTTCAAGGATTCTACTTCTGGCTATATTTTACAAGAACAAAAGCAGTCTGATGAAGATCAATTAAATGTGTATATCTGATCTTGCTTTACACATTCAGTGAACAACTGAAGGCAGACGTGTCCAATCTTTCTTTTTTAGAGAGCTTCTCTTACTGCAATTAAATTAATCTGTTGCATAAAGCTCTTGTAACAATGTTTCAAGGCTTGTTTCAGAGGTAGAAATGTGCTGAGTGGACCCTTCAATGGATCAGAGACATTAAGGAGTATCAGGACATAGACCCTCAGAGGGGTCTGATGTGTTCTTAGTCATACACTACACTCACTTGATGGATGTCATATTTCAATAAGGGAGAACAATGACCTGCCTGTGCACTTCCCCCTAATGAGGCCAACATGCACACACTTCAAGCTCTAATGAAAGAACCAGAGAACGTACCGGTTTGATGCGCAACTGCCCATCCAGGTTTTCAAGCATCCCATGGTGTCTGGAGACTCTTTTGTCACTAACCTAGGATGAAAACCAGATTGAGTAAGGAAATTAGATATGGATTCATGATCACATTTCCATTTAGAATGTCAAGGGGAGGTGCCACCAGAAATGCATTGAGTGCGGTTTAAAAAAGCTGAGTAATTACAGTCTATCTCCAAAAGTGGATATAGTATTATATTTATCAACAACAATTTACATGAGCCTCATTATAGAGTCCTCTATGAGAAAAATGTCCGACAAACACAATTGTCTGACAAAAACTAAGCCTTCGGTAAAAAAAACTCTTCTGTGAAAAATGTCACAGACTGTGGCCAAAACACTGGTCATTTATTTGATTTTATACTGGGTTGCCAAAATAACAAAAACACTACACACAAGTGTTGTTTTCTGCCATTTGTTGCACTGCGTTGCATGCAATGTCCTTAAATTCATTATTATTTGATGTATTTAATGTAACTGAGACATGTACTCTTGTGGTTCACTTTATATAAGGCATGTACAGTGTGTAAATAAAAAAGGTATCAGTGTAAAAGCATCTGCAAAAAAAAATATGAATAAATATTGTAACAAACCAGGGGAGTCAGACCAGCCAATCCGGCCCTGAAGGCGGGCCCATCGACTTCGATTGGGGGAGGTGATAGAAGGAGTCTACCTGCCTGTTGAGGTGCTGCAGCCACTGGGCACATGGCACTGGTCACACCTGGAGCCCACCAGACAATCAGGCGAGGGCTTAAAAGGAGCCAGCCCAAGGCCGCAGGGGAGGGAGAGAACCAGAGAGACAACCCTGGAGGAGTGTTGCAACTAACCTTTCCCTCTGCTTTGACCCCCCCAGAACCACACTCCTTGAAGGACCACAGACCCCGGACGGGAAGACCCCTAATTTAAAGTTTGTCCCCCTACCCTTACCCTGACCCTCTTTAGTAAAGACCAATTTATGTTAACCCCCCGTGTCTGAGTCTTATTTTATTGTATATCGGGCCCTCAAGTCCCCTGGGTTGCTACAATGTGTAACTTTTACATCCTTCTTAATTACAGTATCTGTCTATCTGACAATGCACTTTGCCTTGGAGGGACATCTGTTGGTCTAGTACAGCACTGCAACAAGGAGATCCCACCATAATAATTTCAACAATGTAGATAATAGCCGAACTGTTGTATTCTATTTTTTAGTTAATCTTATATTTTTATTTTACGGTTGCTTGTTTTTTCTACATGTACACTTGCACTTACAGATTAATGTTGTTTAAATTGTAACTTGCTAACTACATGCTCTTATGGTTTTTCCCTTTGGCACTTGTTTTTTGGTTGTTCACAATGTGTGCTTGTTTTGGCTACCCGCAATGCTTTGGGGCTATCTTGTTGTTATTATCAGTGACCTATGCACTTTGTAAAGCTCTCTCTTGGAAGTCGCTTTGGATAAAAGCGTCTGCTAAATAAATAAATGTAAATGTAATAGCTAAAAATGTGGATTGGTTCAATTAGGTTATTTAAGGTAAAGGTTGTACATTTTATTTTATTTAAATTAATATTACAGTGACTTCTTGTATTTTGAAGTAAAAAAAATGTAGACTACTTTAAACATCACTTTTTTAGCTTTCGATTTGTCTGCTATTCAATAACCAATTGAGTTTACACAGGATCAGTGTATGAATATGACTTTCATTTGAGTTCCGTACGCTATAATTGTTTTGTGGTTTGTTTGTTTTTTAAAGAAAGACTTACCCCAAGAAATGGACCCCTTCCCAAAACAGTTTCTCCCTCTGGCAGGTGAACTGGACTGCCACCGTCTTCCACGGGCAAAAGGTTGAACCCCGCCATCTATGAAGGTTGTTGCTGGATGGTTAAATGCAGTATGTTGATAGGAATCACACATTATTCCTATGAAGAGACTACCTAGTTCGGCTACTTCTCACAAACGTACTTTTCCGCTATAAGGTCTAATATAATGCTTTATTTACAAGCCAGTACAAATGTAAATGTACTGAGTAACCCCTTAGCAATATGATGATAGTTGTTACAAAGCTATGATCTAGGGTCTATCGATCAATTTCTATCTAGGATCATCAAGACTGGCTTAGGAAGAATTAACTTAACTTGAATGCTCGAGGACAATACATATTTTTCATAACAGCTGGCCCCTCCTTTGATTATTTATAAGGCTTGTAAACCTAGTATTAAAACTGGAATTGAAAGTTATATGATTATTATTGTGAATGTTTGAATACCTGCTGTTTGGCTGTTGTGTTCGAGCTAACTTCTCTTGAAAATGTTTAAGTACTTCCGGCTATTACTGCGCACGCGTTGCCTTTATAACGTTTCTGTCTAGCCTGGTTGGCTCTGGCCTGGTTCTATTTTTAATGTTTTGAGTTATTTATTTAAAACTGAATTATTGTTGCTGTTGGTGTGAATTTACTTTAACTCAAAACATGTATAAATGTTTTAGACGATATTAATCGTATAAAGCCTATTCAAAAAGTAAAAAATCTGTACGCATGCGCTCTATTCTAAATGCTGTGACGCCATGCTTTCAGGATGTAAACAAAATTTTGAACTGTGAGACATTTAAATCCTGAGCTGTCAAGGAGTGGTTCAATACTACTTAGGTAACCTCATCTTGCTTGCTATTTAATTTAATGCGTTTTTGACATATTCTATGCAGTATTATGTTAACAAGTGGATTGTACATGTTAAATTTACAAGATGTGTATGCTTTTATATCGCTAGTAACCTTTGTTAAAGGCTTTGTACGATCGGTCGGGATTAATTCGAACTGCGAGCTAGTTCGTCGGAAAGGAAGTCTAGTCACTGCAGCTAGTATTTCTCTTAACAGCCTTCACGACTACATTTTTTATTAAAAATAATAGATCATTTGAAAAATGTGGCTCAAGTGATAGAGTTGGTTTGAATTGTCCATATCATTTATTTGGGGGGTTCGCCTCTCTAATGTAGGCCATGTTGAACCATGACTATATGGGTTACCTGATTATGTTTCATAGATTTGTACTATCACCTTTTCCCTATCAGGAACACTTTTCAGGAAAACCCTTTGGGACCCTGAGCTATGCAGGATGTCTTCAAAAAGAGTTCAAATACCTACTTTGTCTCTGAAGAAAGACCCACCCTGAGCTTCAATGCGGAGACCTGCCCAAACTTTGCTGAAACTCTGCCGACTGAAATTAGCTTGAATATATTCCGTAAACTGGACACTCGCAGCTTGTGTAATGCTTTGTTAACTTGCAAATTGTGGTACCATATTATTGAAGACAGTGATCATATTTGGAGGGATCACTGCCTGGTTGTAAGAGCTGTCTGTCAGCGAGAGATTGACGGGGACAGGCAAGGTGGAATGTCATGGAAGGTGGGTCTCAGCAAATGTCCTTCACTAACAGATAACAAGCAATCTTCTTTTTTTTATCCAGAAAACAAAATACATGTTACATGTTTAAACATAATTGAGCACCAAATTATGCCATTCATCCAGTTTGTTTTTTCTTCTATATTTTAAATTAGGTCACACTAGTGCGGAACTATAAAAGAAGCTTTTTGAAGAGGGACTGGTTGAGAGGAAGATACAGCAACGTTCATTGTGCAGATGAACTCCTAGACACATACATGTGTCCCCTGGATGTTGAGACGTGGGGCGAGATTCTAGAAGCAGAACTAGATAGATAGGCTAATGCCTGTAAAAAATACTGGTTATAGCCACTTTTGTAGATAAATGTATGATTATGTGAAGCACTTGACTTAATTTCTTGATGTAATTATTTCTTATATTATTAGGCTTGTTTTATGACAAACATAAAAACTATGTTAATTTATATATTTTGTAAAACTATTAGGAATGATAACTGTGGTTTTCAAATATTTGACAAAAATTGTCGAGTCTTTTTTATATTAATTTGGTTTCGTGTTTAACTAAGCCTTTTAATTCCATTGCATAGCCTAATATTATAAGTTATGTGTAATGGGATCACACTGAAAATAAATGCACATGGCTTTCAGTACCTACAGAGAGTTAAGCGGAGAAAGTAAATCGCGTTCCATAGCCTTCCCATATTTTAGCCCTTCGGACAGGGGCCGCTGGCCATTTCAGAGTTCGCTTAGACGTAAACTCAAGGTGCTATAAAGTAGCGACAAAATACACTTGTGCCTGTCTTATCTTTATAGTGAGCCAGTTACGATGTATTCTATAATTGTGTTTGGATTGGTATTATGTTCGCCCCAAAAATATTTTTGATGGAGATACGCTATGAGGCTATGTCGGCTTATTGTTCGTGACTGTACGCGACCGCGACCCTTGCTTGCAAACTGTATACGTCACAGCATCCTCTGGTGCCACTGTTGGGAATACACCATTGCAGCATCATTCCTTTCCGCTTGCTTTTTTATTGTAAAAGGACGGTTTACATTGTCTTTGAACCATGGATGACGTTCCACCAATAATAAATATATCAATTGCTCTTAAAATCCAACCAAATGACGGACCGGTTTTTTTCAAGGTGGACGGTACGAGATTCGGGCAGAGCAGGACAATAAAATTGCTTACAGGATCGAAATACAAGATAGAGGTCGTAATGAAGCCAGGAAAAGCTGAGGCCACGTAAGTCTATACAATAGAGGCAGTAAGGAAATCATTGCTAAATGAATGTACAGTAAGGCTGCTGCAATATTTAGCCTACCGATGACCGTTAAATAATCTATTAGTCTAATATTGGCTACATTATATTTCTCTTGAAAGAAAATTGTCTATGGGAAACATCAAAAGGTTGTATTTTTGGAAGCCTATGTTTGGTAGCCTATGTGTCCTATATTTAGCTATACAATTACATAGGAACGCCTGTTCGCATAGACATGGAGTAGAGTGGCCCTCTGCAGGCCTGCATCCGATACAGCCTGTATTAATAAATGATGTAGGCCTATTGACGTGTGTGGATACATGTTTTATTAAATCAAGTAAAGGAATGTCAAAATACCTGGTTTGCTTGATAATTCATACCACTAGAATTTCCACTAAATGACCAGATGGTTCAAATGGGTCGACTGTGCTACAGATGGGTGGGGCTGTGGTACTACTGACTCTGTTCCATGGAACTCGCAGGGCCATGAATATTGGAGGTATCACCTTCCCCCTGGAACAGCAGTCAAAAGATGAGGAGTCAGTGGTGTACCATGGACAATATGACACAGAGGGTGTGCCTCACACCAAAAGTGGAGATAGGCAACCTGTTCAAGTCAGCATAGAGGTAAGTGAATACAATTACCCCTCTTTAATTTGTATGCATACATTTGTTAGGATAAACGGTCAAAGGAAGTGCAAAACTGCCATACCGCTTATTTTTTTGACTTTCTGCAAAAGATTTGGACACACTTACTCATCAAATGGTCACAGATGAGAAAAGCTTTCATGTTTGCAGGTGCCTTTGGAAAATATTCAACCCCTTCACATTTTTCCACATTTTATTGTGTTATAGACTTGAAACAAAGTTATTACGTTTCCCTTTTGAATCAGTCTACACACAAAACCTCACAATACTAATGACAAAACACTTAAACACGTCCATTCAGACCCTTTGCTATGATGCTCTAAATAGAGTTGAGATTGATTTAGAGAAGGCACACACCAGCAAATTTGATGCACCATAGTTCACAGTCCATGTTGTAGACATGATAAAGATACAATTGTCTTAATGCATAGATCTGGTTCAGATTATAAAAAAATGCTAAAGTCTTCATGAATGTCAGGAACATAATGGACAACATTAAAACTTGAAGGAAGGGTTTTGGTCAGTGAGGTAACAAAGAATTGAATCACCATTCTAAGCTTCAGAGTTTGTCTGCAGAGATGGGAAAACATGCCAGAAACTTGCATCTTTTCATCACTCAGTCAGTCAGGCCTCATGATAGATGAACGCAACTCTTGAATTGACGGTTTGATTTGAAATAAAATAAATTGTCTTTGTCCATGTTATTTCTTTTACAGTTTCCTAAAGCAGGCCAGTTTGAAACAGTATGGCAGGTGAAGTATTATAACTACTACAAGAGAGAGCACTGCCAGTTCGGAAACAAATTCAGCGACATTGAGTACGAGTGCAAGCCCAACGAGACCCGCAGTCTTATGTGGATCAACAAGGAGGTCTTCAACTGACGACCCGCCATATCAACTCATCCTTCTCACACCCAGTCACAGAAACCAAGCAAAGGAAATGAGTTGCACTATGACTATTTTTGAACATCTGCTTAAAAAGGAAAGCCTTACTGTAGGCACGTTTGAGAACAAGCACTATCATTGTACAATTAACTGAGGGGAGGGAGGCAGCTGTCAGTGATGCTGGTCTTGGAGGTTATTGGTTAGATTTGTGCATTAGCAGGGAAATAAGAGCAATAGTCTTTCAGGAACTGAAACACAGTAGGACATCAGGTGAAGGGGACGTTCTTTATAGTCCAGCAACACCAGCCAGAGCTTTGGCCCTCCAGGACCAGGATTGAAGACACCTGTGGATGACATGTAAAAAAAAAAAACGATCTAACCCGTTTTATTACTCGTGAGGTGTGTGTTGTGTGTGTGAATGAATGAACATGGTAGTAGTATGCTTTCCCTCTGTGTTCGTTTTGTTAGCGTTAGTGTTGTTTAGGCCGTTGAACCAGTTTATCAAAAAGCAATGGGGCTTCAAGTTTGATTCCCTACGTTCTATAGTGGAGACATCTAATTTCCTGGATCCAAGTGCTTCTGCTCTTGTTACTTTGTGCTTTGCTTTGCCCAAGTCTCACCACAAAGTGCATGGCTGAACAATTTTATGCCAAAATGTTGTAGGTTTGTTTTAATGGAAACCGTGGTATCAGATTGCCTAGATGTTCTGTTTCTTACATATTGAATGGGAAAGTGTACAATAGAAGAAAAATAAAGCGACATGCCCGTACTTGAAAACAGTATGGTGCAATAAATGTGGCAATAGTTTCCAAGTTGTGTGTGTTCCATACTGATAAGATAAGTACCTGGTTCGTTTGTATGTAGACACATGCAGTTATGCAAGTGGTCTTTGGAAAGTGAATTGGCTTCATGGAGTAAGGGTTTTTAAATGTTTGTCAGAAAAAATATAGTCAACAGACATAGAGAACAGACCATAAAGGTGTGGCGTGCGTTGTGTTCTCTCGCCATTGTTACTCACTTCGCCACAAACAATTTGCAACTAAAGAGGATTTCGTAGTGCATTCTTATGCTTCGCTTGATACAAAGTAGATGACTACATCTATATATTGCAGTTTGCATTGTTTTTACAAGAGAGAGAGAGGGAAGAGAGAGAGAGGAAGGGTACCCGGATGTACTGTACAGTTTGCACCTCCCCCTACTCCCCTTTCAACCTCTCTCGCTCTCCACACCAACACAACCTCCTCTGCCTCTTCCCCCTCTCTGCGGATCCACAGTAGCTACTGCAGTGAATCCGTCATCCGTCGACTGGAGAGAAACCGCGAAAGAGAGTAAACCGGGTCTGTTCTACAATCAGAAAATCATAGCCTTAATTGATTGTGCAACATTGCCCTGCATTTTGTCTTTACGCTTTGAACAAAGAGTCAGATCGTCAGAATGGTAAGAAAACCTGTTCATAATAGTATTCTAGCGCTAACCAAATGTGTACACAATCTCGTACCGTACGCATGCATAGCACCCAAGGCGATCAGACAGCTCGCTTGCTCTTACGTTCCACCGTTTAGACCAAATGAGTTACATTTAGTCATTTTTGTGTTAACCTATATGACTTGTTATATTTTGTGGTCAGTATGCAAATGTTGTGTCATTGTTCAAACAGTGTCATTGTTCTGCTTTAGTCAATTCTTCTCATTTTTAACACTGATACTGTTCAGAATTATGTTATCTCAATTACATGGTAGAAACCAACCAACTAGCTAGCCAGCTAAGCACAGTGGTAATGGCGCGAGCTTGTGGGGAAAAAGTGAAACATTGTATCGTTTCCGAAGACGCTAGCTACAATATAGCAATATTGATATTTTGTCACCTCTTTGTGTAATCACAATTACACTATTTTGTCAATTTAGACCAATATTTGGCTTTTGAAACGCAGGTCCAACACGGCTAAGCTAATACTTGTTACAAAATACAGTATGGACACATTTTCCTGGTTGTTCCTCTGTACGAGAGATCTAAATGAGTGCGTGAAGATAACAAGTGTTACCGTGTAACACTGTGATAATTGTTATCTATCCAACATATTGTATATATTATGGGTCTAGATTCTATGTATTCATTAAACAATACCTACATTTTGATGTGTGTGTATGTTAACTCTGACTGCATTGATTTAAAGCAGTACTGAACATACGGTCTCTGTTATGTTACTGTACATTGAAATAATCCGATTTAAGATTGATTCAGAATGCTCTACAGTTTCAGCTTCAGTATGTATGCATGGTAAATAGAATGGACATTGAGATACCTTCATCTGTTAGGTGTTGTAATTTGTCACACAAGTTTGTGGCATCATTACAGCTAGTGGCCATTTTGGAAATACTATAAAATTATGTATGGAGGTTTGTCGGCCACATTATGTGAATGCATTTGAATGCCTCATAATATTGAAATGCTGCATTTAGGTCATTGCATCAAGTATGGCTGCAATATCACGTATCTGTCGGTCAAAGCTAGCAAGTATTTAACGTGCGTTTTCAGAAGTGCCAGATATCAATTGGTGTATTTGGCTGGTCACCAATATGGAGGGAGATAACTTTGAAATGACAATGAAAATATGATAAGTAATGAATTTTTAAGGTAATTTTCTTTTATCAATAACTCCCCCCACCCCCCGGGAAACCATTTAACAACATATGACAAGTCATGCTGTCATATTGCTCACCAGTAAATATTCTGTTTGGCAAAGAAAACGTTTTGGCATGACATTTGACTATAGGGCTCACAGCATGCGTCAGATGACTTGTCCTCTAATGCAGATGTTTCAGATAAAACAATGAGGAAACGATTTCAGAAAGAAACTCACCCCACTGTCACCCCACTGTCACCCCCTACTACAAAACACAGTTGTATTTGTAGGACCAGAAGAGTAGCATGATCAGTAGAGTAACATCATAAAACAAAAGACAAGTATTTGAAGTCTTTGTCGAGAAAAATGCATGTGAATTTGCATTGTTGTTTAAGATGAGTTGCAGTACACCTGTGCATAACCTAGCCTTGTACTCAAGCCATTTTAAATGTTTTGACTCTTTCAAAACTAGCCTTACTTGCACTCCTGTTGTTTGGTTACTACAAAGATGTGACCTTACACCAAGTAGATGCTGTAATCCTAAACCCTCAATCCACTTTAACTCAATGCTCTATCTTGTGTGGCCTGAAGTCAAAGAGGCACACAGCTCTCTTGTAGCATCAACACTACAAAATTGCAAATTTGAAAACACTAAGGACACCTGTTTTTTTGTTGCAATGCCATTTTTTCTTCTATCCACTGATGATGTACTTAAGAATTGATGGTAAACCACAGTACACTCACCAAACACAACACATTGGTCATCGGGAATGGCAAAAGTCACATGTGCTGCAAGGATATTGAGGCCTAATCCCTTGAAATCCTATGGTCATCCCTGCCCTTAAAAGACTCTGCGATAAGGTCTTTTACAGTTGTGGTTTTTAATTTTTAATTACATTTTACAATTTGCATTGCCTCAAATGTTGGATAAGTATCTTTTCCTTCCGCTTACTGTTATTGTTTCCAAAAGGAAGACATACTTTGAGACTGGATTGGTGGCCATGCATTTGTCTGTGAATGATCACTGGGGATGTGACAGGTTGTGGGGTTGGCAGCAAGTATGAACAGGTCCCCTTACTTAAGCTGTTTTCCATTTATTATGTTAGAAAAGGAATGTCCTGTCTTTATGGGTTTGTCTTGATTATTGCTGACGTTGCTTACACATACTGAATGGTGCAGTTTGATTTGAAAGCTTAAAAATATTGAATTGCAGATGACATAATGGTTAACCATATGCTCACTGAAATACTTACTGTGTTTAAAAAGGATTTCAAACTTGAGGTCTCTTTCAAAGCACCAGTACAATTATATCAGCGGATCTTCAAAAGTAGACATATTCACCCCACTCTACCACAGAAGTACAAATCAGGCCTAAAGAAATAATATAACCTAAAGCTATCAACAGAATTCTTTAATGGCGTCCCAGAGAGAAGCCCCTCAAGCCGTCTGTAGAGAAATAGATTCACATAAATTTATTGATGAGTTATTTAGAGAACCACGGTCAAACCTATTTGAGTTAATGGCGTTTTTGAGTTAATGGCTGGTTAAGGTCTCAGACTTTATCTAATGAGTAGAGCTACAGCCTCCCTCCCTCAGCCTTTTTCAATTTCTGCATGTCCCACAGAGATGCGGCAAGGCAAAGGCAGTGGATTGCCCTAATTTCCAAGGCTGGCAGAATCCAGTTCATTCTGTTGTTCTCATACATAATGGAGACCGCCACTTCTTAGGGATAAACAGAAGCAGTAGGGCAGTGAGGTTTCAAGTCCTTCCTGACGTTTAAAGGGCAGGACATATAGCCGTCTACACGTTTATATATGACTATATTTATGCAACATTCACATACTACAGAATACACCACGATGTGTCACGTTTTTGCCACAATTTCACATAATTGTCAATAGGATGCACCGTTGCTAAAGTGGAGGGACGTGTGGTGTACCGTTTCTTGTAATCATGTCTTCCCATAAGGTTTTCTCGGTTCCTCAAACTGTCCAAATCCATATTTGTGAATGAGTAGGCCTATGACTTAAACCCCTACATTTGACGGTTTACTGATTTTCACAGCAAACAATAGTATTGTAGTATTGTTGAAAAGGCAGTCATTCTCACCCATTTTTCTCTCTTCTTTTACAGGGAAATGAAGCAAGTTATCCCTTGGAGATGTGCACACATTGTAAGTATTTGACATGTGGATTGTAGACGTAAAGCATTAGCTTTGCTGAAAGTCCTAAAGCCTGAAAACACATTAACCTGACATAAACAATCTGCTTGTCCATTTTGTGCAAATACCTCATCAGTTGCAGCTGTGGTCAGTGAAAGCTGTGGGACTTTTTCGGCCAATGAACATGCAGACTACATTGGCTACTGTCAAACTTTGTTATTGTCATTTCAATTTGCGTTGCAAGCCGTATGACCAAAGTCTTGTTTCCAAGCATGACCAGTTAGTTCCATTCTCACGCAAGCACAGAACAAGCTGCCGAAACAATGTGCATAAAGAAAAAAAGACAGAGAAAGATTGATTACATTATTCATGATTAATTAGGGGAAATCTGTAAATTCAAGTAATATTCAAACCTTGATTAACTACGAATACATGGGACTGACCCAATGGCTAGCATTGTTTCTGGTTGAAGTTGGGTCAACTCAAAGTCCAGCATGTACCATAGGCGCTGGCCTCGTGTCTGGGACACTTAAGCAGTAGACAACTGGTGAGAGGGAATGGATTGGAAGGTGATCACGGAGTAGACGGATATATACATCGTCACACGCTACACTGAATTCTTTAGGACTCAACCCTCCCAGCAGCAGTGTGACCCAGTCTCCACGAGCTGCACATAAAGGTCAGTTTCAGGGCTGGTGGGAGAGCCGTATTTATTTTTAGTCCAAGCAATATTCCATTTTTAATTGGTTTTCTCGCCCATCCATTCCCCCCCCCCTCCTCCAATTCCATCTCAAAAAGAACAGGGGGCTACTTAATTAGAATTTCAGTACTGAACTTCCAGGACATACTTCTTTTTGGGAAGTCCCCCTTGGGGATGAATTGCAGCGAGCTGAGTTTGGTTTTGGAGTCACGTCAGCCTCGCCGGTGTCGGGTGTGCATGTGCTGGGTTAGTGGATGGATGGCTGGGGGGGGCACCTCCTAACGAGCTGTTAGGGTAGGTGTCACAGACTGGGGCACCTCGGGGGAGGCCCTCGGTCCAAATTTATGACAACACTTTCAGTTTTCTCACCTTGAAAACGCTGAACAAACTCTGTCTCAGGCTCGTCTGAGAAAAAGGGCTCTTTAAGAATCTCAAGGTATTTGTTTAGCTGGAAATCAAATGTTACATGTTTGGTTTGTCCAATCGCTCTGAGAAAGACCAGGCCATAACGGACAATTTGGCAAGTGCCCAAACAGTCCTACTTCATAAAGGACTTGATGTCGGCCTCTTGGTGCTGAAGTCTCCTTGGGCATGTGGACGTCTGAACCAGCAGGCAGTAACTTTGCCAGTAAAACACACCTGTGTTTATAGTGTCACGTCTGGGCCATGCACCTGCAGGACTTTCAAAAACTGAGAGACCTTTAACAGGTGCTTAATATCCCGCCTGAGCTGTCTTTCTCTTGTCAGTCAGTGGATTTCCCCACCGTGGGATATTTTTGGGAGTCTCCCCCCCCCCCCCCCCCCCCCCCCAGAGTAGGGGGTGTGGCAGCTGTTCACCGTGTCAAGAAGACACACAGCCTTAAATCAGCTGTGTGCTGCCAGGGCCTGAAACCCACTGCTCTGGTTCTCTAGTCCAGTTTTCGGAACCCCCCTAAGAACTTACTGATTGGTCAGTTTTGTTTTCGTTCACCAGAGTTGCTAAAACAATACAAATGTTGTATTTGGAAACGCAAGACATCATCTTAGCAGAAAGCTGAAATCAGTGTTCAAGGCCTGCAAGTCAAACAGTCTTTCCTTTTTGACGATTCCAGATATTCCTTCCCAAACTGTTTAGCAACTACCACAGCCTGTTCAGTTGTACATTTTGAGACATACATTTTGCTAAGCGTGGACTCTCTCTACCTGTGTACAATGGTTGTCGCTTAGTGACAATATTCAGCATCTGCTTAGAACGTCAGGTATGTCTTGAGGAGTGCCAGTCAGGCATAAAAATGCAGCAGATTACAGCATGCAGGCCTACATTACACATACGCATAATCAGGCAAAAACCGTCTCAGCCTTAATCAAATGACGTTGCCTGCCTCCTGCACCACCGATCCACATTTCAGAGCCAAATTATGAATCCTCAGACACATTAACTTGAATCGTTCAACACAACCCTGCATGATTACAGTAAGGTTGGGCATATAGTTTTGTGTCACTCGATACAAGAACTGATGAAATAATACACCAACTGTCTCCCCAAGAAATGGCAGATAAGAGTTCTTTATTAGGAACGATTGAGCTTGGGAGTATTTCTGTCCGGTTTGGGAGACTGCAGTGCTTTGATGCGCCTCAGTGGGTGCTGCGTTTTTTTTCAGTGGGATTGGTGCCGTGACGGGGCCACATGTAGGTGTTGTGTTTCCGCTGCAGTAAATTAAAGAGGGATGGCAGCGCGGCGAGATAGCACTCAGCAGACCCCCTTCATGTAAATGGCAGGCCAGTCACCACCGCCACATCATCCGCCTCTTGTCTGACACCAACGGGGGTTTTATGTGTGACCGCACTTTATCGGTTGGCAAACTCGTAGAGGGGTTCGTGTGTCTCCGGATGAGCGTGGTTTCGTCAGGTTTATTGGTCTCTGGTGGTGAACATCTAGAATAGTTAGACTACCAGTTAGTTTAACAAGGCTGTCCCAACCTCTGCTAGAGCTTAGTTTAGACACCTCACTGAATGTATGCTGACTTTAGTGGTCCAACCGATTTGGTTATTTGTTCATGTGGTAGCTTTTCTCTTTTGCTGATTTGGCATGCAATATGGCCATGCAACAGGCTCAGTATCTTTATTCGGGAGGACCTGACGACAGTCTCCTTACTCAAAACTCTATACTCTACAGCTCAACACCATGCAGGCTATTAGCATGGTTTGCGTGTTGCTGATTGAGAGGGAGATAAGGGCCACAGTGCCTTGTTATGAAATCCTATGTGAATGTAACACTTCTCAGTCCTCAGCTCAGCAGTTTGTGAAAAGCTTCTCTGACTTCTGTCTGCAACCCTCAGAAATACCCTCCAACACACACACACACACACACACCAGCCCCTCCCTTTCTGTATGTTAGCTGGGTTTCCTTGTTGCTAGGGGTTTCCCAAGGGGGAGGGCAGCACCAGCCAGTAAGTGTGTGTACTGTGTGTATGTTTGTGTGATTTCTGAGTGGGTGGGTGTGTGGGTTGACTGGGGTGTGGGGTTCTCTGCCTTGTTGCTAAAAATACTCTCATTTTCTCTCTCCTGTTTGAACTGTACTTCTGGACTGAATTGTATCCTCGCTGGCATATGTTCTAGTTGAGCAAGTGTAATTGAATTATTTTGCTGCAGTTTGGGCCTGCGCCACTGTTGTAATGTTTTCCTATCCACTGGTATGAAGATTGGTGTCCCATCTCTTACCGTCGCTAAGGGCAAACTACAAGCTATCTCTAAATAACAAGCAACATTTTAACTCAAATTACAATTGTTTATAGTTGATTGCCCTTTTTACAGAGTCTGGGTTCCTCTAAAAGCTAAGAAGCATGTTACCCTCATTTAGCTTTATCCTAAACATCATTCAGGCAATGTAGGAAGGGAGGTTTTTAGGATCATAATTCAAACAAAGGTTCATCATTTCTAGACAAGTGCCTGCAGAGGTTATTGCACAACCAGACAAAATCACAAACTGTGGATCATATGGAACTAATAAACAACATGCACTGGCCATTACCAGAAAAAAAGCCTAGCACCTGTATCTCATTGTATTTCCGTTCTGTATTTCCTTCCAGTGTTGTCCAAACTAAATACAAGAACATACTGTACATTCTCATTAGTTGCAGTAACTGAAAGGTATGGTGTCAAATATATAGGGAATATGCCCAATTCTAGGATCCTACCCCAAACATTTTTGTTTAAAGTTGCTGTTTATAAGGGTTGGCTTATGATATTTTTTGACTGGAGACACTTATCATTTGAAATTTCTCATGGCGATGGTAGATGTGAAATTTCACATATCTATATTGAGGGATGCGCTGAAAATGTTATGACCCACGCCCCAAACGGAAGATCAAGATAAATGAAACACACTTACAGTGAGCGTTCCACACTCAACCGCAATGTCACAATAGCGCATTTGATTTACTTTGCACATGCAACACTTCTTTCTTAGTGAGAGGCCAGGCCATTGTTATTTGTTGGGGCACAGAATATGCAGGGATTGTTGGACTGTGTGACTCTTTGGAGCATCCCACTCGCTTGTGTTGTGGAACATCTAGTGGTGGGCATCTGTTATGACATTTAGATGGGTCCACTACTTGTCCAGGTTGACGTTGCGCTGCAGCACCACTAACTGTTGACAAGAATTGCAATGGTGAGAAGTTTGGGCAGAAGCTTGGTTAACCGGGATCTATCCTAGGTTATTGGGTTAATGTAAAACACAACCTGGATTACACCACCTGTCAAAAAAAGAGATACAACATCCTTTACTCTGATAGGAATTGTACTCACATGCTATTATTTTTATTGACATATTTATTGTTGGCCATAGTGTACACTAACAATGTGATATGTACATATCTGCTGTAGATTTGTTTATCATTTTGTTGAAATGTTACTAGTTTAACAGCCAAATGGGATCATTGTTATTAAGTGGTTTAGTCATTATTAGTAGTATTCATTGCAAAACCGTACTTGACGAGTAATTCAAACTTTCAATGCTGCGTTGCTTTACTAAAACATGCCCTAAAGACGGATCCATTCTGCAGCAGTTTCTAATTTTAAAATATGTTTGAGACAGCACCCAATACTTAAGACAAATAATTAGCCTACTCAAAACAACATATTTAACTACACTATCTGATACAGGATTGATAAGTAAGGGGCTCCCTATTGATGTAAACCACTCTCATTGGACAGACCCATTGGCAAAGCGAGAGGAGTGGTCCAAGATAAGATCCTGTCAACGCTCTCTTACAGATTCCCTCAAGCCCATCTAGTTGGTGTGTGTGCATGTTACGATTAATGGATATCAGTCGAGTGATTAGTGTGGAAAGGAGGGGTCACATGACACGCTGCAAGGGCTTAGAGTTGTGGAACTGCGAGGTATGTTAGCTCAAGGTTCAACCTAAAGTACTCTAGAAAGCTGCAACTTGGGACAATTATGGCCAACACGCACAAGAAATCGGGTAAGATTCCTTCTGGCTCGGGTAAATCGTATCTAAAGGCAGCGAAGGGGCATAATACCAGATGTAAGTGGACAGCCGGCCGATTTACCCCCCACCCGTATGTGTCCTGTGTGTCCTTCCCTCTGTGGTGAAACTGTGGTGGTAGTAGTTGATAACCTAGCAAATGACCTACCGGACCTACCTACGAGTCTTGATTTTTTTGTCCACTGTCAAGTAATATGTCAGATTTGAACTCTACCCTTCCCTCTGTATCTCTCCCTCTCCCTTTTCTATTTCAGTTGATGCTGATGAGATTAAGAGGCTAGGAAAGAGATTTAAGAAACTCGACCTAGATAACTCTGGCTCCTTGAGTGTCGAAGAGTTTATGTCCTTACCGGAACTCCAACAGAATCCACTTGTACAGCGAGTTATTGATATATTTGACACAGATGGCAATGGTGAAGTTGACTTCAAAGGTAGGTTTTTGTGGTAATTGCTGTATCTCATACAGTTTTAATGCTGTTGTTTATCCTTTCCTCACTAGATGAGCATGGAATATGTTGCATGTACTGAGGCCTATTTGAATAAGTCTACTTTACGATTGAAAGAGTTGTCTGTTTTAGATACTGTTCAATATTTGTCTGTGATATTATGTTTTACACACAGTATGCAGATCATCTACATCAAGAAGATGTACACTTGCAAAATACTTTGTTTTGCCCATGGGCATTTTCCTTGAAGGAGCCCTCCTTCCCCTCTGTCTTAATCTGAATAAGCCGAAGCCTTTTACATGCTCTCACTTCCATTGCATTAACAGTTTATGTAATGGGATATTGTTTGGCAGAATTCATCGAGGGTGTCTCCCAGTTCAGTGTCAAAGGCGATAAGGAGCAGAAATTGCGCTGTGAGTATCATGCGAATAATCACCACAGATGTTTTACAATTAGGGGGACATTGCGATGAAAGGCAGCAAAGTGTTTAGAAGTAAGTACAACAGCTGGATTATCATGTATGTATAAAATGTCAAATGTTAACAATGCTTGCTGCAATTATGGTTGAGTTAAATTTAGCATTCACTAGCACTTGCTAAAGTAGTTTAGCATTCCAACCTCGAATGTCTGCACTGTCACTTAAAACAACACTGCCAGGTGGAATTTCAATATATTTCCATATCTACCAACACAGTGCACGACTAAAACTTCTAATTGAGAAAAAAATATAAGGAATACATTAGGGTGAAGAAATTAATATTGAAAAATGAATTGCTTTGTTAAATAAGGATTAATTACACAGCCCTCGTAAAATGTTTAGCATATTAACAGGGCTTGACTGAGAAAATATGAATACTAAATGTATGAATACACAAATACTGTGTACTAAATCACCTGATGAATAGACCTTTTAGGGATAGATGACGGAAACAGTTTGCCAATTTCCTCTTGTTCACAGTTGCCTTCAGAATCTACGACATGGACAAGGATGGCTACATATCCAACGGTGAGCTCTTCCAGGTCCTGAAGATGATGGTGGGGAACAACCTCAAAGATACCCAGCTTCAGCAGATTGTCGACAAAACCATTATTAACGCAGACAAAGATGGTGACGGGAGAATATCCTTTGAAGAGTTTTGTGCGGTGAGTAGATGAAATCTAAATATATAATCAAAGTTACCTCCATGAAGTCAAAATTACTATATCGGTAACACATTTAAAGTCAATGACCTCTACTGCTTTGAATGACATTCGGCTAATGTGTTCTGTCTCCCTTAGGTGGTGGGCGGATTAGACATACACAAAAAGATGGTGGTGGATGTGTGACCGATCTCACGAGCCCCTTGCAACCTTTTTTCCGCTTTTTTCTCCATTTCTGAGGATCTGCTCAAGCAAACGCGTCGTCCAGCAACGCTCTCTGTGTATTTTCAATGGAAGTATTTTCTCTGTGAAGCCACCTTTTTCCCAACCTGAGCCTTCCGAAGCCAACCTTTTTAAGTGTTATTGAACATGAATTCTATCAATAACCCGGTGTAGCACTTCAAAAGCTAAAGGACAGCTTTTTATCGTTGAGCGAGCATTTCAGTTTGGTGGAGGAAGGGAGGAAGGTTAATATAAATGTTTTTGAGGCAGTTGGGATTTTTTTATATTTATTTTGGTCTTGTCTTTTTTTTTTAAGAAAGTATATCTTGGGGGATGTTTGTAGTTAGCTGTTATGTAACTTGATGTACTTGATTTCAACACAAACATAAAGCATGAAGTGCCAATCAGAACATGTTAATGATAAAACAGTTGAGTATATGATCTATATCTACTGTTAAGATTTGGGAGTACTGCTTTTTCTAGTGCAAGCTGCACAATTCAACTAGTTAAATTTATTTTTCAGGTGTAACTTGTTTTCTTCTATTTTACTTAACTTGTTTATTGTAAACATTTTAGTTTCCGATAATGTAAGACACATTTTGTAAAAAAAAAAATACACAAAAAAACAACAGCACAACAGAGGGGGGATTGTGCACTATAATTGTTTATATTGTCAGGGACTACTATTGTCTTGCTTTATGAGATACAAAAAGTAGTGAAAGAGTAAAATATATTTTAATTTCTGCACACAAGCTTATGGTTTACTGCGAATGCAAGTCTTTTTTGAATCACGGGCTGATTATGTGAATAGTTTTCACTATAGAAAATGACCTATCCCCAACAATGTGCACATTACAATCAAGCCAGTGGCATACAATTGCAGGCAGTTTTAATATTCTGTATTTATTGCTTTCAGCCAAGATAAACGGTTTTCTTGTTGTAACATGTTACAAGATAGATCAAATAGCTTACAGACTATCATGTAATTAGAGATAATGCTGTTTTCAGTTGTGCATAAAAAGTTTAAGCTTGCTTGAAAATTGTTTTATTTAAACTGCTGGCAGCGTTTTGTTCAGGTAATTTAGCTACAGGTTAGGCTTGGCTTGTTGTTAGGCCTACATTGAGGGCTGCCGCATAGGTTGAGATTAAGGGGAGTAACTCTCAACTTCTAAATGTCATCTTTACAACATTGTTTATTTTGTATCAAGAAAACATTTAATTTGGTTTAGAAAACATTGTATTGAGTCAGTGGATATAGATAGAGGCCTTCCTCTTCCTCCCCGCCTCTGACCATTTTCTATTTGTGTTGAGTATTCTTGATAAAGACGCAACCAACTAGAGCGTTTATTACCAAGCCACCATATATTTTTTTTTTACACAGAGATGGGGAATACGACCGAACAAGACTCTCTATTACATTTATGGAAGTTAATGGATTCGATTTGTGCTCCGCTTTTGATCATTCGAATGCTCCTGCGCAGGGAGGTGTTTGAAGTGCGCAATCCCTATACCGTGCGCACACACGACCGCTCGTGCCGCTGTTTCTTTAATGGAGTGCTGCACGATGAAGGCTCTTATCTGTTCCTGAAAGGCCCCAAAGTCTTGTGATGTGCTTGCATGACATGGAGGGTTTTTCTCTTTATTTTCCTGTTTCTTTGTGCATGTAGATCCGTTTTTATTTTGAAAAGCTCCTCTTGTTTACATATGAATAGTAATGTTAATATATTATAACATGAATGAAAATGACATATACATGGATGTTGCCAAAAAGAATTGGTGAAAAAAATATGGAAATGACTAAAAGTAAATCCACTACATGTAACTGTTATAACAACTATAATCTTTTGGATCTGTGTGTCACTTTGATTCCAGCAAAGCTTCACTTATGCCCCAAGTCAACTGCCAGATGCTTTTTTTTCAAGGGGAAACTGTGTTTTTCTTCCTTTCTTTAATTTGTATTATTTTGAGTTGAATTGTTTTGTACAGATATTTGTTATAAACATAGTTATAGTGCTCCCTCCCTCGTTATTTTTTTTTGTTTTTAGGTCAGTGCTAAGATGTCAGTTTATTGGATGAAAGGGATATAAAGGTGTACATTGATAATGGGGTATTAGGGTGGAGGCATGACGGTTTCAGTCTTAGGTTTTACTTTTCCTCTTTCCATCTCTGCATGCTGCATCATATGCTGTGGGAACCATTGAAACTTCATACATGAACATAAGAAATAAACAATTTGAAAGTTGTTACAGATGTCATATATGGCATGACAATGTACATTTAAATGTGTAGTATACGCCTGATAGCATATGGATGGATAATCATGTTGTTGTTGTTATGCATCAAATTGTCCACTAGATGTCATTCTAACAATATATTTTGAGGAATGCCAAAGCGCTAGTTCATCCACAATGAGTGTTTGGGAGGTGTATTATCTGAGAGTGTGGTCCAAAGCAAATTGCCAATGGCAATCACATTTGAATACACCAATGTTCCTTTAATATTAGTTATTTATTCAGTCAAATTAGTTGTGTACCTTGTGTATAAAATATTTGAATCCTGAATAGCAAATTCACCTCTAGATAACTTTTTGTCTAATGGTACAGATTTATTTAGACTAATTATAAGACCATGAGCTAGAGTTGTGTGTCTTTTAACACTTACTGTGTGGAGATTACACAAAATGCCCCTGAAGTTTTGGGTTTGATTTCAGACTCAAGAGCAAGGAGACCGATTAACATTTGTAACCAGATAGCCTTATTTTACTGTACTTCATGAAACCAATTTTAGCTCATGTATGTGTTCATACATACATCACCAGTAAACTAGATTCCCTTCCATAGATAACGTGTCACTGTTTCCTGAATGGTCCTAATTAAGCTCATGCAGAATGTGGCCAGTTGTGCCCGTCACTGCCACTTAAAACTCCCATTTGTATTCCACCCCGCCACACATGGACCTCCGAAGACTGCCATTCTCATGGAACCTGCTCATCTGTTTGTGATTTGGACTTCAGCAACTCTCCAGATTTATTTTCACACAGCCCAACATGAAAGCCTGACCGACCAACTTCAAATATGCCATTTTAGCTCTCCAAATAATCTGCCATCATGGCTGAAACTACATAAATACAATTATTGAAATTATGTATTTTCTCACACATTTCAGTTCAACTACGGGGATTCCTTTATGTTAGGGTCTGCATTGTTTAAGTGTAGCAGATTCAGCTCTTTCCACTTTACCCTATGTAATTTACATCAACATGCCATTGTTACAAGTAAAAGGGCCCATACTCTAAATGTGTTACCAGTAAATGTGGGCCCATAAAGCAATTAGGTAACTTAAACTGCGGGGGGGATATATGTACAGTTGAAGCAATGCAGACATGGACTGTCCATCTACGTAAGGACACTTACTGGGGCACCCTTGTCTCAAGACGCAAAACTCGATACACACCCCTGGTCTATCTTGAAGACCTTTGTACTGTAGAAGAACCAAAACGAATTTCTGGCTCAGGTTTCTGCATATGGCCAGCCAGAGAAAGGGACGGCAGGGGTAAGAATGAACTCCAGACATCCAGCAGTAACACTAGCATGGGGGAAAATCTGGCTCATTTGTACAGATGTCATGATCAATTCCTCTGAGGTGTGAACAGCTTAAACCAGAGCAAGTAAATCAGGGCATAACTCAGTGCTGAAGGATATATCCAAGAAAAACTGACAATCTAGAAAATGTAATTTTTAAATGAGCTAAGCATTAGAAAATGTTATTTGGTGGGACTTTTTGGAATATAGTTTGAGGTGAAAAAATTTAGGATGAAGGTCTACTTAAAATGGTCATGGATTCTAAATTGTTTTTCACATAAGTATCATAGCAAACATTTTTGGTAGATACGATACTACTAAACATTTTGAGAAAAAAACGACAACAACTGTGTATTGGCAGTCTTTCAATACATCCATTTACTGAATGTCAGTCAGGATAGGCAAACTATTGGACCCAAATAACAGACCTCATACCATACTGTAAATATAGAGCACTCCCTTAACAATACATGTTTACTGTTAGGAACATGTTCTGAACTCAACTCCAGCTGAGCCTTATGTGGTTTTGATTACCAGTTCCACAAATCTTCATACGGCCCAATCGTTTTCAAGATAGTTTATTAAAACAAATTCAGCCCTGTAATGAAAGTTCCCTCATAAATTCTTAGATCCTATGACTGTCCAGAACCGGTTTTATTAAATTATCAGTATGTTTCTTTGCAGTACATATAGGGTAAATAAAGAATGGTTTGATTTAAATCAATAAGAGGTTCAGCATGGTTAAGAATGAATAATTCAAATGCTTATTTTTTAGTCTTTTACTGGAAAAATTTTAAACCAATATAGGGCATACCCTGTCACATTTGATGTCATGTACATTTGGCAAGATAACAATCTACTTTGCTATGTAAATTATACTATACAGGGACCAAATTACTTGCAAGTGTTCACATTTACAATGAAACAGCATGGATAAAAGGTATTTAAAATCATGAGTTATTAATCATCACATGCAAAGCAATAGGAAGCATGGTTGAAGAGACTGGGCAGAGATATTCAAAACGGAATTTCAAGATTCTTACAAATATTCCCTTTTTAACTTTCTAACTGTTGCATTAGAGGTCTAGCCTTTGACAAGATAATTGGTACCATGTGTAGAGGTATCAGTCTCCTCACTGATTGGAAAGGGTATAATTAATGAAAAGCTGTGAATCGGAGGTAAGAACAGTTCATTTAGAGTTCAAGGCAATTCTCAGATAACTTCACCTCATCTTAAGGGGTTGTTGGTGGCTACGGAACAGTAGCATTGTTAATAATCTTTACAAATGGAGAAAACTGAATAATGAAACAACCGAGAGACAATGGCAGTGTGATTAAGCCAGGGAGATTGCATCTCGGTGCCACTGATTTGCAACTATGTGCCCGGACTACAGTTACACACCTGTCTGGTGATAACGCGACTCGCCTTACACACTGCCCCAGCCAGGGGTGGGTATCTCTCTCATCAGACAGCTGCCAGCCTACTAATGAAGGGACCTGACGAGTCCGTCCGGACGGGTTGACTGCACAGGCCAGGCTTCTGGGCCAGGTGCCCCAGAGAACTCCTCGGGTGACATTGTAATATTGTGTCTGTCGAGTGTGCGTGGGACTGCTGCTTCTGACATTGAACTACAGTATTTTCCTGATATTGTCTCGCACTGTGGGAAGGTTGCAGGGTAGACTATGACTCGCCTAACCACTGTGAGTGTATATTATCTATATAATGTAATGATAAATGAAGCCAGTCAAAGTAACTGAAGTGGCGCCAAAAACCGACCGACTCTCCTCTTAGGGGCCAGATCCTGTAACTCCCATGGTGCAAACTGATACTGGACTGTAGCTGAAGGATTCATATTGTCCCCTGTTACTGGAGCCTAGAAAAGTTCAGGTCTTTACTTCCACGCTCTTCTAGGTGCACATGTGTTGCAGGAGGAAGAGCTATATGATACTCGGTACCCCGGCGCTGTTTGTCTTGTTGTGTTTGACTTTAATCAGGTGTTCATAGTAAGTGGCAGTTGTTGTCTGGTCATTTGTTTCTGTATTCTAGTGAGGAGGGAGACTTAGGTTGAAAGGGCAGAACCAGTGTCAGTTACAGACTTGGCGGGCCACACTAGATGTCACCACTGTACAAAAGTTGAGGCAATAATTACACATCCCAATATTTATTTTAAATAAATAAATCTTTTAATTGAACATTGACTGTTCATTCACAGCTGAGAAAATACCCTATTGTAGTATAAAATAAATAAAATCTGTATACCACCTTACAGGCAGTGTCATTATTAGAAGTAATGACATCATTATAAAATAATTTAAAAAAAACATGACAACAACAATAAATGAAACCGCAATTCCTTATTAATTTATCCAACTGAAAACAATGGCCTGTTTGTTTATCTTTTTGCCATGTCCAGTAATATAAACAAGAAATAAACAGTCCGACGAGAATCAAAATAGATCTGCGAAATAAAGATGATTTATCTTACTCAAGGTTGTATCATCAAAACTTTGTCAGGAATATAGATCAAAATGTGATGGGATGGACTGAGCAACTTAAAGGACTGGTACCGAGTCTTGATCTTAGTCCACAACAAGTTAAGTTTTTTTTTTAAATCTACAGATGTTTGTTGGGTCAGTGTTTTCAGTCTATGTGGACCCATACCAGATGACCAGCCATGGCTCCTCTGTATGTCAATTCTGAAAGACTTTAGAATGCTTAAGTTGGATTTCATGTGCTTGTAGATTACTTAATGGGGGAGCACTTAGGTTCTGGGCAGCTTGCATCCGCTGACGTCTCCTGGCAATAGCCTGCTGTTTCTTCTGTTCAATCTCTGCCACTGAGCATTTTTCATCCTTCTCCGGTTGAATGCCCAAGATAACTGTATAAAAGTGGATGGGTAAGCCAAGGTGTTGTACCATCATGGCACTGAGAGAATTCTAGGCAGATTATAGAATAAAGCTTAAATCTATCAATTAACTTACTTTCCTTTGATTTAAAATTGTGGATATTAGTCATATATCTATGTGGAATCACGCATTGTCAACAGTTAATACTGTTTGTGAGATTTGTACTGCCTACCTTTGGTGTTGGTGGTTGAAGACGTGACAGAACTGGACACACAGCCAGACGGTTTCTTGAAGGTGAACTGACCAGAGTTTTCAGATGCATTTAAACGAGCCGCAGACACTGTCCTTGTCTCATTCCCAAGCCACTGGCGATTGGTTGTGCTCCCAGTTAGGTAAGTGCTTTTAGTACATCTATATGGCTCGGTTCCACCATGGTTCTGCAGCATAAAGGTGGAGTTGGATGTAGATTTCACAACAAAGTCGTTGCCCCTTTGCTTCTTACAGCCACTAACAGCAGGAAAGGGTTCTTGAGATGAAACTCTGTTCATTTGGAGAGAGTACATGCCACTAATTCCAGGGGCCAACAGTGAATTTGTGGCAATGTTGGGATTCCTTGGTTGTGCCGGCAGATTTGGGGGATTTACTTTGTAAGTGCTACGACTTGGAAGGACGCTGGCAGGTTTTTGGTTTTGTACCTGACTGGTTGGCTGAAAGTACTTGATAGGAGGGTCCTCCACACTCTGTACCTGGCTCTCAAGATCTTCACACAGTTCACACAGCAGGTCATCGTCACCATCTTTGTCGTCCCAAACATCGTCCAAGGCAAAGAAAGAATCCAGGTCATCCTCAGGAATACAGTTGTCGTAACTGAAGGCTGAACTGTCTTCTTTATTCACTTCCTTCTCTTCTGGCTTTTGACTTGAATTAGTCTGAGAAGGTTTTGCTGGACAAGAGTTGGTGGAAGTAGATGTGCTGGTAGGAGTCCATGTACTTTGATAAAACAATGGTGCTTGCGGCCCTGGTTTTATTCCATTTGAATGGAGCTCCATGGTTTGCTTACCGTGGGAACCAGCTACTGTAGAAATCACATTTGCATGTGAAAGAGCACTTGATTTACATTGTTGAACTTCCCTGTACTTCCCTGGTTTGACCAACTCTGAAGCAGACTCTATCTTTGCTGGTGCCTCTGTGAAGATATTGACTTGGATATGAGGATTCGCTTCAAGCCTGAAGGTTGTTCTGTTTCTCACAGCATTAACTGGCTTTTCCGACACAGCTGGTTGGAGATCACTTTTTTCTTTCTGTAACCTCTGACATTCATTATTGACTATCGTTGAAGGAGGACGAATACTGGTTTTAGATTCATTTGATCCTCTTTGTAGTGAACTATGCTTAAAAGGGGCAGAGCCAAGATCATTTTGGGTCATCTCAAAAACAAATGATTCATCCAGCAAATCATCATTCTCCCAGTCATCGTCAAAATCCCCATGCATCGATCCATGTTTGACATGAGGCGAAGTACTGACAGGTGGCACAACACTAGGTCCTGAATTGGTATCTTTCCCAGGAATAACTTTGGAGAATGCAGTTGGAACCGTCTTCATTTCCAACGACCGAGCTAGAGAATTCTGACTAAAATTGCCACTTATGCGTTGAGATGGCCCATCGAACAGAAAATTCAAGTCATCCTCCATATCTTGATCTGGTGGTAACAGGACTGAAGACTCTCTTACATTTGTTTGTAGAGCTGATGGTGCCTTTTCAGGGGCTCTTTTACTTAGTAATAGTGAAGGCTGGCACTTTTCACCATCAAAATTAAACATGTCTGAAATAACACTCTCATTGTGTATCTGAACATGCTCTTCATCTTGCCGTAACATGTTAAAATCAAACTGTTTTGCCAGCTTAATGAGGTCATCTACTCCATT
Organism: Hypomesus transpacificus; assembly: GCF_021917145.1. Lineage (NCBI taxonomy): Eukaryota > Metazoa > Chordata > Actinopteri > Osmeriformes > Osmeridae > Hypomesus > Hypomesus transpacificus. Next base: position 4,622,718 of record NC_061080.1, read on the forward strand.
TTGCCTGTGTAAAAATTGAAATAATAAGGCACTTTAACATCATTTGAACCTGGTCAAGATCTTGAAAGATCAGTATCTCAATATGTATTAGGAATATAACTCACCTTGGGGATTTCCTTTTGAGCTTTGGCTGCTCTACTTCAGGAGTGCAGGATATGGCACTGTCTCCTATCCACTGTTGCAAAGATGACTCAGGAACCACAGGTCTCCCCTGCTACAGGAAAGAGAACCCACTGACCACATGACTGCATGTATTGTTTTGACAGTTTTACAGATTAGAGATTTTTCAGTTCTCCTCTATTGGCCCAAAAAGGTGAAGTTGTATTGGGTTGCCTCTTGGTATGAAATTATCTGTATAAATAAAGGTGGATTTTGACATTTGATTGTGACCATATGCTTTTAGACATCATCATCAGCAATGCCTATCATAAGCAAACAGATCTCTTATAATATGATTAATAGGAGATATATATAGGATATTATAGAAACTATCCTATAACAAGATTAGCCTATATCTCCAATATTATTTTAAATAATATGTACTACATGTGGTCTCATTCAAGGAATAAAGCATGCATTTGGTATCCAAACCTTGGGAGCAATCCTGTTGACAATATCTGAGATGTTAACGATTCCAACATTTGCAGAATACTTCTTGCCTTTTCTGTCTAGAGAAAAACACGACGCAAATGGTGTCAATTAAACAAGAAACATTATGCTGCAACACTCCTTCACAGCATCTCATGGTCCTCAAGTCCCCTGCATGCAACGGTATATTTTATGTCAGTTAAAATAAAGAAGTTGAAGCTTACCTGCTCTGATGGGAGAGGGAGATGTTGCATCCCAAATGATATCCTGTTGAAGTTCCGATTCATTTTGTGGCGACTCTGCATAGGTGTATCTTGACCTTGACACTCGAGTTGGTGTCTTGAAAACTGGTAATTAAATTAATGGAATTGTTGTTGTATTCCTGGGGTAAAGTACTGGTTAGCAAACGGTTTTAACTTGCAGGTTAGCTGTCTGGTTTAACGTGAATGAAGTTTCATTGCTGTTCGCTAGCTAGCTAGCAAGCTAAACTTCTCTATAATCTTCTCTATGTAACGCTACATACACTATACATCATGCACTGGGTAAAAGCATACTGTACCGTTGTGGCAGTAATTGGGAGAATCAGGGGGTGGTTGTCGCTGCGTTTGTCTCAGGCTTCTTCTCAATCTAGTTGTTTGGGTTTTAGCTGTCGAAATGTCTACTTCGCACTTTACGCCAGTGCTTGCTGTCACACTCGTCGTAGTACCACTGTATTTTTTACGTTCTGTCATGTTGGTAAAGTAAAATTATTGTCTGTCTGCTTCAGCAATTACATCTAACAATATCTATACAAAACACATTTAATTTGATCGTATTGATAACTAAAAGCGAAGTAATTTATTAAGAACAGTATTCAAAACATCGCAACAATTTGAACTTTCCGCCATTTTGCACTTCCCATCGTTCAGTTCGACATCTTCGGCAGATTGCTGTGTTGAAAGCGTACCTCGTGCGTTACAGCCGCGCAGCTTAGCGCAGTTTCCTAGGACCCAGTTGCATACTGATCGTGCAAGGCATGTGACAGAATGGCATTAGTAACAGCTGTACACATTTTCAAGAAATCATTTAAATATTCCTACACTTTCATTAAAGCAGTTGATAACATATCTCTGCAAGCACATTATGGGTATTTACCACATTGTTTAATCGATTTAAAACAAAATAACCTTATATTTCTGTTTCACCTTATATGGGCCTCATCAGACTCTTTTACAGAAAAAGCTGGAGGCAGTAACTGCTGCAGCTTGGTGAAAAGTCACAGTAACACCCTGTGTCACACCAAATGCGAACACTCCGCAGAATTGATAGTGAGATGAAAGAGCAGGGGCCATAGGCTTGTCACTTCCAATTTTGGTATGAAGCATCAAACCAATAGCTGGCATATCCCTCAGTGGCCTCTTTTGTTGCAAATTCTCGAACAAAATGTCATTTGCCTTACAGGGAACACCATGACAGCAGAGGAAGCCCCCACACAACTAGGCACATTATTTGTTTGACTGCCCATAGGTGGTTGGTCTCAACTGAGGAATTAGCTCATTTGAGTTTGCTGAGGTACAGCAATTGCTGTAATCGTGAGGAACACATTACAGACCATAGTTGCAGCTCAGCTAGGGTTGTTCGTGGAAGGGGTCTTCTTGAATGTTTTGTCAACAGTGGTGACAAGCTCATGGAAAATGAGTATGGCCCTATGCATGCATTCCAGCATATGTGAGATTTGGATTGCTGTATGGCTAAACAGACATGTTCTAGACATAACGCGGATTGTGAAAATATTCCACCAACCCTGTTCCTACTTAATTGTGAGTGTGTTTACATACTCGCAAGGCTCCAACGAGGGTGGAGTAAGTTATGTTTCCCCTGCCGATTTTGGACTGTGACGAAAATGGAGCATTCATCAACGTCCCTTCAGCTTGACATGCCTTACCACTGAACTGGCTCGTGGCCAAAGACAGATATGCACAATATTTCATGGCGAGTGCCTTCGAATAGAATACCCTGCTGTGCTAAAGCAAACATTGTGTTTCTATGCACTGAAAAAGAATCCATCGTGAAACTGTCAAGGAGGAAAAGGTATCTACCTGGTTTTTGCATTAAAGTGGCATAATGGTGAATGACTTTCTACAATCAAAAACGTTGTTGGTCTTTGAAATGTGATCCAAGACAATGGAGCAAGCTCTTATAAAGAGGCTCAGTCATTTTAGGGTGCCGGATTTGAGCCTCGTGTCATATGCTGTGTACAGTAATCTCAACCATCAATCATCATCTACTTGGATGTGCCAGCGATCCTTTAGGGGCCTAATAAGAGTATGTGTCATGATCCACAGGTCACTGTAACTCATACACGACTCTTGAGTCATAGAGCGAATTTGTCAGTGTCATGTGAACTTTTTCTTACTCAACAGATAGGGTTCCTTTGTTTTTAGCAACATTTGTTTAACTTCCTAAGCTTTCAGTGTACCAAAGTTTACATGACACATACACATTAGAAGGAATTTCCACTTGCAATGGCATGTTGACGTTTGTCATCGGCACCACACTCTCTGCGACTTTGAGTGTCTAAAGAACATACTTGTGTATAATCATTTGTCATGCAAGCTAAAACCATTGTCTATTATATTTTAATCCACAGCCCTGGTCTCAGTTCAACCTCAACTGAAGAGCCGTTCACCTCACAAAGCATATCAACATTATCAACATTATGATCTCTGAGGATCAGATTTATTCTTTGTTCACTGTGATGACTTATTTTTGTTTCTCCTGGTATTATTTTACCCCATCTCCAAGAAACTGTCAGTGTGTTTCCTCCCTATTCCTTCTTTAACCAAAAAATGCCTGGAGGTAATTGTGAGGAAGAGGGTGCTCCAAAAAAGACAGTGTAGCCTGACTGAGTTTGTGGTTCGCTGCCTTTGGGAGCACTGGAATTTTTCAATAAATGGAAAAAGGTCCGCTTTGACGGCATTTATACGGGAACATTCAGCCTGAAATGGTGTCATCCAGAAAAATAAAACTCAAAGTGATCCAGAATATAGATGTCCTAATTCAAAACAGTGGGGCCATTGCTGAACTACAGAAAGACAAGAGAGGGAGTGTTATTTGGAAAGTATTTCATGTGAGTGTGAAGTTCTTTTTCAGAGAAAATGAAACTCAATGGAACATGGGTGTTGGCCGTTGACTTGACAAAGATGCCACATGGAGCAGAGAAACCGACCAAACAGACATGATGTCATTGGCCGCGTCCAATGTCTTCCTTTAACTTTTTGAAATAATTTTTAACAGTGGACGATGTGCAGGATTGAGATCTCCTGGCAAAACTTGAAAAGGACACTAAAGCTGCATCATTTACCATTTATGGACTCTGCACTTGAAATATGTTTCAAAAGCACAGTCTCCCCCCCCCCCCTTCCGATTTCCACTTCAACACACACTTTAATGTGCGCAAATGACTCCAGTTACGGTTTCATTACCGGCCCATAAATTATATGTTAAGTGGCTCAGTCAGCTCCATCTGAAAGTGGTCCAAAAAGTTGCCCTCAAAAAGTGCCCACTTACTCGCTTCAATGTAAAGTGTGCGTGTGTTTAGGTTGGGTTTAATACAGCATTTATTGCCACTGACTTTTCCATTGTAATGTGTGTCAGATGGCCCCAGCCCTTTAATACTGCTTCTCTCAGTCCCATAACATTGCTGCTGTGAGGAAAGAGATGAAACCATCCTGTCAAGAGGTGCCCAAGATGTCCTACCATCCTTGGAAATGTGCTTCCATGTACAGGAACTGCCTTCATGCAAACTTTGCAGGCACAGGAACTGCTTTATTGTGGTTAGCTACGAGAGAGAGAGAGAGAGAGAGAGAGAGAGAGAGAGAGAGAGAGAGAGAGAGAGAGAGAGAGAGAAAGAGAGAGAGAGACTTAACCAAAACTGAGCTCTTTCATGGTTGGACTTGTCCTCCAGCAGGGCTAGCAACAATAAAATGGAACTGCTGTGTTTGAGGGCTGAGAAGCTTAGTTAATTAATGTTGCATAAAACCAATTGCCCTTGGTACCTCAGTGTGATTTTGAAAATAAGTCAAAAACATCGGTTCAGTGCAGCACATTCACTTTTATATGGTAAATTACCGTAGTCAGAAAAATGCATGAAACACCATTTTCATGTAGACCTTATTTAGTCTCTAATCGGTCAAGGAACCTATATATTGAAGCCAGCTAAAACTGGCTTATCACAAGATTTTTTGCACCTGCAACTAGTCTTCTTTTTTTTGCATTGGGAATGTATTTACAATGATATTAGGCATCTGTATAACCGCCTAACTTTCTTCCCAGACTAATTTCTCTCCTGGTTCCCTTGACAGTTCTCATATAGTAAAGTGAAGCCTGTTTGCTGTTCCAAAGGCGCGGACTGTTTCAATTTATGGAGAAGCTTTACTAGGCTATTGGGAACCAGCATGCAATCATTGCTTTGCAATGAAACTTGTTTTGTCTTAGCCAACAGTATTATTTTGACCAAATACAGTATGCACTGATTTGAAACATTTAAACAGCTCTTGAAATGTTCCTCTGCCTGTTGCATCGTTCTTACAGATCCTGAGCTTAAAAATACTCTGTTCTATCCATCTGTGCTGCTTTTATGGACACATTTTGCTTGGACCCCTGAGATATGAACATAAAGTGAGCTTCCATCAGAGAGACGTAAAAAGTTATTGTAAATTAAGTTATTTTACGCCAAGGGCCTATTGTAAAGTAAATGTCAATGGAAAAGCTGTTATTTGGCTGTTATTAGTTATTTACAGAACCCTGTCTTAAGCTTAAAGTGGTCACACAATACAACACAGTTAACACAATAGACTGTTGACCATTTGTAGCCATATTGAGTACTGTATATACTACCATGTGTACAGGTCGTACCTCACTCAGTTTTATAAAGTCTGTCACAGACTTTCTAGCACAAACCCATTGCCTTGTCTTATCAAATAGAATGACCAGAATACAATACCAGTCACTTAAAGACATGAGACAGTAACCAAATAGAAAACTCTTTCAGTATTGTGTATTGCTTTAACATTACTATCCCGCTAGCTGCCTTTCCATTTCTTGAAGTTGGGTAGGGGGGGGATGGGGGTGTGTGTGACCCCTACTTCCAAGACAGGGCTCACCAGGACTGTTTATGTCTCTTCCTGGGACGGGCAGCTCCTGTGTCGCCACGCTCGGCCGCCACCCACCCCTGTGATGGATGACCAACAAGGAGGCAGCTTATTGGAAAAGGGCTTGATTTACAGCGAGGGGATGGCCGCCACCGGCTAATGGCTTAATTTCTCTTCCTTCGTGATGATGTCATCAAGCCAAGGTCATTTGCCCCACCAAATCAGGACCCCCCTCCCTTACCCCCACAACCCCCAATAGCTCTTTGTTGTGGTTGTCCCCTGACGATGACCAAGTAGTAGCTTGGAAATTGGGGGTTGGGACGGAGGTCGAGAGGAGGGATGTAGCTTTGATCATTAGTACGTGCCAGACCGTGTGTGTGTGTGCGCGGGTGTATGTGTGTGCCATGAGCTTTTATCTTAATTACTTTGATTCTAGTGATTATTTGTGCAGCACTTTATTATATACATTCTCCATTTCATTCATGTTATTTCAACTACCTTACCCAAACAGATGCACGTTGGAACCTTTTTCATGAGTGATGTGAGATGTTACAGAAGGCAAACACCACAATAGGGGGATCAATTGCACTGTATAAAATGCGTAAAAAAACGAACTTTACGTAGTTACATGCTTGAAAAACGACAGCGGGAAAACAACAGATAACGTAGAATTATAGACTGTCAGAAACATTACAAACTACACAGAGTATCTCTACACCACACAAAGCATGACTTAGAACATTGATTGTTGTCCAGCTTGATAATGCCAGAAAAATAGATCTGTTTAGGTCTAGCCCAGAGGCTAACAAGCTTAGCTAATTGAGCCAGCGCTAAAGGTAAATGGACCAGAGTCGGGCCAAGACACTGAGTGTCATTAACTAGATTAATACACGGTTCCGCCACATGCCACTTTCCTCTTAGATATTGATTAGTTGTCATTCCATGTCATTAGGTGTTTCAGTAAACAGGAAAAATGACCCTCGTCTAGACAGGGTAGGCAAACAGAGAAAGAATCATTAACAAAACAGGATGACGGTTTCCAAGTGCCAATGGCAATTTCAATGACAAACTCCTGATGGGGACCTTCCTCTCTCAGGCATAACACTTGATAAACATGGCATATTGGCTTTCAGCATTAGAATGTCTTTTACCTACGTATAACAGTCTGTTATGCTGTGATGTATGTTATACTATGAATTATATCTGCAGCAGTTACAGTTAACTCTTCGTAATTGCTTCATATAGGCTTGATATGCCTTTGTTTGTGCAAGCAATTATTTTACTACCTTAGAAAGGACACTTTCTTGCCTCATGCTTGCATGTAAAAGCTGCCATTTATGAAGTGTTTGCAGTTCTTGGGTAAATAAATGATAATTGTTTCTTTAAATGAGGGTGACTTCCTGCCCAGTGGGTCGATGTCTCCCATTGGAGTAACTTGACTTCTCTTCTTCCTCTGAGGTAATAATGATCCACGACTCTCTTGGATTCCTGGATCCTCTGTCCGACACTCAATACCTTCCCCCCCTTCCAAGCCCAAGGAGGAACACATTTAATCCGTCTTAAATCAAGTATCTAATTAAGTGTCATAAATTATCCAACTTTCATTTGGATTCACTCAGACTGTACAGGCGTAACACATCCTAAGCCTTTGTAGAGAAGAACTTTGGCAGGTTTTCAAGACTGGGAATGAGCTCATGGCAAGTTGTTGTTTTAAAGCAGACTATTGATGGGCTAGGTCACGGACTTAGACCTGGAGGAGGTAAGGGGAAAACCTCACTCTCAGATGGATGTCCTACAGGAATTTGCGTCTGCTCAGACTAATGTTCGTTATGTGGTCCAAATTAGGAGCCGTGTTGTTTATTTAAACCCTTTACCTCTCTTTCTCTCGACTCCTCGTCTTCCAGCCAGAAAGGGTCATCCCTTGGGCACTAGCTCAATTTATTTCTTATGGGTATTTATCACCATATGTATCTCTCACATTCTTTCCTATTGAGAGAACCCAGAGAGGGACACGAGAACGTTGCTTCAAGTCAAAGCGTCTACAGATTAATACACACACATGGGCAGGAATACGCACTTTAGTAGTGGATAGACACAGAGTGGGTCAGCGAACACTAAATTCACACACATAAACAGTGACTTACACTCACACACATACACACAGACATTCGCACACGCATGCTCACACACACACAGACACGAACACACACAAAAAAACACCCCCCTCTTCCCCTTCAAGTCTGTTGAGTACAACTGACATGTCAGACATGAGGCTGCTGTGGGACTTATGGAGGGAAAGTGTCGGAGAGAGAGAGGTCTGGAATGCACCGCCTTTAGCGTAACCGGAAAAGCCGCCAAAAGTAAAACAGTAAAAAAACACCCCAAAAAGCTCATTTATTAACCGCTCCATGACATTTTTTGCAACATTGGGACCAGTAAAATATCTTGATACCTCCTAGGCCGGTGTTTCCATACAAATTACCGATTGCTCTCTTGTGAGAGGGTGACAAAATCCCTTCATACACCTCATCAACTCAGGGAGACAGATTATCTAATACCTATAGGTTTACAATGTACACAACGCCTGATGTTTTGACTGCCTGTATCTACATGCCTCCATACCGAAGAATTAGCCAAGGATTAGGAACCAAAAATGAAACAAAAGGTAAAATCTTGTTTAGTTTGGGCAGGTTTAACTCAAACATGTGGAGGACATTTTGAAATTAGGAATAGCTTTTGGGATATAGCCTGTATGGGTTCTTGTTTATTGTAAATATGAATTGCATGCGCAAAAGAACAACATGAAATCTAGTTTTGGTGCACCAAATAGGTAGACCGTGTCATGTGGGTTGGCTCCAATAATCACTTATTGGTCACAATCAATTAGGGAGGCTGTGGGTCCCTTGCAGCCCAATGTAAATATACTGGCAAAGTTCAACTGCCAGAGACCTTGACAAATAAATGGCCTTGTCACCAAGAGCATTCCATTAATCTCAATTTGTCATCCTTGTTTATTCAGGCCAGAGTGGTGTGTTTGTATGTCATCTGACTGACTGACTGTCTGACTTTGTATCAAAATCTACATCCAAATCTAACAGAAACCGTATTGATTCAGAACAACGTCTTTAAAAAATCTTCTGTAAATGCCTAGTAATTACTATTATTAGGTTTGTATCTGTAGTAACTTCAAGGTTGGGTAGTCTAGGACTACATGTAATTGGGATTATGTAATCAGATTACAAAAAATAGGTAATTTTAATCAAACTGGATTACATTAGAAAAATATTGCAATTAGATTTAAAGTTATGTTGTCAAGGATTACTTTATTACATTTTGATGATGTCTTTAAAAATGGCTATTTAAAAATTGCCAGTGCAATGGCCAATGCTATTAACCAGTGGTTAATAGCATTGGCACTGGTTAATAGCATTGGCTGGTGAAAAATCATTGTTCAATTTCAGTAACTATTCTAATACAATTTTACACAAACTGCAGGATACCAGTACTCATTACTGATAAATAGTCAGTTATTACTACTGTAAATGCTGAAAATGCTAAATGCCTTTTATTTGCATAGAAAATATTTTGAGATGTTTAAAGATGAAGATTATTTGTGGAAACGAAATGTGTGTGGCTGTCTAATTTGGGTAAGAGGTGCAATTTGTTCAATGTTTGATTTTGAAGTAATTCAAATGTATTGAAATGATATCAAAACATTTTAGTAATCAAACAGATTTCGAAAAAAATGTCAATTCAATTTGTATTCAGTAACTGACTATATTTCAAGTAGTAATCTGCAAGTAATCTGACCCAACCCTACCAGTTATGTAAAGGAAAAAAGCTTTACATTTAATTATTATCACTATTATCACTATTATAATATATCACTATCACTATATGTTCTGGTTCTTAGGATGTAAATAAGATAAAGAACATGATAAGATGGAATGTACTTTGCAAACAGACAAACAATAAAACATGTCTAAATGGTTTTAGTAGCCTAAAAAGTTCATATTAAAGGCCAAGGCAATGCAAATATTTCCAATCAAAGACTAGGCAGAACATTCAGGACCTTTTACAATTGTACATATTTTAACATGTTCTGGTGTTCTGGTTTTTATTTAGTCTTAACTTTCTTGAAGTGTTGTCCTGCTCCAGCAGTGACTGATTGTTTTAGCCCACATTTGAAATAACAACCAAATTCTTCTCATGATAGCATAAGAGAACAAGCCTTATCTGCCATCTTGTTCAGATGTTAGCTAGTCTATGTTTCTTCCCCCAGACACTCAGAACCTAGGACAACCATAACATTGAGGATCCATGCATTTTGTTGTACCAGACTTGTACAGAGTTAAACAGTGTTGTCAGTGTATTGTGTAATCAGAATTAAACGTTGGCAATACATTGGCAGTCATGGGTTGTTGTCACTCAAATGTGAAAGAAAGAAACAAAGGATATCAAGCATTTTAAATGATTGACTCAAAGTTGATAAGCCCAGCCCAATAGAAGTAATCTAACAAAGAAGTTTAAAAAGTGAACCTCACTTACATCTCCTGATATTGGAGTTGGTTTGAATTTCTAGTAAATAAAGTATAATTTCTTAGTCCCTGCACCCTCCTCTTCTCAACTTGACTGGGTTATTGCTGACGCCTGGACTGTCATGCCTACAGCACCCTGACAGCCAAGTCATGCACTGACGAACCTCCCCCCCTCTCTCCCCCCCCCCCCCCCCCCCCCACTCCCCTCTGCGCCCCGAAACCCCCGTCCGCAGGAGACCGCTCATCCATCACTGGGTGTCAGGCTCAGAGCCCCCCGGGGAAGAGGCCTGCTGATTCCAGCCATTGTTTCAGGGTGACTGCTTTTCCAGAATCTCAGACAAAAGTTGTTTACATTCACTGCCATTTATCTCTGTGTCTCTTCTTTCCTCGTGTTGGTGAGTTATTTTGGTGAGTGTTTGCCACAAATTTCTTTGTAAAAAAGAACCTACAAAAATCAACACATTGATTTTGATAGATACCTTTCTAATATACTGTACAGATAATGTGCATGTACTGAGGAATGTACATACTGTCTAAAGTATGATATGTATTATTTAATTTAAATAAATATGTTGACTGATTGCTAAAAACTGTTTAAATCAATTAATATCCCTCCTTCTCTATTGATGTGCTGATGTGCAACTAGAAATTGGCACAGTGTCATCCCTAAAGTCTCCATCACAAACTTTTCGTGTACAGATGAGTTGTCCCTAAAGTTCTTTTGGCATTTTTTATATCAATTGGCATAACATCTCTGAAAGACAAATATGCTGATGATATTTTCACACATTTAGAAGAAAGATCTGTGGATCAAGGCAGTTTTCAAAACCCCCTAAAGATGGCAGTCATACATGGGACTTTGCACTCTCTTTAGCTCAGTAGACGGCAAGTCACTCAGGAATTCAAGACTCACAGGAGAGAGACAGAAAGGGGGAGCACGACACGAAAAACATTCATTTCTGAAACTCTATCATGTTTATGTCTATCTTAAAAAAATGGGAAAATAATCATTAGTGTACAAAGAGTAGTATACAGCGTCCAAGTTCTACTGAATGTGCTTTTCTAAATAAGCAGTGTAGTCAATTCGATGTGTTAGTAAATAACTGACTGCATTTCTGCCATCCCTTCTATGCTCAAACCAAATTAGTAATTGATTTTAAGAGGGAGATAAATAATCTCTTTTTGTGGCTGACGGCTTTGAAATGAGGTGTATCTAGGAAACTCCCAGCGGATTGGGAGCGCAGATCTTTTGAGCGAGCCAACTGGAGCATGAGGAGGAACTAATCTCTCCATTTAAGTGTTGGAGGCAGATTTACGCAAATCGCCTCCCCCCTCACCTCAAATTCCAGGGAAGACTCCCATTTGTATCAGTTAGTGCCCTCACTATTGTGCATAATTGTCGTGGATGTCGTTGCTTTTCCTCTTGCCTGGGGAAATGTATTGCATTAGCAACATGTCTGATTTAGCAAGTCTATGTATAGCTTAAGACTCTGTTCCAAGTAAGTATAATATTTTAATATCAGTTTGCAGCCAGACTGTATGCAGCCACAGAAACTATGCTTTGGGTCCATGTGTTTCACATGATATATAGCAATGCATATTTTTATTTGGAACAATGCAAGTGTTCCACGCATAATACCACAACTATGCCTACTCAAAACCACAGCTTTTTCTCCAGTAATTGGAAAGACATAGTAGTACTTAGTTCTTCTAAAACGTTTCACTCACCACAAAATACTTCAGAATTGTATCAAAAACGTATCATTATTTTTGTTCTAACCTGAGTGTTCAGATCCCTGAACAATATACCCCATCAGGGATTTCAATACTTAACCACAACGTACATAAACAGCATCATGTTTAGGGTCCCCAAAAATGTAAGGGTCATTTAGGGGGCCCCCAAAGCCCACCTGGTCCTTCATCGGTGTGTATTGGACGTGACAACCTCTGACAGACCAACCTTTTGGCCCCTGACACTGTTTCTCTCAACCACACCTCGACCAACAGCTGAGAAACCAAAGAGGAATGAGAGATAGCGTCTCTTGCTTCACCCCCCCCACCACTATGTCCTCACAAACCTTTTTCCACCACAGAGACAAAATTGATAAGTAACTACTGGGCTTGCCCTGTTGAGGACTAATAAAAGCACTCATTGAATCCCCAGTTTCAACAATTGTAAGTCTGTCTGTAAGAAACTGGGCTATAGCGGCAGCTTTAAACCACTTATTTATGGAGTATGTTTTTTTTTATACAATAAAGTTGTCACCCATAGCAGCTGGTTCCCATCTTAATTGTTTATAGTGCCCAAAAAATAAATAACTCGTCGTTTCACTTATTTTTATTTTATTTTCAAACGCAAAGGGGTGGGTAGGAGAGAAAAAAAGACACACACATAGTGTGAAAGATAAGACAAATCAAATCCTTTGAGAAAAAAACGGCGTAGTATGCAAAAGCAATACCGGAGCACTTGCAATGAGTTGTGTTAATGTTAATCTCTCGCCTGCAGAGAGTTCATCGTACAACAGTAAACAGCACTCGATTCGTGACCTTATTGCCAATTTTCCATTCACCAGTAGGACCGTTTCAGTTCTTTCACAAAGCTTCCAGGGTGCCTGTGTTGAGATACATCCCCAGGTGATACAGACATCTGCTTTCTTCTTGCTTAAAGTCTGTTTGCTAGACGAAGTGCTCCACCACCACCCCTCCTCATTTGCATGCAGCAGAGGAGGAGAGAAAAAGCACGAGGTACTGTTTTGGTGAAGTAAAAAATGTCCTCTGGGCATCCTGCAGTTGTAGTCTCAAGTTGAGCAAATCCTTGTAGTCAGTCCCAGGAAGGCATGTGGTTTCTGAGGTCTCCAGGTCATAGTTGGACAGTACCAACAGTAGATTCTCGGGGGTAGGGTAGGTGGGGGGGGGGGGTTGAGGTTTCAAACACCCTGCAGGGGGAGGTTGCGCCTAGAGGTCCAGTCCCAGGCAGGTTGGAGGGGAGAGGTGAAAGTGGCACAGGCCAGGAGGAGGCACCTGTTGAGGTCAGAGTGATGCCCTTGTCCATGCCCGTCGTGCCACCCCAGTGACATACCATCCTCAGGTAAGATCTTTATCGTTCTGTAGGGAAGCAACAGATACAATGAACAGAATGAACATACATTACATAAGCTACTTTTAATTTCTGAAATCCTTAAAACGACTGTAAAATAGACTAAACATGAATTTTATGTGTCGGCTTGTAGAAGGTTTTTGGGCTTTGGGGGAAAACGTATTTATGGTTCGACGTAAACACTTTCTTCTTCTCACAAGAAGAGAAGTTGGCTTTGCAAACTGAAAATGAACTAACATTTGTCATTGCCGTATAGCTTTGCCTCCCATCCCACCCAAAGCTTACAGATGAGCAACTCAGAGCGGAGGGAAAAGCAATCAATACCAGAGCACCCGGCCCCACCGTCTGAGCGAGCCAACCGCGGCCCGGTTGACCCGTTCTGTTTCACAGACACCAGGGGACCCAATCAACAGGCGCTACTTCCCGCAGGAGAGCAGAGGCTAAACACCTGTAAAGCCTTGTCTCCACCCCCCCTTTATTTTTCTTTTTTCTAGTCCCTTTACAAGTCCTTCTCTTAGAAGATGGCAACGCTGACCCTTCTCTGAGGGGTTAGCAAACCTTGGACCAATAATTGGGGAAGAGGCTCTGTTAAACAAAGGCCTCCAGTGGTGTTGGGCCAATGTGCCAGGGTCACTAAAAGAAGTTCATCAAAGCATGTCTAAAAGGGGTCTTCTGGGTTAAAAAAAACAAAGAAAAAAAACGTAAACAAAGTAGACGAAGGGGGAAAAATTATAATCCTGTACACTTCTTATAATTACTGCTGGCCCATAATAGCGAATGGGGGAACATTTTTCTTTCCAGCTATGGCAAATTTTGCGGAAGAGAAGAAAAGGAAGAGAGGGGGCCAAATGGCCATGAAACAGTCATTTCCGTGCGGTAGACGGGTCTCAGGGCTTCCGCACGGCTCGCTGCGTCCGATCCGAACTGACAGGTGTATTGTTTCCCAAGACCCATAAGCTCGATAATCGCAAGGGGGAAGAGGGCAGGGGGAGATGGTAGAGGAGGTGGGGGGGGAGAAAGTGTAACGCTCCTTCTGAAGAGTCTTTAATTGACTTTGGTCAGGGGGAGCAATGTTGCCGAGTGAGTGACTAGCGATAGGAGAACCAGCTCAGTGTAGTTCCAAGTGTTGAGACTCTTCTATACCCCCCCCCACACACACACACACACACATACACACACACACTGCCTCATCAACCCCCCACCCATGCTCATCTCATGAACGTCTGCTTAATCTCCCCCGTTTGCGGAACATTCACCAAACTTTAATGAAAATGGCTTATGAAGTAACTGGACCTCGTAATCAAATAAGAGGGGGGAGACTGCTTTATGTCTTTGGACAATTCATTCAAAAGGACAAAAAATAATATAAGCATCTTGTATGATTAATTGTCCTTTGAATCTAAAGTGGTGGCGTGGGTGGGGGTGGTGTGTGTGTGGGGGGGGGCGGCTTATCTTAATTAGCCGTGCTAGGCAGAGCTATACAGTTTGCCAATGTAAAAATTCTAAATTCTCTAGATATTATCTGCAAGACCACAGTTGTTGTCTATCTTTCTCACCTCTGTCCCTGGGACTTAAAACTTCCTTCCTCAACTATATTCCAACAGGCTTATTCCGTTTACAGAATGTAGTCTCACTATAAGCAAATAAGGAAATAAGAACGATAACAATTAATTTGAGCTCAAAGCAAACCCTCCATCTTTTTCACTGGCTCTAGTTTGACCACATAACTGCTGTACAGTACTGTGTGTGTTGCTTTCAGGGATTACGTGTCAGATGTGTGTGCGCCTACAGTAACAGGTCTCTATTTCGGTCCACATGACCAGTCAGATAAATCAATTGGTCACCCCTGCTGGCGCAGGCATATTTAATTTGGACAAAGTCAATTAGCTTTCGTCAGTCTTCCTATCATACTGTAATGTGCCAATATGCCTCACTCATACATTCAGAAATGTGCTTGGAAATGAAACGAAGGGGTCATCAAAAGAAAAAACAATGCTGTTTTTGTCGTTAATCTGCATGGCAAGTACTGTATCGTAGTTTTTAGTGTTCTTGTTATGTCACTGCATAGTTGTGGTTGCAGGGTAAATAGTAAATATTCTGAAATGATAGTGCCAGGTATCTGTAGAGTAAGAACTAGGTATTAACATGTTTTATAAAAATGCCAAAGGAGTGGGTGTGTTTCATCTTTGTGTTTAACAGCACTCTTTTAACAGTGACATAAGAAGGTCATAAATCACACCCTACCCTCACCAGCATTTCTAATAATAGTTAATACTGTGTTTTTACTCCTTCGGTTCTTGGAACAAAAAGCTGGTACTGGATACCTCCAATTGTTTCTTATGTTGTAAACAAAAATCAAATAAAGTAAAGCCATTGCTTTTTACATTCGTCTTGCCCACAATATGTTGACTTCATCTAACGACAGGTGGGTGTCTCACCACGTCAATTCATTAAATGTCGTCTTTAAAAAATGTGGACTGAGCAAACAACAAACACGGATGTCATTGTTGACTAGATTTAGTCAGGAGATGCAGTTCATTTAGCATATGAGAAGGAAGAGGGAAGAATAACTTCCTGCTTTGAACATGAACACTTACAGTGTGTCCCCCTCTGCCGTACACCAGGTTCTCCCATGAAGGGTCACATGTAATGCCACTGTCCCTCCACCCCCATCCCCATGCCCATACCACCCATGGAGCCTGGAGGGAGAAAGGAAAAAGAAGAAGCAAGATGACAAGTCAGATATCAGGTCAAACGTTTGTGAAACAGAACATTTGTCAGGAGTGTCAATTTATTCGCGGATAATAAAGTCAGGGAAAGCTGTCTTTGTCACTGACCATCACTTGCAGGCCAATGAGTGACTAATGTATGCATACTGCGTGCGACCTAGCCTAACATTTGCATATGGGTCCATAGGTAGATGCTAGACCTATGTCTAGACAGGAGCTAATCAGCGCAAGGGAGATTTGGGTCAGAGGAGCAAGAGAGGTGTTGCAGTGAGACTGACCCCACCTGCATGGGGGCACGGGTAGACAACCATGCTTGTGCACTCAGTTAGGTCTGGAGTGCTGTGTCGGCAGTGCATGTCTGGATATCTGTGTTTGTCCTTGTCTATATGCAAGTGTGTGTGTGCATATGTATGAGTGTGTGTGACATTTGCGTGTCCGTGTATCTAGAGATAGGGTCTTACCAGGTGGTCTGATTCCCATGTGTGTCTGGCCGTCCATGACGAAGCCCCCCATTGGCTGACCATCTGGGGTGTACGGCCCTCCTTGGCTCACTGAAACCACAGTGGTCAGAAACAGAAGGAAATACTAATTAGAATCTTACATGCCATACCAGGACCCCCCCCCCCCTCCCCCCCATCAACCCCCCTCTAGGTAATCTCATTATTGTCCACTAATTGTCAGACTTTGGGGATGCCATTTTGTATCTGTTATAATTGGTAAGAAATTGCTTTGAAGGCGTAGGCAACCAATAGGAATTGGTCGTTAAATAGTTAGACCAAATGAGTGTGTGGAAGGTGACTTTACATTTAAATTAAAGTTTGGAGAAACCTAAATGTGATTCACTATCTGTAAAAAGTATGTTTTAAGCCATCTAACAACTTGACTGGCTTGGACCGCAACTCAGTCCCCATCGCCGTTTGAGATTAATGAGGAACGGCCACCATGCCGACAAGTAAACCCTACCCTCACCCCCCTTCACCGGCAAGGGGCAATTAGTGGCACAGGAGGAACTGCCCTAGTGTCAATGGACGCAGACTGCAATTCCATATTATTATTTTTTTGTCTCCCTCGTATCATAAAAAGGCAGTCGCTGCCCTCAGGTAGAGGGCTGTTTCTGGTTACTTTAGCCCGAGCAACAGTTCAAGCTTTCTCAGCCGGCTTTGAACTTAACAGAGTACCCCACCACCACCACCACCACCACCACCAATGCAACCCTAACCCATAACCCCCCCATCACAGGCCATAAATTTTACAGCAGCTCCACAACAAGGCATGCATCAGGGGACTGGTCTGTGTTCAACAGAACAGCAAGAGAATGGGGACATGGACGAAGAGAGAGAGAGAGAGAGAGAGAGAGAGAGAGAGAGAGAGAGAGAGAGAGAGAGAGAGAGAGAGAGAGAGAGAGAGAGAGAGAGAGAGAGAGAGAGAGAGAGAGAGAGAGAGAGAGAGAGAGAGGAAGGGGGGGGGGAGAGAGGGAGAAGGTGAGAGAAAGGGAGTGAAAGAGCAAGAGATGGGTGTAAGAGCATGTAAGGTGGAAAGGGAAATTCCCTGAAGAGTGACAGGCTAGAGAGAAGATAAGGAGAAAAATAAGGCAACAAGGTAGCCAGACACAGATAAATAAAAAAGATTCTATAAAAGACCCATCGTGTATTTATTATGGTCATCCATCCAATGAGTAATTTAGCTGTGCATTGAGGCTTTCTATCCGAAAAGTCAACCCAGTGTCATTTGTTAGAGAGCTGGAGGGCAAGTGGCACATTTTAGCTTCAGTTTCACTCTAGGCTTCTATTTGTTCTAATCCAAGGTTAAAACGTTCAATGGACTGGCCAGTCAAAGCGATTAGCGTCATTGTTTCGGCTAATCCCCTGAGTCTTAGTGGCCATTCACTTCTGAAGTTAAGTCCGTCCGTTCAGTTAAACACATTCAGGACCAAAGGAGGCAAAGCCCACAGTAGCAGTAGAGGGAGGGGATGCCTTGCCACTGTGTCCTGAACTGTCAATATCTTCCACAGCATTTTCCCAAATGAGTTATATGAGAATAAAATCTGTTGTTTGTTTTATTGAATTGCCGCAAGTCTGGTGCCAACTAAGGAATTTGATTAAACAACTTGCCTGCTCTGTTGGACTGGTCAATCATTGGCTGAACTATCCTCCGTCTTGCGTTGATGAACCTGAGGGGACCCGGGAAAGGGTGGTGGGGGGGGTGGGACAAAGAGGGAGAGAAGACAGCAACACGTTACAAATGAGACTTGGCGAGCGGCATATGATTTCAATGTTCTGTTTTTGGAGCCGTAGAGAGACAGAGAGAGAGACAGAGAGAGACAGAGAGACAGAGAGACAGAGAGAGAGAAAGAGAGACAGAGAGAGAGAGAGAGAGACAGAGAGAGAGAGAGAGAGAGAGAGAGAGAGAGAGAGAGAGAGAGAGAGAGAGAGAGAGAGAGAGAGAAAGAGAGAGAGAGAGAGAGAGAGAGAGAGAGAGAGAGAGAGAGAGAGAGAGAGAGAGAGAGAGAGAGAGAGAGAGAGAGAAAACATTCATTCATTTTGGCATTGTGAGAAAAGAAGAAAGAAATGGACTAGCTGTCAGCAGCAGCGGCCCGACGTTGTCCAGACGTCTCCTCCACGCTCTCCTCGACGAACGTGGAAACCTCAACTTCCTTTTAACCCACAGTTTTTGACAAAAGGCAAAAATGGCCTGGACAGTGAGCGTGTGAGTCTTGCCACACCAAACACCTGGATCATCTATGATTCCACAGCAATGACACGACTGTGGAAAATAACGGCTTAAATATCCTGAGTAGAAACAATTAAAAGTATAGTAAAGTAATTGTCTTATCTTTGCCCGTCATTTCATTTCCTGCTACCTTTTCCTCATGTAAAACAAATCAACTGCCAGCCAAAATTGTAAGGTTCTCAATATATATTTTTACAAGGTATACAAAAAATAATAATTTGAGCAAAAAAAACGTGAGTAAAAACAAAAGGAAACCTAATCGGAGTGCATTTTGGGATGAATGTTTGTGCAGAGTTGTAGGGTGTTCATACTTGGCTCTCTTTAACCATACTTGTGCTCTCGAAATCATCCTGGTATGCATGACCTTCGACCCTGCGACCCTGTGACCCCACGCCCTCAGCAGAGGAGCACTCTGCTCTTGCTCAGCCTAAAGCCCCTCTCTGAAACCCGCCCGTCGACCCTTCCTGACCCGGGGGAGTGAAAGCTCAGTGGTTCCCACTTGATTTATGTCCTCCTGCTTTTTACCCCTGGCGGGATGGTTCCATTTCATCTTTTCGGAAAGAAAAAAAAAGGGGGAGTAACGGGTTTCCTTTTCAGGGAACAAAAGCCACAGCACTCTTTTCAGGCCTGCAAAAAAGGCAGGAGAGGGGGTGAGGGCGAGGAGGTATGAAGGGAGCGGGGAGGAGGGGGAAGACGATTGTAAGAGGAGAGATAGAGAAAAGTGGAGCGATGACTACTCAGGCAAACAGAGTTGTATGATGGAATCCGTGCGCCAAGTGTCACAAAATGCAAACAAGAAAACGAACAAATGACCCCAGTTTCAATAAAGTTTTGACAAATGAGGCGCCAATGTCTTAAAGGCTGCTGTGGCTCCCCAAGAGTTCAAATCCTTGACGTTACTGTGACGAATTAAGGTGGTTGCTGGGGGTGGCAGTTATGTTGGGGGGTCTCTCATGTGTTAGACTGAGAGAAAGAAGGAGTGAGAGAAATAAAGAAAGGAAAAGAGAGTGAGAGAGAAGGAGAGGGAGCACTGTGGCGTTTTGTTGTGAGAGCTGGGCGCCACACACCCTGGGCTCCGCCTGTTAAGCAGCCAATGAAAGGAGGAACAGACACCCATGCGGAGAGCTGAAGCGGCGCCCTCCAGTAGGGAGTTAAAAGTTCACCCCTGTGCGACCCCCTTCACACCATGGGACTGCGTTTACGGCCCGCGCGGCCCATCGTTTCCCACCGCACAATGAGCGCAACTATCCCCCCTTCCTTCCACTCCCACAATAGAGGCCTATTCTTCTTATGCAGGTCGAATCCTAAAATCGTTTTTCTGAAAACATTGTTTTTCACAGGAAATGTAATTTTACGTTTTTTGGACGTGAATTTTTTCACGGCGGCTTTGGCGAAAAATTGACCTAACAAATTGGCCTAACATCGACCTCACAAAGCACAGTCATAGCAAAACCCTGCCAAGTCACCAAAGGTAAACAAAGCACTATTTCCTTTTTGAAGGAATGTTTAACTGTGATGTATCTTAGTTGTACCCCCCCTCCTGTTTAGCTAATTCCCTCATCCAGGGGCATCTGGTCTGGCCCACTGCAGGCGCACGGTGACACGCCTCTCGTGAGCCTTAAACAAACGAGTGCTCCCTCCACTGCTAGCTGCCCCCCCACCCCCCCCCCACCACCACCACCAGCACTCCCCTGCTCGTAAAATGGCCCCAAACCTCGCCTCTTTGGGTGTCATTCTCAGGTCAACACCCTGCAACCATCCCCCCCTCTCCTACCCCCAGTCACCACCCCAACCCATACCGGCCACCCCCCCCACCCTGAGTGTGTTTAAATAAACCAGTCCAGCTGTTTGCCATGAAAACGCCATTTACACCAACACGCCCAAACATTCACTAATACACACACACACACTGTCTGTCTCTCTCACCTGTTAACCAGCACATGATCTTGTGCTGAGGCAAAGGGTATCAAAGGTTCTGCCAACCTCATTTGGCAAAAAAAGAAAACTGCACAGAGCAAGTATGTCAAACGCACTGACAGCAAAAACACGATGATAGGTATGTGTGTTCCCGTGAGTTTTCTGGAAATTGGCTTCGCTTCTCCATTTTTCATCAGATCCAGGGAGGATATTGAAAAAATAGTAGAGGGGGAAGTCTGCTATGCCAGCCAGAATGTTAAAAGGGTCGAGCAACCTCTGAATTCCAACATGCTAACATTGCACTGCGCTCTGCAGCCGACTTCTTTTGCAAGGGAGGTTGTGTGTGTGTGTGTCCTCTCTCTGTATATGCATGTTCAAATGTGTGCTCTATTCACCTTAATGATCCTGAAGAAAATTCAAGAGTTCAGGTAACTCAGTGTGCAGTTACAGAATAAGTAACACACTGAATACACACAGAGCAGCAACGAAACGTGTGTGCCTACATGTGTATCTACGTGTGTGTATGTCATCCCAAGGCTGGTACTTTTAGCGAGAACAAACGCGGGGGTCTCCCACAAGTCCCCATGGCAACATTAGGCTCTGTTGTTGAACAGTGGGCGGCCATTACCTCACCACCCAATCCCCCCGCCCCCACTTCGGAGGGCACCTCGCGCCAAACTCAGAGGAGTGTTTCCATTAACTAAACTGCAAAGCCCTCAAACACACACACATACTGAACATGCACTGTATACACACATAGGGATAACCACACACACTACACATCTATATTTATAAAACTTATAAGGAAGAGGCTATATGCCGGGTGTGCAACTTAATCCAAGCACGATTGCTTCATTCACAGCTTTTTGGCCAGTTGGCTCTGATTGCTCATTTACTCATAATTCTCGGTATAATGGGAAAATCTGGACTGCCTCGGGTTGCCGTAGTAACGGCGCAAAAAAACATCTAATGCAGAAGTGGTCTACTAAAGGCTGCAGAAGACAAACTCAGAAACGGACTCTGATATTTCACCCACCCATTGCCTTGTACAGTGTCATGTATTTGGATGGCTCAGTGAATCTTATTGGTTTGGTGGGAGATATTTCTCTGTTAGTTGTAGTGCCAAGTTACCTGGGCTAAGAGGCCCAAATGGTCTAGTGACCCAAACCCTTGTTGGTCACAAAGATGGAGTGGGATTCAAAACCATAAAAAAAACACTCCAAAGCATGAAAAAGCTTAAGTGTAGTCAAGCCATTTGTTTGAATGTACCTCGACACATTGCCCCTCCTTACTCTCTCGTTCTTGTACGCTTTCTCTCAAACACACCCATGATGTTTTTACCCACACAACCGGAATGATGTCAGCATGCTAGGTGGAGCTTCCACCGCCCCTCTCAGAGCTGAGTCTGTTTGTGTCGGCACTGACGCAAGCCAGCGTCCTTGAAGAAGGAGAAGCGTGCTGCTGAGCCTGCCGGAGCCCTGCTGCGTTCTCTACCTGGCCCCAGCACCTGTCTCTCTGTGTAGCCGATTAGCTTCGTCCAATGAGGAGGCTGGGCTAGCCTAGTGCACCGCAAGCGAGTGCTCTCGCTAGTCATTAACGTTCTGTTCAGGGAAGTGTGATTTCAAACTGTATTTTTGATGGAAGTCTCTGTAGACAGAGAAATAAACAATGTGTAGCCTATATTGTTCATAAACTATTTGATGACATTCTTTATCTTCACACGTTTGCCTTGCTCAGGAAGAAACTTGTAAATATGTATAGTTCTACATATACTGTATATATACTGTATGTGTGTCTGTGTGTATATATATAGCTTGGTGTAGACTGGAATATTTCAGATGTTTTCCTTTTATTCCAATTATCTGAGACCAATCAACTGTAAAGGGGGGAGGGGGGTTTGAGTAAGCCTTTCCCAGCGGAATTAATCATTCAAATCATTAGCCACAGGTTGCCTGGGGGGGCAATCCATTTCTTCCATCCCAAACACAACAAAGCTGCATCAAGACCCCCACTCACCAGTTGTTGACTTGGAGGATAGTTAACCCGGTGTCTTGCGCCAGTTGTTTCTTCTGCTCTTCCGAAGGATAAGGATGCTGCGTCAAAAGAAAGAAGGATAGAAAAAAAGGGCATGAATACAAAAAAGGCTAGCTGAGAAACAACCCCCCCCCCAAAATTCAACTGTTGTTCTGCTGCTGTTGTTGTCAGCACTAGTAGTCTTAAAGCAGAGGCTAATTAGCGCTCAAGAAACGGAGGTGTGGCTCCAACTCATTAGCGGAATATGAAATGGAGCATAATTAATGGTGAAGAAATGGCGAGCCAATTAGGGAGTTTAGCAGAGTGGAGAAACAGCTACATTAATTAGTGGTGTGCTACGCTACAGAAGCTCCTGATGGGGCTCAGACAGGACTGTTCCCCAGCACCAGGGGATCCAGAGCAGGCCTGAGGCTGCAAAACCAGGTCTCCAGAGTGTCTGTGTGTGTGTGTGTGTGTGTGTGTGTGTGTGTGTGTGTGTGTGTATGTTTGTATACGAGTGCGTGTCCCCCCCCCCGAATAACGATAAGGCACTAGGGATGCATTCAAATCCCAACAGTTTGTGCACAATTCCTATCTTTGATTTGTTTCTCTTCATCCATGCCAACCTCAAAAGACTAAAGGTGAGAACAGCAATTGGACACCTGCTCCGACGAGTCTATTTGTTAGATAACTTAAGTAAAAATTACTGTCAAGGCATGGCATACTACTGTCAAAAGGTCAAAATCAGATCCACCATAACAGAGTGCATAAAAGTGTAGGGCAAGACCTCCTACGATTTAACGCTTCATAACCGCTAACTCTAGTTAGCCTCTTGAGTCAGTCACTGTACTGTGACTGGTCCAAATTGTCCACGACTGACGTCCTAGGGCCAATTTCATAGTCAAATGGCATGCTTTTCACCACACTTGACAAATATGCTTCTGATGTTTGTTGGCTTTTTTTCAGCCACAGAATCAACTCTGAGTGTATGTTTTGCTTCGTGGTTTTCATGTGAGGTTATCGTAATTGACCTAAACAGGGTCAAATTGGCAACAAATAGTGATAATTGTGGTGTTGCCTCATCACATTTTCAACGTCCGTCTAGCAGGTACTTTCCAATCTCATGGGTGTCTCTTTCTACCCAACTTGATAATTCCATTAAGTGGTTGCCTGGAAAAAAATAGCTGTCTGAACTGGGAGGAAGGCAATGTTCCAGAAGCATTCCAGGGGCATGAACACACTGCATTCTACTACGGAGCAAAACTGCTTTCATGATTCTATTGATAATCATAAGGGGATTGTGAACGTCAAAGCGAAAACTTCCCAGACCATGTCAAACAGCTTCTCACAGTACATTCCATATTTCGACCATGTCCAGCAGTATGGCAACTCAATTTCATATCCTAACATCTTCCCAGAATACAAGACACAAAAACGAGGAAGAAAAAAACATGCACAAATACACAGGAAGGCGGGGAAAAACCTCAGTCCTAATTTCAGAAGTTTCCACTCTGGGCTCTAATCCTGATCCACCCGCTCATTATAAATTATAATCCTGTTAGCAGGAACAGTGGCTCTAACCGCTCCTGGGTTCCCAGCTAACCTCGGAAGAAAGGCCGACCGCGGCCACTCATCTCCAAACCTGTAATTAGCAAGTTATGCCAGGGCTTTGCCTAGGGAGTTCTGGATCAACTCTACAGCATATAGTAGAACTCTATTGATCCTGGAGGGAGAAACTGCATTGACATGCACAACATAAACGAAGTAACAGGTAAGCATAAAACTTTTTAAAACTACAATCTACATCATCTAAAACAGACCTCGACCTAGCCAACGTAAAATCATATAAGTGTTGTTTGGGCCAGACAAATAAAGTCACAATCATTTGTTTGCAGGTGGAAGTTGCCCCTCAAAACTGCTTTTGTGTCAGCATCAAACCTAGCTATGTCTAAGGTTGGGATTTGGGGAATCGGATTCCAGGTTTCAAGCCACACTAATCAACTATCAGGCTATGCTTCTGCTCTCTTTCTCCCTCCCTTTCTCACACACACTTTCTCTCTCTTGAAGCATGCTAGGACAGCTCAACGCCAGGCACTCCAGGCGAAACTCCTCAAATGTGTGCCTGAAATCTCCAAGGAGACAGAGGACACCACAAAGTGTTGGATCAACGCAAATATGTGGTTGCGGATCAGATCAGACTTTTACCTCCAGGATATTTTAAGGTTACCTATATAAGAGACAAGTGACAATGGAGCTGGTCTCAACATAAAAAGGCCAACAAGGAGACTTCTGTGTATCCGACTCATCTCTTGTTCTCCACTTCTGTGGAAACACGTTTAACCACATTCACATGTAAGAACGAGAGAGCAGTGCAATTGCCATGACTGAGTCTGAGTTGAGTTCATGAGTTCATCGTGTATATTACTTTTAAAGCTGTCAGTCTTTCCATTCAACATAAACACTGGAACACTCTTTTCTTTGGTATAACGATCATTAAAAAAAAACAATTGCTTATAGGAAGTCAGTTCCAGAAATATCCTGCCCAGATCAAGCACTGACCCAACGCATGGATTGCATAGTCAGCAGGCTAGTAACAACATGTCGTTCTTCCTTCTGCCCCCCCCCCCCCCCCCCCCCCCCCCCTTGTGCATCTCGAACCTGACCACTCAGAATCCAACTCCCTGTCGCCAAGTCTTTCATCACAACACTAACAGTAATAGGGTGGGGTGGGGAGAGGGGGGTCAGCTCTTCAATCCCAGCAGGTCTGGACACATTCCCCAGGTGGGGCTGGAGTATGTTACCTTGTGTGCGTGTGTGTTTGAACATACACAGACACGCTTCGAAAACGGCGCACATTTTAGGCTATAGTAACACACTCACATAAACCTGTACACACCTGCAGTACATCCATGCCTGCTCATGCTGTATACACACATAGTACAACACACACACACACCAAGACAAAACGAGAAACATCCCAACCTACAGCCGCGCTACAGCCCACATGTTGGGTACGGTGCCTGTGGTGTCGACCGCTAAGTGGCTGCCGCCAGGCTGTGGCAAGCGAAGCTGCCAAGGTGGTGACAGGTCAGCTGAACCAGTCTCCCACTAAGCAGGCAGGCAGGCCACTGACGATCTCTACAAGGCCCCCCAAAAAAGCCAAAGCCCCCGGGGATGGGCAACATTCCGACGCTAGCCTCAGCGAGCCTCAGCGAGCCTCAGCGAGCCTCAACGGCTTAGCCAACCACCTCACCCCTCCAGCTCAAACGAACCACGAGGAGTCTCTAATGAACTGGAGTGCACGACAGACCCCATCCGTGTTGCTAAATGGTGGTAACCAAATATGTGCCATATTGAGTTGGGAGGGAGGCGGGGGGGGGGGGGGGGGGGGGGGGGAGAGGGTGGGGGGGTTAGCACCTCCACAGATCCACACCTGCTTGGCTTGAGGTTCTAAGCAAATGGGGAAAGGGGAGGGGGGAAGCTACTGAGCTTCAACTCAAAGCCACAAGTGTGTGTGAACACATGCTTGAGTCTTTGCGTGTGTGTGCGTGTGTGTGTGTGTGTGTGTGTGTGGGGTGTGAGCGACCAACCTGATTTTTTCAGGAGGGGTGATTATGTCGTTTACTGGACCAGTAAACCTGTTATAGGTTGTAATTACCCCTCATTTGGAGTGTGGAGGAGCGCTCCGGGGGAAGTGAGATGCTCCCAGACCTGACACACAATTTAGGACACAGGGAAGGAAGAGCCAGCCAATAGTAATAAGGCCCCTTTCCCTTTGAAAGACAAGATGGAATTTAAACAACTGAACATGTCGATAAGACATATGTGGGCAGGTTAACGTTAGTTTGAAGTCCTCTTAATCTCACAATCATTTTGTGTTTGCAGTTGAGGTCCACAAAAGGCAGGGGAGGCACCAAGTGTCATGTTGGAGGGAACGTTCACACTTGCCCTCGAGTCAACACTCTGCACTAATCAACCATCCCATCAAATTCCCATATTCAGGATCCAGGCTCATCCTACTTTTCCCACCACGCGATGCCATCTGCCAATCTTTCCCTGTCCTTCGACCCTCTCCAGCTCATTATCTGTCAGCCTAAACACTGGTCATTTACCTTGTCAGAGAAAAGAGGCCGCGCCGATGATGTATGTGACCACATGCTGGACTTTTCAGAGGGAGGTCAATAAAGGCAACCCCCGCGGAGAGGAGGGCTGAGAGTCTCAGGGGGCCTGTCAGAAAGGTAATGGATGATGTTTTCACTGCAGGGTGAGGGAACCAGAGAAAACCCATCCCCTCCACACAATGGGACGCCAATGTGGATAAATGAACTCAGATGCCCCCGTCGGGGTTCCCCTCCCTACTCCTCCCCCCTAAAAAAGACTTTAAAAGACTATGGTTTGCTTTTTTTCTGCCACTGACTTCAATAATCGTCTGCTCATTACTTCCAAATGTCTCCCTGTTAGCTAGCATGCTTGCTAAGTCAGACGGGGGCCGAGCAACAAAAGAAGGAGCAAAAGAAAAAAGAAAAAAAAAACGGCAAAAGGCCGCCTCAGATATCGTGGCCTCGACAAAGGGGTACATTGAGCTATAAAAGGAAGAGGGGGCACCGTCGCTCATATTTTCAGGCTATAAGCTAAGGACCGAGGGCATAAACACTAGTACACTTATGTGTAATGACATTTATTCTTTAATTCTGTGGCGCCAACAATTCTACCCGCTGCTTGGATGGAATTAAGAAGTAATCAGCAGGCGTAGGTCCCTTAAATTGAATTTTACAAATATGAATATGGCAGACTTTGTCATACCCAAGTGTCAATATTCCCTATGGTCACAAAAAACATGAACATTTATTAAAAAAATGTTTTTGTTGTTTCATTATTTTGGGCGGGGAGAGGGATGTGAGACATACTGCACAGTAAAGTTCTTATTTCATGTCTCGCACATCATGATGAGCGATCACATTATGGACTGGACACATTGTCTTAGAACAGCAAACAAAGATTGGACAGAGAGGGCTAGCTAGCTGGTACAAGTTGACCTGGGATTGCCTGCCAGGCTGTGTATGGCAGAGGGGTTGACACGGGTGAGCAACGTGCCAACATCCGAAGGAGCCTGGCAATAAACAACCGATGACAAATGGGTTCAGATGCCCAGCCACCTTTGACCTTTGAGGATCCCAGGGTTGAGGGGCGTGAGGTCAATCGTGGGGCTTCCAGGGATAAAACATGACCAGGCTAATATCATTCTCTCTCAGTCCTGCTCTCTCTTGTCTCTCTTTTGATTTCTATAGCTCCACATATCTGTTCCACAGGACAGGAAGAGAGGGTGGAACCCTTTCCTGTAATAATGTGCCTGAATTTGTAAAAAGTCCTGTCTCAGTCATGGCTTTGCATAGTGTTTTCAAAGAAAAACGATTTTCAGCAACACATTCAAAGCTTTAATAAATTGCAACTGAGATTTGTGCCATTCCTGTAAACCCAGTTTTAATAATTCAGTTTAATATAAACAAACTTTTACAGTACAGAAGTGTGTACAGCGCAAACCTTTTCCCCACCTGTTTTTGCTCATGTTTGTAAAATGTGCTTCCAAGGTTGTTTTTTCTTAAGCACATTATTACAGCACATCTGTGAGTAAGAGGGTGGCAAATTAGACACTAATTGCATTAACAGGGATTATGCCTTCCAGTTTCGTTTTTTTTCTTCTCTTTCACCGTTACATGAAACACTTTGTTAAGAGAGGAGGGAGAAGAAAAAAACGTGCAGAGGGAAAACAGCACGTTCGGCTGTGGTTTCGCTCTTTACGAGCTGCGGCTCCCTTCTCGCTCCAGGCTCGGCCATTCTGTGTACAACTAGTGGAAGGGGGTTATGCATCCCACCCCCCCTCCCCCTCGCCGTGGTAACGACCCGCCAATCCCAGCGGAACCTCCCACAATGTGTGTGCATGGCAACAATCTGAAGCCTGCGTTTTGTCCTATTACCCTATCACGTAATTACCTTTTCATTGGGGAGTGTACCCCCTACCTCCCACCCACTCCGTGTACAGTGATAAAAGTGGGAGTGTGTGTGTGTGTGTGGGGGGGGGGTGGAATTAGGACCTATGTTGCCTGCTAAATGATTGGAGTTCCATCCTGTTCGCTTCAGGATTTAGAAAAACCTGCTCACTCACACCCGCAAACCAAACATGTAAAGCACAAGCTTACACATACATACAGCACATACAAACACACACAGAACTCCACCCTAAACCGGTCACCCATACACAAGCATGCTTATACAAACAGCAGACATACACACGCATACACAAAGGGCCTTATGAAGGAATTTATGAGGGCAAGTACTGTCCATAAACCTGAACTCGCTTCCTTTGAATGTATAAATCGGAAAAATGAAAAGTGCTAAGCTCCTCGCTCCACAAATCATTCCACTCAATGAACTGCACACACATCAGCCCCCCCACAATTCCCACTCCCCCTCAAAAAATGTTTCAGACTATCCAGGGTTAACAGTCCAAAATCTCAGACTCCTCCCTCGTCCTCTCTTTCTCACAGGTACCTGCGTTTCCACTCCGTCCCTCCCTCTTCCATCTGCTGCCTTCCTCGGTCGCCCCCAGTTTCAGCAGTGGGTCCTGGCAGACACCCTGACCCCCGCCAAGCCTGCCTGATTTAGCCTCTCCATGTATGGCGTGAAAATGGGTTCATAGCAAGTTTTCTCATTTTTCTATCTGTACCTCAGTACTTGGATAACTGACTCTACTTTTCATCTACGGCCAAACTCAGCCATGGCACGTATATGCCTGTGTCCAAGTACTGAGGCCAAATATATCCTCCCTTCCACAGCGTGTTTGTTCTTAGTTTTACTCCGACCAAGTTTTAAGCACTCCATTCTACGCTTCTTAGAATCACTGATAGAAAAGGGCCGACAAAATGTAAGCAAAACAGCGTTAGCTTTGACAGCCTCATGTCAAAACACCAGCATTTGGACCTGCATGCTTAGTCCAGTTTGACAACTTCCAAGAACCTCTTTCAGCTTCACAGAACTTCTTTCTCCAAGCACAGAAATCCAAAATGGCCGCACCTTGTTAACTCAAAATGTTAGTCTTGTCAGGACACCTTAAAAGATCCATGAACTGGCTTTCTGTGACATATCTGGACTGTAACAGAGGCCAAAGAGCACAACCTCATGCTTAAAATGTCCCCATAGGAGGGCATCAAAAAAGGAGGGGGGGAGGGGGTTGTAATGGTGATATGCCACTTTTCTCACCGTCAAGTGCTGGAAGAGCCACGCCCTCATGATGTTGGTAGCCACTTTAGGGAAGATCCCCCGCTTCTTGTTGTGCCGCTTGTCCTTGTCGGGGTCGTCGTCGTCCCCCGTGCTGGGAGAAGCCACCCCGTTGTCCAGGCAGTCACCTGTCCAAACCCAAAACAATGCATTGTGGGTGGTTGTGGATGTTCGAGTAGTTACAACACAGTAAAGAGTTTTAATGCCAAGGGAATCCTTTTCAATGTAATTGTGCTTATAGTATGTAAAACAGGGTCCTTTTGAAGTAAATTCAGGGGAGGGAGATTACTGCTAAAACCTGAAAAGCCGCAATTTTGACTTTCTTTTTCTTTTTTCCCAGCTTTGTGAAAAGGGAACACTTACAAATGTTTATTGATTCTGCAAGTAAGCTCTTCTAACCTGATTATTTATTTAGGTCTTCCAGAATACAGAGAAAGCTAGAAATCAGAGCAGAGTATGTATTTTGTATCGATTGTTGCAGAAGGTCCTCTCTTATATCTTCATTGAAAGGGAATCAGCAACTTGACTGAGGAAGGGAAGTCAGTTGTGGTCCATGTAGTCTATCTTCTACACATTACATGCATTTTAAATACTCATGACATACACCCAACCAGCCTTAAAAATAAAATCATTAACACATGAACTCACACACAAACAGCGTTGCTGCCATCTTTCCTTCCCCAAAGATATTCAAAACCAAACGGCCTAGTTTATTACTCTTGCTGTTTTGGGATTCACATCAATTATTTAGACTGATGTGTGTGGGTCAGAAATGGCATCCACCCAGAATCATGTCCAGTTCATTAAGAGAACCCATGCTGACCTTCAACCTGGTCAGCCAAGACATTTGCACTCCTCAACCAACTCTCAAGACTATTGCCAACAACTAGCTTTGTCAAGCCAACCAAAGCTATCAAAACGACTCCACAAAATAAAGTCATGAATTAACATTTTCACTAACAACCATACACATCCAGTCATTTTATTGCACCTTTTCCACACCTCCTCTGCCACTTTAATGAGTTTTTTTTCTTTCTGGCTTTTAACAGCGGACAGGCAAGGTTAGAGGTACGGTCTGAGGACACATGTGGCAGGAACTTTGGGGTCTGAATTAGCCTGTCAGTGGTGACTTCATTGAGACTCTCTCCAGTTTAGTTTTGGCTTTTCCTCCGTTGAAACCAGAGGCAAGATTTCTGTTGAGTGCCGGAGTCTGAAAAGGTGGAAATAATCATAAAAATGATGCTTAAGTCCATAAACAAGCTCTCAGCCTCATTAGGCAGAACCGTCGGTTCCCCTAGGCTGATTTATGCCCACACTCTCTCCTCCTTTCTGCTTTTCACTTCTTCCTTTTCATTCTTCTTTCGCTCTTTCTCTCCATTTGTTTTCCTCTCCCTCCTCGCCTCTTCTCTTGTCATCTCTTCTATTTCTCTGACTGTACAGTACTGTACCTCCCTCCTCTCTCTCTCTTTCCTCTCATTCTCCTCCCGTCTTCGTACTCTCCTCCCTCCGCCTTGGCGCCTCCCTATCTTTACCCTGTCACTCTCGCTTGTACTTTCCTTTCACTCAGTCAATCTATCTCTTTCCCCATCCTCTTCCTCTCTGTCATTCTACCGATGCTACAGGGAAACGAGGTGACTTTGGTCCAACCCGCTAATGGCTTGTGACAGGTCAACATCACGACACCCTGTGCACTGCAGTCAGGGGTTGATGTCGGGTCGAAGAAGAGAGAAGAGGATGGTGGAAAGGGCGATGAGGGGGGGGGGGGACTGAAAATGTCACATCTTCTTCCAGATCCACCCATGTGTGAAGAGGTGCTGCCCGTGCGACAGAGTGGGAGAAAATGGAAGGAGAAGGAGGGGAAGACTTGGAGAGGCGCAGCTGGAGAGAGTGACAGAGGAAGCTCTGCTACTGTGCGCTTTCCAACCTGGCTGACGAGAAAGTGAGGAGTTACAGAAGGAATTGCTCCTCCTCCTCCCCAAAACAACACTAAGCTTTGCTCAATACAACCTTGAAACTGCAGTCTAGTCAGTAGCCAGTAGCTATGCCAGACAAAGTGTTAGTTGCTCCTTCTATCTATCTCTCTCTCCATCTCTCTCTCACCTTCTTTCTCTCTCCTTCGGTCTCTGTCTCTCTCTCTTTTTCTATCCATTTGACCTCATTCCATTGTCACTTTTTTCGAATACAGTTCAATAGTGGGACTATCGCTCTCTCCCAACATCCAGACCCTGACCAAAAAAAAGGTCCACTCACACTTTTCCAAGACGCAAGTTATAAGTCAAGCTGTCAAAGCTCCGAGGAGAGCAGCTGCTGGCCTCCTCGATCGCAGAATGTTTCAGAAGTGTTTGCACAAAATTTTATTGGCCGTGGTCTAGTGCCTATGCTGGAGAGAGGGCTTTTTTTGTTATTTCGCATCCACGCTTCTACCATGGACCATTGCTAGTTGGACCCGCCGCCCTACAGGAGGGGTCATGTGACCGCTGACCAATTGAAGAGAGAGAGGAAGTGACCTCGCTGGATAGGATGTAGGGCTTGTGGTCATTTCAAGCAACTGAGGAGAAATAAAACAGAAGAATGATTGAAGGGGCCGACTGTTTCTCATGCTGGCTGTTTGACGGCTCCTTGCTAACTGTTTCTCAGACCCTCATGCAGAAGAGCTTTTGTCTCCCCCCCTACACACACACACACACACCCCACCATGCAACCTGAGCAGAGGGTAAATGTGTGACTAAACTACAACCGTAGCTATAGCGATTAACTCTCTCTTCAAAAACTGTTTGCAGAGATGTTGTCCATCCTCCTATCTGTTTTCCTCCTTTTTCTTTTGTTTGTCTGTGTCTGATATCGTCTCTGACTACAGTCTGTCATTTAGTTACAGGTGGGACACAGCATATCTCTTCAGTCACTATCAGGTGTTTCCTAAAACGTTGGGTGATTACGTCTCTGGAGGGGAACACAACCCGTCCAGTCACCCCACCTAAACTCAAGGCTATTAGTTTGGAAGCCACTGGTCATGCTTAATGAACTCAACGAGCCGAGGCTGACAAATTCCCTGCTCTACAGAAGCTTGACCAGCACAGGGCTTTTTCAAACTAATACCACAGAAAAGTGCTTTGAAACGCATACCAATAGGAAGGGAAAAGACAATAGTCGTGTTTGTGTTCTAGTGGGGCTTTGTTGAGGCAGTGTGACCATATTTGTATTTGGGAGTTTTAAGTACACAGATATCCCCAGGGAGGAGTCCACCCGTGGCGGCGCTAAACTGCAAATGTATGCGGGAGATAACAAGACCGTGCATACTTGTTTCCCTTGGCTTGCAAATGGTCCCAGTAATAGGTGATACACATCTGACTGAAACTGTTTGGACAGTGAGCAGGAGGCCACAAACCCAGAGTCCTCCGGAACGTAAAGCCGTCCAATAGGAAGAGAGGCCCCTTTTCAGTCTTGCCCTCACCCAACCATTAGGAATTAGAGACGTTGTGTGTGTGTGTGTGCGTGTGTTTGTGTGCTTGTGTGTGTGTGTGTGTGTGTGTGAATCTGAGTGTGTGTTGTGTGTCCATGTGTGTGTACCCAGCTCTGTTATTACTCTTTC
The DNA here is from genome assembly GCF_021917145.1 of Hypomesus transpacificus. Lineage (NCBI taxonomy): Eukaryota > Metazoa > Chordata > Actinopteri > Osmeriformes > Osmeridae > Hypomesus > Hypomesus transpacificus. Next base: position 4,656,326 of record NC_061080.1, read on the forward strand.
CCCATGTCCAAATAAAAGAGGTGCAGAAGCTGGTACATAAATCGTCTCTCAGTCAACTAGAATATAATGCTCCCTTTCTTCCAGATCCTATCCTCGGTCTCAGCTTTGCCTCCACGTTTTCTGTCAACCCTCATCACTCACTCTACCCTCTTTCTCTCTCCTTTCTCTTTTTCTTTTCAGTGTAACATCCAATCCAAACTCAGGAAAACATGACATGACCTTCAGGGGAGGCCCAATCCTCTTCCCTCTTGTCCTTTCCTTATTCCCCAAAGACCTGACAGTATTTGATAAGTCTACCTAAGACCAGTTGCACCTATCTTGTGGTTTCACCAATCAGAAACTCCCCTACCTTGCTCGCTGCTGTTGTCTCCGCTGTGTGACGTGTGGCCCCCGCTGGAGGGCCCCGGTGTCCCCGTGGACCGTATAGATGCCGCGTCATCGTGGTCTCTGCTCCACGAAATCTGGCCGGGGGTGCAAAATGGCCATCAGTCCCATTTGATTTTCAGAACCCTGTCCCTGTCATACATCCTCTTTGCCCAGTCAGCACAGGGCATAGCAAAATCAGAGCACTGTACATACTGAATAGTGTAAATTGTGGAACCCACTGTACTATCAGAGCCTTCAGCTAACTGTCATGAGAAGTGGTATTATATGTGACACAATGTAATGCAATAAAAAGTATTGTTTATATGCGAGCCAATTCCCGAATTCTGTGATACTAACAAAACATTAAAATGTTAACATAGGATTGTATGTTTCATTACTTCTTTTGATCCTGTTCAAGTAGGTTGAGACTGACCGTACATAAAAAGACAATATTTAAACTGTTCCATTTTGCAACTTTCCAACCTATACATTTATTCTTTGGAAGATTTTTTTCCCCAGAGAACATCTTCATGGCCAACACATGAGAATGACACTAGCAATGAAGGGACATACATCGTTATATTGCAACATGACTATGCTATAAAAACTAAACAGACAAAGGTTACTTGCTTACTTACTAAGTCCCCTTTGCAAACAAAGGCTAAATGTGGAGAGCTTAAAATATTTGTGACCGATGGTACTTATACAATACGTGAAACAGATAGAATCCGCTTTGAGTTGCACATGAGCTTGTTACTGCTCTCTGTTTTGAGATGTGTTGCTACATTCAGGTCAGCGTGCCCCTTTAGTTGTAATTGTCTTTGACCACCCATTGAATAATGACTTCTCTTTGGAAAGTAAAAAAAGAAAGACACAAGAAATATATATCATGCATTGTGCTGCATACCAAGGGAATGCAGTAAGCGGTAGTAATGTAGAACATATGCTCAGAACGCAAATAGTTAAAGCTGCAAACTTCAACATGAGAGGTTCCCAAAAAATAAGGAAGAATAAGAGTGTACGTGTTTGCGGGGGAATGGGGAGTGTGCATGTATGCGTTCATGTGTGTGTAAATTATAAAATAGAAACCAACCCAGGAGAGAGAAAGAAGGTACAGCTAGCACAGAGAGCGAACCCACCCCCCCCCACACACACACACACACACCCTCCAACCTGCACCCCCACCACCCTTATCCAGTATTATAGTCCCTAAACACCCCCATTTCACAGAGGTGTGGAATTATGTGTGAAAGCTGCACACTGTTGGGTTGGGGGGTGGCCTGGGTTCTAAGTGCCCCTCCTGTTAGGGTTGGTGTCGGATCAAGGACTCAGATGTGGAAGGGAGAGCAGAGAGGTCATTCAACTGGTCATTGCAACAGGACAGTACAGTACATATCTATGGCTATCAATGGGCTATTCAGCACAATCAATTTAAATGTGAACAGTATGGATACAATTAAATCACGGATCACTGTGCATACTAGAGAGGTATCAATATTGCAGGCGATTTTACAATTCCATTTGTCAAGTGCATGTCATCCCAAATGGCCAGATGAAATGTATGCAAATTAGAGTGTGCATGTATGATAAATACATCTGTAATGAATTATGAAATTATACCACTAAATAGTACAGAATGTTCCCAACATTGTTTCACTGAGTGTTGCTTTGAGAAAAGTAAATTGGACACTCAAAACGTAATAGTCATCAAAGCTACTTGTTTGAAATGGAACACCAAAACGAGTCTTGTGCCACTTGACACTAAGCTACTTAAATGTATACTTGTTGCTTTGGTGAATAAATAGTTAAATGGTTAACAAGTCACTATGGCTGACATGGCACTTTAAGGAAGTAGGGGCGATGTATATTCAACACCTAAAGGCTTGCTGGAAGGGTGCAGCGTGATTTTAGAACTGGCTCGGTTGCATTCACATGAAAACGGAGACGACTTGACTTTTCACCTCTTGTTCATTCGTGATAGAAGAGAATGTCTTTCGCAACACATGCACATCACAGAAGAATGAACACAATAACCCAGTTAGAAAGAAAGAAACATATATAAGGCCAAATAGGTGAAATTTAAGGCCTGTATTAATAAGATTGTTTGCATGACGTTAGAAATATATTCATGATGCATAATCACAGACTACACATTTTCTTTACAGAACGAAAATTGTTACTTTAGTAACTATGAATATCTAAGTAAGGGAAGCCTATATCTTTCGTCTGAAAGTGTCGACGAAAGATATAGGCTACAGGCAACGTAAGTATTCACGTAATTATTCTTAGCCTACCAATGATACGTGCGGTGCAAATTACTTGGCTATTCCTCATTTTCGATACAGCGAACCGACATTGTATTATTGATAAAAAAAATAATTCCAACATCAGTCACCTGGACAAATGTCTTCGATTGTCTATAAAAAACACAAAAACAAAATCACCTGTCTCTTTACTGACTGTGAAATGATGGGGGGGGGGGGGGGGGGGGGGAGTTGCTCTCGCTTACCTGATCAAGATTTCCAGATGATCTAGTAAAATCTTCAGTGTCTGATTTATTTCCATCTCTGTCATCTATGACCAAATCAATGGGCATTTTTCCTTTCAAGCAGCTGATGTATCGATGACAGAAATTGTCGCATAGCTCGTGAACCTACAAAATAACACAACCAATCTTTAGAAATTAATCAATAATTGATCTGGCAACATAATTTATTTAGTAATATACCTTTTCATGTTTTAAAATGTGTTAATCTCTCCTGATATAAATAGCAATCAGTGTTACTCTGATTGCCTATAGACTATATTTTGGTTAATGTCGCTTTGGGTCAAAAACAAAGGGTGTCAGAGCTTTGTATAAAAAATATGATTCAGTTATTAATAACCTTTATACAGCCTTCGTGTTTTACTTGGTCACTTGCTCGGAAATATGGGAACCATTCTGACAATGTTACAACATTTTGGCTAATCTTCTGCTCTCTCAGCAGCGAACATGTTTATGTTAAATTTAGGCTTTAAAAGCCTACTGTAAACTAAGATAGCCTACTGTAGCCCATCAGATTTAGCATCACAATCAGTCACGCTTGTTATGATAAATTATAGCCTACCTTCTCAAGTTCGAGCAGATGAAACCGTAAAACTTGAATTGCCTGTATCATCTGAAAATGAAAAATAAGCGACGCGTTTAAAACATTGCCGATGATAGAATATTATTAAAGTATGATTGGTACTTACACTTGTGTGTTTGTGTGTGAATGGTGTGTGTGAGTCATTGCTTGTGGCGAATAACGTTTGTCAGCAGAAAATTAATAACATTTGTAAAAGTTAACAATATTTTGATACAGCAGCCTATGGTTATCGTTTGATTAAAATGTGTTCGGTAAAACAATGCTCAAAATACTTTCTTCTACCAGAAAGAATAGAACGTACCAAATTATCCAATTCTGGATTTGACGAAAATAAAGGCTTCTCCGATCGAATCTGAAATCAAATGTGTGAGTTTACAAGTTCAAGTTTGAGTGTCATAAAATTATTATTTTACTTTCATACTGACATAAAAATAACTGAACAAAGGATTTCACAAGTAAGCTACGTTTAGGCCTATCACACAACGCATGCACATTTTCTACATTTAATAACACAATTTCAAAACAAGCAGCCTAAGTTGGCAACATAGAAAAAGAATCAAACCTGTTTTGAAAAGACTGCTATATCCTCATTGAAAGACTCCGAGGAACATACATCGCCTCCAGCGACCCCAGTTTCTCTCGGTGTGCAAGTTGCTAATTCACATTTTTCAAAAATCAGTGCTAGAAGTGGGAAAAGGGGGTGCCTAAATGGAGAGATGGAGTCAATTGAGTTGACTGCAGGTTTGGAGGCGTTACAAGTCGGTACTCATTTAAATCCGTAGGTAGCCTGAAAAGTTGACATTGTTCTTTGTCCAAACTCACATTCTTGAATTGCCCTATTGTAAGGTATTCAAATACTTTTCTAAACTTAACTTAAACATGTTTCAGACCAATTCATCAAATCTGCTGTAGAAATGGGCCCATACTTGTCTGTTATTTTACATGCACAGTTTCAAGGAACAAACCAACTATTTTAACTTTAATTTTTTTTTTTTAATTGGCAAAGAACTGATAACGGGCCTCTATCTACAATTCACAAATTAATTAAACCAGCATAATCGAAAACAATCTGACATTCGAAATGGAAATGTCTAAGATAATTGGCTGTGGTTTATACTTTTAAAACTAGTGCAGGGGGGTAGGCTCATACAATACAACAACCGACAAGCAGGTCACGTGTTACAGCCTAAAGCCTAGGCTAGTTAATAGTACAGCTCAAAACGGCTCCATATTTCATGATATTTATGCCTGAATCAAATAGGCCTATATGAGACATTTACTACACAACAGTTTATAATTGCAATTGCAACTGCAGAGCAGTAGCATGAGTTTCCCCAAGTCTGAGAACTCATTGGACTCTCTCTAAAACGTCATCACTCCCATTTGTGGTTGTTAATGTCCCTTATGACCATACATTTTACTCCGGCAGTAAAGTAAACGTACCCGTAAATGGCATCTTTGTCTCTTTTTATAGCGTCGTTGACGGAGGAGCCCATACTGGGCGGTATGGCGTTGGCGTGTGTGGTGTGCGGGTACTGGTGGGAATGGAACTGAGGCCCGTGGTTCAAGTGAACCGCCTGCATGGACCGTGCCGCGTGAGGGTCCCCGTACATCGTAGAAGGAATCCCTACTCCGTCCATTCCATAATGGGGAAGGTCTTCATACTGAGTCAGAGACAAGGCAATATGAAAACCAATTTTGTGCTGATATTCCCAACTTTACGAAATAACAAGATAGGCCTATGTGTAGGCTATCACAAAAACAGGGGGGTATGAGATTGTTTTTTTAAAGTTCAAGTCTATGTTGGCCTCTGGAATTGTGCCACGTTTAAAATACAAGTGGCTAGTTGAATGATAATTAACAGTCTAAATAGTCTATTAATAGTCTATTAGAAAGACAAACGCAGTGCATTAAATAGGTTACGTGTTAATATGCAAACAGTAATGTGTGCCTATGGCGCAAATTGGATAAAACTCTGGAATGTAACTCCAATAAAAAACAATATAGACAACTAAATCAATGTCTGCCATTAAAACCTTTTTTTACAAGTCGTCCTGAACAACTTAGGCTTGATTCAAAAAGTTTATCGCCTGTCTAGTTTTTTTGCTATGAAGTCCTACAGATACAAAGAAAGGTAACTAAAATGGCTATTAAAATGGCAACGTATTATAACATATTACACAAGTTGATGAAAATGTATAAAGATGAGTAATATTACAGTAGAATATTGTCCTATACATACAAACAAAATAATAATGATGAAGAAAAAGGTTCATCATCAACAAGTAGGCTAGCACATAATACAGGCCTGCCGTTTATTTTAATAAGTCTATTGAGAACAGTTTTTGTGATTATCCTGTATAAGCCTATAAAGCTTACTTTCAAAATGTCAATTGATATAAATGTGTATCTTCCATCAAATTATCATCAGAATTGTAGAACATTACATGTATTTTTTATGCTATATGTTATTATAACAATAGCCTGTAGTATGCAGATTTGTATAGGCCAATTCCAGCAAAGATTTACAGTCAGCTTTTCATGCTATTGTGATCAAACCAAATAGCCTAATAATTTGCAGGAAGCTTATGATTTGTTTAATAGCAACTTTCTGGCCAATGCAAAGATGGAGGCATCGTTTACATTAGGATGAGTATCAAACCACTATGTCAAAGTCGTAGTTTAAATATAATTTGGCTTGAACGTCTGCTGTAAAAAAAAAAAGTATTAAAATGTAGCCACTCAATCATATATATATAGTTTGAATTAATAGCGTGTGGGTAGGCTTTTGGTTATTCAGTAGCATCTTTAAAAGTGAGGGTCCATAACAGCCCACTGCTGCCACATATTGAAAAATTATTTAGGTTATGTGATCTTTTTAAAATATAGCTTTATTTCAATTGTTTAAAGTTCTGTCAATACGCACCCGTTGCGCCATCGGCCTGTCACTCTATCCGATTCCCTCGGTCTCCAAATGTCTCCTACGAGGCCAGGGCTGAGGAAAAATAAACACCAAACTCCAAATGCAAGATTAAGAATCCCGTTTGCTTCTATCCAGAGAGAATGGTTGCCAGATCGTCAGCATAAGTCCTACAGACAATAACACACAGTAGTCGTGCCTTGGCTTTCTCCAGGACAACGTCCACAGGCAACACTACTACGGTCTGCACGACCGAAGACTGGCGTAAAATGCTCCTCTCAGGAAACGGTCGTCTCACTCCAACTGTCAATCAATATCGAGGTTGTCAAAAGGGCTTAATTAAAGATGACTCGTTGCGCGCTTCCCTTACTTAGATATTCATGTAGATATGTTCAAAAACAGTCCCCATCGTCTCCTCGATCACTTGCAACTCTACTGAAGGTTTCTTTGATGCAATACCAGCCAAGTGAGATCTGAAGAAGGAGGGGTGATATTTTCTGACTTAGTTTTTCTTAAAGGAGCCGTCGCCGTGTCGGTGTGTCTGTGGATCCTCGATGTGCAATTGACGCGCGCGCGTGTCTCTGTGTGCTGAGCAGGAGACAGGGAGTGGGGTTCAGCGTTGACCAATTTGTGGAAACCCGGAAGTGGTGGTGGCCATAACTGGTCACGTATTGGAATGAGCCACATCAAATGGGCAACCAGGTGCGGGGCGTTCAGAAACGGATACAATGCATAGCCTAACCCCAAATTATCTGATAACAAGCATGTTTTTACAATACACCGATAAAAATACATGGCTAAACTATGCTGATCTGCATAATGCATGCATAAAGTACACGGATATAGGGATCAAATGGTATGCTATTTGAAGGAAGAGCAGCCCATCATTTCAGTCAGACAGTGTGTCTCTCTGTTGTATGATGTCTTGTGCAATGTTAAAGAGCTGACATAAAACGGCTTCATTTGCAACTATACCTCAATGCAATAGAAATGTTTACGCTCCATTCTATAGGCTATTCTGATAGTTTCTGTTAAGTTTTAGTTTGAGTAATTGGGGACATGACCAATGTCTGATGGCAGCTGTAAAATAAATGACTAACAACACTTTATGGGTACAGAAAGTCACAGTTCAATTGCTTTTGGGGATGAAGTGAGAGAGCCGTCCGTAAGGTCACCTAACATTCAGCTAACTGTTCTTTTTATAGATCAAAAAGGATAGATACACATGGCTTGGCTTGATACACACCTAGATGAACACACATAGCCTAATGTATGCCTGCAAGTAAAGCTGTTTTGATTGAAGTTATATTGTGATTACAGCCATGGGCCTACTTTAGATTAATATGTGAAAAAAATGGAAAGAAAGAAGAGGTTTTAGTTTAGGACAGCCTGGTAACTACCGCAATCTGTGTACAATATGATAGTATGAAGTTGTAAGCCACAAAACAATGATTTATTTACAGTTTAGACACAATAAAAACATTCTTCAATGTACAGTTACTAATGTTTTGAAATACTGTGAATAGCAGCAACACAAGAAGCCTAATCTTTGTTTTGTATTCATTATGTTATTGTAGGCTGTAGTCTGACATTTAGCTTTGTAGCTCAGAAATAACAGGGACAATAATATTTCTCGAAATTTAACAGTTAGGCCTATTATTACTTCAGTGGAAACATACTTGACCTCTCCTTGTAAGCAGGCATGTCCAAAATGTAGGCTATTAGGATATAATTTATCAAGAAAAAGACAAAAGTTTGATCAGTTAGCATTAAATATATTAAAACTACGATATCTTACTCCTTGTCTCCCAAATCAACCATTATTGATTATATCACATTTTTTAATTTGTGGCATTATAAAGGTTTGCTACTCAGATCGATTACATTGCATAGTCAGGTCATTGGCCTAATTAAGACTAATTAAACATGTTTTTAAACACGTTTAATCATTTAGTGAGTTTAGTGAGAACCTGATCACTTGCGCCATCTAGCTTTTGGCAAGTGCAACATTATTACAATGTGGCTATCTCAAGCCTGCAAGTTGTAGTAAGGAACCAATAGTGTGTGCATTTGTCCATGAAGGAATCAGTTTTTGTCTGTTTAAAGTGTTCTATGGAGCATAACCCACAATACATCAGACCTTTGAATTGTATGGCAGGTCAGACTTTTTTATGTTTAGAATCAGAAATTAGCCTCAACATGTTTATTACACACATGACATCTACACATGACACACCATGACACCATGACATGCAAGCATAATGCTATGTATAGTACTATGACTGTATACATAAACTTATACAAACACCATCTCATTTTATGAAATAATTTTCTTACTATCCCGTAACGAGAAGAAAGCTAGCGAAAATAATGAACTTGAGATGAGAATATAATAATGAAGTGAGAATTTGACTAATTTCTCCAAGTCTAATGTTAACTCTTCCCAGTATCCACAGCTAGGATGACTGAGGTGCAGTGTCATCCAAGCTTGCGTTCTCATCCTTGTTTCCATTTCCACACGCACAAAACAATTCAGGTCTGCATGGAATGTGAAAAGAGCGGGGTAAGGAAGGACTACAGATAATGGTCACAGCTACAATTATCTCTGGCCTGGGCCAGAGTGACAGCTGAGCAGCCCCAGTATTTGTCCTGTTGTTGCCGTCTGCTGTTGCTGTTTTGGGGGGCAAATGGTCAATGTTTTTAAACGCGTCAACCGTCTGGTGGTCCCACCGCTCAAGAGCGCCCGGTCCCAACAGAAGCTCTTCTCCTGTCTACCCCCCAATGGTGGAATCAACTCCCCACTTCCATCAGAGACACTGTCTGTCTCCCCACCTTCAAGAAAAGACTCAAGACGCACTTGTTCCGGCAGTTCAGCGGCACTTAGGAATGATTGGCTGGACCTGATGTTAGTTTCCCCCAGGATCAAAATGACTCTAATTGAGAGACTTGTTGCTCCTGTTGGTTTGTTGTAGTTGTCAATTATTGTACTCCCTGTAAATTATTTTCTTGTTGCTTGATTTTTCCACAGGTACACTCTTGTACTTTTGAGATTCTTGCTGTTTAATTGTAACTTGTTTAACTACATGCTCTTATTGTTCTTCCCTTTGGGACTTATTTGGTTTCACAATGTATGCTTCATTTTTGGCTACCCGCAATGTTTGGGGCTATCTTGTTGTTAAGATCAGTGATCTATCACTTTTGTAAAACTCTCTCTTGGAAGTCGCTTTGGATAAAAGTGTCTGCTAAATACATAAATGTAATGTAAATATAAACCTCCAGTGAATGAGCTCTATTTTCTACGTTCATTTTCTAGTTTCTAAGTTTAAAGGGGAATACATATTTGATATGGACCTTTGATTTAGAACCAAAACATGTACACACACAAACTTCTATTGAGAAGGTTACGCAGTTGATCTGGCTTGTTTTTGTTTTTTTACTTGGAAACATGGGGGATGAATAACTGATTCTTTGTGATTCAGTCTGGATCATGCTTTACATAGATAAGACTTTGGCTCCATCTACTGCCCTGATGTAACTGCTGAGAGACTAACAATAAAGTTACTCATATGTTTTCTTTGCAATCTACATTTAATACCAATGTATTGTATTAACACATACAGTAGAAATAGTGCAGTCAATAAATATCATCACGTACAGTAAAGTAAATAGCCTAAACAAAACCGCCTTTTGCTGCTAAGAGAAAGCTGTGTAGTGTGATATGCCATATCATACATCATATTTTCCAAAGTTTTACATGTCATTTTTACATTCCTGTTTCAAATTATAAATTTCTAACAGCAATACTTTACAACGTGCAACATGCACGTTGGACATTACAAGCTGCACTGTCATTAGTATACCACTGGGGGTAGATATAAGACAGGAAATGGGTTTTGCTCAAGCCTTGCTTCGTTGTGAATGAAGTGTATGATTCAACTAATACAAAACATTTTAGGATATAAGATATAATAATTGAACTGATTTAATAAAAAAAAAATGTTTTACTCATAAGTCTAGCAGTAAGTCTAAACTGGAAATAAAAGAATGTGCTTGGTGTGCTCTTATGGTGTCTCTCTAGGCTAGATTGTAGCCTGACGTAAACTTTAAGTATTTGCTTGCTGTAGTGTCCAAATATTTTATTATAATGTAAAATGTTGCTTAATTCCAGTAGCTAGCTGCTGGATATGACGCTCCATATACTGCACAAACGACAGATGGAGATAAGGTCGGCTACCCTAAACTATCTAAAAACGGACAGATTAGGCTATACACGTAGTCTCTCACATTTTGAATCTTCGAAATCAAGATTTTTTTTAAAGTTGTGAAACCACTTTCACAAATATTAGTAGCCTAATTGTGAACCAGGTGGACCTACTTTAAATCCGAAACACCATGTCGACTAAATTGTAGTGCAGAGTACAACTAATGCAAGGACCATGTGAAAATGTAGTCACCTTAGATTTTCACTTGCTAAAAAGACATTGTCCAGATCACCCCTGGCCCATTGCTTGACTTGGACATCCCTGAAAATCCTCCACAGTCTGCAGTCCTTTGGGTCTGACGTCATCGCTTCCGCAACCCCCCCACTCCCCTCCACCTCCAGTGTCGGTGGCGTTGCTTCTGCCTACAGAATCCAACATGGAGTAACCAGAGATGGGGCTCGTACGGGGCCATCCTCACCGACATCAACGCACGATTATCAATTACCGCATTTCAGCACTGGACGCGGCGGGATTAAATCGGTGGAGCTATTCTAGGGGGATTTATGCGCTCCTGGATACCCGCGAATAATTTAGGCGAAGTACTGTGAAACGAAAGGGGGGGGGGGGGGGGGAACAAAAACAATCAACAAAAAACGGTAGGAAAACTCGATTGCCACAGCGTGTGAGAAAAGGTGTGCAGGACGAGGGAAAGTAAAAATGAAGACAACACACTATGTACCCGCTGTGGGATATTATTGTAGGTGAAACGAAAAAATGACAGAAGAAACACATCCAGACGAGTAAGTAGCCTACATAGATGCGGATAAATTGTCTTTAATCTTATTTATGCATGAGGTAACGTAAGTTTCCATGTGCTGGTGCTGCTTTTTTCAATCTCACTCGATTGGCATGGGGATAAGAAGTTCAACTTCCATGTTTTCCCCAAGTTGAAAATGCTTTGTTACAATGTAGCCCAATGTCTAGTGGACAGAGGCGCGGGGTGGCTGGGCCCCCTCGCACTCCCCACTGAACGACTAGGCTACTCTTGAGGTAGAGGGAGGGACGAGGGGGAGGGGTTGAATCGGAAACATTTTGTAAAGGGATTTGCGCTGAATAGTTTCTAAAATGTACCATATATCCTAGCGGGATTTAATGTGCTATTGTGATGGTCATGTTCCCAACAACTTTATATGGCGTGTGCTAAAAGATTTATTAGCACAAGCACGTAAAAGTAGACACAGTTTGCATTGTGACGTTGAGGGTTAGAAAGACTTTCTTTGTGGAGGACTGATATGCAATATCCGCCATTTCTTTTCGTGAATCGCTCTAATTTGCATACTGTCCTTCATTCATAAAAATACCAATGGCAGAGCCCGATGGGGGTGCGCGTGTCACTGGTTGAGTGACTAGGATCCGTAACCAAATCTTTCGAGGATATACATGAGTTTCAGTTTGACAGATTATCCTACCAGAATTTGTAGTGTAGTTTACCTGTCAAATGACTGCAGTCATCAAATGAAACACAGTTCCTACAATACATGTTTATACAGACACATACCTAAAGCCGTAAATTACTTATGGCATAAACACACCAAAGTAATAATATTAGCCATAGAAGTATTGACATAAACTCTTAAAAAAGAGTTTTGAGAGACACAAAAAATTATTGTGCCAAACCCCTTAAAATCAGTGATTGTAAATCACACTCCTAGAAATCTTAAAGTGAGAATCATATGCGATATGCATATTGTAGATTTGTAACACTAGTGCACAGATTGTGCAACAGGTTTGCCATTGATCATAACTTGATATCCCTTTTCCAATTCTATATCTTAGCAGAGAGATTTGACAATAGCCCATGAACTGAAGGATCAGGCTATCTTACTTTGATTTATTGTTCTGTTACACACCCCTGCAGGTAAACACATGACTCATATGATCATGTATAGGGAGATATAATAGTTTGGGCTTGTGAAATGTTTACTCAGAAAGTGGCTGGGGATTCCAACACATAACCGTTCACGGGAATTGAATAAGATGGAAAGGTGGGCACGTTGAATTGGAAAAATAACTCTTCTTACATGTGTGCACAAAAGGATATGTGGGATGCCTCAAGACCTCAAATTATATCACAAGTTTGAGTACCCTGCAGCAACATGGTAGAGTTACACAACAGAAGCCTTTGTGAATTCCACATACACACAGTCTAAAACTAAGACTGTTGCTATTCATCAGAGTGCAAATAAATTCAGCATTTAGTTTGCCCAAGCTAATCCTATTTTACAAAAGCAACCTGGTTTTAACCTAAGTTTTCTGACCCCTGGAATGTAAACCTTGGTTCTGAGTCCTGTCCCTGGCCTGGACAAACCCAGTGCTGTTTTGGTATAAAAAAGCAATGCTTGATTCACTTTTAACATACATTGGTCTTTGGAATTTTGGAACAGGTTTTTTGAAGGAGAGTTTTCCTCACCAGATACCCAAGAAACTACATTAAAACACACAAAGAAGAATAATGGAGTGGTTCCATCAATAGCAAGAGCAACCTCCTGGCACAGTCTGGACATAAAGAGAACCTGGGCTTCAAAACCATGGTAGAACTAAAGTTTGCATACAAAAGTCTCCTCTTGCAATGTTCCCCATTGGCACAGAAATGCATTCCATCTATGCCCCCCCCCCCTCCCAGGGCAGAAGGTGGGGCTGTGGAATGGGTAGTTGTATTGATCAGAGTAATGATGCCCCAGAACCAGCCAACCCTGAGCTGTCAATAGTTCCACAGAGGGGAAAAAATGGAAAATGACATTGAAAAAGGTCAACGTTACTGTCCTTGGCTTCCCAGCCTTGTTGCCCAGGATTGATTACGTATCAGCCCTCCTTTTTTTCAACCCGCCAGGGCTCAGCTGTTCTCAAAATCTTGCAAAGAGGAGGTGGTTGTATATTGTCGCTAAATAGGTAGCAGTTTGTCATGTTCTTAACTGCTACTTATGGTCCCAGCATCTGGAAAGACCATTGTTTTTCCCAGCTTCATGATCTGATAATTAGATTATCTTCCACACGTTTGTGAATCAAATGCCATTACAGTGTGCTATATTTAGCTTTTTGGCATCATACCTTTACAAAAACGACTGCCACTACTCAACTTTAAACCAGTACATTTAAAGCAGTTGTGACTACTAAATGACTCCAACCTCCTTGTCACTATACCTTTACATGTTTTTTGGTCCTTTGCCTGCATATCAATACCAACATCCATCTCCTACCATACATATTTATCTTGCAAAAGGGCTACCTTTTGAAGGTAAGTCACAGGGTAGAGTTGTCGTTGTATCTGATGCCCAAATGGCAACAGGACATGGCTAATGGAAGATGGATTTTCGTTACCCCAGCTCAATAGTGGCATCACACAGGTTCTGCATTCTGCCTCTCTATCGACTTTGCCACAGACCTGCTCACGTTTCAGATATCTGTCGACAAGGGACCGCATGCAAAACAGCCCACAAGGTCACCGAGTGCTTTTCCCCCACTTGTTTTGGTTGACTTGGTTAAGAGCACAGTTACTCACTTTGTGACAAGGGAGGAAACTCATTCAAATGTTTGGCAGAGGAGAAGCGAAACGCCATCTGCTCTAGCTCCCTGCTGAGATGGGGGAACTGAAATCCTACCATTTTGTACGGGGATGATGATGTCATGAGCACGTGTGGACTTTGCATGTGTTGTGCCGTTACTGTCAGTACAGACCACCTGAGGCTGCAGTGTGCTGGTCTTGGGTCTCAGGGGTAATGCTCAGCAGGGGACTTCCGGTTAGCGGGACCTCCTTGGTATTAGGTCAGCAGCACTGCAGTTACAGTAAGAGTGCCTCCATTTGTTTAATAGGTTTTCAATGGTTTGATGAGGATTAGTGATATTGAATCGCAAGAATGTTTTTGCACTCTCCTTCTTCACACCTACCAGAGGGAAATTGTTTCTGCCCAACAGTTTCTGAAAGACACCACCACCACAAACATCCTTCATCACACTAGCTCTATCATATCTTTAAGTGGGAGAGATTTGTGTTTGTACAAACTTTTGATAAAGCAAAAGTCCAGATAAAGTTTTTATTAGTATTCTGAGGGTGTGCTTTGGGGAATACAAAGGCAAAGTAACATTAGGGAACTCAACATATTCTGTATTTGCTTCCTACACAAACCACTTGGTGTAAGCCACTTGAGGCAATGCATTTAGATCTTTATCGGAATTACACTTTAGAGTATAAAGGTTACATTTTGGAGGCTCCTTTCCTTTAATACCAGCACCTCATAATGAATACAGCAGTCAAAGTTAACAAACAGCACTTTAGCAAGTCTTAATTGATATGCAATATATGAGATTTAATAAGTCACGGACGTACAGATTTTTCCTCACAAATGTGACGTCTTTAAATCCCAGCTATAAAATTTATATTTTGGAAAGTCGGTTTTGGCGGTCCAACAGGGATTCCTCCTCATTCTTTAGTAGTGTTGGCTGATGAGTGTCTGGTGTATATTAATAAAATGCATTACTGCACTCCATCTGAAATGTAACCACCAGGCATGTGGTCTGTAGCCACAGATTACATGCTTCTCATTTTCTATCCAATTTCAGCTGCCAGCCACACTGTGACATCTTTATTCTGAATTTAGTGTACCTTCCACATGAAGGTTCCCAGAGATATAAACAAGTGCATATATTCTTGCCTGCCATTTGGCTGGAGGCTTGCTACATCAATGTTAGATATTGAAATCATTTAGATAACAGGCCATGCATAAGCAATTTAAACATTATCATGGTGTTGAAATCATATTCCTTTCCTGTCTATTAAACTTATGAGTGTGGGTGACCCATTGCTCATTGACAGAGTATGCATTAGATGAATGACCAGTTTTGATAACCTGTGCAAGAGGGGGAAAAAGAGCTTTGGGGAAATTGATGAGCTGTCCTCAATAGGAGCTGCCAGTAAGGGGGCAAGAGTGAAAGAAAAGAAAAAAGAACTATTGATCACCTCTGCTCCTCTATTCTGAGCGAGGGATGACATCATCCCAGGCATTTCACACCTACCTGCGGGGTTGGGTTTGTACATTGTAAACCTTTGACCTTTATGAGCCTGACAAAGTTAGGACACCTAGCACACACACCCGATAAGAAAGAGCTGAGTAATATCCAACCCACATATTCTGACCTGTGTAAGCCCATCGTGAAAGCCTTGAATGTGCACCACACTCTCTCTGGTTATACAATACACACACCTTGCTGATAGACGGTTCCAGTTGGCTTGAATGGCATCTGGGCCGCGCGAGGCTCCCCGTGACTGAGAATAAGATGGAGGTTTTTCTGATTTCGCTAGCTTAGCTCAGCTCTCGGTCTCTGCGTCTGGCGGTAGTGATGGGGCTCAGGCCACGTTCTCCCCCCTTCTGAGGGATGGGGATGGGAGTGTGTGCTGTGTGCCACTGCAGGCTGCCGGCAAATGCGGAATGGCTGCCGGCCGATGACTCATGCTTCACACACACACACACACATACATACACTCATACACTCTCTCCCTCTCTCCCTCTCTTCCTCTCTCCCTCTCTCTATCTCTCTCTCTCTCTCTCTCTCTCTCTCTTTCAGACACACACACAAGCACCATCTGTTTGTCAAGGAGACTGAATCATACGGTTCGTGGGGAAGCACTTTGAGCAAACAGCCTGGAATCAGGCAGCGCTGCTTCAACCATGATCAGGATGATTGGGGTGTCGCGTCAACGCGTGCACAACGACGGTCTGTCGATGGAGACCATGAGGAATTTGTGACCGTGGCAAAGGGATGTAGGAGAGATGTCTGATTATAAAAGGCAAGCCTTTGCGTTACCTTTTTTTTTTTTTTTTTTTTGCTGCCTCTTCTTCAGTTTTTTTTTTCTTCACCATGTCTTCCTGTGTCAACACTGCAATGTCCTCCTTGCTCTCTCACTGTCTGTGTGGATGTTGCTGGAGGGGCTACTCCTCGTGACTGGCTTGGTTAGGATAAGGTTTTGTTTTGGCTGTGGCTGTGGATGAACAAGACGACCGAGGCAATGCCGCCTTTTACAGGCAACGGTTTAGGCGCCTATAAAGCTGTGTTCTCAGGGTCTTTCAATGTGTAATCATAGGTGAGTGCGTGCACTGGCACTCGGTCAGTATTATGAATCATCCATGTGTTGGTGTGTGTTCCGTAGATTCCATTGAAAATGGATCAATCATCCTGCTTGCAAAGGCAAGCGTTCAACATGTTTTTCCTTTACCAGTATTCGGTTTGCCTTGGCATGTAGTGTGCACGGGGTAGGGATTTTAGAACTGGTAGCCACATACATGCATTGTGTGTGTGTGTCAGTCATAGAGATGTGGGAGAGGGGTGACCTCTGCAGAGGGAGAGGAATTACTCTCCTATTTAGTAGGTCCTATCATGGCTGCCACATTCCAGGGGTGTCAACAAAACCCAAGCTTATCTTTCTCTGGGGTGGGTGGGTCGTGGAGTCATCCTTCATATGATTTTAAATGCTGCCTGTCGGGTTTTTCACAATAAATCGCCCCACTTACTGACACGTAGTACTAATGTGATATGTAATACTGCTGATTTGTACCTGTCTTTGCAGTTTGCAGGGTCTGTTTCTGGCTTTTTCCTGTTGTTCCCTCTTATGGCCTGGTTGCTTGTCTGTCAGATAGCGTGTGTATGTCTGTGTGTGATTGTGTGTGTGGGAGTGTTGTTGGAGGTGCACCATCCCTAATATACTTTTTTTTTTTCAAAGCCAGATGGCCAGTTTACCATGTTAAAAAGCCAAGGACACCCTAGATTTTTCAATCTGTCATTGGTTGGAAACATTTTGATAAAATGGTTAACCTGGTATAGTGAATTACCCACCACTAAATACTCTTGTGCATTAGGGTGCAGTATTGTTGGTGTTTATTTTAACGACTATACAAATCAAATGTTGGGTTATGATGGCATATCATTTCTTTGTGGAAGGTCCCTTTTGAAGGAATATTTGAAAAGACTAGAAATCTTTTTTTTCTATTTAACATTTACAGTTATTCATTTAGCAGACGCTTTTATCCGAAGCAACTTTCAAGAGAGAGCTTTACAAAAGTGCATAAGTCACTGATCATAACACAGAGATATCCCCAAACATTGCGGGTAGCCAAACATGAAGCATACATTGTGAAAAAAACAAGTGCCAAACATCTTGTGAGATGCTGCATCTGGAAGAGCTGACGTTTTGTACCTCACTGCCAAACTTCTCAGTGCTTTCGTATCAAACACTATCCTAGAAAACTCCAACACGGCCTATGATGTAGGTTAGTTCATTTTATGGACTGTTTTAATTAGTGCTAGTTTGTGTCCATTGGAAGATGGCAGAAGGTGAGGGGGTGATGCAGGGAATGTTCACAGTCCATTTTCATAGCACAGATGTACAGTTGACTCATAACCCAAATCTTTGTTCTTTTCTTTTTTTGGGGTTCACAAAGTTCTTCCATCTTGCAGCCTTATGCTAAAAAGTAAATTCCATTTGCATCCACCATTTTGTTTTTAGTACTTTGTACTTTGTTTACAATGCATAGCAGGTTCATTGTTGTGGCCACCCTTTATGTTACATGGGATGAATGATGGGAACGTTTCTTACTGTAGTGTCTGTGCTTTCCATAACAAGTATTAACATCAACAAGCATTTATCACTAGATTCACTCGTGAAAAAGCAACATTATCTGTCATTCCAAGTTGTATCATGCTGATTCAAATTGTGTCTACCTTCAGTACCTCTAGGCAATAACCTAGACGGGAGAAGTCAAGACTTTGCTCTTACATGAGATGTTTCATTCTATGCTAACAAACGTATAGCGCCCGTACCCCCGTCATTTGTTCACCAAACAAGCTTAGTGACTGACTTTGCCACTGTTCTATCTATCTCTCGTTGCAGTGACAGCTACATTGTGCGAGTTAAAGCGGTGGTCATGACCCGGGACGACTCGAGTGGCGGCTGGCTGGCCCAGGACGGCGGTTGCCTCAGCAGGGTGGGCGTCTGCAAGGTGCTGTCGTCGGAGCTGCTTGGCCGGAGCAGCTTCCTCATCTATGGCGAGCGCCTTAAAGACAAACAGGTGAGGCCTGCAGACTGCGTTGACGAACAGACGGATCGCTTCCCAGCTGAATGAGAGAGCCCAAATTTGTTTGCGGCCGTGAGAACGGAATAATTTGTTGAATGTACAGACTTTGACAATGAATTTAGGTCAGATGTCCCCCTTCCGTTGACTCCTATAGCTTTTCCTCTTCTCTTTTGTCTGATAGTCATTTTCCTGTGATGTGTGTCATCTCCTGTGTCTTCTCTCCTTGGGCTTTGAAGTTAGTTTATCTGAGGGGGCTGCGCTTAACCTCCATGTCCTCTGCATCCATTTCCTCCCAGGTGATTCTGGAATGCTTCCTGAAAAAGGATTTGCTCTACACCAAGGCCACACCCACGTTCCACCACTGGAAGGTGGACAACAAGAAGTGCGGCCTTACGTTCCAGAGCCCGGCCGATGCCCGGGCCTTTGACCGTGGTGTAAGGAAGGCAATGGAGGACCTGACGGAAGGTAAGGGTGTGGGGTGATAAGACATTTTAGGTCAAGGGTTGCTCTCCAACAATGTCAATATGACTATCTGTTGTCCTCTGGTCCATTGCTAGTTGGAAACAAGTATTTAAAATGTTACCATTTTACCTCAAGATACCTTTTTATAATGGCCATGGTAGTGAAAGAGCCAAACTGAAACGGTGAGACAGATGTTGTTGTATATGCAATTTCTTTGGTTCCCCAGGATCCACCACCTCTTCTTCAACAATTCAGAATGAGGCGGAATTGGGCGACGACGATGTGTTCACTGTGAGTCTCTTCCATTTTTTCCTAATTTCTCATTTTCGGTCAGAGCTGTAGATGGTCTTTTATTGTGTCTGGGAGAATCCGCAGTTTGTTTTAGGGGTCTGGGATGATTTACCTATAGAGATGCATTAACCATTTATGGTCGTTGCTGTCTTTCTGCATCAGGTGACATGTTGGAGCTCATGTTTTTTGCCCACCTTTGCCCTGTCCAGGTTCAGCATTGTTTTTCTTTTATTCTTTCACTGATAGTCTTGTGTTCTCCTATTTGAAGTGCGTGTGAATGCATCCTCAAAAGTGAAGTCGGTAGTGGTTATTTTAGTTTTGAGGCCCTTGCCTGTTTGGGAATGAAACAGCTCTTTGTTTTTGAGCAGAGATGGCTGATATAATAGTAACAGGCGGCGGTGGGGGCGACTGGGGTATGAGAAGGGAAGGGGGGGGGGGGGTGTATCCTGTAGTGTTTTGACCAGACTCTTCTCTCTCCACTGCTTGGCATTTGGTTTTGTCGCCGTCACAGGAGATGAGGAGCAGCAGGCGGGGGTCGCAAGGTCTCTTCCTGCACCCCCCCCCCCCCTCCCATCTCTGGCTCCCCAACACCACCCCCTGTAAAACTATCATTAGCAGCTGCTTCCTAGCAAACTGCCTCTGTGATTTAACACCGGGGGGAAAGGGGAGGGGGGGGTGAAAGAAAGAGAGAGAAGGGAAAGCCTTGTGTTGTCTCTCATTCTATCCCAGTTCAGTCTGGAAGTGCTGTCTGTGGGGTTTGGCCATGGTTTGAGCAGAGAGGGTTTGGTGTGTGAGTGTGTGTATGTCTGATGCTTCTTTCAGCTGTGTTTTGACTCCTACCATGGTGGATTTCTGCAGATGGTAGTTCTTGTTAGCCAGCGATTGGATATAGACAGAGCATGTTTTAATGTAATCTGTTTCAGAGCTACAGCTGTAGTTAGGCAGTAATGCCACAAATTGTTCAGCTGATGGACTCCACAAAGTGTGCAAGCTAGAGGAAAGAAATGGCCTAGTGTTTTGTTTCTTGCTACGTTTGCTTTTGGATAATAATTGACACTACAGCTAAAATGGCCACCAATTACCTCACCTGAGAGAGGATCATTTCATTACTACACTTTGGAGCCTTTGGGACGTCATTTTGTCACACTCACACACACGGCACCACACAGATATTCGAAGGTGCTAATTTAAGTGGGTCAATTAAAAACTCAGTGGTATCCAAATCTAAAGCTGCGGTTACACATGTGCTTACCTTTAAGCCAGTCCTAACCATCTACTGGTTTGGTACTTCTATAGACTTAAGTTTCTGCCCAGTGAAATTGTCCCTCCCCTTCCTACCCACCAATATGTTTACCAAAGGCAGTCACCAACTTCAACCAATCATTTGCCCATACTTTCCTTCTGCAACGGTTTCACTGCCTTCCCTTTGACAAGGTAAGCACAGACGATTCGCTTTCCATCGGCAAACCAGATACATCTGTCCGGCACAGTGAACAAGGGGGTTACATTCCTCTACATTCTCCATTTCTGCAACTGTGCCGAGTATTGCTGTTACATCACACTTTTGAATAGGCCTAATTTCCCAGGGAGGAGAGGAGAGACGTACATGAGTCATAGTGGTGCATCCGCAGTGTGGAGCCTGAGCCTGGCAGCCTCCGAACCACTGCTACATGACCCACTGTACTCACTCAGCCCACACAAGCGCTAGCTAGCGAACATGCTAACACTTAACTTTGAAGTGCCTTGGCCCGGGAAGAGCAAAGCACTGTAGATCCTGCGGTATTGCAGAAGACTCGGCATGTGATGAGAATTTGTAACCAGCCTCGACGCTACCAGGAACCACAATGCTGGAAGAACTTACTTCAGTTCTCATCTTGTCGTTGCTAATTGTTTTTTTGCGTGGGGTTCAGATGTTTTGTTATAATCAGAACCATCGTGATGTGATGGCGAGATGCCTTGAGTGAAGTAATTCTGAGACAGATTGAGCCTAGTGGATGATGGATGTGTTGTAAATGTCTGGTTGGAAGCCATTGCTCAACTATGTTGCAGAAAAGACTGAAAATCTAAACAGAGGGAAAACTATAATACCTTATTGTCTCAAGTACCCCATGACTTAAAGCTGCAGCAGGTAATATTATCTAGAATAAATTCAAATATGAGAATCAGCCCCCGCAACTCTTACTGAACTTCCACACTTTCCTTCAGCTCGAGTGTGATTGACAGTGGTTTCATAACATAAACCAAGGAATAAAAGCTGCCTCACAGAAGGTGATAAGCTGGAACAGGATTGCTGGGATGTAATTGGCTGGATAGTAGCCGTCCGCTCTGAAAATGAGAAATGGACATTCCACTGACACTGAGCTGTCTGTGTTGCTAAACAACTCTTAAGAGGGCCTAGTTTGCTTACACAACATGTTGATAGGGGACACTTTTTTTTTTTTTTACCTTTTTTACCTTTAAAGATACCAGAGTGAGTGTGGCGTTTCAATACAACTCTAATAAAATATCATACATTTCCCTTCTACGGACTGTGAAGGCCTTCCACTGTAACTCATGTGTTACCTACATCCTAAATCTGATGGGAAGCCCAGGTCTCGCACTCGTTTCCCTTTTAGGTTCTTTTTTTTTACCCTCCCTACCCCTCTGATGGCGATGGCTTCAAAGAGAGAGAGAGAAAAAAAGGCCTAGCGTGTCGTTTCCACAGGATGTCCAGGCCGGGGGAAGAGGGCCGTCAGTAATCTGTCACTGCCTGCCTGTTTACATAGCTGGCCCTACTTAGAAAAAGGCAGGTCTGCTCAGGGGAACGTGGCTAATTCCCCTCTGTTGCTGATCTCTCACTCGCTCGCTCCCTCTCTCTTTTATTTTGGAGCCGAGCTGCATTCCCTTATGGGCCTCTGAGGCAGCCTGGAACGGGGGTGGGGGGTCACTTGTAGGAGATAGGATCCATCTTTGGGAAGAGGGAAAAAATGCCAGAGGGACACATCCCAAGCCCAGAGGAGGAAGACCGAGGACAAATGGACAAGTGACCTTTACCCTCATCCACCCACCCCAAGGAGCTAGAACAATATTAGTCAAGAGTAAATAAGGCACTCCCTGGGATGATGCAATACTTCCTCTTCTTTGGAAGGTCCTCGGTGACTTGGGGAAATTTGGACCGATTCTTGGAATGACTCCTTACGATTTTGACTATGGGGTGTAGAATGGGACAAGGGAAGGAGTGGGGGTTTTGATAAGAGAGACGCTTTAAAAACCTCCCCCCTCGCACCTTCAAGGAGGTGCCTGGTCCTACCTTTTGCGTATTGGGGTCAGTGTGAATGGGCTGGTGAGCGGACTGTGTGTCCATCGTATGTGTGGATGGGGCCAGGAGGTAGTTTTAGAATCGGCAGCTGCTGCGAGTTCCATTCCTGTGTCTGGTCTGGTCTGGAGGCTAAATTGATAATTAGCTCAGCCACAAATATACCCCCACCCCCAAACTACCCAGCCACAGCAATCATACTCAGAACAGGATCACACTCATGCACAAATATATCCCTTATGCATGCATTTAAGGACACACATACACACACACACACCACCCTAGCCTTTTGGCTATTTCCTGTGTTGGAGGGCAAAGTGAATAGTTCTGGGGCTCTGTGTCTGTGTGTGCATGCTGTGTGTATGTGTGTGTGTGTGCTGGGGCAATGGTGGCGTTACTCTGTAATTATCTCAATGGCACCCCCCCCTCCCCTCCGCCCGCTCCCCACCAGATGCAGCCCCCGCTGCCTTTATCTCCAGCCTTAATTCCCTTCCATTCACTTCCCAAGCCCAGCGATGATGAAAATCTCCAAACACTGCTGAGGTATGCCTTTGAAATCCGAGGCGCGTTACACATCTTCCCCAATCAACACGCCTGGTGGACTTCCGTGGCTTTTGTGATGAACATGGGCAATTTAGCCTATTTGCATTCCTTTCGCCTCGTGCTATTAGGAGTTCTCTGGAGCATTGCATTTTCCCTCTGCCCATCCCCCCCCCCCCCACTCCCCCCGTTCTCAAAGCCTGCTGTGGAGTAAATATCTGAACGGGTCTGTGTTTGTAATCATCTCCATCAGACAGGGGCCCCAGCTAGCCTCAGAAGCACTTTTTTTCCCCCTTTCTTCTCCATCCTTAACCAAGCTCTTGGCAGTGTGCAACGGAGAGACGCCGTTTTTATTTTAGGCCTCTATAACTTAAGGCCGTCCAATCCGCTGGCGTCCAACTCTCTTATGGCCCATCTTATGAGAACGCGACGTGGAGGCATCGAGGGGCTGCCTTCTACCACTGGTGTGTAACGCAGCCCATGGGCAGCGCACTCTTTGGAAAGTGCAGTGTTGTGGTGAGGCAGAGTTAGCTCTACAAAGTCACCCCCCACCCCCCTCCCCAACACGCACACACTCGCAAACACACATGAAAGCGGTGCCCCGCGTCGGCACCGCTGGTGACGCAATCGACCGCACTTCTGGTCTCGTTCGCCGCTCGAAGGCTGAAAGTCGTAAGCTTAGCTGGAATTCATTTAACCTACCCTCAATAAAGGAAACTTCAGAAAGTTTTTTTTTTACCACTCTTTTGTCCTTGAAGGCATTCTATTATTTTTAGTTTTTGCTTGAGCGTTGGTTAATTGCATACAGGAGTAGGGGTATTTGAATCGTTGCCATACCATGCCATACCTTAGTCACGGCCCATTGAGTGCGTTCCGTAAGCAGGTTGGTCTTTGTATTACAAAGCCCAATGGAAGGTAGGATCTCATCCCCATTGGGGTGAAGAGATCTCACAATCTTCCATGTTCCTGGAAAAAGCATTGCTCACCTCAATGCATCTTTTTACATAGTCTTGTCTGCCTGTATTCAACGGCGACCGGTAATAACATTGTTATCACATCAAAACGGTCAGTAGAGTTTCAGGGCCCAATTTATGTTCAGACTACCATAGTGTCAGTAGTTGATTAACTCTACCAGTGTGCTTTTGGTATCTTGAAAACACTTTAGTCCGGTGAGTGTGTACCTAAATTTTATGGAACGAATCGTGACCAGCAAGAGCTGAATAAGGGAAATTCAAGTTGCTCGTTTTCTAGCAGAGATTGGTTTCCCCAATGCAGTCTTCAATGAAAGCGGTGACACAGTTTTGAAGTGGGTCCTCTGTTTTGTCTCCTCCAGAATGCCACTGACAGCTCCTCCAACTCGTCCCAGAAGAAGGAGCCTCCCATGCAGACCCTGGCACCGCCCAGCTTCTGTGAGCCCCGTAGGCACCAATGCATCCTGGGACATTTCTACGACCAGCACAGACCACAGGACCACTACTTTCTAGATCAGGCAAGTGCCTTGAAGGAAATAAACAGACAATATTCTGGGGACGACCGATCCCAGTGTCACTGTTTAGGGCGCGTGTTGAAATACTCATGTTTTGATTTGATCCGACCTCCACAGCCCATGTTCACTCGTCACGTCAGCTTCCAAGAGGAGGAGGAGATCGTCCGCATCAACCCCCGCGAGCGCACCTGGCTGACGGGCTACGAGGACTACCGGCACGCCACCGCCACACGCGACAAGCTCATCCAGCCAGAGGACGCCTACGTGCACTTTGCGAAAAGCGAGGCGCCCAAACACGACTACACCTACCCCTACCCCCTGGGCTGCGACCCGCAGCACGTCCGCGACGCCAAGTCTGGCTGCGTGGACCGCACCGGCAACCCGAGGGCGGTGGTAACGGCCCAGCCCCGCGCCCTGCAGCCCAAGGGGAAGCGGCGGAAGGAGGACGGCGAGCGCTCGCGCTGCGTCTACTGCCGGGACATGTTCAACCACGAGGAGAACGGGCGCGGGCGCTGCCAGGAGGCGCCCGATCCCATCCAGACATGCATCCACAGGGTCAGCTTCATGTGGTGTGCAGACAGCCTCCTCTACCACTGTATGTCGGACCCGGAGGGCGACTACTCGGACCCGTGCTCGTGCGACACCAGCGACGAGCGCTTCTGCCTCCGCTGGTTGGCGCTGGTGGGGCTGTCGCTGCTGGCCCCATGCATGTGCTGCTACGGCCCCCTGCGCGCCTGCTACCGCTGCGGGGTGGCGTGCCACTGCTGCGGTGGCAAGCACAAAGCTGTCGGTTGAGGCCCGGCCTCGCTCCAGTTGGTGATCGGGATAGGGCAGAGGGAGCAAAGACTCAAGGGAGGCACCGGAAGAGGGGGGCCCTCCATGCTTTTGTTTTTCCGTATTTTTTGTTGTTGTTGTTGTTTCGTCTTCTCGCCAAATTCCAGATGGGAAAACAATTGGCTCATCAAGTTATTTTCTAAATGGACGTTTTCCTTTCGGTGGAAAGAAAGAAGAAGGAAAAAAAAGGTTCCCATTGTTATTTTTAGTTTGTTTTTGTTTTGTGTCCTTGTGCTATAGGGGTACCCTACGGCTTCCACGTCTTGCATTACAAAGACTAAAACAATGAATATTCATTTATATATAAATATATATAAACAGGTACTTTATATTTTTACACTCATGTGTTTTAGAAGGCTTGAATATTTCTTTTTCTCAGTGTTGCGTGAGGTCAGAGTAAGCGTTTTTTGACGGACGCTCTGCTTTCCCTCACCATGGCTTACCAATCGAAGATCAAGCTGGTTCCTTCATGTTAATAGAGGCACTTAAATCAACTGTGATCATGCCCCTCTCCCTATCCCCCCCCCCCCCCGCCACCTGTCAGCCAATGAAACAAAAGAAAGGAAAACTTTAACTGACCTCAGACCAGAGTTTTTTAATCAGGGTTCAATGACCCTGACCAAAAATATTTTATAAATTCTCTTAATCGCAGATAAATGGGAAGGCGAGGTTCAATGTATACAAAGCTGCTTGATAAATCAATCAGAACAAAGAACACAAAAACAACATGAAGTGATACTTGAGGATTGGATAAGGAAATACTGCTTCAGACACTTCATCTTTAGGGTAGTAGAGTGAGTGTGTTAGTGTGTGTGTGTGTGTGTGTGTGCATTGCACATGTGTGAGAATCAGTGTCACATGCATACACTTGCATGTGCAAGTATATGTGTTACTTCCTGTCTGTGAAAAAAGAATGAAAAGAGGATGGGCAACAATGTATCTCAAAATACTATTGTTGTGACTTTTACGAAAGCCAAAACTTCAAAATGAGGTACAGCAATTATGTATAGAATATAGCTATTCAGTGACTTAAGGAGAGAGAAAAAAAAAATTCAATCAACCTTTGTTTTTTACAATGTAGGAAAAGAAGCAAGGTGACTTTTTCAAATTTGGTTAATGTAATGTTTTACATGTTTAATATTCTTTGAAATAGTTTTATTTATCTCCTTGCTAAATTGAGACACCAGCCTAAGGGACGGAGGAATTATTGTGAGTCAAGTGTCCCGTTGTAAACACAGCCAGGAGGAAACTAAGAGATTTTGTCGCATTTGAGATGGATGTCGTCCACTCTACAGTGTCAATGGTGCTTTTGCATTTATTTAATTTTGTTTGTCTTTCAAAGGATACTCGACCACGCTAACTATCAGGGAATTGCTATTAAACTTCAGTCAACTTAAGCTTGAGAGAAACCAACACTGGTTGCTCAGCTCCCTCCCCCCATTCCTTAAAGAACAAAAGTGTCGATAAAGAGTGCCCCAAAGTGCCAGCCCCATTCAGGCTTAGAATTTAAGTTTTGGACACAAGGGATCCAGTGAAAGTGTCCCAGGGCCAGTACTTGGAGGCTCTCTGTTTGCACTGAAAAAAAGTGGTTCATCCATGTCTACAGTTTTATTACCTTCAACCCCATCATGTTTTCTTTGTCTCATTATTACATTACAACTTGTTGCAGGAGGAGCCTGATGTTTGTCCAATGAAGTCATCAGTCAGGAAGACGGTGGCACAAATGTATGCTTGAATCGACATAATGCTTCTTCTAAGACATGTATGCATGTGCGTGTGTAAGTTCCTGTGCGATTGGAAAGTGTGCATGTATGTTTAGCGAAAACAAAAACCAGCCTCAAATTGATACCACCCTGTAACCTTACCCTTAATGGGAGGAACCTTTAAGGTATATCTTTCTCTGTAAAAAGCACAACACTAATCAGAAGAAAAAAAAACGTATGAATAATGCGCAAATTGCTGTGAAGTGCCCGATCTTGATTTGCATTCAGTGTGGTAGACAGACATCTCTGTACTGTATATTGCAGCCATAGGTAAACTGATCATAACCATCCACCTACCAAGCTATGTCTGCAATTGTATGGGTTGTGTGACTAAAGTTGCGGGGTCTGTATTAAAAGCTGTTGTTGTGTCCATGTCTTTGTCTTTCCGTCCCCACCCCCACCACCTTCTCTCCCCCATCTCTCTACTGTATGTTCCTGTTTGTCAAGCTTCGCAATACTGTTGCCATTCATTGTAGAGAAGATCCAAGTTTTATTTTTCTATCTGTGGTAAGAAAAGTTAACCAAAAGCAGTTTGTCTGTTTGGTGCAGTGTCTAGCTCCTGCACACATTTAACTATTAAAGGAAAGTGCCTGAAGCATCCTCTTCATTTATGTCCTCATGTATACTTCAAAATAATAATTACCATGTAAAAAAAACTGTTGAATGGATTGGTTTCTCAGTTTTTCTTGTTTGTTTGTTTTTTTACAATATGCATTTTTACCTCTGTAAAAAAGCAAAAAATATATATCAAGTGTATTATGTACATTTTAAGTTCTATTTTTTTATTGTTCCTAAAATGACGAACGCGACTCTTGCTTTTAAAAACAAAAAATTAGAAAAGAGACATTGAGATCTGTACAAATCCCAATACATCATATGGAAACTAACCAAAGCATGGCTTGGATAATGCGTACTTTCCACTGTACTGTGTATGTGCAATTGTGAGTTTTTATACCCATGTCCTCATTTTCGCTGACAAGGGTTTAAGATAAACCACACAGGAGCTTCTCAAACATATAGGTTTGTGGCTTTCATAAAGAACTTTTGGTCTTGGCTGTAGGCATGACTCCCAATGTAGTAAGCTAGTTTCCCAGCCCTCCTTTTTGTGAGAGAGGAGGGGGGAGAGGGGGGGGGGCGGTTTGGGTGCTGATCGACCTTGTGCTGCTCGCTCCCCGCTTCATCCTTCTGTAAAAGGGTAATCCATACATGGGGCAGGGCATGGCCTACAGGGTTGTGTGTGTGTTCTCTGTACACCCGTGTGTGTGAGAGTGAGAGAGAGAGACAGAGAGAGAGAAGCCAGATCCTGTCTTTGCTCCAGAGACTTTTTTCCCCCTTATCTGTCAAGACTGAAATATGTGTTGGGAGCTAGAAGGGGTTCATGGGGCCGTAATAGTGCAAGCAGCCCGAAAATCTATGGAAGACACAAGGTTATTTTGCTGGTTATGAGTCTGGATATGCATATTGAAGAGAGGAAAAAAATAATGCCCCTTAAGGGCCTGGGCGTCTGTGGAAATGAGGAACTGCAAATAGTATCAAACTACAAAACATGTGCAAACATTTAAGGCATACTTTCGTCTAATGAGGTCACTTATTTCTTTCCCCTTCTTTGAATAGGGGTTTGAAGAAAGGGAAACCAACACTAATACTGTTGCTTCCCACAGACAAGTAGACCTACTCTATGGCAAGTGTTGATTTGGTTGAGTGTTCAAGGAAAGCAGTCAACAGGTATTTAATGTGTCAGATAATCTTAAATTAAATGCATGAAACAAAAAACTATAGTTATATGTTCCGGCGTATTCATGAAACCCAAATCCAAAATGTATAGCACCTTTTTTTTCTTTTACATTTAG
Source organism: Hypomesus transpacificus (assembly GCF_021917145.1). Taxonomy (NCBI): domain Eukaryota; kingdom Metazoa; phylum Chordata; class Actinopteri; order Osmeriformes; family Osmeridae; genus Hypomesus; species Hypomesus transpacificus. Next base: position 4,685,586 of record NC_061080.1, read on the forward strand.
CTACATTTGAGTCATTTAGCAGACGCTAAATGCTCTTATCCAGAGCGACTTACAGTAAGCACAGAGACATCCTCCCGAGGCAAGTAGGGTGAAGTGCCTTGCCCAAAGACACAACATCATTTTGCACAGCCAGGAATCAAACCGGCAACCTTCTGATTAATAGCCCAACTCCTTAACACATGGACCTGGACACATGACCTCCACCTCGACACAAAGAACGTCATCTGGCGTGTAAGTGAAATTGCCAGTGGGAATTCGTTCCATAGGGTCTTCAAGCCTGATGACTTTCGCTGTCTGCTGACGGTACTCCTCCCAAGTCAGGTAAAACACAATTCAGCAGTGCTCTCATTAATCCTACTAAGTCAACTGCAAGTTTGATGTAAAGCTACACCATAACAGTCAGTTTACAGGTGGAAACATGCCTTGTTAGACAAGTAAATCTGCTTCTTACAAGGCCAAAATGCATACATTTCTGTATCATTAATGAATTCCCCAGAGGGTTCATGTTAGTTTATCTTCCAAACATGAATCAACCCCAAATGAAGACGACAGACCTGCAACAATATCATAGGTGTATTTTGATCCTCAGTGACAATAACAGTATCCCTAACAAGTATAAGGCGTAGGTGTCGCCATCGGTTTAGTAAATCTTGATACTTCCTGTCAGTGAACAATCCCCCCTCCCCCCTCGTGGACCCATCCTTCCACCGGTGTTCACCGCTGGAGCCAAAATGGTGGCCACACCCCTGGCTCCAGTCCCATCCCCTCCATGCTTGCCAGGGAGCGCCAAGCTTTATTTGTGTACCGTTTCCTCATTGGTGGGAACATTGCAGGACACGCATCAGGATGTTATTGAGCGCATAAGACAACAGAGACAGGGGCTCTGCTTCCTCCAATGGGTGGGGGGCAATAGGAGGGTTCCCACACTGTGCAGGAGGAAAGAGACGAGTGCGGTGGCATTGTCTCCAGCAGCGCCTTGTTTGTTTATCACCCGTCTCTGGCAGTCAAGTCACAGACATGGAGACTGGCCTTCGAATAAATAGACTCCTCTTGATAATTCAATATTTATGGGTTGTTTGGAAATGTTTTGGGATCATCCCACTCGGGAATCCGATGGAATGATTTTGGTTATGGAAAGGGATTATGATTATGGGAGAAGACTCAGTCTTCCCCAAGGAGGGGGAAGACCCCCTCCTTGAGTCACCACCTTACCGCGGTGGAGGGGTTTGCGTGTCCTAGTGATCCTGGAAGCTATGTTGTCGGGGGCTTCATGCCCCTGGTAGGGTCACCCAAGGCAAACAGGTTCCAGGTGAAAGACCAGACAAAGAGTGGCTCAAAAAACCAACCATGAAGAAATACAACAATGGTTCTCAGTTGCCCCTGCCCGGAAGCGGGTCACCGGGGCCCCCCCCTGGAGCCAGGCCCGGGGGTGGGGCTCGATGGCGAGCGCCTGGTGGCCGGGCCTTTTCCCATGGGGCCCGGTCGGGCACAGCCCGAAGAGACAACGTGGGACCCTCTTCCAGTGGGCTCACCATCCGCAGGAGGGGTCATGGGGGTCGGGTGCAGTGTGAGACGGGCGGCGGCCGAAGGCGGGGGCCTTGGCGGTCCGATCCTCGGCTGCAAAAGTTAGCTTTAGGGACGTGGAACGTCACCTCGCTGGCGGGAAAGGAGCCTGAGCTGGTGCGCGAGGTAGAGAGTTTCCGGCTAGATATAGTCGGCCTCGCCTCGACGCACAGCGTGGGCTCCGGAACCAGTCTCCTTGAGAGGGGCTGGACTCTCTTCCACTCTGGAGTTGCCCTTGGTGAGAGGCGTCGAGCTGGGGTGGGAATACTGGTTTCCCCTCGGTTCGGCGCCTGTACATTGGGGTTCACCCCGGTGGACGAGAGGGTAGCCTCCCTCCGCCTTCGGGTGGGGGGACGGGTCCTCACTGTCGTTTGTGCTTATGCACCAAACGGCAGCTCAGAGTACCCACCCTTTTTGGAGTCTCTGGGGGGGGTGCTGGAAAGCGCTCCTCCTGGGGATTCCCTCGTCCTCCTGGGGGACTTCAATGCTCATGTGGGCAATGACAGTGAGACCTGGAGGGGCGTGATTGGGAGGAACGGCCCCCCCGATCTGAACCCGAGTGGTGTTTTGTTGTTGGACTTCTGTGCTAGACACGGTTTGTCCATAACGAACACCATGTTCAAGCATAAGGGTGTCCATATGTGCACCTGGCACCAGGACACCCGAGGTCTCAGTTCGATGATCGACTTTGTAGTCGTGTCATCGGACTTGGGGCCGCATGTCTTGGACACTCGGGTGAGGAGAGGGGCGGAGCTGTCAACTGATCACCACCTGGTGGTGAGTTGGCTTCGATGGTGGGGGAGGACGCCGGTCAGGCCTGGCAGGCCCAAACGTAATGTGAGGGTCTGCTGGGAACGTCTGGCGGAACCCTCTGTCAGAAGGAGCTTCAACTCCCACCTCCGGGAGAGCTTCGATCATGTCTCGGGGGGGGCCGGGGACATTGAGTCCGAATGGGCCATGTTCCGGGCCTCCATTGTTGAAGCGGCTGACCGGAGCTGCGGCCGCAGGGCGGTCGGTGCATGTCGCGGCGGTAACCCTCGGACCCGGTGGTGGACTCCGGAGGTGAGGGATGCCGTCAAGCTGAAGAAGGAGGCCTATCGGACTTTATTGGCTGGTAGGACTCCAGAGGCAGCTGATGTGTACCGGCAGGCCAAGCGGAACGCGGCTTTGGCGGTCGCGGAGGCAAAAACCCGGGCATGGGAGGAGTTCGGCGAGGCCATGGAGAATGACTTCCGAACGGCTTCAAAAAGGTTCTGGACCACCATCCGGCGGCTCAGGAGGGGGAAGCAGTGCTCTGTCAACACTGTATACGGTGGGGATGGTGCGCTGCTGACCTCGACGGGGGACGTCCTGGATCGGTGGAAGGAATACTTCGAAGACCTCCTTAATTCCACCAACACGCTTTCCGACGTGGAGGCAGAGTCTGGGGACATCGGGGGGGGCCCTTCTATCTCTGGGGCTGAGGTCGCCGAGGTGGTTGAAAAGCTCCGCGGTGGCAGGGCCCCTGGGGTGGATGAGGTCCGCCCGGAGTTCCTTAAGGCTCTGGATGTTGTAGGGCTGTCTTGGTTGACACGACTCTGCAACATCGCGTGGACATCGGGGACAGTGCCTCTGGACTGGCAGACCGGGGTGGTGGTTCCCCTCTTTAAAAAGGGGGACCGGAGGGTGTGCTCCAACTTTAGGGGGATCACACTCCTCAGCCTCCCTGGGAAAGTCTATTCAGGGGTCCTGGAGAGGAGGGTCCGTCGGATTGTCGAACCTCGGATTCAGGAGGAGCAATGTGGTTTTCGTCCTGGCCGTGGAACAGTGGACCAGCTTTATACCCTCCGCGGAGTCCTGGAGGGTACATGGGAGTTCGCCCAACCAGTCTACACATGTTTTGTGGATTTGGAAAAGGCGTTCGACCGTGTCCCTCGGGGGCTCATGTGGGGGGTGCTCCGAGAGTACGGGGTACCGGATTTCCTGATCGGGGCTGTCCGGTCCCTGTACGACCGGTGCCAGAGTTTGGTCCGCATTGCCGGTAGTAAGTCGAACTTGTTTCCGGTGAGGGTTGGACTCCGCCAGGGCTGCCCTATGTCACCGATTCTGTTCATTACCTATATGGACAGAATTTCTAGGCGCAGCCAGGGTGTTGAGGGGGTCCGGTTTGGTGACCTCAGGATCGGGTCGCTGCTTTTTGCGGATGATGTGGTCCTGTTGGCTTCATCGGGCCGTGACCTTCAGCTCTCACTGGAGCGGTTCGCAACCGAATGTGAAGCGGCTGGGATGCGAATCAGCACCTCCAAATCTGAGGCCATGGTAATCGACCGGAAAAGGGTGGAGTGCCATCTCCGGGTCGGGGAGGAGATCCTGAACCAAGCGGAGGAGTTCAAGTATCTCGGGGTCTTGTTCACGAGTGAGGGAAGAATGGAGCGCGAGGTCGGCAGGCGGATCGGTGCGGCGTCCGCAGTGATGCGGGCTCTGCATCGGTCCGTCGTGGTGAAGAAGGAGCTGAGTCGAAAGGCGAAGCTCTCTATTTACCAGTCGATCTACGTTCCTACCCTCACCTATGGTCACGAACTATGGGTAGTGACCGAAAGAACGAGATCGCGAATACAAGCGGCCGAAATGAGCTTTCTCCGTAGGGTGTCCGGGCTCTCCCTTAGAGATAGGGTGAGAAGCTCGGTCATCCGGGAGGGGCTCAGAGTAGAACCGCTGCTCCTCCGCGTCGAGAGGAGCCAGCTGAGGTGGCTCGGGCATCTGATTAGGATGCCTCCTGGACGCCTCCCTGGTGAGGTGTTCCGGGCACGTCCCACTGGGAAGAGGCCCCGGGGAAGACCCAGGACACGCTGGAGGGACTATGTCTCTCAGCTGGCCTGGGAACGCCTTGGGGTCCCCCAGGAAGGGCTGGCGGAAGTGGCCGGGGGGAGGGAAGTCTGGGCCTCCCTGCTTAGGTCGCTGCCCCCGCGACCCGATCCCCGGACAAGCGGCAGATGACGACGACGGAGAAGACTCAGGGTCACAGGGTACAGGTCAATGTCATACGGTATCTCTATTGAACAGAAGCAACTTATGCCTTTATGTGCCAATCTCAGTCTAAACCTCTGTGTTTCTACCTATATATGCCCAATGCCAGTATAACTTGAGTGGCTAATATAGACACACTGTTATTTCCATAAAACCAATGCCTGGTGTATGTGTGTCTGTTGGCTCAACAGGGTGTGACTAGTATTGAATCAAACCAACAGGAAAAGGGCAGTGAAAATAATATGACCAGTGTTTGTTTTCGTAGACGCTTGTATCGAGAGTTTGTCTGGCGTTCCGGCCACATTTGGGGTTACTGTGAGGCACAGAGAGGTCTCAGTTCCCAGTGCTAAATTTTGGGTTGGTAGGAGGAAGGAAGTGGACTTTTTAACTGTTAACTTTATTCCGTCTGAACCCTGCCCCCACTCACCTCAGTTACATGAAATTTCCATCCTTCAACCCCCCAAAAAAGAACGTTCCATCAGCCTGAGCAGCCTTGGTGGTGATTCTAGATAGCCTGCAAGATGCTACAGTATATGTTTGCATGTGAGTGTATATGCACATGCAGGGGTGTTTTGTAGCATCAATAGCCAAATGGGGTAGTTAAAAGGTCTTGAATATAAACACCTCAATGTCACACCATCACCCAAACGTTGTCAACACCAGATAGGAAGCCTCAGTGCAATTGTTCACCATTTGTCACCATAGGAAAAAACGTTTCCTTTCAGATTGAAAATAACTTAACTTTTGGGTTCCAAACTGCTCCTTTTAAAGAGTTATATGATAAGTTCTCGTTTTTACCAAGGGTTCTAAATTGAAAATCTTTGCCTAGAGATTTGCATTCGTGGACAAAAAAGTTCTCAAATGCATTACAAAAGAAACCACGTTTTTTGGAAGACTTTTCAATTTAAGGTAAGTGTTTACTGTGGAATATAGACACAAACACTCCCCTGCCATATTTACATGTGAAAATGATCCCCAACCGATATATCTTTATAAAATAAGTCTTTTTAGCCCCCTAAGAAGACTGATGCCATCACAGCTTGCAGAGTCAGAATGTGCTGAAGGCCTAGCATGCGCGAGGCGTGAGGCAGCCGCCCTGACGGGATGTTAGTCTGGGCCTAATTTAAATAGGCCCCAGTGTGTCTGCCTGCCTCCCTTTGTTTACACGGATGAAATCTGAAACAAATGTGAACACGATACCCCTCTTGTCCCCTACGCCTCAACCCTCCCTTAAGCTAGCCCCGCTATCTCAAACAGAGCCATGTGTGCTGTTTTCTTGGACTGAAATTAATGCACATAGCAAACTGCCCCAACCCTGCAAAGGGAGAGGGGGGGGGGGGGGGGGGGGGGGGGGGGGGGGGGGGCTTGGGGGGAGGGGGGAGCAAGGTCAAAACTCCCTACTGGGCTTCTAAACTGCATTGACTTTTTATGGCTTCCTTTTTTTTGCTAATTGCCTATTTTCTGTCTATGGTTCATGTGTGTTAAAACAACCATCAGTTGTGAAACAGGAAAGCCTAAGGAGAAAGACAAGTTATTTTGCCGTCATTAAGTTTGTCCAGTTGTCTGCAGTTGAGAATTGGGAAAATGGGAATTTCTCTTTTAAACACAGGATTTCAAGGTGCAGTATATAGGGTATTGATTTGTTTTATACAAACACCTTTCCGGTATAAAAAACCCATCTGTATTGAGTCTTATATGGATTTTTTTCCGAATGACGATTATCCAAATAATCTTTGTTATGGGACTTACTGTGCGGTTTTTCTTCTAAGTGACATTCTCAAGCCTGGTTGGTCGGCCTGAGACCCAGGAGGTAAATGCTCTAATGATTAAAGAATCATTTGGGGATAAGAGGGGATTTCTGGGTCTCAGTTAATCCCTGACAAAGTGTCCCCTAAGTGGAATACAACTAGAGGGGCATTGTGGGTAGGTGTAGGGGGCGGGTATTATAACCTGCAAATTAGCCTGTTTTCCTTCTGAAAAGAATGAAACCAACTTTTGCAGAAGCTTTTCACTTCCCGTAATTCGAAAAAAGCATCTGCCATGCATGTCCCTCCAAACTCTATAGAGCACCCCCACCCCTGCTTCCCCAAACTCCCCTTGTTCCCGAGACTCTCAGACAGTTCAAAGGGTCTTCTGTTAATCCCTGTCTCTCTTACTACGCCTCCAGCTTGCCCTAATGTCTCTGTGGGGTTTCTCGCATGCCTTATCTTTGGACTGGGACCACTGCTTTGTACAGAATAACAGGTATTTCGGTCGGCCTCGGAAGTGTGTTGTATCTCTTTAGCATGACACTAACTTTACCGTTCTACCGACTCATGAGAATAGGTCAAGCTGAGGAGGGATGTTACATGTCAGACGGCCAAAGGGAATCACTCTTGTGTGGAAAGGCCATTGCCTTGGAGACCTTGATGGGTGGGAATTCCAAGCTCAGCTCTACGGTAACGATGCAGATCAAAGAGAGCGGCCGAACAGGCTTGGTTCTGCAACGGTGCATCTCCAGAAAAGCTCCAAAGTTCCATCCTAAATTCCCCCTCTCACCCCACCTAGCATTCCCCAAACTATATACAAATCTCTTGTACTTTTAACATTCTAGTCATGCTCTTATCACATTTTTGCCATAAATACAACACTTCTTTTATGGTCAAGTCTGGTCAAAGTGTTGACAACAACATACCACACACTCCACAAATCGAGTCTGTATGGTTGGGTTCCAAAAAGGAAGCCATTACTCAAGAAAACTCCACTTGTCTCAATGTAAAAATAGACAAAAACATTCAAGAGACTGTAGATGTGGTGAAAACCTTTGTGGTGTGACAAAACTAAAACGAGACTCTCTGTCCTAAATGTAGAGCATTCAGTGAAAACCCAACTTGGCACTTCATTCCAAGAACACAGTGATGGAGCATTATGTTATGGGGATGTCTCTGCCCACCTGTTATGATAGATGGGAAGACAAATGGAGTGATGTAGAGAAGATCTTTGAAGGACAACCTGCTGCCAGCTTTAACTAGGATAGTGGTGCACCTTTTAGCATGACAAGCCATGGCACCCTGCCAAAACAACACTGGATAGGCTAGGGACCTAAACAGTAAATGCCCTAGAATGGCCCAATTAAAACTCCTACTAAAAATGTAATGAAGAAGTTGTGGCAAGATTGCTATGATAAAATATTGCCAAATGTAGGTTTCCAATTTGTACAAACCTATCTCAACACCCAAGCATTTCAGGTGGGTGATTCATGTTTAAGTTTGGTATTTTTTGTCCTTCTACTAGATGTATTCCCTTAAAAGTGTGGAGTATGGTGTGTGTTTATGATTGGGAAAATCCTTATGTAAATGTATAAATCCCTGAGGTTCTCAAGGCACTGTACAAGTATGTGAATGTAATTCATGTCCCTCCCCCAATTCAGTCTTATTTGGGAACACTGTCGACGACAATGTCACAAGTATTTATGGTGACCACATGTTCCCGTCTGAAAGACAGAGCACCACCAGGTACTTATAAATCACTTTGCTTTATTTAAATCAGCGGTAGGCAGTTACAGTATGAACAGAAACAAAAATAAAATCAAAAACTAAAAGGAAACAACCAAAATAAGATCCAGCTACAATAACTGCACTTAGCACTGGATGACCGTTTTGCTGAGAAATGTAGACAGATATATTGTGTATGAAGTGCGGCCGATATACATATGAGAACCAATACGAAAAAACGTAAATACCAGCTTTTACGCGGTCTTCATGTCTACTGACACCAAATTCTTATTATTACAAATATTTCAATACCCCACAACAAACCCCCTTTCCCATTTTTACCCAAGACCCACAAATTAAATCTTCAATAGTGCCTGAGACCAGAGAAGAATTCCTGTTGGTCTCAGAATAATGACTTCCTTTTAAAAACCGGATATGGTTTCCTTTTGCTCTTAGCAACTGATCTGAGACATGTGGTTTTGTTTTCCTCATAATTGTTAAGGATGTGGATATGATAGAGAAGATCTGCATCTAGATCAGTCACTAAGGGCAGAAAGTAACCTAAACCTTCAAACGACTTGTTTGTCCAATAACCATCACGGTGTCCTTTATGCAACCCATCCTCACTCTTTAATTGAGAGAGCAATGGGGAATAATGCACTGCAAATAAACAAAACAAAAAGTAACATACAAACAATACAGTCCAACAGAAAGAAGGCAAAACATATCCTCCAAAAACAGAAAGCAAGTCGGCAAAGTATGTGAACAAAACTTAAAAGAAAAGATGACCAGTCCCCTGCTGGAATTTAACACATGACAGATTATGCCATCAATGGAATGAAATGCCTTTTATATCGTGAGGGAATGGCAACTTATTTGTAATTATCTTTTCCTTCTTCATCAAGCTCTGTGTGATCCATGGTGGCTGATTGGATTTCATAACCGGATATAGAGGTGAAGGAGATCAGAGAGACCCCAACACTGACCTCTCATGACCTCCTCACAACCTTCATAAAGCATTACTTCAAACTTTAGTCCCCCATCAATGCTTGTGTTGGATCAATCAGATCAATTTTTTGGGGGAAAACAGAGTACCCGTCAAATAAAGGAGCATCAAGAGGAGTAAGCAAACATCCTGACAAAAAAAATAAAAAAGGACAAATATAGGTGTTAGGGAAGATTTACAAAATGGGGCGGGACTGCCTCGACAAGGGCCCGTAAATCCTAAATTCCCAACAACACAGGGCATTTGATACCCTTTACAAATGGATCGCTAATAATTCCTGGGATCACTGTTTGACTCAATAAAGTAGGCAGGCGATTAAAACTATTCCCAGGTGAGTTGTTGGCACTCAACCCCGAACCCCCACCCCCCAAGCCCTCCACCCAACCCCACCTTTCAACCCAAACAACCCGCCCCCCGCCCACCCCCCCTCCACACACAAACACCTCCCTCACTGAACGGCGGCCATAAAAAAAAAAGGCTGAGTGAAACTAGGAAAAAGGTTGTGAGTGGCTGTGGAGAGGAATGGAGTGACCAGTGGATGTCAGGTGGAGGTAGGAGAGGTGGGGCTGAGCCACCTCTGGAGGGGACACTTTATCTGACGGTGACTCCCAACTTCTCCAGCACGCGCATCCCCTTCTCCTGGTACTCTTCTCGCGTCAGCCAGAAGTTGTCCTTGTCTTTCATGATGTCTGCCAGCACAGCCCCGCCCAGGAACACCATGTGCTTGCGCCGAGGGGGGTCCTCAATCCGGATCTTGAATTTCTGCGAGGAGACGGAAAATAAAACGGGCGGTGTGTTAAGAGGAGGAGGAGAAAATGTCTATTAGTCCACCCCCTCTCCCTCTTACTAAAAATAGGTGCTAGATTGTCTTATAATTACAGGTTAGAAAGCCATCTCCCTGAACTAGAAGAAGGCCTTTCGTTGCAGATGCTGCAAATGGGCAATCATGGTGCCAAATCGAGTAAGAAGCGTCTTGGGGTGCCAGGAAAGCGGACAATGAGACATTATGTTTTCATCTCGTTGTCAAGCGCATGATTTAAAAAACGGTCCCATGACAAAGATAGTTACTCCTCACTGTTCGAGGCGAGTTCTTGACTCATAGCCCCCACTTGAGACAACACTGCCTCCTGGTGGCTCATCAAACCACTGCATCACACCCTTTCACAGACTTTCAGCCAAGTGTTCTGACAATCGCTATATACTGCAGACTGTAAATGCAGTACATACTCCGATGTACCTCAAACATGCCATCTTGAGATATACATGAGTAACATGGGTTTGGACAGGCGCTCGTGTTTGCCCTCGCATTCTCACCGAGAGCTTATCGACGTCTCCCTTCAGCACGCGCTCCAGGTACAGCTGTTTGAGCTCGCGCTCCAGTCGAGAGGGCAGGCCGGGGTACATGGTGGAGCCGCCGGACAGAACGATGTGTTTGTAGAACTCAGACCTGACGGAGGAAGCAGAAGAAGAAGGGGTGTTCACAAAACAATGCATCAACCAAAGAAGAATGTATAGGAGGACAAGATAAGAAAAAAGAAAAAGAAGAACAAGATCAGAGCAGAAGCATTGGGGGAGGCGTCGTTATTTCCACAGCCAATCGGAGGGCTGCGATATTTCCACATTAGCAACTGCTGACTTCTCCGACGGTCCAACAGAGGGGAACGGAGGCAGGGAGGTCAATCGCGAGATACCTGGTGTCGATATCGGCCGCCTGGATGGTGTTGAAGAGCAGCTCGGCCACTCCGACGCCCTCCACGTTGATGAGGTGGGGCTGGAACAGGGCCTCGGGGGCCTCAAACCGCTCACCTCCGACCTTTATCAGCCTGCCATCGGGGAGCTGGGGAAAGGAGGTGGACCACAGGGTCAGCCTACACGGCAACATCGCAACCTTACGCCTTCTTTTGCGTTCTCCTGCTTTCTATAAAGTCGATTTGTTTACCTTGAAGAGTAAACCAACACCCCGGTTTCACCTTAGCCCACGCTTTTATATTAGCAAAAAAATGCTTTCAGGTGAAAGGATGTGAGTAAGGCATTTTGTCATGAATATGCTCAAAGTGATTATCTCAATTATCGTACACAACCCTTACTTGTGATGAGGAAACAGTACCCTCAAAATGCACCACTATGTCCTGATTTCTTGTAACATTTTTAACCACTTGGGCCAAAAAGATATAGGATTTTACAACCATATATTTCAAGCAAATAATAATCAAAATCAAGACCAGGATCAATGTGTGGGAGTATTAAACATTAAACATAAGGTTTAAAAAAATAAATAAACATTTACAGGTGAAGTAAGCAAGACTGGTTTTAATGGACAGTGTTGTGGCTACCAAAGACAACTTTGGACTTAATTCCACCAATCTGAAGTGGCTTAAAAGTATGCCGGTAACGTATGTCTACGTTATCTGGCAAACGACAACAGACCAGGTTTGGACAATGGCTAGCTGGCTAGCGATAGTGAGGAGCTAGCCGAACTCTGTGGACGAAGCTCCTGACACAGAAGACCTTTTACAAAGCGTGACGGAACACTGTGGGAGGGGAGCATAAAGGACCCATTGACGGCTCTGAGTCTGGAGACCAGAGAAGGAAACAGAAACCAGTACAGCACGTGGCGTGGGAGTCTGGCCTGCACAGGAAATGATGTCAAGCCCGTGGATGGGCTGGGAGGGGCGGGTTGGGTAGAGCCTTTCTTCCAACGCTACAGTGGTGTTCCTTGTTCCGTCCCGCCTCGGCCCTGCGTCTCTAGACGATTTTGGTCAGGGGGGGGAAACGGGGAGGTGTGCTGGACCTCGCGTACGGAAAATTCCACTCCAATGGTTTACATCTCGGCGACTTGCGGCTCTCTTGCGGTTTACCTCGGAGTCGTGAAGGGATGTGTGCACGTGGTCGGGTATCCTGTGGGCTCCCAGAGCTCGCTGAAGGAGGTCCCTTCCCCACCCCTGGACAATGTGGTCTCCACTCCTCCCCATTTCCATTTTGACCCTCATCGTCAACCCATTGAGCCCAGGAGATGTCAACAGTTAACACCTAAACAAACTGCGTGTCAAGTATGAGGTGGTCCTCACCAGGGGAACAAATTGGAACGGCTACAAAGAGATTTTTTTGACCTCTCAACCTTTCCGAGGCTTCTACTGTAGATAAGTCGAGACAAGAATTTGAAAGTGGAAACCCCCCTTTATCTATGACCACCCCCCTGTTTGATAAGAGGACTGGGGGAGAAACCTAAGCAGTTAGGTGGGAAGGTGTGGGGTGGTGATACTGACCGTGTAGGACTCCACCAGCACGGTGGTCTCCAGGGCCAGCTTCTGCTCCTGCTCGATGTTGTAGCCCACGTAGCACAGCTTCTCCTTCATCATCCTCACCGTCTCAAAGTCAGCCGAATGGTTGAAGGCGTAGCCCCTCAACAACAGCAACTAGAGAGCAGTCGGATAAAAAGCCACAGGTCAGGAAAACTGAAAAGAAAAGGCCTTTCTTTGTGCTGCCTCGAAGAAATGACTAAGTGAAATTTGGTTGTCAGGGTTAGGTTTTAAAATGTTTCCATGTCGTTTTTTTTTTAATGAAACACGTGAAGGGAAGAGTGGCCAAGGAAGCCAAAAGGCGGCGACATTGAAGGCTGACCTTGATGAGGTAGCGTGTGATGTCCCTTCCTGCGATGTCCAGGCGTCTGGTCAAGTGGGGCAGCGAGAACCCTTCATACACGGGGCAGATGTGGGTGACGCCATCGCCGGAGTCCACCACCACACCAGTCAACAGACCTGAAGGACCACAACAACGGCCATGAGTACAACCCTAACCATCTTTCCCCCTTTATTCTGTACGATAACATTCACACAGAGTATTGCTCGGAGCCGATGACCATCGTGCGCAATAACATTCCCTTACACGACACATATTTTCCGTCGCAAAAACCAAGCACGCGTATTTATTATCAAACCGGTCTACTACACGACGATCGTGCACGAGGGGAAAATACGAGGTAGCTATTGGTGACTGCAAATTCTACTCTCGTGTCGCCGGTGAAAGGGTCATACATGAGGGTCACACACAGGCAGACTGTGTTCCTCCTGCAGCTGTGTCAGACAGAACCCCGTGCTGACAGACACGCACTCTAGTCAGCAGAGTCTTGGATCTTGGTAAAGAAAGATCACAACTCAATTGGTTATTTGATGAGGACGGAGGCTGAAGCTTCACTTTGGCTCACTTTGTAGTAGGCTCTTTAATATCTGCTCCACATAACTCAGGAAGGTCGCCTTTTGCGGTCTCCCGATAGGTTACCCGTCTTCCTTTTGGTGGCCTCGTTAGGCTTTCAATTGGTAAACCTACCTTGAGCGTAGAGCGTGAGCACAGCCTGGATGGCAATGTAAACTCCTGAGAACTGGTACGTCTCAAACATCACCTGCGGCAAGACAGAAAAAGTGTGTCAATTCATCGCAAAAAAAAAAAAATCAGTCAACTGCCATGGACACAAAAAGCATACACAAAAGGACAAATAACCCAGAAATCATAAACGTTCCTACAACATCTATTTTATACAGGTTTATAGTCTTTGAATGGGGTTCAAATGGTTGCCCAGGGCACCACGCATTGAGCTCCATATTGACATCCCTCTGAGGTTGGCCTGAATCATTTATAAACAGTGACTGACACCCACAGAGAGCGGTTGCTAGGGCTGTCTTAGTCAGAATACATGGCAGTTTGGAGATGTACCCTCCTAACCTATCTAGTGGGGTTTTGCCTAGTTGGCATCGAGAATGAGTGCAGTGAGTCCTTAATGTACCACACATTTCACTATACCCGTTAAAAGATTAAACACTTTGTAAATAAAAGAATAAATGCAGTGACAGAACACGTTTTAAGTGCCCACTGAGTGGTAAGTATATAGGGGTCATCCACCCAAGACATGGAATCACCGTTTTTGCTGATTCACTATTTAAGCTTCAAAATATCATTTTAGTTTTAGCACTAAAGGGTCTGGCTTGAGGAATTCGAGCGTTCCACAAAGTATTCCCCCCCAGCATGCACACTGATACATTTTGGGATTGCCGGTGCCATGTTCAAATGTCAAAAACCTTCCTCCATTTTGGGACGCTCGCGCCAATAAAAACGGTTCCGCGCGCTCACCTCGATGATCTTCTCCCTGTTCTTAGTGGGGTTCATCGGCGGCTCGGTGAGCAGGATCTTGCAGTTGCGCGAGTCGATGTTGAGCTTCTCGGGGCCAAAGGTGTAGTCCCACAGGTGTTTCATGTCGTCCCAGTTCCTGACGATGCCGTTCTCCATGGGATAGTTCACCTCCAGCATGGAGCGCAGCTCGCTGGCCTCGTCCCCTACCATCAGGTCCTGAAAGGAGCATGCGTCAAAGGTCAAGTTAGCCATAAAGGTTATGGCTTCGAAACGGTCTAAGAGACACAGAGAGTGGGCTGCAGACCGCGCTAGGCTCGACAGATGGATAGAGGATTAGAACACGGGGTTTGTCATGTTTGTACGTGCATCGCCTCAAAATACACTGCGGAACACACTTGACGCAATCCTTCAAAGAGGAACTAGATCCAAGCCTCAAAACTCACATGCCACAATACATGAAAGACTCAGGTCTTTTTGTGAATTGAAGTTAGTCAGCAAACTCAGCAAACTCCTACTTTAGTCCGACACCTCCTCACCTACAGGCAGGTCCCTCGTCTTGTGTTGTGTGGACATTAAGTATGTGATCGGTGTCATGAGGACAGTGGACTGATGCAAAGATTGTAAGGCTGTAAGAAACCATCATGATTTCCTTCTGCAATTACTGCTGTCCAAGCTGCAGCCCAAACTATTTCACATGTTCAAATGTGTTAGTCAAATGTTTAAAAGGAAATACAATTACAACAAATGGTTGGCACGACTGGGCGAGACGAACATAGAAGTAATGGTAATAGAAGTAAGTTAATGCAAAACAATCCACAGAGTAAAGAAAATCCGTTTAATTAGAGAGATGACAAGCTGGCTCCGCTCTGCCTCTAAAGAGCAGACAACAGAGCCTGAGAAACTGAAAAAACTCACACAAGCAAGCACACCCCATTCACACTTACCATCTTTCTGTTATTCTACCTCAACCATAGAGAGAGAGAGAGAGATAGGTGAAAAAAGGTCAAAAGATGGAGGAAGAACAGAGGCGCTGGGTCACCTGTGAAATATGTGGATGTGTGTGTTTGTGAAGCGTGCTCCACCTATTTGGAGATAAATATGCACTTAGCAAGTGAAACGTTTACGTGTAACAATATCCACCTCAAGGTCAGGTGCGAAATCTAGAATAAGTCAACAAATTGTGAAAACATTTCTTGTTCAGCGCGTGTTCCTGAGGACACCAACATTTGTGTCAAATACTTGACACAAATTATGGCTGTAGAAAGAATGATCAAATATAATTGTGAGGTGTATCAGAGTAACATGATGCATTAATCAAGTTGGTCTGAAAAGAAATCAACAGGGCATCTCTGGGTAGATGGTCGTTTTGTAGTCTAGCAGGTTTGTTCCAACATGAGTCCACGGGCAGACATTTGAGCACTTCCCTCCTCGTGGAGTCAGTACTCATGAATTGGGTACGTGTGAAATCAGAGATCAGCAAATTAATGACACTAAAACAATTTCCTTTCAAGGAAAAAATAACCCTGACTGACAGGAATGATGCAAGTAGACTTTAGATAATGGGTGCGAACACACTTTGGTTTTGAACACAGCTGGTTTGTAAGATCTGAAACACACACACACAGACATTTCTTCAAGTAGCCTATAGATGTAGCCTATGGATTCTTACCTTGATTTCAATGTTTCCCACTTTGGCTGTGGAGCGAATGATTGGCCTGCCAACCAACGCAGGGAATATGTGCTCTGGGAAGTTGGAGCCTGCATAGCCGCACTTGACAAACTATGATAGAAGGGAGAGAGACAACCATTAATAAAGTGTGATTGTCTTTGCTGTTTAAACTGCAGCAACCATGCACATTTGGATTGTCTTGGCCTTTGAATTATTTGATTGATTTACGGTTATATGTTAGGTCTACAAAAATATCCATTCCTTCCATCATTGACCAAACATCAGTGAATAAACAAGGAAAGGCAGAGGGAAAATTGCTGTCAACCTTTAGTCTTCATTATAACATCGCCTTTCAGACCCTTGACTCTGTGCCTAGACACATCAATAGTGCAGTAATGCTCCAGTCAAACTGGCCAGAAGTTACAAACCACTTTAAATGGCTGAGTGTCTAAAACTCTTTCAGGAAGGAGGGAGGTACAAAGCAGTGCTATCAGTTCCAAATCAATTCCAGATCTGCTTCATCTGCAGCATATCTGAGGGATTAGGTAAACCATACAACGCTTATATCCTGTATCTTCTAATGTATTGGTTATTAACTGCCTTTTCATATACTCAAATGTTTTAACATGTATATATTACTGCCCAAGAGGTATTGTGGACTTAATTATAAGTTATTAATTTAGTTTTAAAAGGATCAAGTTTAATTTACACAAGGATAAATGTTCGGTCATATCAATTTAGCTATAAATAGCCACCTGGTAGCTGCAAGATTTGAGCAAAAGGATGTAGACAAGACATTATGACAGCCCGTGTAGTTGGTGTCAATTTTGTATCCCAAAGGTGCTGACTATTACAACAAAAATATATATTGAGTTTACGTTTGGTTATTTTTATATTATTATTTGACAAAAGAAACCCCAATTGGAGTTAAAAATGAACCGCGACCGACATATTTATAAGCAATGTTCTGATAACTCCTTACATGGAAGAAAGATTTCTTACTTCCTCACTCTTGAAGTATAAGACATGCGCTCTACGATCTACAGCTTGAGACCACTTCATAGTAGCTCGTAATAGATAACACATGTGTCATATATTTCGCAGAGCAGACATTAAAATAACCCTTGTGTAAAGGTAACATTCTAACAATGTATAGGTTAATCAGATTGTATCCAAGTATTCAATTAAACGCCAAAGATGCTGTCAGACACTTCCTATAAGTTCAAAGGAGGTTCGACGAGGGCGGGGCTATTAAATCGACATCCTTTGTGAACAGTTGCTAGGTATTTATACTATAGGATGTCAGAAGTGTCTGTCGACGTTTTTATTTTAAAAAAATGCATTCGTTCTTTGTGTTCCTTAAAAATGTCTGTCCTTCACGTTGTATTGGTGAGCATTAAGCATGTGGTGACGGGCAAAGGTAGAAGCCTACGAGCTATATAGCTCGTGCTTCCGTTCTGAATAGCCACAAAGATACCACGAAGCCGTCCAGTTAATTCTACAATGTATCGACCATGGCACAATGGTGGCATTTAGGTGGAATTGATGGTGAGAATAGAATATAGTACTGTTTTGGGGGTGCCAACTACGATGGTTTATTTAAGGTATATCATCAGCTAGCCAGCTAGCTAGCAGGCTAACGTTAGCAGATTTCAGTTCGCAATGTCAGCAGGAGATAAAATCTTAATTGACAGCTACCCTTATTTGGATTTACAGTAGTTACAAAACAGTCTGATAGCTAACACTAATATGCATTTGGCCACATTCAACCTAAAACACAAACGCATATACATTCGTAGAGAATGCATAGCTAATTCAGCAGATGAAGCTGACAGACACATTCCTTTGACAACCCACCCAGTCAACACTAGCCACATAAGCTAGCTAGCCAACGATGAAATAGGCTAGTAAGCAATGTTACTTCCTGTTTCTGATCATTCTCATCTTCACTATCAAAATTGGCTGCAGATAAGCCGGTATCCACATATTATCATGACATACTGGGTTCTGCATAGGAACTTACCCCGGTTCCATTGTCGCAAACGACTACTTTTCTTCCCTGGCTGTCCATTTTTACGAATCCTAAAACCAGTAGCCCTCCTCTGCACAACTTTCTTCGTCAAGGCGGAAATCACCACCCGGCACTAAAGCAAAAGAGCTTCTTCCGGAATGTATGACACATGCCCATGTTGCACACCACCTGAGAGTAAAGTAGTGGCAACGCCTTTTTGTACACCTTTATGAATGTCTGCTTTCTTTGCCCAAATTTGATTACAAAAAGTACGCAATTTTGCCATTTCATTTATATATCTTAAATGTTTGTTTCACATTTTAAAACAGATTAGGCCTACTTCGAGGTGTTTTTTAAACAGAAACAGACAGAACATTTACGGTACCCAGTGAGTCAGTGGCGAACTGCTGTTTTTAACTTCTGCAGTCTCTCTATCCTTAAAACGGAGGGGATCAACGTCTTTACCATTTAACAAATAGTGCAATTTGTTTGGACAATTTGCCAACTGTAATACGTTTCTCACAACATATGGTTCCAAAACACTTTCTTATTATCTAACTTATTCCTTAAATATCCAGCAGCTTCTACAAGATACCCTAATTTGGGTTTACGTGTAGTAGGGCTGTGATTCTAAATCACACGATGTGACATTCATGACATTGTACTGACCCTGGCTGGTAAGAGACCAAGACCAAAGCACAGTTTCGTTCGATTGTGTCCCTGTGTAAGGACACTACAATATCCATGATCCTCTAAGTTTGGTATTTCCTGGTGAGCCTGGCAGCCATATTTGATTCGATTATGCTGTTCTCGCTGCGACAACCTAGCAAACTAGTTTAGTTGTTCTAGATTAAAGGCGTTCGTTTTCAGTGGATTATATATATATCAAGGTTATCAACGACAAAGCATAACAGTCCCTGAAGTAATAACTGATAATTGTGTTTAGTCAACGATGAATCCTGAATAGTAAGTGCCACTTTTTGGTGACGATGACAGCTTGGTTTTAGTGTAAGGTTGCTAGCTAGTGTAGCTCGCTAGCGTTTATGTAAAACCAACGTCAGCTGCTTTGTCTTTTTACAAAGATAATGTACACACTTAGCGATAGCAGCCATCTAATGTCATGCTAAATGTAGACCAATTTGACGTAGCCACATTAGAAGTAACGATTTCAGATTACTTTAATGCATTTTTATGTTAATACTTTGACCGATCAGTCGGAATTCGAGTACAAATGTTAGCTAGACCAGCTAGCTAACTACTAGCAAAAGACGCTCCTGTGCTAGCCTAGCATGTCCATAGCTATTGGTAAATCGACTTGCTTTGTTGATGTTTTGCTGTTAGCGGACTAGCCTAGTTTGCCAGCTGTCTGATGAAGTTGTTGACTGCTAACACAACTGGCTAGTCTAGCTAAGCTCAACTAAGTCATGGGTCTAAATAACTTAACATTTCAGGCTATTTAACACCACTACTCTAACTTTTACATCACATACGATAATAAATGTAAAATAAAGTGAGCTAGTTCTTAATCTATGTAGTTTTAGCTAGAAATTAAGCTCCAGGGGTAGAGCTCACTTTGTGACGTATTCGATTGACACACAGATCTCACTAATTTCTTATAATTGGACAGTTACCGTAGAATATAGACTATTTTAGCGAACATGATTAACTACTTTCATAATATATTGCGGTAACCTATTATGTAATACGCATAGAGTATACTTTATCCTGTATTTCTGTTTTAAATTATATTTGTTTGAAATGGTCATGGACACTTGGGTGACGAAATATGTGAATTATCTGCCCTGCTCTTTTAGTGACTATTTATTCAAGCTGCTTCTAATCGGCGATTCTGGCGTTGGAAAGTCATGCCTCCTTTTGCGGTTTGCCGTAAGTACTGCCTTACATGTTGTGTGTGTAACTAGCCTACGAAGTTCCACGAATAGATGAACTCATACTTTCGCTTTCCCCTCCAGGATGACACCTACACAGAGAGCTACATTAGTACTATTGGGGTGGATTTTAAGATAAGGACCATAGAGCTGGACGGGAAGACCATCAAACTTCAAATCGTAAGCAAACAAGGGAGTAGGGCACATTGATTGAGTTGTGTTCCCTTTAAATGACACATTTGGTTGTATTTTGTCTCATGGTGTGACTGATTTCCCTTTTCTTTAGTGGGATACAGCCGGCCAGGAACGGTTCCGCACCATCACATCTAGTTACTACAGAGGAGCACATGGCATTATTGTAGTTTATGATGTCACAGACCAGGTCAGTTGATCCTATTCTTTCTCTCACCCCCTCTCTCCCTTGCTCTCTTTCTCTGGCTATCTCTGTCTCTCTCCCTTCCTCCCTCTCTCTCCATCTGTGACGAGATATTATGATATTTTCCAAATATGTTTAGTAATGTGCATAGTATGCATGTTTACTACTATACATTGTGGATTTAGATGTTTAGGTGCTGAGTTGACATCTCATGTATTTCCCCCTTCATTTGGCGTCTCCAGGAGTCCTTCAACAATGTCAAACAGTGGCTACAGGAGATAGACCGTTATGCCAGTGAGAATGTCAACAAGTTGTTAGTAGGCAACAAATGTGACCTGACGACAAAGAAGGTGGTGGACTACACGACGGCCAAGGTATTGATCAAGCAGGCCGTAGGTGGAGGGGTCAGCATTTCCTGACACTTTTCCTTTGGTCTATTTATCCCTTCATCATCACCTTCCTTCCTTCATTCCTCTCTCTCTCTTTTCCCTCTCACCCTTTCTGGCGTTCTCAATGTCCTTCTTCTCCCCGTGTCCTTCGTCAGGAGTTTGCTGACAACCTGGGGATCCCCTTCCTCGAGACCAGCGCCAAGAGTGCCACTAATGTGGAGCAGGCCTTCATGACCATGGCGGCTGAGATCAAGAAGAGGATGGGCCCCGGTGCCACCGCCGGTGGCTCGGAGAAGTCCAACGTCAAGATCCAAAGCACGCCAGTCAAGACTTCCTCTGGGGGCTGCTGCTGAAGCCTCAACAACCCTAATGCTCTTCCACTCATCCCTCCCTCCTCCCTCCACCAACGCCCCCCACCCCCGCCCCACCACCCTTAACCTATCTCAAAAGTTAGCAAGCTCCACAGGGATAGAAAGAAAGAACAGAAATAGGGTAATAGAAAGTAAGTAAGTGAGAGAGAGGAAGAGGGAGAGAGGGAAGACTGAGTGACCTGGGTTGTAATTGTGTGTGCAGCCACAATACCAGAAAAAAAAGTCCCCCCACCTCCAGACAAGGTCAGCAATAGAACGGTAAGCCCATCCACAACTACATAAACGACTGGGCTTGTTTTGTTTTTTTACATACTAACCACGTACACACACATTCATACATATATACACACACATACATGGATACATATATACGTACAAATAATTCTGGCAACATTTGAATTCAAATTTTAAATGCTTATAAACAAATTATGAATGAAAGTTAAGTAAAACAATAATTTGCCCAACATGCTTCAGGTAGAAAAAGTCATTTTTCTAAGATGGTTATGTATTATTTCACCGTGATCAGCAGCATGACATGGACTGTATATCCTTCCAAGAAGAATTAGTAAGCACTTCAATTGTTAGCACATGCTTAACTAGCATCATGTATGTCGGCCCAACAGATCACTCACATAATGCATCTGAAATGCGCTCATGACGGAAGCCCATTTTGCGCACTGTCATCAGTCCAAATATCTTTTTGAGGGGCGGGGGGGAACATTAATGTCATTTGGTCCAGCGTCACAATGTTGCCCCCAATCGATGTGCCAGTGCCTTGTGTGGCAAGATACAATATGCCTTTGGCGCGCTGTGTGGTTGGCATATCCTTTATGCTTTATAGAATAGACTTACTAGCGACTTGCTCTTATTTCGTAGATGGGTTAATTTATGTGATACAGTAGTAGGAAACATTCCTGTATATATTAGCCAATGTGTTTTTCTTTGTCAGCTGACATCCATGATGCTACATTACCATGGGCTACGTTAGCGGTGTTGAATGCAGTTTGTTTTTTCCTTCGGCTAATGTGTCTCAACCAACAGCACAACAAAGATTCACTATCCAAACAACAACAAAAAAATCAAATCTTCAAACTGTATATATTTATACATATATGTAAGAGTTAACTAATCCTGTAGAGAAGCAAGTGAAATGAATGACATGACAAGTAGCTGGAATTCGTAATCTCCGCACGTGATCTGTGGCTGCGGACATGACATTTTTGTGGCACAATGTCTACTATTAAACAATGAAGGAGATCTTTGATAAACAATGGTCTCATTGGGGTTTCTTTCTATACACATACACACATTCTGAATGCACATTTCTCACATTGCGTAGTTTCTAAATGGAAAGTATTTTTAAACTGCAAGGTACAATGATCTTTGCCCTAGATATAGTCCCCACTAAAGGGTGCTGTTTCCAAGGTTTTTTTAATGTTTTTTTACTGGAACTTTTACTAGCCTGTTCCAACACATCTAAACTAAATGTTATTTTTACCTACAGTAACTTAACATTAATTAGTGGCTCAAACAATTATGAATAGATAACTAGTATACCAATGTTTCACTACACAAAACAAGCCAAGAGTTGTCAAACCATCTGGGAATCAGTTACTGCTGTGTGCCAATAGAGGTCACCATTAGCTCTTGTTGGCCTGCAGGCCTCAACATGTCTCTCATACTGCAGTTGCAGCACTTGAAATCTGACACTGAAGTTTACCTATTACTCAGTTATTCCGTTCCATCATCACACTTTGCAAACATCTTTTGGAAAGTACAGTGACTTTGCCATGTATCATTATTAACTTACTAATATATGAAGGTTTATGTTGAGATTACCATAAAGTGTTGCTGGTGGAAGTTATTGATACCCCCATAATCTGTACTGCATTTTAACCTTTGTGGAATTTGCATTGTAAAACAAACAAGTCTGCATGCCAGATCATCCCGAGATCGGTACACATTGTGTGCCAGTTTGATTAACATCTGGCGCACTCAACAGTGCAGTCGAGGTGGCGTGATGCCCGCTGCTCCAAATGTGCCCTGGTGTTACCCAACAGAGCCCCCTTAGACACAAGCACCCAGACTGAAGAAAAGGCACACTCTTAACTGCTTGGTGTGCTGCTTGTGCCCTCCCCCCACCAGCCCTCCATAATTATGTCAAGCAAGTATAGTGAAAAAAAAAAAAAAGCGATGTGAAGTCAGGTCCTTGTTCACCCACAGTCCTCTCTTTAGGCACAACCCCAATTTGCTTTTAAGTGAAAACAAAACATACATTCAGTCAGTCAGCGCAGACAAAGAGCTAGATGTTTTGGTGTGAGGTTTTAAGGGAGTGAGGGGGCGGAGAGAGGAGGGGTTAGGGAGATGGTTTGGAGCGAGAGGGGAGCGTGTGGGGGGTGGGGGGCAGTAGTTGGGCCTGTTTGCCGGCTTTATTTGTTCTCGGTTGCCGGGCAATGGAAGGGGGAAAGCATCTGTGACAGCTGTAGAGGCTGTAGCCTTTCACCCAATCTACTGAAGAAGCCCTGAAGGTAGAATACTAAAAGAGAAAAGGGAGGGTGAAGAGAAGGAGAAAGCAAAAAGGGGAGCTAGTGAGCCCATGTGTGAAGTTCAGTGAGAAGAGACAATACCCACTTAGCTGAAAAAGCAATCTGAGCTGGGTACATGTTTAAAAAAGATA
The DNA here is from genome assembly GCF_021917145.1 of Hypomesus transpacificus. Taxonomy (NCBI): domain Eukaryota; kingdom Metazoa; phylum Chordata; class Actinopteri; order Osmeriformes; family Osmeridae; genus Hypomesus; species Hypomesus transpacificus. The sequence continues at coordinate 4,709,140 of NC_061080.1, forward strand.
GTCAAACCCCCATTATGTCAACGGTGACTTGTTCATCCCCTACTCAGCCAAGTAGCTTGTGCACTTGGTTAGAGCGTCGCCCAACAGTTTGTAGTTTAACATCCTCAGATTCTGTTGGAGGTGTCAGGGGGAAGGAGGGAGGGGGGGGGGGGGGGGGAGTGACACTGTGCCAAGTCCAACCAGTGAGAGTGCGCGCTGGCCCAGAAGGGTCCCATTTGGATGCTCGACACCCTCCCGAACAATAGCCAAGTGTGCAGCAAAGCACACAGTAAAGTCCTCTGTGGATGATTCAGTGTTGAGCAGGCTGCTCTGACAACAGCAGTCCGCGATGACTGCGTATGTTCCGGTCACAGTGGACAGCTCGGAGCATTATGCATCAAAACTGTGTTATTGTTCGACACTTTGGCCTAATGCTCAAGCACCCATGAATTTGAATCTGCATGACGAACGACGCCTGACTAATGTGAATGACACCTGTTCTTTTAAAACTAGGCTTCCTACTTATGTTTAATTCACACCTGTTTTTTGTTGTGTTTTTTTTTAGCTGATCTATATAGGTCGAGACAAGCAAACAAAAGAAACCTTACTTCTTGTGGTTCGTGATGGCACGAAGAGTGCTAAATGGTTTGACTTGAGTGTTTACTTAACCTACACATGCATATACATTCCCCCGGAGTAGTTACTCAGCCCGTAAACAAACATAACTCACTCCTGACTGTCACAATAGACTCAGTCATTATCTTGTCCTAGCTAATGCATAGCTAAACGGACTTGTAAAGTCACATCTCTACAGTGCGTCCTAGTTTGTTTTTAACTCAAATAAGTCGTCGTCTGTTTGCGCTGGAGATCTTTAACACTGTATTAAGCTAAGTAGTGAGCTCCAGGGAAAATATTTGTACTGTATTTCATGAACAATACATACTATCTAAATTACGGTCAAGTCTGTTTCGATTTTAATTTGGCTGCTAAACAAAAGACTGTTCTACTTTTAACCTTCATGCCCAACTTTCTAAAGATACACACTTTTATTTTCATTCCTTGGCCTGAATTCACAGCAGTTGCTTTGGTCAAACTAAATCAACAATAGGTGGTAGGACCAGGTAAAAGATAAAGAGAGAAAAAACACAAGGGGATTGATGGATGCTTGTCACACAGGAGCTAGGTTTAAAAAACACAGTCGCTCATTTTCTTATCCTTGTGTGGGCCCTTAAAATGTTCTCCCGGTGCAGGATGGAGAGGAGGGTGGGTGCAGGGGTTCTCAAGAGTTACACTTACATTTAGTCATTTAGCAGACGTTCTTATCCAGAGCGACTTACAGTAAGTATAGGAACATTACCCCCGAGGCATGTGGGGTGAAGTGCCTTGCCCAAGGACACGACATTTGGCCAGGAAATCGAACCGGCAACCTTCTGATTAATAGCCCGATTCCCTAACCTCTCAGCCATCTGACCCACTGAGTTAATTCCAAACCTCCGTGGCTCTTTTTTAATTGGAGTCTACATATCTGTACCAATGGAGGGGGAATTTGGGAAGGGAGCCTGCCTCGATTTCCGTGGCAACGTGATAAATAAAAAGAGTGCTTTGTGCCAGTCGAGCGTTTCTGTGTGGTAGAACAGGCACCAGAGGTCTCTGTGGCAGGGTCTCAAGCATTTACAGTCAAACTAACTCAGGACTTGTCGAAGATCAAACCAGTTCTATCTTGGGGAAATAAATTCACTCATGTTTTAGTCTAAAGTCCCCCCCCCCTCTCCTCATTTTCAGACTATGCTTAATTAAAGTTGCTTCCAGTTGCTTAATAGTACAACAAATCACAATCCACGTCTTTGTTATTGTATCCCCGTTCCTCCAGTCCAGTTGCGTACCACCAAAGTTGTTTTGATTCAATTGCTCTCGGATTGGTCGATTCAGAGGTATCCCCGAGACCTCCATTGATCCCTCAAGCCTATAAAGTCGTTTCCATGCGTAATTACAAGCCACGCGTAACAAGATGTCCATTTCCTGCAGTGGGACCTCTGATTGGGCCTGAGTTATGGTCCTAAAGCCCCTCTGTTCAGTCAGGTCTGTGGGTGGATGGTGAAACATGAGAAGGTGACCATGACCACGCGAGCCCCAGCAGAACTGTCTATCTGAACCGGTGCCAGGCCCAAAAATAGGAGAGAGGCTCTGGCTGTGGCAACCCCAATGCCCTCTCTCAAGACAGAGGATTCAGACCTGGCTGTTGCTTCTTTCCACCAGTGTCTGGCATTGTCACCTCAGCTGGTGTCCTTCACGAATTAGCAGGGGTAATTATCAAAGCACAGTTTGTAAGACAAGTCCAATTGCACAGTAGTTGCAAAAGCTAAACACTTCTGGCCTAGGGATTTGGTGGTACTTTCTTGTTACTCTGCACAAGCAAAACGAACAACCTTTGTCATCAAACTATTTTCCATCCAGCATGACTTAGACCTCAGGGAATTCCCAGCGGTTTCTATCATAAACGGTATTGCACGCTGTATCTTATGGGTTAGGATCTTGTATCTTCTGCCGTATGGGATGCCTCAAGAGCTGTGGATGATGTGTATCCTTGGTCACAGATGGAATCACCACATCTCCTACCTCTGTGAGGGGAATCAGCTGCTGGCTGGTGTTGGAAAATCCACTGCTTTTTATTCCTGCCATCTGGTGGCAATTATGTCATGCTCGGCCTAACTTGGGGGTAACCACCATACTACTGAACAGCTGCCTGAGAATGGAGTAGGATTATCACGTCATTCTTTCCAAACTGAAAAGTGTCCCCATACATTGTTTTTTTTTTATACGTGTAACCAGCCCTATTGAATGGCATTTCATTCTGTATTAGCTTCCATTGTTTCTAAGAAATGTAAAAAAAAAAAAAAAAAAAAAAAAAAACAGCGATATGTTGAATGATTCTGACTAGAGAAATGATATTAGACATGGGATGTCTCCTGATATTAGACATGGGATGTCTCCTGATATTTTGCTGTTTACAAGGCAAGTCTGTCTCCATAGGAGGAAGAATGGACCTTCTTCTATAGCCATGTTCAGTAATGATTTTAGTAAATGAGTTTAAATATCGATTTTGATGCCTGGATTTAGGTGCTACACAGGCATCTTGTAAATGACAATATGGTTATTCTTAAAGCATATAAGGCTTCAAGCTGACAAGGAGAGCTTGATTTTTAATACCAAGATGTCCAAAGTTAAATTGCTTGGATGCTTTGCATATTTGTGGTTGCACACTTGCAGTGGGTGTTGTTGGTAGGATAGCCTACTCGTAAGGAAGCCTTGATGACAAACGATTGTGCTGAATTACATGTTTCATATGTTTGGAAATATACGTTCTAAAGATCTTACACCGATTTCAGATTAAGCAACGAAAGATTCCAAGCAATTTTAATGCTTAAGGAAATATTTTTGTAAGTGAAGAAGAGGCGGATCTTATCGAAGTAAGCACAGTCGGTTGAGAACGTAACTTCACTTTACGTCATACTCAGTGCCTGCTGTTCTGTGAACGGTGGTGGTCGGTGACTGATCTCCTCGGCCTCCGGTAGCTCGCCATTGTGTCAAGATCCGCGACTGTCTGGAGAACACCGAGGATAATGCAAGTGTAGAGCGACAGGAAGAGTTCGATGTCCATCTTTCCTTTCCATATATATGTTCTTGGCGTCACATTGACCCCAATGCCGGATTTGAATCCCTTGCTGGAAGTACATGTGGTAAGTTAATGATTTCACTGCTTGTGCTACTGTTCACTCGAATGAAACATAGTTCGCCATAACGAAATGTTATATATGTTCAGGTCGCCTATATTTGAAGAAGTTAACACATTGGATTTTGTTTCTCAATTAACAAAAATATTTTGTCGCATTTTATCGCTGGGCTGTCTTGAGCATTCGTGTAACTGCACAAGCGCAGCTTTTGTCAGGTTTTACAGATATTGGCCACAATTACACATTATTACACTGTTAAAACATTTTCACACATCTGTGCGCCCGCAGTTTTCTCATTTCGAAACATTTTGTTAAGCATGGCCCCCAGTTCAGAGAGTGAACGTTTGAGTACTTTGTGGCAGGTGGCGGTGATATGGCGCCCCCCCATCACAGCCCATATCTGTGGCGTTTGGCTTTGGAGGTCGGGGGCAGCTGCTCTGACAGGTTTCGAGATGGGTCACCAGCAGTTCATGTTTTGAGATGATTAAGCTTGCCTTCGACAAAAATTCGAAACCGTCCGTTACGACATGCATACTAAGGCAGAAGTTAATAATGGATGTACAAGTGCAGACGGGTATTTGTGTGAATTACTGTATTTGTCTACTCACAGCCTTAGTCATTCCTGTTCACTGGAAGTATTTTTTTTTCTGACGGGGTGACAATGGTGACACCCACGCACACCGTAGTTTCGGTTTTTATAATGGACTCATGTTGGCCTACAACAACGACATGATAACTTGTTGGTGCCATTTAAACAAGGAATAGGAGGGGCCTATCACTAGTGCAACTTTGTTCACTGAGAACTGACGTCCATGTGGGTCTTAGTACAATTGCTACTTTGTGAGCATTATGTAAGGTAAGGCTGGGGGATGTTTTTTTCCCTCACATTTAAGACTTAACAATATGTCATAGTTGTAAGATATTGACAGACTTGTTGACAGTATTGCAGTATGAGTCGTCTTTTTTATGAGCCATGGATTCTGGAAGCGAAAGTATAAGGCTGAAAGTTATAGGGAACTTAAAAACCCACAAAAATAAAGGTTTACATAAGCCTATGTATGCATTCTCAAACTATTTGACACGCCTTACAGCAAAACAACTGTGGATCCTGCATTCTAACAGGAACTATTGACTTGAAAAGTGCCTTTTCCTTAGACTTTTGTAAAATTCAATTTTAATCTTTGGAAATATGGCATCTTTTTAACAACCTCAATCATTGTTAATTACTGACATTGTCAATGGAACATTACAAAGATGGCCAAATGACAATATACAGTAACTCTTAGCTAAGGGGAAGGAAAGCCTATTAAAGCATTCACTTTTAGTGACTAAAGTCCACCTTCCTTCAACCTCATGCTGGCTGCCCCAGTTTCCAGTAAACAGTGTTTGTTCCTTTTTTCATTTCTTAAAGACAAGAAAGGAAGTTGACCTAAACATTTCAGCCAAATTGGCTCTGAAAGCCCCTCCTTTCTGCAATCAATCAAACTAACTCACCATCTCCCAAACAAGTCCCAATAAATCAGGTCTACAAGCACCCACTTGCCTGCAGTAGCAACCTGGGCAAACAAAACCTAATGCCAGTCTGCCTGGCTTCTGACTGTGGTTTCTCGCATGACCAAAGCCTAACAGTGATCCTTGTCTTCTTTAACTGGTATGGATTATCCTCTTCCAGGAACCTTGGGGCACATTTAAAACAAAAATAAAATGCTTGCTCAGCCTACATGCAGGTAGTGTGGTAAAACGACTATTAAGCGTTGATGACTAATTCTCAGACTGTGCTGCACGGCTGTGTTCTGCGGGGTGCCACAGTCGCTTCGTAAATGTGCCATAAACAATTTCTTCGTCTTTGATCAAAGAGATCTACAGGCCACCTATTCTTGGTGACAAGGCCTGCAGGGCAAGAGATGGGTGGGGATACGGCGCTCCAACCTCCTTCTGGAGGAGAATCAAATGACACTTCACCGTCGTTCAGAACAGATGAAGCGTGCCAATGGAGCACTCCAGACGGGCTGCGTTAACGGCTGATTGTTGATATGGCGGTGTGTGAGAATGCACACGTTCCAGGGGTTCGAGGGACTTCACACAGGGACATTTGAAAGAGGTGTGCGAGTGCCACTGCTGTAAGCTGGATGAGGCCGAGCGTGGAGATGGGGCAGGGGACTCGCCATGTTGCAGTGATGGTGTTGTAATCGGACACCATTCCTTATTGTTTTGGTCAAAAGAAAGGTATGTGGCCTCCTTAGCTCTGATGCCGCTGCAGCCTTTCGCCCTATGGACAGCCAATGGCTGTCTTAACCTCAATCAGATTTTTCCCTTCTCTCTCTGTATCTGTATCTGTCTCTGTCTCTGTCTCTCTCTTTCTCTCTCTCTCTCTCTCTCTCTCTCTCTCTCTCTCTCTCTCTCTCTCTCTCTCTCTCTCTGTATCACTCTCTCTGTATCACTCTCTCTTTCACGTTCCCATCCTCACTTTCTTTGTTAGCCCTGTCCACTCTATTATCTCCATCCATCCTTCTATCTCCCCACCCATCGCCCATCCTCAGACAGTGTCAGCAGATGGCAACCTCGAAGGGCCCCACGTGTGAAAAGAATGAGTGAGCGGAGCAGTGGAGGGGGTTGGGGGGGGGGGGGGGTGGATGAATAATGCTTTGGGATCGGGGAGGTACATGGAAGATATGTCCCGATTTTTTGTATTTTTGTCAAGACGCCTACCGCTCCTCTCACACGCGCGTGTGGAACTCGCCCTCACCTTCACTTTCATCCCTAAGCTGCGGCACCAGCTATACCAGGCGGAATGGAGAAACAATTTGTTCTTTCTTGTCTCTCTACTCCAGCTCTCCCCCCTCCCCCTCATTCTCTCATCTGTCCATCCTCCCTCCTCCTTCCTTCCCTCCCTCCTTCCCTCCCTCCCTCCCTCCCTCACTGGCTCTCTGGATTCCCAGCTGACCATGTTCGTCATGGTAACAGGCGAGCGTGGATCTTGCCCCGGCAGCGCTTGCACTTCCTGTGTGTGTGTGTGTGTGTGGCCTAGGGGTATTTGGTGTGCCGTGCTCACAGTATTCAGAGTCCAAGATCAGTGTGTGAGTGAGGCTTTTAAATAGTCTCTCTTTCTCTCTCTCTCTCTCACACACACACACACACACACACACACACACGTTCACACTGAGATGTAGGTATGCAGCAGAAGAAAAATAGGCTTAGGAAACAGGAGTCCCGAATCTTGTCTTTTTCTCTGGCTTTCACAATGGCAGCACATTGCCCAACCAGTCAAGAGGCAAACTCTTAACAGCCTGCTCAGTTTGTGCAGTGGGATAGAATTACACATGGCTGAAACAAAGCTCTCCAGGAGAGGTGTGCTCCATCTTAGGTGACAGTTTAGCTTGGCCTAGTGTATGGTCTTGTGGGTTGTGCATCGGAGTATTATCTTTTACTATCTTCACTGTGGATTTCCCTCCTTTCTTTGCCTGAGGACACTTGACACAAAATGAGAGTGATAAATCACAGACAAAATGTGTTAAGTGTTGATTGGGGATGTTAAAAGGCTCCAGGAGGCAAGATGTATGATGTGATGAATGGAATCTTTATGGTGGTTTTTGGAGGAAATAAGATACAATAATCCATTGAGCAATGTTTTCACCTTACGTTAGACAGTCCACCTCTGGCGGCGCTGGTGTCTTTGAATATGCCCATATTTGACCAACAACTTTGAGGCGACGTCCATCGTTTGGACGGAAGCCGAACATTTCCTGTGCTGACATGTGTCCTGTGTTCTGATTGAGTCAAGTGTGTGTGTGTGGGGGGGGGGGGGGGGGGGGGCTGTGTCGGAGTCTGCCACCCACAAAGTCAGCTGACTCCACCTCACACGGGAGCCGGTCAGCTGATGTTCAAACCCACCTATCATCCCCCCCCACCCCCCAACACACACACGCAGTGTCAGCGGCTGTGCCTGCTCGACAGTCTCACTTTTTGTCACTTGTGTTGTTGAAGGAAACGGGCCCGACTTCCAGGAAACTTGTATGCCTCGCTATGAGGAACGTTAGATGTTTTAGTTCCACTAAAGCTGTTTTTACCGAAAAGGGCGCGTGAACAAAGGGGCTTTTCTCCTTGAGCTTCGTGTTGAACTGTCAAGATCTCTTTCCTATCAGTTTTCTCGGTAGCGTCTCACTTGTGGAAAACTCTTGAGGTTCCTGTAAATGACAACTTGAAATGTAACTTGACTTATATGCCACGTACTGTCTTATCTAAAGGAACGTTTTGATAATGAAGTGTCAGTATCAGTGACAATATCAATTTCAATAGTTTGTTGGTGTCTGGAAGGCAGCTGTAAATCAGACATGGGGTTAGGTCCTATTTGTCAAATTTAGTTGACTTCACTGTTAATTTCATAACATGAGGCCTTTATTTTTTATTCACATTATCCTGGGATGGCATATTCCCTTCCAGATCCCAATCATAACTTTGATCCAAAAAGTCACAAAAGGGTCAAAACACAAACTTTCCAAATGAGGCAAAATGTACAGCACTGTAGTGTATGTACTGTAGATATATATATTTTCCATTGTTACGAGTAAATGATAATTGTATCAAACTATATATTTGACTGACGATGCTCCTTTCTGGCCCACAGATATATGTTGGGTAACGGTGTGAAGCGCAAACTGGAAGAGGATGAGTTGGAGGACGGCAGGAATGTTCTGGCAGCGGGGGGTGGTGGACAATCTAGGGCGTCCTACACCCTCCAGCGGCAGACCGTCCTCAACATTTCCCTGATGAAGCTGTACGGGCCACGGACAGCGGCCGAACCGGGCCTCAAGCGCCGTGTCCTGATCAACAACATGATCCGCCGCATCCACAACGAGTTCAAGGAGGAGGGCGGCCTGAGGGCGCTGTTCTTCTCTGTGGCGCCCGCCACGCAGAGTGCCGCCATGGAGGAGGACGAAGGCTACCACGAAGCCCCGCACTCGCCCTTCGGCGTCCTCTCCTCATCGCTGCCCGGCCTGTCGCCGCTCGACTCCTGCCTGACCCCGGCCTCGCTCCTCGAGGACGACCCGCCTCTGTTTTTCGCCTTGCCGCCGCCCTCGCCCCACCCCGGCCTCCACCCCCACTCCTCTCCCAGGCCACCGCCCCTGCCGTCGCCCAAAGACAGCTTTGCCTCGGCCTTGGAAGAAATCGAGGAACTGTGTCCGACCTCGTTGACAACCTCCGCTACCTCCCCCTCCCTCCCCTCTCCCTCTGCTCCCTCACAGACTACCCGGGTATTGTCCGTGGGAACAAACATGAAGGATGAGGGGAAAGTCCTGAGCCCTCGGGATCCGAACCCGCTTATGCAGGAGGAAGGCAGCGCTGTGAAAGCCGCCGAGCCCCTTCCACCCAGCAATACAGACACATCGTCCTCCTCTGGGGCCTTCCTCACAGACTTTGCCCTGGACGACATTCTGTTCACGGACATCGACACCTCCATGTATGACTTCAACCTCGGCGGTTCAGCCCCAAACTCCAAAATGGCCCCCGTGGTGACTACAGATGACCTTGTCAAGACCATATCTACCTTTGGTGGGGGAGGGGGGAGTTCGCCCTCCCCTCTGTCCCAAAACCAGACGTTCAAAATGGACCTCGCTGAGCTGGACCACATCATGGAAGTGCTGGTGGGGTCTTGAGTGACAGTTTGATACACCAAAACAAAGGTCACCTTTCAAGGTTACAAAAAAAAGTCCCTCCCCCCTGTACAGTTTTATACTCATGTCCGTAAATTGTAAAAACAAAATATGTCATCATCTTTTCTTTTTTTTTTGGACTACACTGTGCATGCAAAACAACAAGCTTGCTTTCCGGAATGGAAAAACTGATTTTGAATGTATGGAACGCATTTCTTATTACTGTCTGAGTGCCTTGGAGTGTCAGAGTCCCACCATTCTGCTTTCAGTTTCTCAGCGACTTTTGTTTCCACAATGCAAACAAACACAGCTCACTTTGGAAATGCAGTATTTCTAATCGAGCAGTTGCATCCAAAATTCTAGGCTAAGGAGGGTGTTTTTGCATATGCAGTATGCATTATAACCTTGTAGCGCTTCAGTTAAACCAAGACAGTTTTAACGCACTTAATGCACTGCAAGCATGTGCGTAAGGCCGCTTAATATTTGAATTGGTTAATACATTTTGCAATATGGCTTAAATACTTCAATGTTGTCAATTCAACAGGCGAAAGAAATTGGTCATAACTTATATAAAAAAATATTTGATGAATATTTAGTCAGAAATAGATTTTATTAGTTGATACGATGCAAAATGTCAGACTGAATTCTCTTATCTTGATTGTTGAAGTGTTACTTTAACACTGAATGCTGTCGTCTACATTTTATCCATCGATTATTTTAAAAGTTCAGTTATTTAACTGAACTTTTGACACGGTTGTTGTCAGTCTATGCCTTATGTTTTTAATTCATTAGAATTTGATCAAAATAGGATTTCTACACTAGTCTCATTTTTTACAGTTCAGAATTGCCGCCAAGAAATTACAAATGGTTCATAAATTTTATTTGAAGTATTATGAAGTTATTTATTACCTTGCATTTACAGTGTACATATATTTATTCTAACATGACACTAACATTTTTGGGTTGTACAGAACATGGAACGTATTCAGCTAGAAATATAGACAAGCGTATAGTGTGTGTAATGACATGCTGTGGAACATTTTCTTATGTGGGAGAGAAATCAGGAATTCTTGGGCTTTACCGCTGACTTTGAATCTGTGCCTTGTTCTATGCAACATATATTCATTTGTCAAAAAAAATTATGTACAATGTGCATACTACCTTGATGCAATTACACTTTTGTAGTTTTATTTTCTACAATAAATTGAAAAGAAGGAATGTGTGCTGTAGTATTACTCCTGTGGAGGTGCAAATGGAACCACTCTCCCGATCCTTTGATTTAGCCAATATCTGAAGTTCACACTGTACTATGTTACCAAAACATGTATTTCATAGCTCAGTGATAATATTATTTTGAGTATGGTTTAGGGGTGTATGGTCTAACTTTACCACACCACTGAATTTCCCCATGTTGAGTTCCCAGAGGGAATTGTTGCCAACTCCATCTGTGTGTTATGTAGATGTTTTTGTGAAAGTGTCCCAGACACTTTGAAAAGTGTCATTGAATGCAAAACCGAGTTTACCTTGTCATAGTTGAATAACGACTGTTTGGTGGGTAAAATGGACATACAGTGAACCTCAAAGTCCATTGACACCTCTTTCCAATGCAAATCTCACAATTTGAAACTGCCGCTGTAAAATGGGCAGTTTCCAAAAAACACACAAGTTGATGTAAACTAACCAATCAGTGCGCAGCTCATCTAAATATTCATGAGCATGCCATAACAGGGAGAAAACCTAGTTTCATTTCAGGGCTATTTCAAAGGGTTGCTTTAGGGCATCCAGGCCCAGCACCCAGGCCATTTTCAGCCCAACCAATGTTACATACCCTATTAGGAGATCTTAAGGAACAGTGTTACATACCCTATTAGGAGATCTTAAGGAACAGTGTTACATACCCTATTAGGAGATCTTAAGGAACAGTGTTACATACCCTATTAGGAGATCTTAAGGAACAGTGTTACATACCCTATTAGGAGATCTTAAGGAACAGTGTTACATACCCTATTAGGAGATCTTAAGGAACAGTGTTACATACCCTATTAGGAGATCTTAAGGAACAGTGTGAAATACCCTATAAAATCATTATATGACCCCTTTAAAGATGTAAGATGGGAGATAACAAGAAATGCATAGCTGCTATAAATAGTCTAACGCAATGACAACAATGCCGTATTTCTCTTAAATTATTTTAATTTCTTGTGTACACTAAAAGTAAATTTACACACTTAAAGTCTGAAAAGAACCCGGGCATGCATGTTAACCTTTTTACAGGCTCATCACGTGATTCATTTTTTCCATAGGAATTTTCCCATACATTTTACAGTCCATAGTTTTACTGTACACAGTCTAAAGCCACAGTGAACTATGATTACATCCATTTCATCTTTACAATGTGCAAAATCCTCCTGGGAACAGGTTGAGTGGTACAACATAACAAATAGCAAGAGAAATAAAGAAAAGGGAATAGACAATGACAGCGAAACCACAAAAAGCACTTCATAACTGTAACTGAACACATGGAAGCAGAAATTGGTCCCATAATTCCCTTATGATGTACATCTACCTCCAATCAGCTACTGATGTCAGAATTCGTTCAGTGTTTTTTGTCAGTGGTTAAAACCATAAACATCCCTCTTTTCACCCCCCCAAAAAAGAATTTGAAGGAAAAAGGGAAACAAAAATTGATTATATAAAAAATACTAACACAAAATACAGCCAACTACCAATTTCATAGTTGTCGACTGACTGGTAATGGGAGGCTACAATTGAATCTCAAGTAACCAACAGGTGTACTGGGACAAACGCGCATTTTAGTGTTAGGTTAAGAAATATGGGTTAAAAATCTAGGCCCTATGTAAAATGACAAAAGAAAAACTAAGGCTATTAACACAATGGGGAAAACATTCAGCTGGATTTTGCAGGCAGTGTGGTTTCAAGTCATTATATATCTATGTATTTATATATATATATATATTTATATTTGTATAAGTATACATATCTATGTATTTATATATATATATTTATATTTGTATAAGTATACAAGTTGTATATATTCCATTTTAATTTATTTGACCTTTGCTTGAAGAACTTAAACCAGTGTTTCATTTTCCACACAAAGACAAACATGTATACACTCCCAGCACAAAAGAATAACGAAAAATCTCTAATAGTCCCTGATTACACATTATACATATATACAGATATACACATTGATTCTGCTATTATAAATGATACACCTTTTCTAGGACCTTGATCTATAAATTAACAAACAAACATCTCTGTAAATAATATTTTCACTCCTACTATTAATGCAGCTTGCTCACAGGCTTGGCCTGTTCCAGGTCTGACAAAGCCATTTCCCATATTGATGGACAATGTGATACAAAAAATTATGATTAAAAATCAACTGAAATAAAAAAAAGTTGAGAAAAAGGAACGACGGGTAAACGATGATGGCCACCGTAAAGTCAAAGAGCAAACGACAGGAAGCGACAAGGTGGTGATGGAGGAGGAGGAGGGCTTTTGAGGGAGTTTTGAGGGGGGAGGGGGGTCAGTCCGACATGGGTTCTGAGCAGCCCAGGGGTCTAAGCGTGGTGGGGAACATCAGGACTTTGGCCTGCATGAAGGACAGGTCAGGCAGACACGCAATCACCTTCGCCGCCTCCTCACTCAAGTTCTCCTCTTTCCGGGGTTTTCTGTTGAGAAAAGAAAACACGATTGTTGACCTGTGCTTCTAAACCATTTCTTTTTGATGCAAGCGATGATGTTATGGCCATGTTAAATAGATAAGTTATCTGGGCTTACAGGCTGAGATAGTGTAGGCTGGACTTTGGCCCTCCAGCTCAATGTAAATGTAATAGTAGTTAAAGTTAGGGGGTGCAAGATTGTGGATTTGGAAAAAAGGCTCCATCTAGTGTTTCAACATCTCAGCATAAAGATAGGGCATTTGTTTTGGCCATACAAAAACTATGCCTGACCCCTTTTCCAATAAAAAAAAAACCCCACACCTAAGCTACCACTGCATATCCCATATGCAAAGTCTGAGATAACTTGGACAGCAAATGTGAGGTATTAGACAACCAATCAAATCAATTCCATTGTACATTTCAGACCACTGATTGGTGATGTTCATTTCTCTCTTTGTCTACCGTAACGTTTCGCTATTCTAACGGACACCCACTTTGTTGAGGTGCTGGTTTTATCCATGGTGGACATAAGGCGGGCAAAGGCATCTGCCACTCGGCTTCCAGAGCCACTGGGGTCCATTTTGGCTGTGGTCAACTCATACAGCTCCGGGTCAACTCCTTTTCAAGCAAACACACAAACGCAGTAAATGTAATTAAAAAAACATTTGAGCAGATAAAATAACTTGTTGAAAGAAACTTTGTTTAAATTCCTTGCTCAGGATTAAATGAGTTGGCTACTGAAAGCCTCATGATCATGCCACCCCGTCATCCATGCATTTTCTTATTCCATCTGTTAGACCAACCGATAAAAACAGAATCGGCTCGATTTTGTAAAAAAAAAAAAAAGCAGGCAAAAGAAGAGTCAGTCCTTTGAAAAAACATTAATCATTAACAAGAGAAAACAGCAGAGAAAAGGAAAGGACTTCTGACCCAGCTCAAATACAACTTGCAAATACTTTGAAATATTTTCGGTGCTCGGTTTACCCAATCGGCACTGTCCAGAAAAATCTGCACGCGTGTGACAGACCCTCACGCACCTCAAATACTTTCAGGTATTAACACGTTATGTCATCCATGTATTTGACCCCGGCTGCCAGGGAAGAGAAATCCTGTGCTGCTGACCTGGGATGGAGGTGGAGCCGCTAGAGCCAGAGTCCTCCACGGGCCCAAAGAAATCGAGGTTGAGCAGAGAGGAGCCTCCGCTCGCTTGACATTCAACATGGCGGGCCGAGGCGGGAGAGGGTTAACAAACGGAGAAGAGTCAGAGAAGAGACACGCACATGAAGACATGCTGCTTGTCGAAGAGGGAGTTTAAGGAGGTGTTAATGGCGTGAAATGGAGCCTTGTTAATTACAAAAGTGAGTTCTGGAAGATTTATTGGGGGGGGATTGGTGACTCGCCGCGGATGGTAAAAATAACGAATGGTGATTTGTATTGCATAGTATGTCATTAAGAGGTTTTCAATATTTGACAAGTTCAAGTGAGAGAAAGGTAGAGGGAGTGAGATATGGTTTGGGGAAACAGCTGCTGTCAATGCAGTCATAAGGAAATGGTTGGATGAACAGTGGAGATGTCAAATTCATAGATGGATACTAACATCAATCAACTCAAAGGACTAATGCTCACCGTATATTACTAATTAAAACGTAGGCAATACTCCATCAAAAGTCACCCTTGGTTTTAATCACAAGCACGTCTCATTTTTTAATCGGTCTCTTTGATTAGACTCTTTATAACAATTTCATCAAGCACTCCACTTGACATTCATCATCTTTACCTTGAGTTACAGGAACTAATGAGCATAAGGAGTGACAACAAAATGGAGACTGGCAAATGACTGTGCTATGAAGATAAAGAAAAAGCCAGCACAGAAAGAAAATAAAGGAGTGGTGAAGAGAATAGACTGGTCGGACTCCTGTCAGGAGCCCGGGGGGAAACCCTTCAAGGCATGGGGC
Organism: Hypomesus transpacificus; assembly: GCF_021917145.1. Lineage (NCBI taxonomy): Eukaryota > Metazoa > Chordata > Actinopteri > Osmeriformes > Osmeridae > Hypomesus > Hypomesus transpacificus. The sequence continues at coordinate 4,724,145 of NC_061080.1, forward strand.
TGTGGAGGTGGTTCGAGGGGAGGGACCTACCATCCAGAGGGTTAGTAAGGCCACTGCTGCTCCAGTCAAACTGGACGGGCGGGAGTGTTTCCTGCTGACAAGAGGGGAATGGGTGTTGGCCGAGAGGAAGGTGGCGAGCGCTTGGTTATGGAACACAGCTAATCATCGACTTGTATATGTGCAGGGTATTGTGCAAATCTGATTTCCACTATAAATCCACTTTAAGATGAAGCTAAGCCTCACATAGAATGTGCTGTCAAAACTATCGTAAACGGGTTACTCTGTGAAAAGAACATACTGTACAGTATGTTAAATATACAGTATTTACACATGCCAACTTCCTTCACTTAGCCGTCATTTATATGTCATCATGGATCAACAATTCTAACATGCATGAGTTTGGCAGGTGAACTCAAATATCCTTCTCAACAGCGGGACCTTCGATCGTTTGGGCTACCTGCGCTGTATCCGGGGGACAGGTGCTTATCTCAGGGGCCACTGGAGGCGCTTGTGCTATGGATGCAATCATCTCAGCGGCCGAAATGGGTTTCACAGGTTCTTTGGTGGGTTCCAGCATGCCCTATGGTTTATAGAGAAAGACGGGGTTTAAAAATCAGGGTATTAAAAAGGGGTTAGGGAGTGGGGAGGACCAAAAAAAAAAAAAAAGAACAAAAGATTGTCATTTATTTTATTCATGCCAAAATGTTAGCAGACACAAATTATGCCATGCACTACTGGTGTTAACACACTAGGTATGAGGCCGGCTGAAGAAAAGTCATTTAATTAAATGATGGTTCCTTCCGCGAGATATATATGTAATTGAGCATTATATAACTTTGGTTAGTGAATATGTGTCCTACTGCAAAAGTGGGAGAAACAAACAGTTCATAGTCAGGCTCAACATACCGTTATTGGCCGGGTTTCCCAGATTCGTTCTAAGAACAACGCTCTTAGAGCGTTTTTAAGAAGCTCTTAGCGTTAGGAGCTTCTTACCGAATCTGGGAAACCCGGCCATTGTCAGTGACTGAAGTTAACGTTTTGAGATCAATAACTGATTAATTGACCCCTTGTTTTTGTCTTTCAATTCCGAGCAGGGAGAGTCTAGACACTGGGTTCAACTCACCAAGCTGGCAGCATACATGGGGACGATCACTGGCTGCTTCTTCTGACCTGTGAACAACTGTGGAGGAAACAAAAAAGAAAAAGGTACAGTACACATTACTAATAATCATCAATAACCTGCCACTAACCATAACCTTAGCGACTCTTTGATGTAGCCCAACAGAGTTGGTGTTTTAAATCGACAAAACCTTAAAAAAAGCCCACAGTTGCAAGGATTTATTTGGACAACGGGAGATTAAAACAATGCTCTTCTCGTTTAACTGATAAGTTACTACTTACACTGATGACTGATATTAAGATGTCCTTTCAGAATAGTTTTGGGCTGCACGCCAATGCTGAGACATTCATAAAATTAAACAAGGTCACAGGAAGGGCGGAGAGAGTGAATCTGATGACTGCCAGCACAACTCACAATGTTCCTGGTGTCGATGCCCAGAGAGCAGAGCAGGGTTTTGTTGCTGTGGGAGCCCCCCCACTGGTGCCTCAGACCGAAGGAATTGTGGATGTCCTGCAGCTGCCTCCACACGTCCCACAATCCCCTGCAGACGCGGGGCGGAAATCGGATTCGTCAGGATTCCAAAGCGATGGAGGACTAGTCAATACCGCCAACGTGACGACCCCAACTACAACTACCTCATACCCCTTTGTCACAAAGTCACAAACAACTTCCGACACGACCCGGAAATCGCACAACGCTGTGATTTGGACAGAGGTGATATCAAATGTTAACAGGGCTACCCGCGACGTGGATCGCGGGAAAAGATCTCGCTCACCTGTTATCTGTGGCGCTGCCCTTCCCATCCTCCTCCTGCTCTAACCTCTCAGGAGGCTCCAGACGGGTCTTCAGGGACAGCACCTCCTCCCCCACCTGAGGGACAGGTGTCTCTGGGAAGGTGGCCTGAAAGAGCTTCTCCAGTCGGCAGGACAACGACGCCTAATAATGGAACAGGCACACAGCATTTGGTCCTTTCTGAGACTTGACACGTTTGTCCTCTCCCATAGCCCCAATATGATCATATCTCCACAATGATTAGTGAGGATGGAGGCTTACGCAACGGGCAGAAATTGGCACTACTTTTAGTTAAGTGACCAAACATGCATTTCAATGATAAAGAGAAATTGTTTAATCTACTTGAGGGTGTGGAATACCCTGCCAGTTCACATTCCTAAGGGAGGGAAGGGGGGGAGAAGGAGGGCAGGTGTTGGCACTCTACTTCGGTTATAAACGTCATCAAGTGTGTCAGAAATTCCTTTCGAACACCCAGGAGCAAGGATGGTTGATTAAAGCTACATGAAACCTCAGCTTCAGTGAAAAGGAAGACGGTCCTCCCAGCGTTGCTCAAAAGCATTCCAGCTACGCAAGCCAAAAAACTCACCGACAGACTCTCCCTTCTACTGGCGTCATCCCTGATGGATGGAAAAGATGTCACAGCTCCGCTCTCTTGCCACTCGTCTTCGCTCTTCTCCGACGGCGCGGCGCTCTGCTCCCCCCCAAACGCAGCCCAGGAGTCTCCCTCCCCTTGACCTTGTTCTGGCTCGTGAAAGGCATTCCAGCCAGCGTCTGCGTCAGTGTCCCCGGCGACAGCGGCCGAGCTAAAATCGGCAAAACTGTCGCTGCCGGGGAAATCGGTGAACTCCTCCCTGTCCTCCGTGTCCTTGTCGACGGGAGGGTTGTGGGGGCTATCGAAATCGCCAAAGTCCTCATCGTCCCCCAGTTCCTGCGCGGGTACAGCGTTCGAGCCGGTCGAAACACAGTCTTCTTGCGTCTCGGGCTGTTCGAAATCGGCAAAACCCTGTCCGCCGAACGAGCCCACGTCCCCGAATTCTCCAAAGTCTTCGTCGTCCTCGGCCAGTTGACTGTGACCGACGGGGGTGGCCATCTCCTCCTGCAGGGGTGGTGACGGTACCGAACCTGTAGTGCTCATGTCCCCGTACTCCTCTAGGGCTTCGGTCGACAGCGGACGTCCGAACGACGTCTCCGTCTCCGTTTCGGTCTCCGTCTCGTTTCCGGAACTTTTCTCATCCGCTTGCTCTCCTTCCCTGTCTCCGCCGGTGTCTGGCGAAACTCCGTTCTCCTCGATAAGTGCCTCGTCTGACCCTTCGGAACCCATGCCATTCTGGGCAACAGGTTCCCTAGTGCAAAGTGCCTCTGAGCTTGAGGGCTCTGGTGCAAAGGCTATGTCCCTATCTTCAGTGTAGCCGTCCGTGTGAAAGACCCCGTCCCCATTGCTCAGTCGGTCAAGGGCCACGGCAGGATGAGAAATGGAATCAGGCCCCGGAGTGTCTGCGTTGGTTTCGTGGCAGTCTCTGACGATGTCCTCTGAGCCACTCTCCTGCCCCGTGTTTGAATTCCGTCGGTCGGCCCCTTCTGCTAGACAATCACCCCCCTCTGTGCAATCCGTGTTTTCACTCAGGTTGGTCGACTGGCTGAGGTGTCCTTGAATGTCTGCGTTCGAAAAAGCAGCGAAATCGGCAAAATCGTCTTCTTCCGGGCTAGGAGGGCACTCGTCTGGACTCTCTGTGGATGTTCCCTTCGGGTGAGGGTGGACAGCATGCTGTGAGGACAAGGGGATTTCCTGCACTTCGAAAGAGGCAAAGCCATTTGTTAGGACTTCCACGACACCGCCATTGCAATCCAAAGGTTTGTTGTCAGTTAGGGTATTCCTGTCAAGGTCCAGAGAATTCGAGTGATGGTTGGGTTGCGAGTGGTCAGCAAGCCTTTTCAGGTCCTCAGTGTTGACAGTTCGGTCAGAAGGACTGCCATCCCCTCCCGGCACAACCCCATTGGTCTTTGAGAGGTCTTCTGCAGGACCCCGACTTACAGAACCACAGCTAAGGTTAGATATAGCAACCACACCTCCGTTGTTGAGGAGCTCGGGCGGCGAGGTGGCGGTCAAGGCTTGGTTCTGGTTGAAGGTAGCTGGGGTGTCAAACTCTGTGAAGCTGACACTGTTGGGGACACCGGAAAACCCACCAAAGTCACCAAACTCATCGTCCTCTTCTTCGGCGCCGTCCTCCATAGGGGGTGGAGAAGATGAGTACATACGTATCACATCTGGCTCCATGGTCCTGAAGCAATCACACACGTCCTTGAGGTTACAAGTCCCGCTGTGAAGAGAGGGAGAATACACTTGTGTTAGTGTTCATATGATGGAGAACAGCTACAAGCAAAAATATCTTTAATTCCCTTACAGAATTTGGAAATGCAATAAAAAATAAAAATACACAATTTTACAGGTCAATTCTTGGAATACAATAAAGATACTGATACAAAAAGATATACCAATGACTAATCCATTGCAATCTGTGAGGTTTTGGAAGAGCAGAGGTCTCTTGATGGCACTCTTGGGACTTACCTATTACGCTTGTCTGTTGTGTTGCTAAGGGCTTAACTCAAATTAAATTACTAAGGCACTCTGGACTTAAAGTGGACATATTGTTTTCAAATGAACAGTAATCAAGTCCTAAGAGGGAAGTAGAAAACTTAGCAAGACCTAACAGAAAGTGATCCACTCTAACTGGTTTAAAGCAGAGAAAATAAGGTTTAAGGTTTTCTGAATAAAATCACATGCATCCGTTAATATGGGGTGATTGAATTTAACCCATAGAGGAATATTATAGTGGACCTTCTCTGTGGCTTTTCATGCAAATTCCAATGTTCCACTTCTGATCCTAAATACTATGGACTATGGAGCTTGATTATATTTAGTAAGTGCAACATTACCAGCTAGGCTACGTTTTGGAGAAGAAAAACAAATCAACGTATAAAAGGTTGCTGATACTGCGATTAAGCACCATATGTTTACCTGTCACACATTCAAATCCTTATCAGGTGCTAGAAAAAAAGAAGAACGAAATGAAACACTTATCCATCAGCTTTGGTGCCACCACTTGGTATGTTAGCTAGCTTAGCTATAATTAGTCAAGACTTCAAATTAAGGCCAATGGTCACGGTCTCCTGTCAGGTTGTTGTAATGTTTGACAGTTTCAGTTCAGACAGTAGCAAGCTAGAGCTAAATAGCTGGCTTTTGCTAGCTAGGGGAAGCTCCTACCTAGCATTCTGTGGTGTGCATTCGCAGTTATTACCTTTATCTAACTATGCATTTAAAATGTAGATTTAGCAACCTAAATAATCATATATTATTAAAATATTATCTCACTATTATTATGCTCACCATAAATGAAACCGGGTACTACAGCACCGTTAGAACTAGCTAGCTCGCAAGCTAGCCTGAACTGGCTAGCTTGTTTTCCAGCTAGGCCACGGAAAACACCTTACAGATCCAACACCAGCCCAGCCAGGATTGGACGAGGACAGCTAGTCTAGCTAGGCTATCTGAAACCTACTAGCTACAGCTATTATTACTGCTACTGCTAGCAAAAACACAACACAGGTCATCATTGCCCGCTCAACACACAGTTGGCTTCAGCTAGAGAGGTCGTCAGTCTATGGTTACAAATGTCAATTTCATTAATTAAGCCTACAACAAATTATGTCGTTATGTTTCTTAGAAAGGATTATACACTTTCTTAGCTATCCAATGCTAGTGCTAGCTACATTACCAAGTTTGCAGCCCAGTAACGTTAGCTAGCAGCTAGCTTTCAGGCTGTGTATCCGGGTTTGTTACTGCACACAAACACACAATTAATCATACCTTATTATCTTGACGCTTCATTTTCATGGCTCACATGAAGTAGACACTTGCTATAGAATGTAGATCATAGCCAGAGAAACATTACGTTGGGAAACGGTTTGCATTAAAGACAAAACTATTGTTGAGTCAGCCGGTTATGATGATCCTACTTTGCTTTCTCTCGTCAAATATTACCCAGCATGCAACAAGAGCTTTGGTGTGGCAGGCAGGACTCGCCCACTGCTTGCGAGGCATGAGACAAGGCAAGTCTTTATCGTTCAGAAATTGCAATTAAGGACCTAAAGAGTACCAGAGTGGTCTAAAGATCATACTACAAGGAGGGATTTCCAACTCTTTTGAATCATCATTAATCAAATCAACTTCACCTATTGCAGGTCAGTGTCTCATGTAATCAATTTAATTCGGGTTGCTGCAATATGTTCCACAAGAATTATTGCCAAATGCTTAAAAAAAAACTACTTACCTGCATTCTTAACGTAACGGATACAGCTCAAAATCCTACTCATTATCATGAGTTAAGAAGTAGCGATTAAACAGTGAAGACGACTGAATTACACATAACTATTTAATACAATTAAAATAAGACAAACAGATTGATGGGACAAGCCCCATGACAGTCACTTATTTATCTAATAAATAAACATTGAGGAAACACACCCAGTGATATATCATATCAAAGTCACACTATATTTAACTGTTTGCCTAACACTATTTTCTGACTGTCCATTGTTAGTCATCAACATGTTATCACAGTTGCTTACTTATTCATGAAAATACATAAATTGATTTAAGTCTCATTTGACCAGTAATTGCATTAAGGCATAACACAGACACAATAGCACCAGTACTCAGTACCGGTCCTAGCACATCTGGCGCCCTAGGCGACATGTATCAACATTTGGGTTAGCACACAATTAATGGATGCACTTGGGAAAATGCTGCCCCCCTCTTCATGCCGCCCTAGGCGGCTGCCTATGTCGCCTGTAGGAAGGACCGGCCCTGCCAGTATTTAAAAATGGATGATCTGGTTTGGACATTTTTAGTATGTACTTTCTGTCCAAGCCTTGTGAACTCAAGGCCATTCTGAATAAACAAAATCACACATAATTAGCTGCATGATTCAATGCTGTTTGAAGGGCTATTTGTTGTTGAAGTTTTATACTTTTAGTTTTGTCTCAAGATGCATAGGAAAACATTGCTTGCATGATCTTCACTCTAGTGAGGTCCATTCAATGCTGATTTTCTTTTTTTGATTCAACCCAGTTTGGTAATTCTAACACTCCCCTTGATCCATAATGTGTCAATTTCAGGGAGTTTTGGCACTCTGTGGTAAAAGTCAAAGAGCTGGTGTCCATCCACGAATATACGGAATCGCAGCTGTTCACAATGGATCTCGATCTGAGGTTAGAGAAGATAAAGTTTAAAGTCATTCTGTCTTTGACTTCTAAGAAATCCTCTGAAAACAGTTAATCTGGCAGTTTAGGTTTCCGCAACTACTTCTGTGTAAAAATTTTTTTTACAAGCAACAACTTTAATGTTGTCAAAGATTTTTGTTCTAACTTGTTTACTCCTCTCCTGTTTATTACAGGATTCGGAAACAGTGATGTAACAAAGGACACAAAGAAGTGTTTATACCCTGAACGGCTGATCCCCAATGAAAGGGAAGTAGGGGATGAGCCTCTCAGTGTCTCCCCAGGTGCCTGAGACGCGAGCCTGGCGCAGAAACTGGTGGTCCTTGAACCTGGCGCAGAGCTCCAGTGCAACGTTAGCGGGCATGTCCTCTGCTGTGCCACAGCCACATGTTAAACTGATGACAAACCTGAAGACCCACACAAGGTAAGTAGCTTATTATTGGGTGTGCAAGCTGTAAACAAGGCACAACCTATATTCTCTCTGTCGCATATATTTATATATTAATAGTATACAGTAGTAACTGGACAGGGATTTAATCTCAAAAGCCTGCCATAACTGCTTTCTATCTGGACTGCTTGGGAATCAATAGCGCTAGTAAAACGAGGTATATTCATATCATGACAATAGCCTACTGTTCGTATCTGACAATGAGTTAGACCTACTTGTTAGGGTGAGGATTCACAATTCCCATTACAATGATTTTCTTCCCTGGCCTCATTCCACCTCTGACACAACCTCTGAAAGGAACCGACTAGGCACAGACATATCACACACACACACTTTTTAAAATGTATTCCTTATAATCTATTGTGTATTGTCTAAATACAGAGTAGATATCTTGCCAGGATTTTCTCATCATATTCTTACCAGAAAATGTTTATCAGGAGAGATAGGTCTGCATTTATCCACTTTACTTCTGTGAGAATGTTCATCAGATACATTATTCTTTAGGAAATGAAAGAAAGTAAGAATACAACATTAGTTGGCCAACTTATTGATGTTTAGATAGTTATAAGCCTATTGGAAACTAAAATATTTGTTGCATTGGGTGGAAAGCACTTTTTACAGCTGGGACAATACACTGAGTCGAAGCATCTTTTATGTTTTTCAGATGGATAAACGCAAAGCTGCATCATCTGTAACACCTTTGCAAGCTATTCTAGCTACATATCCACATGATGTCCTGAGCCATAGCCTAACGGAATAATGACGGGAGGTAGGCTAGTTGTACTAAGTTGGACCACATTCCACTGAAAATGAGTGTCAAAGTAGCTTTGTCTCATCGGTGACTTTTGTTTTGAGCCCATGAGTTCCAAGGCACCTGTTTTTTAGACAGTTGTAATGGAAACCTTTAACAAATGTATCAGCTCTTTCAATAACATGGAATACGTTTAAACAAATATGACCTACTTACATTTGTGTCCTTCACTGTAAACCCTTCCGCCATCTTGACCAAGTGAATAGGCTAATTGCTCAGCTGAGCGGCGCTCAACGAGTTTGCGCTCAAGTCGGTCTCTTTAGATAAGTTTAAGCGCAGCTTGTTAGCCCAGGTAGGAAGGTGTGTCAGCAATGTGATGCTGGAATTTGGTATAGAATTGCGAAAGGAGGCTGTGTCTTGCCTGCTACCCACTTATTCTACTCCAAGTGCTGACGCAGTCAAACATTGTAATCCTCGTCGAGTCCCTACTATAACTAGCTCTGTTTGTTCTCTTTATTTTGTATTTTTTTCTCGGTCAATTACTGTGTAGATAGGCCTTGACCTCCAGCCCCGGCCATAACTTGGGAACAATTTGAGTACAAGCGAAAGAGGAAGCCATTATGGCAAAGCATAAAAGAAAGAAAATTAAAAATTAACATTATTTTGAAAACAAATATTGATGTTGTTAAACAATTTATCAGAGGAAACCTTGCAATCTCATTAATTACTTTTTTTTATATTGTCTCATCCCTTCAAAAAGAGGAATGGAGTCCAAATAATTAGGCTATAGCCTACGTGAAATAATTGAAATAATAACAGAGTTTCGGTATATTAATTTTATTAATAGGCCTTCTGAATTAATTAATATTTAGGAAAGATACCTGTAGGCCTATCTCTAAGTAAGTAGCCTATCCTATAATAGTAGAAGCTATATTGAAAATATCTGAAATATCAGGGCCTATTCGTCTGTTTTGACATAGATTGGTTTATGCAATTTCACTAAAAGAACACTAGATGGAACTATTTGTTAATTACGACATCCTGGCCCCATGCAGTAGGCCTACATTCGCACACAGCTATGCCTGCATGAATTATAAATGTGCTTGTCTCATTTATCCTCCTAACCATACAAGTAGTCCTTTATAATTAAGCAATGACAACCCTAAACAAATACAATATAGTGCAGGTGTAACCTTGGACAAATTACATTGGATCACACTTGTATAATAAACACATGCAGAGCGAAACGTCCTTCTGAACACAACATCTTAGATGGTCACTGTATTCAGTGACCTTGATGAGCCATGGATAAGATATCAGATAACAAGAGCACCTGGCTGATAGAAAGAGAGAGAAAGAGCAACAGAGAGACAGGCAGTCTGACAGACCAAGAAAGAGATGAAAAAGAAAGAAAATAAAGACACAAGGCAACCGGGCTGAGTTGTAGTCAAAGAAATCAGTCAATCAATACTCTGAAGATTGTATCTGCACATAACAAGATAAAGATGCAGATAGCAATGACAAACATAGAACCCACATATGTGGTTACTTTAAAAAGGCTGTTGCATTCTCAATGTCACTTTTGATAACGTTTCAATTTTGGGTCATAAATGAAACAGGTGTTTGGCTGGTCATTCAAAAAAAGGATTTGACAGTCAAACATATTGGTTCTTAACCAAAGTTGTGATAGTAACTTCTTTTTCTGACAAAACATATCTGGAATTGATATCAATTCACTTTTTGTCAATCTTGTCAGAAATGTAAGTAGGCTGCAGTTCTTCATCGTTGTGTCCCAGTGATGCTGTGTCAATAAGCAGTTAGTGTTAGGAAGAACCATTAAACACATAATTCTCCCTCTGCAACTTGAGCATGAGTAAAAGAGAACATTAAAAGGACATCCGGAACAGGTTATTAAACATCAGCATCATCCCGTTCAAATTGTGTCATAACCTACTTTTTTCCCCTTTCCTTTAACTCAACAAAGCTGTCATCACCCACACAATACAATTTCAACCCACATAGCCCCATGAAGAGGTTATTGTGCGGTGGATTCACTGGGATGACTATGCTAAAAAGCATATTATGCAGCTATTGTCTGCATTAGTTTTCCTCCCCCATCCATTCCAACTGTGCTGTTCAAAAATGAACTCTCGGGAACTTAGGCTACACCATTAGAACACCTTGTTTTTTGTTTGTAGGCCTACAGCACACCCAGGATATGTTCACGCACAAAGAATGTCTTGCATGCCTTTTGTGACACATCCACATTCACAATCCGCACTCACAGAACACACACCCTCATACACACGCATTCACACACTCTCATAGACTGAGGAATAGGCCACTATGGAGATGTTATTTGTGCCTTCCAAATTTGGGAGTTTAAACTGCGTAAACATAACACTGTTCATGGTTACGGTCTCCATGGCAGCATGACAACACTAGACATGGAACGGTCCAAACATTTGGCGGTCTGGAAATTCAGTTTTTGCTTGTCTTAGCAGTTCACAACATTTTTATTACGTAGCCTAATACCATGGAGCCAGCGCTGGATTATGTTCTTAAGGGTGTTCACAGGTTTGATATTGCTCTGTTAGTGCGGTTCATTTGAACAAGGTTGAACGCTGCCATCCGAACCTTGGTGCACACCAAACAATCGGACCTCTAGACTGCTTGAAACGTAGTGTCTTGGTCCACTTCCAAATGAATCATAAAAGCTGTCCAATCAGGTTGGGACCTTATCCTTACGCCTTATGTGTTTAGGGTCGGTGTTAACAATGAACCCTGAGCGAACCAGGAAAATGTAGCCTATACTTTTCTTTTTTGGTCCAGACCAAGAGAAAAAAGAGAACACGACCTTATAAGAACTCAACTCTGCGCTGTTGCTATTGGATAGCAAGGCCTATGTTTTTACGAGTCACACGCCGTGATCACCTCAATCAGGTTTGTGGACTGGGTGTGCAAAGCGCTTATTAAAAATAAAATAAATATTGAAATTAAATGTAGAAACGCTGGGTGCGCGGTTATGTGAAGGGTATGCACGCCGATGAACTAGGCATATCAGTGTGCCATGAGAGTTTATAAAATATCTAAATGCTGATGTAATTTAACTTACGCAAATGAAATACTGAAATACTGTTCACCTGCGTTCACAACAACTTTTGATTGTATTATTTATTTGCGCACACGTGCGTTTGCAAGTCTAACGAACTACAAAACCCATAGAGCGTTTCGAAGTGTTTAATGACGTAACCCAGTTTGCGGCGCCTGGCGCGTGTGTGTGTGTGTTTGTGTTTGTGTGTGTGTGTGTGTGTGTGTGTGTGAGAGAGAGAGAGAGAGAGAGAGAGAGAGAGAGAGAGAGAGAGAGAGAGAGAGAGAGAGAGAGAGAGAGAGAGAGAGAGAGAGAGAGAGAGAGAGAGAGAGAGAGAGAGAGAACGCGAGCTGAGCACCCATGCTACTGACTGTGTGATTGCTAGGTAAAGTAGAGTTTGAATCTGAATAGAACGCAAATTAATTGTCAGTTTATAATACATGCTGAACTATTGAGACTTAAAGTTGGAACACGCAGGAGCTGTTTTATGCTTTTTGTTAACCCCGGTGTTGGATAGCCCTAGTTCTGTTTCGTGCGAAACGATGCTTTCAGCCTGTTAGGTAAGTAGAGTTGGTGTTTAATTGTAGGGATTTCGTTTTCAATTTACGGGGAGCAAGTATATTGTGGGAATCCAATATGGTTTCTTTGTATGAATGCATACTTTTACCAATTATCATGTCCGTTTTATTCACTCGTAGACCAATTGAAAAATCATTGGTAAGTCAAAGAACAATGGCAATATTTCCCTTAGTCAGCAATAATGTTACTGATGTTGATTTTGTTTGATATCACATAGCACAGCCAAGCGATAACTTATAAGTATTTAACGACTTACTAATGCAATTGGTATGGTTGTCTTTGTTAGACCCATACAGCACTTTAAAATACGCGTTGAGCGCTGTTGGTTGTGTACTATAAAGGGGTCTCTCTTTCCCTTGTGCGGCTGACAAGCCGGTTTGGCTCGCTCAGGGAAAGCCCAGCTGGGGGCTATTGTTCCGAAAACATAAACTGATTTGCATGCATCATCTCGCTTGAGCATCTGGCTTCATGAGCCCCTCTTTTGTTCCCCGAAAATTTGCCCCATTTGTTCAACTGCCCAGTCACATTTATTGCAGGTTGTCGTTTGCAATTGTTGTGCTTTGTGTGTGCTTTATCATTCTCCATGACTTTCGTCTATACTGTATACTTCTGCTAGCATCGGTTGACGCTGCCTTCCAGTTGTCCTGAAACGCCTGACTGCTCCTTACTGTGGACTGCAACTGTGTCTGTTTATAAATAACAGCATCATATCACTATCCCCTGGTTTTCCATTCCTGAAATGGCCCAGATCTCCTCCTTTATTAAATCATGTCTGTGGTTGGAGTACTCAGAAAACCTGATAACATGCTCTCACCCCCTGGTATGACAGCATTTTCAGGAAGGATCATCTTTCACTGACATCAGTTATACAAGTGCATTTGTTTAAGGACCAAGCCTAGAGGATGGGTGTGTATTGCATGGCTTGATTGGGGAATAAAAACAATTGTGGGGTGACCGAAGGTTATTCAGTGTGAACAATGCAGGATTCCAGAGGACAACTATTGGATAGTATCAAGTTACAGTTCCTCGCTAAGGCAGTCAAAATGGGTACACGTTGAGTTAACAGCTTTACTTGAAGCACTAAAAAGCCACATTAGTACTCATTCATACTGTCAACAGTCTCACAAGGACCTACTTTGACTTACATTTATGAATGTTTATGTGCGACTTCTTGCCTCTATGGAGTGGTTCTGCGTATGTCCCAGTGCCTATAAAGGGGCTTCTATGTGTACAATGAGGGGTTTATTGTGCAGGTTCGTTCTCACAGTGTTTGGTTTGTAGGTTTCTGAGACTTGTTTGAGTATATGTGGAACAGAGAGTCACTGAACAAAAGATCCTGGACGTCAACTGACCGCTTAAACCTTCTCGTAATTAAGCTTGATGAATCAGCATGACGTTTTTGCTGGCATCCATTGCAGCTCTGTCCCAGAATAGGCCGTAATCCCGTCTACTTTCGAGGTCTGTCTCAGACTCAGGCTTTGCTAGAGTCAAGCAGCAAGCCCCTCTGAACTGTCTCTGGGGATACAAAGGCATTTTTAATTGTTCCTCTCCTCCCCACATTCCTTTCTCGGCTTCCGCCCCTCCTTTCTTCCCTCTCGTTATCAAGCTCTGGTCGATGTCTTTGACAGACTCATTCATGGGCAGCTCAAATCCACTGCCTGCTATCTCTGTCCCTCTCCGTCTCTCCTTGAACTTGGGACAGGGTCTGGCCCTTTCCGTTTCTGGGGTACAAGGAAAACACAGAGCTCGGGTGTTTGTTTAGTACCTCGGTTCACTCATTTGCACCAGGAAATTGCCCCCTTTGACAATTCTATTTAAGTAAAAAAAAAAAATAAAATTAAGAAAGAAGAGACATGACATCTTAACAATATAGAACCTTTTCCTTGAAATGCTTGTTTATATGTCTTTGGGTGTTGTGTGTGACTCTCAATAAATAATTAATGGGGGTGGCTGAAATTTCAACTACCATTATCCATCTGCTAGTTCGGCACAGTCCAGACGTTATTCCACGTAGTAAGACTAGCTGGCAGCTCTCCTTCTCCCCGCGATGCATACACTCGAAAAGCACGCCTCTCAGTTTAAATGAACTGGAAAGAGTCTGTCTCTCTCTTTCTCGATTTCCTTCTCTCTCTCCACTGCTCAAACACATTTTGTCCGTCTTCCTAAGCTTATTAGCTCAGGGTACTGACCCCTTTATGAATGGTAAGTATTGATGTGTGGTGTTTGGAACTGAGTTGGCCCCTTCCGTGATAATCTCTTTTTAGAGACGGAGGGACGGGCTGTAAAATTGGTCACTCACAGATGATAGTGACCCTTTTTCGATCATGAAACATATCACCTCCGACCTCTTCTAAATGTAGCTTTCGGACCTCAGTGAAGTGTTTGTAAGACCTACGCCTCATGGGACTTGGCCAGGATACATATCTGTGAAGAAAAGAACATTTGCCAACCAGCAAATACGGAAATGGGAACTTTGCTTTGTTAAGACTAGTTGTTTTTGGATTCACTGTCTTCCGGCACATGACACAGCTACGATTGCCTAGTTGTGTTTATGGGGGCTACTGAAGGATTTGTTAAGCATACACTTGCAGAGGCTAATGCAGGATTTGTGAAGCACCCTCTTGCAGAAAGAGCACTTGTTTTGTACACATTATTTTCCTTGTTGTAATGCTGCTTCTGAGTAAAACAGTTTGGTCGGGTTCTGTGATACCACAGACAGCCGTGAGGTTGATATTATTCATCCCAACAGTGGGACCGGAGGTTGTTACGTCTTAATCACGGGAGGCCTGGGGCGCACAAAAGTGCTTCTGTTGCGGAGAAGTGAAGTCACTTTAAAAGTCGTCCTCCTTGTCTCGTAGAGGGTGGGTCTGTACTAGCTGTTAAGCCTGCCCCATTATCCAGTTACAGGGCAGTGAATGGGCCTCTGTCCCCTGTAGTTAACTGGCTTTATTCATGGACGGGGAATACACAGAAAGTGTGACTTCGGAGGGTGACTCCTTATCGGTTATCCGGTTGGCATTATCTTGTCTTTGGATTATTTATTTAATTGCTTCTGTGGGGGACATGGTGTGTAGTGAGCAAAGGTGCCACATTGTTCACTGGTGACTAAAAGCGGTCTATTGACATATAGGCTGATCTGGTCTTGGAGCCTCCAATGCACAGGTGGCCAAGTCTCTGTGATGAGGAGGATGGTGAAGCGCTGGGTCATGTCATCATCTTGGTTAGCTCATTAAGACCACTGGTATGTGATCTGTGGTTATTCATAGTCTAGGAAACAATCTTGATACCATCCCTTAGCATGGTTGGTGAAATACATACGAGGATAGTAGATATAGGCCAGCTTGTGTACTCGGTTCCTGACTAGGTCTACCTACATAGAATAATCCAAACTGGCATAATTTGGGGTCTTTCTACCCAGCTACTAATGCTCATTCTCGGGAGACGACAGGTTTATTTTATCCCTGCTGCTAGTCTGATTCTGGCACGGCCTGCCGAAGGGGCGGAGCTGTGACATGGAACCTCAGAACAGTGGTGGTACTATCTCGCTCTTTGAGGTGTTGGCTGTTCCGTTTGGCACACAAGGTCACATTCACTGGCTGCCAGCTCTGTCTGACAGCCACGGGTGAGCACGGCGTGAGCCTCATAGGATTTATTGATCTAATAGCTCGCTCGGCAGGAAAGTCTTTGTTTGGTGTAAATAATAGCGGCTTGGTACTAGTTTGGATATTTTTTCGTTTGTGGAGCCTTCTAAACCTGTTTTTAACTCTGCAGTAGGTGGATTAATTGGTTAAATCAAGCACAATGTTTCATAACTGATATATTAAATATGCAGTTATTAGCCTAGCTAGTGCATAACTAGCAAGACAAGCGCTTTCTCAAACAGATGGAGAATGTCTCTGTTTAAAGTAAGAGAATGATATACAACCAATCTGAAAGAGAAAATGGTTGTTTAAATGTTGTTGAAACATTCTCATTTAGAAAAACTAAAAACGACTACATTGTGTCACCACTCAAGTAAGTGGCAGTACTGTCATAAACGCTCATCAGATTTGACCAGGAAGCATGAACTGTGATGAATGTAAAGGTGTAAGTGTTAGTTTATGGTGGCTCTGCAGTCTCTTCGTGTGTAGTTGCTCCACTGGTATGGTGGAGGTGTTTAACACCTGCAACAAATGTTGACAAACCAACCATACAAAGCCTGGCCATGATGAAACCTTAAGTGTGATTTTAGACGACCAAGAAGACGCCAAAAGAAGCTGATCTTCTGTTGATGGATCGACGCGCAACCTTCTTGGACGAGCGAACATAAGAGTGTGTCCAACATGTTGACAGCTTCAGAAAGGAACTGACGGCTAATTATTTTGAGTTTTGGAAGTATGAGGCTCACTTCCCCAAGAAACCCTCGCTCTCCTTCGATGAGATGGCCGTTTTCTCAGCTGGAACATCCTGGTCCTTGTTCCCCCAAGAAAATGGTACCCTCTTCAGCCCATAGCTAATGCCAAGCTTCCAGCATGTGGAGCGACTTTGAGAGGTACCCAAGTCATGAACTTTCAGAATGTTCTCCAGGAGCCTGACCTCGCCATTCCTGTGTGGGGCTTAGAGATATACGAGACCAGGAGCATGGCCAGTGAGAGACCAGGAATTGGATTGCTTTTCCTTCTTTGCTCTTTTATTGGCATTTCCGGCATTTCCTTTTTCTTTGTTCAGTCCTATTGCGGTCTCTGACCTTTTTGCATCAGATAATTGGTTAGACCTTTATCTAACTGTACCCCTACTATTAAGTCAGCCACTGGAAAGTATTTGCCATCTAATGACATCTGAATTGAAAATCTGTCAATATTGAATTATCCTGCATTTCAGAAGCACTAGACTAATGACGTAGAATGCAACACCGAATATGTCATTACTTACACAGGAAGAAGCATTCAATTAGCATGTCTTCACCTTTTACACCTGCATCTCAAATTATTCAGTTCTCACACTACTTTCACACACCATCATTTATAATTAGCAGGCAACAAAAAAAGAAAGAAATGGGAACTCTAAGACACACCCACAGATCTGTAACACACAGACAAGTATTGTCTTACTCAAGTGGGATATCTTTCTGCAGACACCCAAGGTGTTAGTTACCACCAGATGGTGGTTTCTGATTAAATCTAACAGACACATCTTCAAACGGTGATCTGTCATAACGAAATGAGGAGGACAGCCTGTTTCTTGGTTTCTTTTGCTGAAATGACTCGATTGTTATTTGTTGGCAGTAGTTTGACCTGTAATTGAGGCTGTTTGGGATCTTACATCTCTGTTGTTCTCTTTCCTTTTTAGTTTATTTAAACCTTTGTAGACACTTTTAAGATATTTTCCTCATTGCCTTTGCTGGCTGTAAAGAGTTGATAAAGTGTTTTAGTGTATTTTACACGTAACATCCCAAAATGCTCAACAATAACTTTCAAATGTCACTGGTTGGAGAGTAACCTTTTGTACCGCTAAAACGTTGTCCTGAATCAAAAGGCCGCAGAAGGCCAAATAACGAAAGCTGGGGTCACCTGAGGCCGATTTATGTGGGCCACACCTCCATAGCTGTCTGATAACTGTCTGGTCTGTATGCCAGGCGGCTGTGCTCACAGTAATCTCCAGATCTCCATGGTGACCTGAGGCCATAGCAGACCCTGAGAGGCAACAAGACCTATTAAGAAGCTGATTGTGGAAAGCATTTAAGCAGATGGCGGTCGAATTTCCATGGTACTTTCTGTGGAACTGTCTAGGCATTGACCATTTCTATTAGTCATTAAGATGTCTTAGCTCTTGAGTATTGTGTTGCTTACGGTTTAGTTTCAGCATCCTTCAAGTTTCAGGTCTTTTTGATCCCAAACATCAATACCCCTTTTCTTTTTCCTTTCCTCATGAAAAATGAAGGTAGCAAACAATCCTTCAACAATTGACTGATCACACACTCACCCAACCCCACTGGCCTGTTTGCCTTGCTCGCCCCTCACATGAACTCCACACCAGGTCCCAAAACAAAGCAGGGACGAGGGCTGTGTGTCCTACTTGTAAATACAAGTGTGTTTAAGCCTTTCTATGTTAGAGTGTGTTTGTGTTGGCGTGTCTCAACCAGCGGCGCGTTCCCGCAGGGCAATGAGTGGATTGGGATTGGTTCTGCAGGAGCGTATGGTCAGGGTCAGCAAGTACCTGGGGTCAGGGGAGCGGGGGGCACATCAAACCTCCACACACACACACACACAAAGCAACATTCAAAGACAGCCCTGTAGTATATCTGAGCTGAAAATGACAGGTGTTTGCACAAACATGTTTGCACCTCACAAACTTCCCGCCACAATGTGGAGAGCTTGCTCTCTGAACTCTCTTGGTTGTTGCAGAACTAAAGATTAGTAGTGAGCCTGTCTAGATGCGAGGGCTAAAGGCTTACCCTCCAGCGATAGACTTGAATGTCATCCTGTTCCTCCCAATCTGCTTCCTCCGTATTAGCAGTCTGTTGCTTCTGATACCAGTCCTTTAAAAAAGTAACTATGTGCGTTTGGTGACCATAAGAGTTAGCTTGTGTGTCTGTGGCACAGAGTCAGATTTGTGCATAGCACACACAGTTAGAAATCAATTTGTTTGTTGCTTCTGTTTAGTCAGTTAAGCCTTAATAACTAGCTTTTTCGTAAACTTGTTGAAGATGGGTGTTGTGTCTGCTGCCTGCCTTGGACGAATTTGCTGTTATGTTTTGTCTGCAGGTTGAGTGTGGCGTGAAAAGCGACAGGATGACTCGGCTGTGAGGATAGGAGACTGAGGACGTGTTAATTGTGGGAGAGCCCTCCTTCCGACAGCAGCACCAATGTTCTCCCCCGACCAAGAAAACATCTCCACCACGACAGCCTCCACCAAAGTGCCAGTCAAATATGGGGAGCTCATTGTTCTGGGGTAAGAGCAAATTCATTCCACATGGAGTTAAGTATGCAAGCTGAAAGCAAGAGTGAGATCCAAAAGAGGCAACATCTCTGAATTAGTGATTCAGGTGGGTTAAGTGACACTTAAAACCTCTTGTTACTTATGAAAGCTCTGAAAACACACAGAAACTGTGAAAACCTTTAGGATAAGACCTTTCATACGTTTATGAGTGGAATGTTCATGATTTTGTGTAAAACTAAAAAGTGAAAAACACTTTTATCTTTCTGTGTCAACCGCTCTTTGAAATTGAATGATCAATGACTTGACAAGCTCTACAGATCGTCATATTGTGAGAGGAGTTGTGGTACTGCAAAGAGTAGCATTGGCCTGATCTACATCATTTGATTTTGGGACTTGGTGTTTATTAGTTTTGAAAAGTGGAGCAACACCCCATCTAAATCCAGTTAAATGCACATAGACTTAACCACTGGGAGACTAAACAATCCACTGCTGCTGACTTCCTGATTTTAGAATGTTTATTCAAGCAAACGAGATTGTTTGGTTTGCTGTACAAAGGGAGGTTGTTAGCTAAATTGTGGCTTTCGTGGTGCTATAAGTATTCTTTTACTCTGACAAAGGCATTCCACAACAGAGTGATACAGTCTATGAAACCAAGTTTCTACTGTACATGGAAACTAAATAGCTGCAATTTTATTTTATTTTCGCTCTGGATTTAAAGATGCCAATTAGGGTGCAAAATGGCTCAAGAGCAGTTAACTGTTAATTCCCAGACCTCCGTATGCCTCTGTAGGTGGCTGGTGCATACTTTTATGAAACACAGGAAGCCCTTGTTTTCAAACATATCCCTGCTCAGTCAGCCACTCAGAGAGAAAAAAATATTTACATGGCCAGTTGCCAGCAGGGGTTGGTGACCAAAGATAACCTCATACTAGAAATGCTGATTGGGTGTAAGAGGATTGGGCATTGTTTTAACGGAGCTCCGCATGTAAATAAATGCAAAGCTGATGGTGAGTGTGACCCCATTCCATGAGGGGATTCATCCTTTCAGTGATAGACCAGGGATGAAGAGACCCACTTTTTGTCACGATTTGCTCTGAGAAATTACACTGCAGGAATGTAGCATGCATGTGTCTGTCCTAAATTAGACACAGACACAATTCTTCACATTTTTTTGTTTTATATATTTGGATTGATTATACTATATAAACATGCACACCCTCACGTAATACGAATATTTAATTCAAACATTTGAAAGATGACGGAACTCAGCTGCCCTCACTATATGCACTTGGACATAACTTTGGATACAAAATGTAAAAGCTAAATGTAATATAGGATGATATAATAAGATAGGAGGATCTGTGCCTGCATGGACGCTTGACTAAGAGGTGTGGTTGATCTTTTCTCCTCAGGTACAATGGCTCTCTACCCAACGGGGACAGAGGAAGGCGTAAAAGCCGTTTCTCTCTGTGCCGGAGACCAAAGGCCAATGGCGTGAAACCCAGCACAGTGCACGTAGCCTGCACACCTCAGGCAGCCAAGGTAACAAAGTGAATCCCAATAACACAGCGTTTCATGCATGGGCATATCTAGCCATTAGCCCTCCCAATTTTGTTTATAAAAAAAAAATCCTTTCTTATTCTAAATCTAAATGTGTTCATTTCTCTTTCTAAAACCCACTAGAGGACACTATTTAAAAGGACATTTTCACAAATTTATTCTGGGGGAACATGCCCCCAGACCCCCATAGGTTTGCTGGGTCACAGGAAAAATAATAGCCCCTCGTCAGCACTCGTCAACCCTTCTCGATTATAAACTCTGTAGTTGAGTGACAAAACACTGAAACAAAAGATGGTCCAGGTGTTCAATAGTAAAAAAATAAAATAAAGGATACATATGGTAACGACACAATTATTAATTATCGTCACACACATACATATTTTTCTCACTGTCTCCCTGCCTGTCATGATCAGTTTTTCACGTAAGCTCATACACCCACACACCCACACCAGCTCTTGTTTAGCTATTCCTTGCTCCCTAACACATATTCTTCTCTGCGTTTCTGCAGGCCATAAGCAACAAGGACCAGCACAGCATCTCCTACACACTGTCCAGGGCTCAGACGGTGGTGGTGGAGTATACTCACGACAGCAATACGGACATGTTCCAGGTCAGTGGACCCCTCAGTGACCACAAGGTTTGCACAGTCCACGTCTATGGGATTGTTCACTGGAGTCAACCCATTTTCAGGCAAATAGACTTCAATCTGTACTTCCATTCTGTGGCCGTGTTGCAGAATATTTGGAATACACTTGCTGTATTGACCTCCTTAATACTATACTGTATTCATGTTGGTGTCTCTTTTGTTTTGCACCTTATTTTGGGAATTGATTGTTAATTCTAAATCACCTCATCCTATGGAAAGGCATGTGTTTTGTCTCACTCAGCCAGAAGTTATGGCAAACAGATCTAACCAATTAGGTCTTAAGCTGGGGCTTCCCTTAACTGGTCCAGCAAGCAGTTTAGCCCACCATATGGGTGTCAGACATACACCATCACAGAATCTCGTCTTTTAGCTTCCACCACCCTGAGTTTCCCTCTGTCTCCTACCTCACCACACACACACACACACACACACACACACACGTACCCCATGCTGGATTCCTTAATTGATTTTGCCTTGTGTGTATAATTAGTCTTTCCACAATGCCATCACAATGACAACAATAGAACATCTTCTGTTCGCTCTCCTCTTTCTCCATCCCGTCTCCAAGTCTTAAGAGTTTTTCCAGCTATTACTTTAAATAAATTCTGTCCATAACGCCACTGCTAGCTGTGCTCCCATATTATTTTTATGCCTTTCTGCTTTTTGCCTATTTTACACACATCTTTTTATATGCTGCAGTGTATATGCTCACTTGGCTTATGGAGGACAAGAGTCAAGCCCAGTCGGACCCCAATGCTAGCTTTGGTTGTGGCATTATCCAGTTCATAGCCCTGCCCCAGTGGTCATCACTTGTTTCCTTCTACTAAAATCATGTACCTGATTATCCCTGACATAAAAGGTCTTGATAGGTTAAAGCACGAATAATGCAACCTTCAATGAGGTAAATTAAGGAATGACAAACTGGAAGTCATTCAAAGGGCAAAATGGAGATTGAATGTGCTCTGTGTTTCTCACAATTCAGATGACAAACTGGCATCAGTAGGTCTCAGGTTATCATTTCAGAAGAAAACAAAAATAACATATTTGTATCCAGCTAGATAGAAGCAGATACTAGAACGGATAGTTGGATAATACATTTTCTTTGGGGCGGCCCGGTAAATCACTGGGTAGGGCGCGTATCATAAGAGCCTGCAAGCAGCGTCCTGGGATTGATTCCTACTTGGGCCATTTCTACACGTCTTCTCCTTTCTCTCTCCCATACATCTCTAGCTGTCTCTGTCCAATAGGCCCCAAAAATAAATCCCAAAATGTATACATTCTTTCATTCTTTTTGTAAATATTTCTTTCAATCCTAAATGGAACGCAAGTTAAGTGAGACAAACGTTAACTAACAGCCTCCATTACCGTCTCTCAGATCGGGCGGTCGACGGAGAGCCCCATCGACTTTGTGGTGACAGATACTGTGCCTGGAGGTCAGAGCCACGGCGACAGCCAGTCGGTCCAGAGCACCATCTCCCGCTTCGCCTGCCGCATCATCTGCCAGAGGAGCCCCCCGTACACGGCACGCATCTACGCCGCAGGCTTCGACTCGTCCAAGAACATCTTCCTGGGGGTGAGGAACGCAAAGCGATGTGGAAACTGCTTGTTGTCCGTAGCTGTCGTTCCTTTTCGAGAGCGACTCTCTAGGGGCGAGACAGATGTTCCGGTTGCACACTTAAAATGCCTCGGTTTGTTGCATTTGAAAGGCAACAAACTTTGTTGTGGGTGTTTATTTCGAGTGGCTTGATGTGTTTTCCTCTGGAGAGAATTGTGAGCTTTTTTGGGCCCCTAAAACTCTGAAAACTCGTCCAGAACTTGGCTGATACACATCTCACTTGTCCTTCCAGGAGAAAGCAGCTAAGTGGAGGATGCAGGAAGGCCAGATGGACGGGCTGACGACCAATGGCGTGCTAGTGATGCACCCGCGCCATGGCTTCACGCAGGACTCCAAACCAGGCCTGTGGCGAGAGATCTCCGTCTGTGGCAACGTGTTCACTCTGAGGGAGACCCGATCTGCACAGCAACGGGGCAAGATGGTGGGTGGCTGGACGCGCACACAAACGAACATGTGTCCGTTCGGGTTTGCATGCATGGCCTGTATATGAGAAAGGGTTACAGAGTGTTTCACTCTATTCTGTTTCTTCGGCACAAACACGCATTTACGCAACTCATTTCGGTTACGCACACACACACATTTGCACAACTAATATTTGTGTGTGCAATCCATGCATGTAAAAAAGAGTTGGATATTGTCTAACTTGGCCACTATCTGTGGCTCATGACCTCAAGCACACAATAGTCTTGACTAGGTAGCTTATAGGTTTCCATTGTTACCGGTGGAGGACATTGAACTGCTCCCATGGGAAGGTGCAGTGCTGTGCTGAATAAATGAAACAAAATTGAATGAAACTAAGAGTTTCCACATTAACTTGCTGGCTAACACAGAATTGATGGTATGTAAACTTTTCAGCCTCATGAATTGATTTAATCGCAAAATAACATGCAATGTTATTTGACACATGACAAATCAAGTGCACCAAAGTATTTTGACTCTATTTGCACATAGGAACTGAGCCAGGACTCCCCTTGACTTTAGACTATACAGATACTTCTTGCAGTAGGGTTGCAACGGTCAATTAAATATGTTTACAGATTTTGGATAACAACTGAGAAATATGAACAGAAATGGATTTTCAGCAAATTACTCAATAATTTTTTGTAGTATGGTCTGAGTTTTGGCTATGCTGGTGGTCTATCGAGTTTCTCAGACGATGTATTTGTGTGTGTGTGTGTGAGAGAGAGAGAAGGAGAGAGAGAAAGGGGGGAGAGAGAGAAAGGGGGGAGAGAGAGAGCGCGAGAGCGAGAGCGAGAGAGAGAGAGAGAGAGAGAGAGAGAGAGAGAGAGAGAGAGAGAGAGAGAGAGAGAGAGAGAGAGAGAGAGAGAGAGAGAGAGAGAGAGAGAGAGAAATTAGAGAAATGAGAGAATGTGATGTCCTCATGATTTATATGATAGGTCTAGTGTGTCACTCGGTAATAACCCTGGAAGACTCAGACTGCAGAGCTTGAGTTCCCACCCTCTCACCTCCCCCTCACTGGAGACCACACAGTGAGCTTGGGAGAGCCAGTCTGGATAGGTTATATTCAGCCATGTTTCAAAGGAACCCCATTACTTAACTTCATTTTGGGTCCAAACTTGTGCACCACTTCACTTTGTCCGTTGACTTCGTAGAGTCCATCTATCTGTGCCTCTTCAACAACTCGGTCATTTATTCTCAGTAGTATGCGATCTGTAAGGAAATATAGTGTTAAGTAAATGAAGTGTGGTTTCTTCCCAAAATAAGAGGAACAGGAACAGACCCACACCCAACCGGGACACCCTGGAGCGAGAGAAGGAGGAAACGCTGGCAGCAGATAAGAAAGGGAGGGGGGGGGGATTTTGATGTTCAGCTGAGGTCAACGGGTTTAATCATTGCAGCTCTGCGCCTTCCACTCTGCTGTATGAAAACGTTGGGTAAACCACGGCTAAGACAACAAACCAAAGGCCTTTCGCACAAAACCCCACAGCGTCCACTAAGGCGTTTGTCACACACCCCAAACGAACAGCATTCCCACAGAAGCTGAATGGAGAACCTGTTAGTCTGGAGTTTTCTTCTCCTCTCTACCTCTCCCCCTCTCCCCCTCCCCCCATGTTCCCATCCCCCATCGCAAGATGTGGGTGGAAGGGAAAAGAACGTGTTAAGCGTTGCCATCTGCAGGACTGTGCCGGGTATTTTTACTGAGACAGAAATGAAGCGTCCTGCTCCATAGCGGGTGTTAGTAAAGACTTGCAGGTGTTTCAAGGTCTGACTGTCTGTTTATGTTTTTCCTCAGGTGGACAGCGAATCCCAGGAGCTGGTGGACGGCTCCCTTATCGACCTGTGCGGCGCCACCCTCCTGTGGCGCACGGCCGAGGGCCTCTCGCACACGCCCACCGTCAAACACCTGGAGGCGCTGCGCCAGGAGCTGAACGCCGGTCGCCCCCAGTGCCCCGTGGGCTTCAACACACTCGCCTTCCCCAGCCTGCGGCGCAAGGAGGTCCTGGACGAGAAGCAGCCGTGGGCCTACCTGCGCTGCGGACACGTCCACGGCTACCACGGGTGGGGCGGCCACCGCGACGCCGAGGAGGAGGACGCGGAGGAGGGTCGGGAGCGCGAGTGCCCCATGTGCAGGACAAAAGGCCCCTACGTGCCCCTCTGGTTGGGCTGTGAGGCAGCGTTCTACTTGGACGCCGCACCGCCCACTCATGCCTTCAGCCCCTGTGGTCACGTGTGCTCGGAGAAGACGGCAAGCTTCTGGAGCCAGATCCCGCTGCCGCACGGCACGCACACCTTCCACGCTGCCTGTCCATTCTGCGTCCAGCAGCTGGCTGGAGAGAGCGGTTATGTCAGACTCATCTTCCAAGGGCCCCTGGACTAGACTACTGGAAAGCCCATAGACTTCAAGGCTGTGATTTGACTCCCTAATCAAGCTATTGGTGGAAACCAGCACAAGCTTAGAATTTTCCGAATTTTCTTAACTTAAAATATTTTGGAGAGCTTTGGAATATTTTTGGGCTTCTACTTACAAATGAAGTGACCTTTCCAGAAGTGCTGTTACTTGTTTGAATACAGTTTAACTATATTTTCACAACATTATAACAATACAGAAAGCTACAGTACAATACAGGCTCAATTCTGAGGAAAAACATAATTAGCAATACAGTCTGAGGATGAATTGTGGGACTTTGTTAGTGTATTTCCAGTTAGAGCAGAGACTAGGCTACTTTGTAATGCTAGCTGCTAGTTTTTGAAGTGATATTGGTGAATCATAATGAAAATGTTTCACATAAGTAATACATTTTTGGGGTATGAGACATGAAAGTGCTTTATGTCTCCTGTTTCACATGAATTTCAACAAAGTGTCTTTACATCAGAATGTACTACTGTGCATAGCCTACGCATACAGAGAATGTTATACAAATTAAAGTGACATAGGCTTGCCCTCCAGGTATTTTATTCACGTTTGAAGTGAGGGGTGTGTCATAGGTGAAAGTGGAGTTAACCTTAATGATAATGATTACACTTATAAATGAGAAGAAATATGACATTATCCACATGTGCCGCTGATCAGAGCTAATGTACAGTATTTATGTGTCCACATTTTTTATCTAAACTGTCACCTTTATTTTAATGAAGCTTACTTTAAGCTATTCAGCTGTATCATTAGTGTGTTTTTTGACCAACTTGCACTTATATTGGTAAATTTCTTCCATTTTAATCATGCTTTACCATCTTCACACCCAGATACCTTGATGCAGGATGTTGAGTACTGAAACAGCCTACTATTGCAGCTGTTAAGCAGGATTGTGTACCAACTGGAAATAATAAAAGTTGTTTTCAATTGTTTACATTTGTACGAGTGACAGTTTTGTCCTTATTTATTAAAATGTTCTAAAAGGTCAGTGGTCAATGAAAAGGTATTTGCTGAAGTCTTCAGCCTAAAGAGTATCATATTCATGTGGATGAGGTCTAGATCAAGTATTTTTATGATTGGATTATATTTCAGAACAATGAATCTGGCTTTTACCAGTAGAGGGCAGTGGTAATTTAGATTGGTCACGATAGGCAGGGACAACCGCAAGGAAGAAGCCTTGCGCTGTGCATTATGGGCATGGAACCGGTGGCTTGATCGATTGTTTTTGCTTGTTCGTTCACAATGTTACCGTGATGGTGGATTGGAGTATCGAGAACTGCTGTGTTTCAAACAACAGGTACTATATATACATACGATTTGACTTGATATGTCAGTCTGGTGAAGAGGCCGGAGCTATCACTGCTGCAGTTTCTGTTTTGGTAGCTGTCAATGGCTAGTGAGCTAATGTTGGCTAGCTTGAGGTTAGCATCATTAGCGTCAATCAGTCTACGTGTAACCAGCTGGTGTAGGCCGCGTACTGCAAGTTTACCTAGGCAAGGTAATAGTTAGCTGGCTAATAACAATATTGCTAGGCTACATCAGACGCAGGCGTATTGAAGTGATCCTCGCGTTTGCGTTAACTAGAGCTAATATTGTTAGCGTAGGTTGCCAGTTAGAAAAGCGTTGACGGGTAGGTACTGTCTACTGTCTGTCTGTACTATGAAGAAGATTGCTGGCATAATCCCTTGTGCTTTTTCATCAACCCCAACATTACTGCCTGGGTTGGGACGGACAGTACAGAAGGCTAAAGGTAGCTGCACTAGTAGTAACGGAAGTTAACTTAGCTAACTAGCTTTGGTGATGATGATGGTGTACTCATCGACTTGTTACGCTCGGTAGTTTTCCAACTAAGCATTGATCATCAGATCAGTTGCATGGACCTTTGCCTAACCTCTTCGATCTATGTTTAGAAGGTGCCCGCCCACCTATCATCCTAATCCTCAGACTGATTACACAACAGACTGAGGGTCTTCACTCCCTAACACTAAGGCTTATCATAGTTTTAGTTAAATTGCAGCACTGTTTAGTCAAATCAGTCTTTTGGCCATGTGTGTTTCAGACATGCATTACATTTGACATTTAGTCATTTAGCAGACTTACAGTAAGTACAGGGACATTCCACCGAAACAAGTGGGGTGAAGTGCCTTGCCCAAGGACACGTCATTTAGCACAGCCGGGAATTGAACCGGCAACCTTCTGATTACTAGCCCGATTCCCTAACCGCTCAGCCACCTGACTCCCCTGCATGCAACCACAGTCCTTGTTTGAATTGTCAGGGAAATTACTTGTCGAATTGCAAGGTAAATGTCCCCAAGACTGTACTGCACACAGCGAGATAACCTCTAAGCTTCTAAGACACTAACACAAACAGCTGTACCTCTAACACCTGCTTATCCTTGCACTGATCAAACGTGTTTTTGCCACTTTTTAACTTCCGTCATCAAGTGTTTTTGACAAGTGAATGCAGCAGAAGGAACATCTTTATGTCCTCGTTTAAGTTTCCTTTAGTCTGAAGTCTTCAACTTCAACTGGGCGTATGCATACATTGATCAAACGCTAACTTGAGAAACAAGCCGTTTAAATCTGTCCTACCACAAAATAGTTGTGGATTCTAGCAGTGGGTAAGGATCTTTTTAAAAGCTAGCCTAATTCTAGTGTTGTGTTTATGCAAGCCTCCAAGTGTGGTCTGAAATCCTTGCTTTCAGTCGTTGACTTGACCCCTCTCAACCCCTCAGCTAGCCTCCCTGGAGGGGTGCCCCAATGACATGGCCTCCAGTCACAGCTCCTCCCCAGTGCCTCATCCCCGCGGTGGTGGCGGCAATGACGGGATTTACCGCAAGGACAAGGAGCCTTCCTCACGACACTACCGGCCCGTCCGCTCCCTCCCCGATGTGTGCCCCAAGGAGCCCACGGGTAGGTGGACCCAGCTACGTTTGCACTTGCTTTCAATAGCGTTACCTCTGACAACTGGCCCAGCAAGCTGGGTGTCTTATGTGAAGGCTGTTGACTTCACTTTCCATGTATTAGAAGCTTTTGTGGAGAAGAAAGGGGTTATTTTCTGTACTGTGTGTTCACAGTTGTGGATTGTCATGATGCTTACGTCATTTTTGTTTATGTATTGTTGCTCCCCTTTGTTTTGTATTGTTTGTTTAAGCCTCTTGTCTAAAGACAATGGGCCTCATTCTCGAACGCAGTTAAGAAGAATTTAAGAAGGAAATTCTTCTGAATTGGATTTAGGAGAACATTTGGCATTCATGAAAGTTTTCTCATTTGGGATTTGTTCTGAACTTCAGAAGACTTTCCGAACTCGAAATAGCAGTCGTAAATCGGCCAGAGTTGTCTCAAATGCGATTCCTTAAAAAACCACAAGGATCAAAGGAATCGCATTTAAGAAAACTCTCTGTGATTTAAGATTTAATAAAGTTATGAGAAATCTTTTGTGATCGCGTTCACATCAACTCTACAGACTATGGCAAACCGTTTGATCATTTAACCAATGAATTCTTGATATCCAAAATTTGAATTCTGAATATCAAGAATTGCATTTTGGATATCAAGAATTCAATTCTGGATATCAAGAATTCGAATTTTGGATATCAACAATTCATTGGTTAAATGATAAAACGGCCTGCCATAACAGACATCCTCGAATTTAAATAATTATAATAATTAACCTTGCTTAGTGTACAGTTGTACACTGTTAGATCCATTGGAGAACAATTCCATTGCTCATCTTACTAGTATGATGTTGCACCAATGCACCTGTGCACCGGTTGCTTTTCGCTTGGACATAACTTGCGTTCCTGTTGCTTTCCTAATTGTGTCGATTCTGACTGCACACGTTACTGCTGGTGCGTGCCCTTATAGGGAGCTGTTGGGGCGTGTATGTAATGTAAATTCAGGAGCACGAGGACGCGCTTTCAACTTAAGAAAACTCTTCCCGGGAAGCACATTTCCGAAAACGTGTGCTGCGTTGGAACACATTTTCAAGCGTTCATGAATTTGGCGGATGTCTTTTTCTTAAGTTGTTTTTCCGAAGCCCGTAAGAAACTATTCAGAAGAAACTTTAAAAAAAAGTTCGAGAATGAGGCCCAATGTTCTACCCCTATGGGGAACGACAATAAAGTTTTGAATTTTAAATATTTGAATTCCCCACATGCTCTTGCAGGTGAGGCCCGGGGGCTGTGTGAGGGCCCGTCGGTGGTGGCAGAGCACGACCGCTGGACAGTGTACAACTCTAAGGTCAACCTCCCCGCCGCCCTCAACGACCCTCGGTTGACCAAGAGGGAGTCCGACTTCTTCACCAAAACATGGGGCCTGGACTTTGCAGAGACCGAAGTCATGCCCTCCTTCTACCTCCCCAACATCACCAAGGAGCACTTTGGCCCCTACCTTCAGGAAACGGCTCAGGTAACAGGCGGCCAGGTTGAATTATTCAGTAGATTTGACAGAACCGGTCCAGCCTAGTCAGGTATCGGTTGCTCAACAGATTGACTGTTGTAATGTAGCTGGCTGTTGAAAATGCGTGGAATTTTCACTGTACTATTCAAGCTAGGATTCTTCCCTTCTTGGTTAGCTTATGTTTTTGAGATATCTTTTTTGGAAAATCTGAGATAAACATTGTGGTTTCCCTGACATGTAGAATGCATTTCATAGTGGACTGTTATTTTGACGGCACACTCGTAAGTGAACCACCGTTTTGTATCTCGACCAATCTTTAGAGGGAAAAAATCCATGAGCGATGCAGGAACATCTGTCCCAACAAGGATGACGTTGACGCAGTCCCGAGCATCACAAACAACCATGGTATGCATTATTGAACAGCGCCTCTGCCCCCGCCGCACCAACACACCACAAAATCCATCTCTTCTCTTCTGCTGAGTCATAGCTGTCTGCATGGGATCAGGTTTGGTCCCATACACTGAAATTACTTGATTCAACACCCCCCCCCCTCCCCTCCTTCCCCCTCTAGACAAATCAAGAACGGAGCTGGAGCAAGTTCCTAAGGTAAATGTCCCTTTTGTCACATTCAATGTCAACATTTGCCAAACCTTTCGCTAACCCAGCGCCTCACCGCTTGTTTGATTTGGGAAAATGACGTCTATCTCGCCCTTTACATCCGCAGCGACGCCCTTAGATTCTGTGATTTAGTCTGTATTTGCGGCAAGGTTTTGATGATTACCTAACCTTAATGAACGGTCTTTGAATAATAACGCGATTGATGCCTTCCAAAATGGCTTTTCATCCATTACTCGTTCACGATGTGTGATGTCATTCCCTTTCTCTACTTGCTTACCCATAATGCCTCGGTGAACCCCAGATCTTCATGAAGCCTGATTTTGCGCTGGGCGACCCCTCAACCTTCAACGCCGTCCTGCCGTGGTCGCACTTCAACAGTGCCGGCGGGAAGAACAGCCGCGACATGGCGTCGTCACGGTTACTTCAGGAAAAGGTGGGCTTGCTTATCTCGCCTTCTGGGGAAACTGGTTTCATAACCGAAAGGCCCATTGATGTTATATGTACACCACATACTATGTCATCTGGTGGAGAACATGTAGCCATGTTGGAGGACTTATCCGAGGTTGTACAGAGCTGCTGAGCAATTCTGATGTGAATTTCACTCCTCCTATCGCCTGTCTTGGGTCCTTTTGTCCCCCCTCTCATTATCTCTCATTCACATACACTCACTGACTCACTCACAATCTGTCTCTCTCTCTCCCTCTTCCTCTCTCTTCCCTTCCAGCTGAGCCACTACCTGGATGTGGTCGAAGTGAGCATCGCGCGCCAGATCTCGCTGCGCTCGGAGGCCTTCTTCCACGCCATGTCCTCCCAGCACGAGCTGCAGGACCGCCTGCAGGAGACGCAGCGCTCGGCGGCGGCGCTCCGCAAGCGCACCGCCGCCGTCCACCGCCTCATGTGCCAGGGCCCGCTGAGCGCCCTGCGCCAGGCGCTGTCCCGGGCCAACCACGTCAGGCTGCACAACAAGCTGAAGCTGATGGCCGCCGTGCACCAGACCCAGCCCACCGTGCAGCTGCTGCTGTCCACCTCGGAGTTCGTGGGGGCGCTGGAGCTCATCGCCACCACCAAGGAGGTCCTGCAGCAGGAGCTGCAGGGGATCCACAGCTTCAGGTCGGTCTCCTGGGGGAGGGGCTGGGGGACCTGGGGGAGGGGCTTGGGGACCGGGGGAGGGGCTGGGGACTGAGGGAGAATTGACAGGCCCCGTCAGGGTCATTCTGCAATAGGGTCTTCTCTGTAGGGGGACAAGTTCAGATATGGACATTCAAGTGTACCAAGTTCCACCCCCCCCCCCCTTGGCCACATTTCAACAGGAGTTGGATGTGTTTGGTATTGACCTGAAGGTGGAGTTCCTTTCGGTTGTCCTCTTGTCTGCATCTCTGTCTGTGTTGCTAGTGTCTCTTCTACTCTCTCTAATGTATGTTCTAACCCCCTCCCTACACACACACACACAGACACCTGGGCTCCCAGCTGTGTGAACTGGAGAAGCTGATTGACAAGATGATGATCGAGGACTTCAGCATGTACTCCAGGAGTGACCTCAGCCGCAGCCTGGAGGAGGAGGGGCAGGTGCTGGAGAAGGTAGGCCGATGCCCTGACTGTGCTCTAGATCAGACGCGCATGAGCCAAAATGGAGTCGCGCTGCCCCTTGCAATTCAACAAGTAAAAAAATGTCAACCTTTTTTAAATGTGGCCGTTGTCAAAGCACCAAAAGGATGTTGTGTTTGTCACAGGTGCCCAACAAAAACATGGTCTGTGTAAAGGTGGGTCGTTGAAACAGTCGCCTTGGGGTTTAGGAGTAAATCCATGAGTTCCAAACGATGACGGATGATTCTT
The DNA here is from genome assembly GCF_021917145.1 of Hypomesus transpacificus. Lineage (NCBI taxonomy): Eukaryota > Metazoa > Chordata > Actinopteri > Osmeriformes > Osmeridae > Hypomesus > Hypomesus transpacificus. The sequence goes on from NC_061080.1 coordinate 4,756,669, forward strand.
GGTTGCCATTAGAAATAATTTAGTGGAGAAATCAATGTATCGATCCAAGTAATTGCCAAATAGCACTTGATTGTTTAAAATGATTCAACCACAAAATTACTCCAAGATCTTGCCCAAATTACTGGTAGAATCGTTCCTTATGGCTTTTTCTAACCCACTTCAGCTATTTAATTTAGCAGATGTTGCAGTATTCACAACTAATCTTTTTTTTGTGTGTTTGTCTGTGCTCATGGTACTGATATAGGACAGGCTAGAATCTCTGGTATTTGGCTTGCTGAGGCAGCGGAAGCTGGATTTTCTTGACATATACAGCGAAGAGATGATTCTGGCAGCCAAGAGCATTGTCACTCAGGTGAGAAAGCACAGCTTGTTCTACAACATATTTTGGCTTCACATATGTACATTTCGGAAAGTAAACGGTAGAAAGTGTATTGCGTAGCTATTATTTTTTATTGAAAACATTATTTGAGCCTTGTTTCAAACAACTACTCTCCAATTTCACAGTGCGTTATCGACTCAGTGTCTCATATTGAAGAAATTGACTCTGAAATTGTCAACAAGTGAGTACAAACATTTGCCTCTTGGCGTCCCTTACTATTTTCATGAATGCTCAAGCTGAAAGAAATGGCTCCATTCAGACTCTAAGGTGTGACCAAACAATGGCATACCATTTCAAATCATCCCTCAAGGAAAGTAAAACCTTAAAAACAAAAATTTGGGTGGAAAAAGAAAATGAGCTGGAATGCTTTCTTTTGTCACTCTCCCATTGTGCAAAGCGGTTAGACTTGATGGTGTTACGGCTTCCACGCATGTGCTTAGGGAAACATTTAGTGAATTTGTAATGTGCGAACGCGCTGGTTTTTCCAGGCTGGCTGACCAGATGCGCCTCATGACGTTCCCCCAGTGGTTTGAGCTGCTGCAGAGTGTTTTTGAGAACTTCATCCTCTTCTTGAAAAGAATCAAGGTGCACCTCCACTTTATTTAATTCCAATAGCCTGCAGGTAACCCATCAGGAATGCAGTGCGACACACAAATGGCTCCACCGATCATAAAATCCTCTTAAATATGTAACCAATGCTCAATGTATGCTAGTCTTTTGCATCTGTTTGAACCTAGTGGTGTGTTCCTGTGTGTTGGCTGGCAGGCGACACTGAGTGTGATCAGGAACGTGGTGCTGGAGGTGCTGGACAGTAATCAGAAGAGCCGTCTGCTAGAAAGGGGGGCGGGCGGGACGGCGGAGGCCCCGGGGGCCTTGCTCCTTCAGGGGGAGGCGGAGCTGGCCTACCTCACCCACGAGGGCATGTTCATCAGCGACGCCCTCAACCACACCCAGCAGTCGCTGGCCGCCGTGGGCCAGGAGCAGAGCTCTGCCGTGGGGCCCGGGTCCCAGGAGCAAAGCTCCGCCGTGGGGCCCAGGTCCCAGGAGCAGAGCTCCACCATGGGGCCCAGGTCCCAGCAGGGCCACTGTCGTACGGATGTGTGCGGAAGTGACTCGGCCTCTGGGACCACAGAGTCCTCCTCCAGCAGGGATCCCAGCTACCCTCCAGGAGGGGGCGCTGGAGTCACGTAGGTCTACACAAACACTCAAGTAGCAGTGTCACTGACTGACTTTGACCAATTTTACAACAATAATGGTCCCTGTAACACATGTGCCAAGGTCAACAATATTTAGTACCTGAATACTTTGTTTACTCACTGCCGGCTTTTTATTATTTAGCCTACTGAAACATGATCGTCTTCCCTCACCTTCCAGGTCTAACGAGGAGATGATGCCTACAGACCTGGAGCTAGGCAGGGTAGCCAATAACATCCAGGAACTGCTCTACACCGCCTCCGACGTCAGCCACGACCGCTGTGTCAAGGTCCTCATGGCCAGAGCCAAGGTAGGTCTAACCACTGGGGACGGTACAAACACACACCCAGCACGGCCCAGTGCACTCTGACCTACTGTCAGCTGAGGCTTTGACCGCGTTTTAGGGTCGGTTCCAATCCCTAATTGTCCTGCTTGGAAACAAGTTTTTCATTCGGTGGTCAGGAAAGAGTCAGGTTTCCCCACCATTTGCTTTAATGTAAATCAGATGGACAGGCGTAACCTTGCGCTCAGCTGCAAATCATTCTCGAAAACGTGTTTTTGTCGACTTAATTTTGATGGACTCAAGTGTTTAGTCTGCACCTTCCCTCCCATCTCTCTCCTTCCTTCCTCTCCTCCCCCCCCCTCCTCCCTCTCTCTCTCTCTCTCTAGGACGGCTCTCTGGAGCGCCTGAGCTCGGCCGAGTTTGTGTGCCTGTCCCGGGCGGTGGAGGGCTTCGTGAGGGACACGGAGGAGCTGTGCTGCCGGCGCAGCATGTCCTTGCGGGGGGCGCTGCAGAGTCAGGCCAACCGCTTCGTCCACCGCTTCCACGAGGAGCGCAAGACAAAGCTCAGGTGATGGAAGGTTTACGACCGCGAAGGAACGGGAAAACCGCTTTGGCTTCTGCACTAAGCTCACTGTGTGTGTGTGTGTGTGTGTGTGCGTGTGTCATCCTCAGTCTGCTGCTGGATAACGAGCGGTGGAAGCAGGCCGAGGTCCCAGCAGAGTTCCAGGACCTGGTGAACTCCATCTCCGACGGCAGGATAACACTACCGGAGCGCAAGCCCATAGGTACGCGGTGGAGTCCCTGTCGCATCATACTGGCTTCCAGTCTGTCTTGGAAGGGGGGGTTGAAGCAAACAGAGCGGGACATGACCAGACTAGCTTTTAATCTGTGTCCTTGCACTCCCCAGCCTCAGAAGACAGGAAGCCAAGTGAATACTTACACATTGACGGTCAGAAGTATGCCGTCGTCGGGTGAGTCCGTCTGTAGCTGACTCGACTTATTTGAACCCGGCCGACAGAAAAGTCATGATCGTTGCCGTTTTGAACTGTCACGTTCCTCTAACAAGTCTCTTTCGACCTTTGCCCGCCCCCCCAGGACTGTGTTGCTGCTGATCCGGATCTTTCTGGAGTACTGTCAGTGCGTCAACGACATCCCGTCCATCGCCACAGACATGCTAACCCGTCTCTCAGATCTCCTAAAGGTGAGATGCTACTCTACCGCAGGCTGCCGGCCTGTCTGTAAGCCACGGTTGTCGAGTCCACCATGAAAATGTAGCATGACCTAGCCTAGCAAACGAGAGAGCGCTGACTGTGGTGGTTTGCCGTCTGTGGCAGCACTTCAACTCCCGGAGCTGCCAGCTGGTCCTGGGGGCGGGAGCGCTGCAGGTGGTGGGGCTGAAGACGATCACCACTAAAAACCTGGGTAAGGAACCCACACGCTGTACTGTGTTCTAACCACCACACAGGCACACACAAAACATGCGAGTGCAGATTCCGAGAGGACAGTGTAGCGGCCAAGCTGAGGAGCATCCACACCAGAGCTGCAAAAACCAAACGAAAAATCTTCCGATTCAGAAAGCAGAAATTCGGTGTGTTCCACCCACCGAGTGAGTCCATTTCAAATCGCCCAGGTTTGCAAAATGAGCAGTTAATCGATCAGGCTGGCGACACCAGCCCGGCTCAGTGCCTAGGTGGGACTGACCCACGGCTAAACACTGACCCTGAACTGTTGACAGTTGTAGCAGCCCACTTCTTAGGCCTGAGGTGACGTCCCTCCCGTGTGCGTCTCTCCTCAGCACTGGCGTCCCGCTGCCTCCAGCTGGTGGTCCACTACATTCCAGTCATCAGAGCCCACTTTGAAACCAAGCTGCAGCCCAAACAGTACAGCGTCCTCAGGCACTTCGACCACATCACCAAGGTGGGCTGCAGTCCCAACAGCCGGGAACACACGCCGGCCTGGTTAGGTGGGAGAGGTCTGGGATTTCAGGGAGTGTGTCTTGCGTCTAAAATTGAATGGTGGTTTTACTCTTTCGGGCAGGATTACAACGATCACATAGCAGAGATCTCTGCCAAACTGGTGGCAATCATGGATAGCTTGTTTGAGAAGGTGCTATCAAGGGTAAGTTAAGACGCTGTGCTACGTGGACTATTATGATATTGACACTATTAATATGGCGATACGATATCAATAGTGATATTGAAATCTACACACTGTTCTACTCACTGGACCATTGTGATATCGGCATGTTTACCGTTGACTTTACATGTTTGTCGGTATGAATATTGACCCTTTTTTAAAAAATCTCCTGACAGTATGAAGTCAAGGCCCCCATGCCGTCTGTTTGCTTTCGCAACGTCTGCAAACAAATGGCCAAAATGCACGAGGCCATCTATGAGCTCCTGCCCGAGGAACAAACACAGGTAGTGGAGATTCGCCGCGTCGTCTCGCCGTACCCCCTGTAGGGGGAAAAAGCGTTCGAAGCGCACGTCGCAAACGCCTAACCACTTGCGCGTCTGCTTTGCACAGATGTTGTTCCTGCGGATCAACGCCAGTTTCAAAATGCACCTCAAGCGGCAGCTGGCTCGCCTCGGGGTGGTGAATGACGGCGGTCCACAACAGGGGTGAGTACTGTTATTGTAAGACTTGTGAGGAAGGGGGGGGGTCACTGTGCTTGTCAAGTGACTCCTCCATACCAAAGCCAAAAGGTTTAAATGTAATTCATGTCTTATCGAAGACACATATTTTCTCGATGGCGCGATCTTTCTTTGTCGTCGGACATTCAGCGACCACACTGACCGCCCCTGCTGTTGTCTCCTCTCCAGGCTGGTGGGAGTGGACATCGCCTTTTACACTGAGAACGTTCAGGCCCTGAGGACACTCGAGAAGCTGGACTTGAGCATGGCCGAGATCTGGGAACAGAAGAGGTGATGGCTTTCTGCCGCGTGCGAAATGACCAACCCGCTCCGACCACCACCACCACGCCGCCCGCCTTTGAGGGACTCAGTCAGCTCCTCAGGCGAAAAGAATCTGTACCAGTAGCTCACCCTCCTGGTCCTCCTCGCCTGCCTTAGGACCACGGACCTCACTGGCTGCAGGCCACCTGTAGAGGGCGCTGTCTGGGGGGTGGTGGGGTGGGTGGGGGGCGGGGAGAACTAGCAGAACTAGAACTAGACCGTCCTGCGACGTTGTGGGACCAAACCCAGAGATGTGCAAAGCTTGGGGGCTCCTCGCAGACTGTCTCTGGGGCCGAGAGACCTGGGATGCGTCACAGTGCCTCCTTTCCAACTGCTGTCACCTCATCTCACTGTGTGCAATTCAACGAGATGATTTATTATTACAGATGAATAAATTATGATTTACTGTCAAATGGGGAAGCTGGCAAGACACTCACCAGATTTTTTTTTGTTTTTTTTTTGTCAACTGCAGTAAACTGCGGGTGTCCTTGTAGCACTCGGCAACAAAAATGAAATACGTGGCCACTCCTTAAATGGGATTCAGACGTGTGTGAATAGAAATGCAAAGACTAATTTTAAAATGGCTGTAGTCAAGATTCTACTTGACAAGGCTCTCACTACTTAATCGCTTTAGAGAAGGTAGCATATTATCAAAGTTGACTAAGTATCTCTTAAAGTACCTGTCCTTAGTTGAGTTACATTGATCTTTCCACTTAATGGCTCAATTCAAAGCAAATCAAGCAGTCACTCTTGATTAAATAATTGAATTAGTCATCATGAACAATTCAAAATATAATATATATACACAGTATTACTCCGACAAAGCTGGATGCTTGAGCTACATCAAGCATGAAAATTGGCTGTGAATTCTATAAATTGAATTTGTGTTCCAAGTGACAACAATATAGTGATTCCTTAATGTTAATTGTATGCATGGACTTTTTGGTTCGTCTTTTCGAAGTAGCAAAGCTCCATCCCAAATAGTATCCTGTTTTCTGAACTGCCTGCCCCTGCACTGTGTTAGCATTGACACCTCATGCAAGAGGATCCAAGGGTATCAACAAAAAGCACCACCAACTAACTGCTGTCTTCTTCAAAAGTGCCTACTTTTGATAAATATCAAAGACGACACATCTGACTTCTTTACAACAGTGTACTGTTTGTTTTGAGTGCCTAATGTTCCTGTGTGCGTGCGTGAGAAAGCGTGAATGACTGGTGGGCCCTCATTGCTGCTCCGGTAAGAGATACATTACAAAGCGAGTGACAAACAATTCTGAGAGCATGCCTGAGAACTACAAATGTCTTGAATCCCAGAATCCTTTCTGAATAAAATATGAAACATGGAACTACTTTAGGATTGGCCTATTTTCTCAGCGGTCGTTCTTGTCCATCTGTTGCCTGAACTTCCAAAGCTGACAAGCTTTAGCCTGCCTCCTATTTTAGAACACGGTGTAACATTGGTAAGTTAAGTAGGCCTACAGTATATAGCTACAGTGCAGCTGTAACACGTAATAGTTGTGCTATTGTTTGTGCTAGAAATTTGAGTTGAGGCCATTTGTTTTCCTTTTGAGGCAACTTACAAACCCTAGAGACCACATAGGGAAAAACAGTTCTCACCGGAAGTTACCACAGAGATTTTTACTTAAACTATTGGCTACGGTTTTATTTTAAAAAATCATACTTGATGGGTTTGCTACATTGGTAACATGAGTTTAATATTAATGTGTTATGCACTGCCAAATTTCAACATGTGGCCAGTTAACAGGGTTATGAAGGTTTAACTGATGGGAGTGATCTATTTACAAAATGGGTGCAATGACTGCATTTTACAACACTGCCAAATTCTAATAAGACCAGTAATCTGACCTCTAATCATTGTCAATGATCCATGATTCATTGATTGTAGAGCGTCTGGAGTTTTTGTAACCTGTAAAGACAACATTGATCTAATTGTCCTTCAGTAAATTACAATTTACAACTAATGAAGCTTGATAAGGTGCACTTTCACAATATTTGACTTCATGCTTGACTATTTTAATCAGTTTGCATGTACACGGTGCAGTTTCTCAATTGATTATTATTTAGTTTGAAAAAAAGCCTGGACGGTCTACATTTCAACAAAATATAGATGACTGCTTACATTCTGTTCCGCAAGACAAGCAAGAATGTGTTCCACTGAAGATGGACACATCTTTAGCTTCAAATAAAAGCAATAATACATACCAAATGTTTAATCTGAAGAGGGTCTTTTGAAGTCCAGCTAGTCCTCACACATGCAATTAGATTGCACCTGTTCAGAATTAAGCACGTTTGCCTAACATAACACACAACGTATTACCATATCCAGAATATACATAGTTTCTAGCGTCATTCATTTTGAAGTACATGTATTATGTTGTGAGGCGCGTTTAAAAATGTAGGATTACAAATACAGAATATTCAAATGAATCAAATGCACTTTTATTATCATTGGAGACAGAGTGGTAAGTCAAACGTTGAAGCTCAGAACTGAATCACACAACCATGTAACAGCCTTAGAAGTGTAGCGTGTGATGTTGTACCCAAGCACAGCATTTGAGAGAAAGAACCAGTCCCCTTTAATGGGCCGAGACTAGGATAATTGTGTCAAACACGGATAATTCTTTGAAATCTGTAGGTCTCTCTTTCTGTAACAGTCTTTGCATTTGTTACAAACAAGCTCGCCCGTAGCCATGAGTCTTGTGTCTGAAAAGGTTCTGAAGACCTCAGTGGTCAAGGATGCGCAGGTTGCCAGATACAATCTTGTTTTCCAGCAATGCTCCGGCAGGAATATCAATCCTATCTCCATGATTGGCGATGATGATAACCGTGCCCTGTGAGAGTTAAAGACGTTCAATAAGTTGGTTGGTAAATGACTACACTATCACAGTATTACACAGATATATCCCACCTTACTCACGGTGAACCGGGAGACAATCTTTACCTTGAGAGAGACTTGCTTTCCAAAGGTGACGTCTCCTGACACTGTGAGATGGTCCAGTTCCAGCATGTCGGGGATGCTCTCGAATCTGGTCAGGTAGTCGTGGACCTATAAGCATAAAATAACAAAGTAAACATCGAAACTTGGCACGCAATCGATGACTGTGCGCAACCCATATCCAGGTACTCGGTAGCGAAGGCTACCTTGGTGAAGGAGCTGCCCAGTTTGACGTGGGGCGTGCTGGGGAACTCTCTCTTCTTGCTCATGGTGAGCGAGCCGGCGTCGAGGCTGTAGAGGTTGGACATGACCAGGAGCAGGTCGGAGGAGGTCTTGACGGGCAGGAAACGGCTGCGGGGCACGTTGACGCCCAGGGCGTTGTCGAAGCTCTTGATGGCGGCGCCAACGGCAGTCTCCAGCTGGATCACATTCAGGCCTCCGTCTAGAGTCTGAACAGGAGGATGCCGTCATATCACAGTTGTTTTGGGAGGGCTAGTCGGACGTGTGACGTACGCCCAATGAAGTTAACGGGCATCTAGGCTAACTGAGATATGCTAGGATGACCTCTTTGTCGCAATGGAATACAATGGAACCGAGAATGACAGGCTTTTAGTTCGCTGTATTTAAACTAACATCTATTGTCAGTCTTTGCCACTGTGGTTGTTGATAAGACTCAAATATATTCGTCCCCTCTCACCTTGGGATTGACGATGATCTCCATGTCCATGGCGTTCTGCTCGTGCAGCCTCTTGATGGCGTTCAGTGAGATCCACAGGTTGTTGGTGTTGAAGATCTTGAACTTGGTGACCGATTTGAACTCGTCCACGTGGGCCTTGGGCACCTGGGAGATCTCAAGGAGTCTCAGCTTGCCGTCATACTGGGTAAGAGTTCCGCCCTGTGGGGTACAAAGGGATGACAAAAGACGTGAAACAAACGGACTCTTTTACCCTCTGCAGGAACTCCCCAGACTGCTCCCACAGAGTTCAAGCATCTTTGCCACCCCAAATGGAAATAGAAACATCTGCAGGCATGTATTCAAGAGTGTTAACTTGATTTCCCTAAAGGCACAATCTCCTAGTCATTTTTCAGTATCCCTCAGTCCAAACTGATATCCTTCAATGGTTTGTCTCCTATCGTCTTTTAAACACCTGTAGTTCCTACGGTAGATCCACCTCCCCCTCTCAATCACCTTGACATCAGCCCTGGTCTTGTCCGTGACCTCCATGACGAACTCGCAGCGCTTGTCGGCTGGCTGGCTCATCAGGTGGTTGAGGATGAACAGGTCCACCGTGGCCCCCAGGTTGTCGATGTTGGACACAAAGATGTACTCCTTGCCCTCCGCTATGAGCTTGTCCAGCAGGCCGGAGTTGTAGAAGCTAGCGTAGATGTCGCCGTGACCTGGAGGGTACCAGGCCTCGCTGTTCTCCCCGGTCATGCTCATATCTTTGGCGATGGGCAACAGGGACTCCTTGTTGATGCGGGGATACCTGCAGGGCAGCCAGTAGAGAGGGCAAGGTGTGAAGGGAAGTGGGCACGTGTCAATGAGGAAAGAGTAGTCAGAGATATTACAATCCCCAGAGATTACAATTCGAGATTTATAAGAAAGTGTGTAGTAGTACAGCATAATGTTGGTCTTAAACACCCAAACAAATGAATGGGCCATATTCAAATATCCATACAGATGTGTGTAGATCTATGTACATGTATGTTTGTGGACGCATACACGTCACCTGCTCTGATTGAAGGTGTGGATCTTCACCCTGTGATGTGCGTATTTCTGCAGGATCTTCTTGGTGTCCTCGTCCGTATTGAAGGAGTTCATCAGGACCAAAGGCACTTCAGTGTTGAAGGTCTTGTTCAAGTGCTGAGGGAGGGAGACCGGAATAGATACACAACTTAACGTGTCATCGAATCGTTTTGCTGCAATACATCAATGTTTCGGGATCTGCTTACGCAGGAAGGGAAGATTCAAGGGTCAATCTGAGTGATTAAGGGTGCCTTTTTGAGCACACTACTCCCGAGCAGATGTTGGCGTCAGAGCTGGGATGGGGTGCTCTCTCGGGTTTCGAGCGTACCTCAATCTGCTGGACGGTGAGGTCCAGGAAGGTGTTTTCGTTGCGGACGCTGATGAGACTCTTGGGGCCCTTGCATCCCATGCTGGTCCCCAAGCCTCCATTGAGCTTGACCACCACCAGCTTGTTAAGACTGGCTGCCACGCTGTCTGGCAAACCCTTGGATTTGATATCTTCATAGGGCTGGATCTGGACAAGGGAAGACATTTCGTTGAAATGTTGGCAAAAAGGAAAAATAATTGACGGTTTTAATTATTCACCAAAGCACAAGGGGGCAAATCCTGTTTCAGCGATTGGGGTTTGAGAATTTTAAGTGTATTATTTAAGTGGTTATGCTAACCTTGATTAGGACACTGGGCTCAAATTGGGATACTTCTGTCAGTAAAACAGAAAAACATCCAGCATGAGTCCATGTCTTTGTGCATGCTGGAATTAAATAGAGGGCACCAAAGTTAGTTCTGAATAGAGTTTATGTGTGTGTGTGTGGATGGGGGAAGGGTTGGGGACACACTGGCTCCTGACTCTATTATGCAGCATTGCTACGCAGTGCAGCCATGGCGACAGCTGTCTAAACCAAGAGCTTGTGGAATTAAGCACAGTTTTTTTACTTGGAGACTAAGGCCCCCTGAATCACTCCTCGAGAAAGAGAGAGGCTGCAACACAGGCTCAAGTAATGTGTTTTGGACCTACAGCTATGTCCATTGTATCAAAGTAGACTTTATAATAGTAGTAGTAGTAGTAGTAGTTGTAGTCTTTGGCTAAATAACAGAGAAGACAAATGTGAGTCTGTTCAGGCAACTCTTACGCAAGGCTGTTTTCCCATGCTTACGTCGTTAAATAGCTAGCTGAGTTAGTGAATAAGTTGAAATAAAATGAAAATGTTTGTCTCTAAAGAACACTTCTCCAAAGGCCTATGTGTTATGTAACGTTCATCATTATCATCTGTGCGCAACATAACAAAAGGACCTTTCTGAAAGAGCGATTTGATGCTCAAAGTAAGTAACACAAGAACACATCATACAGATAAACATGAATTTCCTCCTCAATGGGAAAACAAGCATTTGTTTCATACAGCTGCCAAAATTCCCAGTCTTCACAAAGTACAGCTACAATACGGAGGTCCCTTTAGGGGGGTCACCCTGGGACAAGGAGAAGGGACATTGAAACCTTTGGCCTTTTCAAGCCCTGAGCAGCCTACCACTGAAAGGCTGACAGATTTGCAACATGGGGGACAAAACGAGACAGGGGTGAATATAGCCTATGTGCGTTTTACATTCACAACCTTACCTCTTCCGGCATCCAGTCATGGGAGCAACACACAATCACTCTGCTCCTCAAACGTTGACCCCTTCACTGCCTTGCGTCATCCCACCCCACTCTCTTCCTCTAACTCCTTCCCATTTACCAACCTTATCACATGCAGATAAATGTGTGAATAAGCGCACACATACACACACCTCTCCACGCCACACTTTCTGAGCTGTTGGAGAGAGTTGTGTTGTCAGCGTTGGCATGGTAACAAGCAGACCTGATCTTCCTCCAGGATAAAACCTTTTCATAAGTATAAACTGAAAAAAACCCTATCCCTCTCAATGTCACAGGTGGGAACTGAATGTACACTGGTTCTTCAATTCATCTCTGCATATTCCATAAAAAAAAGTATTTGTTTAAAATCAAGTGAAGTACCCAAAGGATTCCCTTGGTTGCTCTAGCTGTTGAGAATGGCTTCCTGGGAGCCTTGGTCATCCACTGGGACTTTCATTGCTTCTGAATACGTGATAAAACACTTGAACTCCTTAACTACAAGCAATAAGCCCAAAGCCTTCTTAAAGTGGACCAAAGGAAATCATGATACATAGAACACGATTGTGTTCATTTGTACCAGTTACAAGGCTGGTATTTAAATATAGGTGTAACATTATTTTCCTCGTCTGTGTGTTTCCTGGCAACATCATAATTAACTAAAAGTATTAAATAGCCTAAAAATAGGGTTAGGGTAACTTTTTTTAACATTAATTATATACTGGACTAGAGAGTGTGGTTTCATTGCAGTCATCACTCTTGCATCCCACTTAACGTTTTTGAGTCTTATTATCTGTACATGGAGATTATATTTATCAAAGCCGTTCAAAATAACAATAGAGGCTACAAAAAGGCGCCACGAGAGAAAAAAAGCACTGCTCCAAACAGACTAAGATTGCTTGGAACTCAATGATGGTACCTTTCCCCATAAGCAATCCTGTCAAGATGTTCAAGATAAGGTTTTGAAATTGCCAAACTCATGACCCAAATCGAACTCTGACCCGTGTCCCCTGAAAAACGATGGCACTGTTACGTTGCAGACGCCCCCCAGCAGTGTAACATACTAAGGTTGTAGTGCACACTACCAGAGAATACAAATGTCAGCCAAGCCCAACTCCCACACCCTCAAGGCTGGCGTTCCAATGCTGGGGGGGGGGGGTCAGGCTATTCATAGGGTTAACCTTCTGTGTGCTGGGTATTTTGGGAACCATGGGGTAGAAATGGTGTATGGGGGGGGGGGGGGGGTGAGACTTAGAGGTAGTGAAATGTCAATCACGTGATAAATGGCTTGGCACAGTCTTTATACACTCTGTTCTTGTATCTGGTTACCTAGATTGGTTCGGATTTAGAGGTCCTGCTTTCTATCCCTGTTACAGGCTCATGGGGGTTACAAACAAACTGGCACAGAACAAGTGACCATTCATACATAGACCCACATACAGTACATAGCCTGCTGTGGGCCTCAGGCCATCCGTGTGCGTTAATACATCTTTGATCTGGATATCTGCGGCTTTTTGGTATTGGGAAAGATTCATCGGACTTCAGGGTAGCTGGTTCATTCCTCTGCTATATGTCCTTTCCCTCAAACCCATACTGTTTCAAATGGCACACACTAGCTCAAACCGCTATCGGTGCTACTGTGTGTCCTTTGACACTGAAGCTTGAAACAGCCACCCTGACCCTCTTAGCTATGCCAATTTTCACCACATGCACCAATCATCACATCCGACCAGCATAACTCTCTTTTGTCTCACCATCACGCTCAGAGTTTGTTTCCAACTCACATGGTCCACTCAGCTGGGGGCTGATGGGAGGGGGGGGGTCAGTGGGGCCTATTCTGGCTGCGTGCCCGGAAAAGGGAACCCAACACTGGGCTCTCTGTCCAGGTCTCTCCCCAGGCAGACAGGACCACAGCACCCCCCCAGCACTCACCCCGGGGCGAGTGTCACATGACTACTCCCTGGACAGGCCCTCTGACCTGTCTATCTCAACTGGCTCAAAGACACCGCGCTGTTCCCCATCTGCTCAGCTGGGGAGTGGGGGGGAAGGGGGGCGGGCTGACTAAGAACAGAGCCATTTGGCCCAGAGATGCAACGACATACTGTTTCATACAGATAAAGACAGAGTGAGGTATGTGACCTAAAACAGTTTCTCTAAACTGTGTTCTCCTTGGATGAGTTATGACGATTCATGATTCATCCCTTGCACAAGGATAAACCTTAGGGTTGGAATCAAGTGTTGAAACTTCCTCGCGCTAGTATGACCTGAGACAGTCATGTCGTAGTATGATTAACGGCATAGATTGTTGGTATGTTATGGTATTTGGTGTAAAGTGACTCACCGAACCCTCTGGGGGTCTGTGGATCTTGGCCCAGTCGACTGAGGGTCCCTTTGCCTGGAGGAATCTGTGGAAGAGGTTTCTGAAACCCTCAAAGTCCTTTTTGGATATCTGTAACAGCAAGGTCAAAAGATCGGTTAAGAGTATAGACAAAACACATTCCAAGCCCCTTTAAATAGACATGGCCTCCTTATTGCATGTCTTTAGGATTTGTTACCTAGGAAGAGTCTTGATAAACAACACAGCCTAGTACAAGACAAAAACAGTGACTGAAGTCAAAACATCATTAAAAATGCCTTTTAAAAAGTCATCCAGTGTGGTTTAATAGATTTTAAAGTGGCCAACTTGGGAAATAACTGTGGAACCAGACTAAATAATCTCATAATGATGTTCACTGTCTTATCTTGTCTGTAACTGAGCGTGTCTGCTTTCATGCAACCGCCTGGCCTTTAATCTTCTCCTGCCCACTCCCAGAATCAAAACTACTGCCACCACCCTCCATTTGACCTCCATTTAATGGCTTTGCTGTGCGTTGCACCCCACAGCATTGGTAAACACCGCCAGGATAATGATTAGCACTCCTACCCAGTTGATGTGCTCTACCTGTTCCTGTGGCCTCTGGGCTTCATCTTGTGTTTAATTGCACAGCCCCCCCCCCTCTACATCTACAGAGAGAGATGGAAGCCTAACTTTTAATTGCTTTTACTCAGGGTGCAGGGTGACATTAAAGTCGGAGTGAACTACCCACACCTTCTGCCGAGAAATGGCTGGCTCAAACCTGTGATTGGTGCTGCTGTTTTATTCTTTTTTGCATGCATCAGCAACCTAAATACAGCCGTTTAACTGCTTACAGAGGCAGATGATGAAGTTTGTTCCATTCAAACAAATGAGGTGTTTGTAAATAGCACTTCTTGGATTGGTAATTGGAGTACGGCTCACAAACTGGGAAAGATCCTATTGCTTTTTGACAGCCGTGAGAAAAGTATGGACGTAACTGAAAACCTCCTGTGCAGAATAAACACGATGGGGTAACAAGACAAACAGCTGGGAGGGAACCCAACAGCAAGGCAGAGTCCAAGTTGAGAAATCGAAACGTATGTAAGTATATGAGAGAGACCCATGAAGAGACCCATTGGTCATTCACCTTCTCAAGGGTACATTCCAGGGACCAGAGCACATCCTCCCTTTTAGCAGACGTTGAGTGCTACACGTACCCAACCGAGCCCACCCCCAAAACACTACATTGTAGCACTAAGTCCTCTCTCCGCTACTGAGCTCTCATCGAAGACAGCCCTCTTCGGTCACATGTTAATGCGATTGAACAATAAAGTTTTCTGAGTCGTAAGAGATCCCCAGACTAGCCCACCTCTGCCTCGGCACCCTTGGTGGTGGCCCCTAGCTTTTCCAGCTCCTTGTGCATGGAGCTCTCCAGCTGTTGACGCATCTGCTCCTGGAACTCGGACATGGCTCCTTTACTGAGATCTGTCGTGAGGGAGGGAGGTGTGAACGTGAGAGGACAAAAGTGGGAGGAAATGGGAAGGATTTCGTTTAGTTTCCCAACATAAGAAACAGGACAGGAGAAAGACATTTTCAGTTGTGTGTTTACGCAATCTATCTTATTAATGGCTTTTTGTTTCATTTAGGAGGACGTTTTTGAGTCTGTTTATAGCGTGTAAATGCAAAGCATGAATAAAACTTGTACAATTATGTAAATTGTTATCTCCACTATGTGATTATGTCTGTGCTATATTTTGCATCCCTTTAAGAATCCACTCGAGTCCTTGAAGATGTTTTTCATTTCACATAGTTTGTTGGTAAACCTTTTCCTTGTGCCATTTCCGAACTTAAAAGTTGACTTAAATACACATTGACTCAAAGGCTCAACTCAACACAATAACAGTAAACTTGATTACAGAATACAAGCAAGCACTTGACAGCTTTGTGTGGATGAAATGCAATTTCCATTAAATTGCCAATCATGGTGTTGTGTGACAGTGAGAAAACAATCAGTATTCGTCTCACGACACAAAGGATGGAAAAAGCTGGAAACTAAATTAAAGTCTGAATTAAATAACTTTGTCTGTAAATGTCAAATAGAATAAATTGTTATGCGTCTGTCTACCAAAAACATATACATTGAATAGTTACTCTTATAATGCATAAATAATACTACCCAATAGAACTTACCAGCGGCGGTAAGTGACATCTTGGGATATTAAGATAAAATCTTAACCGTAAATGTTTTCTCGTAAAAACACCACACAAAAAAAGTCCTGACAATCTTCGTATTACAGTGTAATATTGGGAATAGAGCAAATCATTCCGAATGAGATGCCCAGAAATAAGTAGTCCACGAAACAATTCGTCACTCCATCAGTTGCAGAAATGTAACGTTTGCCCACGTCTCCTAGGGGTGGACTGATGCACCTATGCAAAGCATTGCCAATTTGTTTGCAGTTTGCGCTGTTTGGTCGGTATTATTTGGAAGGCAGGAGGCAAAAGGGGGTAATCATATAAATACATATTTTATTTATAAAGCACGCCCCCCCAACACGTCACAAATATAAAGGCATAAACTGTATTTGACGATTGTATGGGGTTCCACAGCACTGTTGCATTGCCTACGTGAAAATGATCCACCCCTTAATGACAATGCTGTTCGGCCGTTCCATGTTGACTTTCTTCATTGTCAAAGGGGCGGTAGCCTCGGCCATACTTAAACAGTACAATCAGCACACTCCAACACAAGGTGCAATGGGTTGCCATGCTGTTCTCTGCAAGATAATGTGGCATGGGTTGTCAAGCCAGAATATGTTGCTTTTAACAACTTTCCTTTACATGGCAGCATATTTCCACAAGAAGCACGTTCTCAAGCAACATACAAGTCAGCGGCCGTTAAATTGCATTGGCTACCCACCTTACACAATTATTGATGTCCTTAAAACTCCAAGGACAAGGTGCTTGGTTACTTTACCTAGTTTGTTTTCAGACAGTATTCTGTCAGACAAATTAATAATTTAAAAAGTGCGATTTCCTCGCTTTTCTCGTTCGTATTTTTCTCTTTTACACAGGCTCCTTGGACCACTTCTAGAGGTTATGGCAAGCATTTATACGCCCAATTAAACACGGAAATGTCGTACTTGGATTTTTGACGTGCCGGTGAGAGACAGCATGGATTGGTAATCGTGTTAACCAATCAAATAATGTAAAACCATGTTTTGTCCAATCAGAATGTAATTCAGGTGGGTGGAGCTAGAGTCGGTAATCGGTCGGTAAACTTTTTTGAAAGTTGTAAAGCTGAAATTGTCATCTCATCAATGTAATTACTAAAATAATCGATTATTAATTTATTTGCAGACATTACAGGCTTGGGTTGTCTTTAAACCGTTCACTACTTGTTGCCCATTTTTATGTTTACTTAACATTGCCCCCGTGTGGTGACATATCACTGCGCGTTACCTGTAGTGGAAAGTTCAAGCCTAACTACGAATGTTTATTTAATGCACAGCAAACATCTTAAATACTAAATATAATACCTAACAAAAGGGCAATTACCTTTCAAAGGGAAAAAAATATTTGCATTTCAAGTGTCTTGTTAAGTTCACTCTACAGAATATGCTGACAGTTTTGTAGATAAAATGCAGAAATCTGAGGGGCTTGAACACTAAATGATCAACATATATATTACTCTTATTTTCAACATCAAATACTTAAGCAACACCATTAATTAACTACAAATCAAGGCTAAATTATTCACAATTACATAGGAGTTTCTTGTCTTCGTGTATAGATGGATATAGGTAATTTATTAATCCCCTAGAAAAATGTGTTGTTTTACTTATTTATTGTTGACTACAGTAGTTATTGTTTCAATAGCTTAAACTTAAGACCACTTAAAAAGCTTGAAAATTGAAGTTTAAAGACACGGCATCAATGATCCACCAATAACCACAGCAAGTTTTGTCTTTGTTTTATTGTTGGATAGAACGTTCCAATACACGTTCTGGACAACTATTGTGCGTTGCCATCTACCGAAAGGACATTCTTCAAGTGTCTTCCTACAAAGCCAAGTTGCGAATGTAGTAATTACATGAGTTAATCTCCAACTGTTGGACCACACACACAAACACACATACATACTGGGGAGGAAAACACACAAGAGGCATGTAACGGGACACAACAGTGGAAGGACGATGAGGTTGTTTTTTTGTTTTTTTTACAGCCGCGAGTCAGGAGGTTTCTGGGTGTCTAAGTGCTGCTGCTGTGCGTCTTCGGGTGGTGCCAGTCACTGGGACAGGAAGGACAGGGCGGTGTCTCTCTCCTCCACCAGCTCGGCGGCGGTGGCATCCATCTTGGCGCGGGAGAAGTCGTTGATGGGGAGCCCATCCTCCACTGTCCAGCTCTTGTTCTGTGGAGAAGAGGACGGGAGGGTTGAAGAGGGGAAATATTAAAGGAATCCATTCCTGGTAGGTTGTGGTTGCAGACATGAAATAACTGTTTTCAGCTTATAAAGATTTGGCACTATACATTTCATTCGCACTACTTCAGCGCAGTGTTAAAATTGTTGTCCCCCTACTAGTCATTTGAAGCCTACCTTGATGTGGATAGGGAATGAGTAAATGAGATCTTCAGGGATTCCGTAGGAGTTTCCACCAGCATACACTCCCATGGAGATGAACTCGCCCTGTTTGACAATTATTTACATCAGAAAACTGTTCATTCCGCTGATGAAAATTCAATAGAATTCAATTTCGGCATCATATACGATTTATGTAGTAAAAACTAGAACAAAGCACCCGTTTATACTGTTTTTGAAAGTATACCTATATTTAAGTAAATAAAATGTCTTCTTATAACCACAATTCATATTTTTCAAAACCAATCACAGATTGGTTCTTCTTCGCGCTGGGTGTGTCAACTTCTGGTCTTTGTTATACCAAAATGCTACCACACCACATGCCTTTACCCCAACTTAACCACTCTACCCAAACTTCCAACCCCAACCCGGCCCCCTGACTGACCTCACGAGTGCCAAACCAAATGTCCCTCATGTGGTCACAGATGGCCTTGGCCGCAGACATGGCGCTGGACAGCTTCCTGGCCTTGATGACGGCGGCGCCGCGCAGCTGCACTGTCTGCAGTCCAGGAGAGGAGGAGGAGAAAACATGGAGTGAAAAGGGAGGAGGGTGGAAGGACCAGGGAGACAAAAAAAGGAGAGGGGAAGGAGGATGTGAATAGGGGGTGAAGAAAGGCAGAGGAGAGAGAGAAAGGAAAAAAACGAGGGGAGACGACAAACCACAAAGGGACAGGATAGAGAGAAGATAAGAGAGAAAGCGTATCAGTGACTCCCATCGTTACAAACTACAAAGAGAACATGACCCTGGACCATGATCGCTCATGACCTCCCCTCACAGCGAAAGCCCAAAGTTCAGATCAAGAGACGAGTGATAATGAGGCAAGAGTAAACACGTGAGTGATAAGATACGCAGGTCTCTGAGGAAAACATCAACATGTCACCTACGGGACCTCGTTGCACCAGTTAAACATTTCAATTGTTTGCATCTTATTCATTTAGCAGATGCAATTATCCAAAGTGATGTACAAATAGTGCGTACAGAATGTACAGTAGAAGATCAAGATTCAAAAGGTGCATCGTTCTAAAATATTTCAGAAGAACGGACTCGTTTTGATCATCAGATACTGTAAGTATAACAAAGAATACTGTGATGCTTTAGATAGGTAGAGCATTTTCCCCACGTACACAGTGGTCTGGTCTAGCCAGAACTAGACTTAACCCGACAAACTAGGCCAGTCAATGATGTGAAACTCACCGAGATGAAGTCTCCCTTCAGCCAACTGTCGTCCTTGACCGCGTCAAAGGCGGACACCTCCTTGCCATGGATGTTGACTTTAGCGTGGTGGACATCGGGATACTGGGTGGACGAGTGGTTTCCCCAGATGATGACGTTCTTCACCTTGTCAGCAGACACACTGCAGCGCATCGCCACCTACAGGCAGGGACATGTGCAGCTGTTATACCTTCTTTTTCACGTTTTTTATTTATTTTTTTAACCGACATACATGAAACTATCCTTAAATATTTACATTTTCTGTGCAGAAAACAGGCATAAATCAGTGTGTGTGACCCATATGTACCTGGGAAGTGGCCCTGTTGTGGTCCAGGCGGGTGAGGCAGGAGAAGTTCTCCTTGGGAATGGAGGGAGCAGACTTGGAGGCAACCAGGCAGTTGGTGTTGGCTGGGTTCCCCACCACCAGGACCTGAGGGAGAGCAAGGGGAGGGCAGAGGTTTGAGGGAGAGACTGAGGAATTGTTCTTTCACAACAGCATCTATGTCCTCTTATCATGGAAGAGAGCAGATATAGATACAATATCTTGACAAACAAACCAGATTTAGAGCCATGTATTCTTGTGCACTGTGTGGATTTAGACTGTACAAGGTACACTGGTTTATCCACACGTTAGAGTGTAACTGAATTATTTGTGATTTTTTTTGTGCAAATAAAATATGGCACTAACATTGCCATGGAAAATGTCGTTTTCCTGACAGATCCTGCCTTTAAAATAGCCTAAATAGCAGTCACATAGACGGACCACATTCCGCTATAAATCAAGGTCAAGCAAGAGATCAATTTAAAGGGATTGCTGGGTCTATGTCTGGCTGTGTCTCCAACAATCGCACACCATGCTCATGTGCCAAGGAGACTTGGCACCAAAGGCACTTAGAACAGTTATCGGTTGTCCATGTTCTCTTAACTGTCTTTGAAAAATTCCTAAAAAGAAAAATGTCTATCCTTAGCCTCAGAGAAGGTGGAGAGGAAGCCTTGTTGGTCACGTGACGTAGGGTTGCGTGGAGGACCATGTGACACAACTGAAAGTATGTACACACTACACATTCAGAAACTTTGATCCCCGGCTTTGCAATCTAGCCGTTGCTCACTAGCTTACAGCTCTGCTATGAGGGAAAATCTGCCTCGATATGTATGCTAGTGGACGGGTGTGCATTGTAACATCATGAAAAGGCCTGGAACCAAATCTTGAACCATGTCAATTTGGTTCGGAAAAGCAGCCAAAGCGGTTCATACTTTATGGTCATCTTAGGAGAGATGTGGAATCCATTTCACTTCCTCTGGGTGCATTCTCAGCACTAAACTCATCAAAACTCTCAGATTCCAACCAAGCCCTGACCTTAAAAGCAAGAAAAGATGAAGAAACCTTTAGCCTCACTAAAATGCTTCAATGATCCCTTAAGGCCTTTGATAACCATAGCTTCCGGCTAAACCTGTTCTTTGTGGTACTGTTGTGCCTTCATGTCCTTCGAATATTTATTGACCGTCTCAGCAAAACACAGGTGCAGCGGCCGCAATGCTGCAGTAACGTCTGGGCACACAAGAGGCAGGCTGACAGACAGGCGGTCACCTTGACAGTCTTCTTGGCATACTTCTCCAGGGCGGCTCCCTGGGTCTTAAAGATGGCCACGTTGGCCTTGAGGAGATCCTTCCTCTCCATGCCCTCCTTCCTGGGCATGGAACCCACCAAGATGGCGGCGTCCAGGTCCTTGAAGCCCACCTCCACCTTGTCGGTGGGGATGACCTCTGTGGGAAAAGGTGGGGTGCGGAAGAAGGGGAAAACTTGTCAGATTTTCGATATATGAGTTGTATTGAGAAGTCCTGCATTGCGTTTGACACGCATTGCCCTTCTACTCCCATAACCCCTCTAAAGGAAGGATGAGGGGTGTGTA
The DNA here is from genome assembly GCF_021917145.1 of Hypomesus transpacificus. Classification (NCBI taxonomy): domain Eukaryota; kingdom Metazoa; phylum Chordata; class Actinopteri; order Osmeriformes; family Osmeridae; genus Hypomesus; species Hypomesus transpacificus. The sequence goes on from NC_061080.1 coordinate 4,777,906, forward strand.
TGAGACTCTTGAGTATGTTGACAATGCCATTCTTAACATATTACATTACAACCTATTTACACAACGAGTCGACTAGAAAGTAATTTAAGACTGAATAGAGAATAGAGTCATGCTTTAGTCAAAGCAGAGTATAAATGTTGAAGGTTACCTCTATTGAGCCTAATGGTAATCTAAATGCAGTATAATCACGGAGGTGAATTAATGAGATGGGATCTCTCTTGGCAGGAAGCCATGTTAAGGCAATATTCCACATTAGGCCTACGTAAGGCATACTAGTATCAGGGGAATTCAGTGTGTTGTTAACTTAACACACTCAGTTCAGTAGATTTAGTTGATAAGTGATGTTGGAACTACGGCCACTTTTTTAAATTATTACCATCATCATCAGAATGAACTTCAGTCGGTTGCTACTCATTGGTGCAAGTGATACCAGGAAAACACCGCCCCCCTATTGTTGTCCCACCACTTCCAGCATTGGTTGGAAATTCCTAAAGGGCCTTGAAAATAGACCAATAGGAGGCCTTCTTGCCGACACTCCCACAAACTTCCACTCCATCCATAGCATTTTTAAAATGGTACAGATGGGGTGAGATGATCCACTACAGAAATCATGCCCCCCCCCCCCCCCCCCCCCCCAAAAAAAGAACTTTATGTTCCATGTTTAAGAAGTGCATGTGTTCTCACTCAACAAACTAGAACAGAGTTACACACACACACACAACTCACCCTTCAGGAGGGGGAGAGCACAGTCCTGCAGCTCCATCACAACCCCCTCCAGGACTGGCAACATGGGAGGGATGTCCAACAGGACCAGGATGATAGGCTAGGGATAGATGATGCAAAACCAGTGATGACTGTGCAATGGAAGTTTAAACCCCCCCAGTGTTGGGCAGCAAATGCATCCATGTATTATTCAGGCTCGTTCTTATGTAACAAAGTTAGAGCATACATATTACAACATCCATCTGCTTGGTTTCTGGAGGAAAGCTGGTTTGCTTGCAGTGTGTGCTAGCGGTTTATATAACTGTAAATCAAGCTTACCTGGTCCTTGCCGAAGACATCTCCCTTGGCAATGCTGTACAGAAGAGAGTAGGCAATCTGTCCTGCAGCGCCAGTCACCAGAACACGGATTGGGTCGGCCTGCAAAAAAAGGACATTGGAAGGAAATTGCACCATCCGAATGTCACACACTGCGGTGTTGACCTACATTGCTGTAACTACCTAATGAAGCGGCAGTAACTGCATCAGACCGCTTTGTTGATTATGTATTTTTGGTATACAATTTAAACACCCACACTGGTCGACAGTTGCACTTAGCACAATGGTGCATTAGCCTACAACAGCATTATCACTCCCCTGTTTTGTAAATATATTAATATAATGGGTGTAGCATTTAAATTGCAGTTTTTATTTTTAGTAGCTATAATTCTCGAGAGTCCATGCAACTTGAATGAATAAATGTATCAAAGATGACGATGCAATCTGTAGCGCATACCACGCGCCACTGTTCATTGTTTGTAGCTAACAAAGGTGACAACCGTAAAAACAGCAAGCGTGAAACAGTGGAAACATAATCGGTTATTTTGTAGTACGTGAAAAGCCAACTGCTGATAGATTCAACCATCACATCGAATTCTCACTACGCAGTCAACTAGCATCATTAGTTCCTTCGAATATAGCTGGACAAAAGACAGATATCTGGCCTTCAAAAATGTATGAAGGGTAGTGCTACTACTAGGAAGCCAAATAGCTTCAATAAAAACCGGTACAGTAAAGCGATGATTCTAGCAAGCTAGCTGCGCTCTTTCCAATGTCAAACATTAACTAAAAACAGCAAATTGGTAGACACAAAGGAACAATAGTTTCGTGAATTGCCTCTTTTTTTTATTTTGGCCCTCTGAATACACCTTTAAAATAAGTATCATTAATGCATCCATCTTACCATATTTAGCTTAAGACAGAAGATCTTCCACGACAACAGAAACTACTCTCCCTCTTTGGACTAGACAGAAGGGTCACCTCTGTGCTTGCCTTGAAATATCGTTCGAGAGCAGCACTGGATGTTAGCCTAGCCTGGGATCTGTAGTTGAATGCTTACAAATGCAGGTCTTTTTGTCCACCCTACTCGAGAAATAGAACACATTGCCCATAAAGACCCGCTTCAGCGCTGTCGCTTAACCACGCCCAATGTTACCATCTAAGGAAGAAGGTTCTAAAAACTGAAGAAAAAAAAGAAAAGGGCATCGTTCAAAATATTAACATGCATCCTTTACTGACGCTTAGGGTTGTTCAAACAGCATAAAATATCAATCCACATATTGGTTACTCATAGCCTGTTAAGTTAGAGGGAAAATATATTTAACACAACTTTTCGATCAGCCACAAAAAAAAGTGGCATTAACATGTAAAGATAGTTTTTTTCAATAGGATTTACATTTACATTTACATTTATTCATTTAGCAGACGCTTTTATCCAAAGCGACTTCCAAGAGAGAGCTTTACAAAGTGCATAGGTCACTGATAATAACAACAAGATAGCACCACAGCATTGCGGGTAGTCAAAAACAAGAAGTACATATTGTGAACAACCAAAAAATAGTGCTAAAGGGAAGAAACCATAAGAGCATGTAGTTAAACAAGTTAAAATTACACAACATTAATCTCTAAGTGCAGGTGTACCAGTAGGAAAGCAATAAAAATAGGATTAACTAAAATAGAATACAACAGTTTAAATCAGCTACCACTAACCAACAAGAGCAACAGTCTAAGCAAGAGTCATTGTGATCCTTGAGGAAACTAGCGTTGGGTTCAGCAAACCATTCCTAAGTACCATTGTACTCCCGGAACAAGTGCGTCTTGAGCCTTCTCTTGAAGGTGGAGAGACAGTCTGTGTCTCTAATGGAGGTGGGGAGTTGATTCCACCACTGGGGTGCCAGGCAGGAGAAGAGCTTGTGCTGGGACCGGGCGGTCTTGAGAGGTGGGACCACCAGGCGGTTGTCTGAGGAAGACCGTAGGTGGCGGGTGGGAGTGTAAGGCTGCAGGAGAGACTTGATGTAGGCCTATTCCATCTAAACAATAACAATCCAACTAAGAACAGATACAAAATTACAATGCTATTAATGGTGACCTCACCCTCATTGTTACTGTAACTGGTATTTGTTCCTCCACATTCCCTTATCTTATTTTTTTTTTTTACCAATCCCTCCCACCCCCAAGGTTGAGCTGTACACATCTGCCAGGTCACCAGTCTGCCAACATTGGACCTAGTCTCCAAAGTCTCCTATGATGGACCAAGCAGAGTTCCCAGTCCTTTTCTGCCCATACCTTGTCGACCTGTGGTGTTGTGCTGTTCATATGCTTTCCAGCCCTATGGCGGACCACTGCCTAAACTGGCTGGCGCTAATGCGGGGGGCATACTCTTGATATCTGTTTCACCATCCATTTGTAAATGTAATTTCCATTTCTGCTCTGCGCTGCATAACCTTATAACATAACATTGTGTCCAGTCTATGGTCTGCACCACTCTGTGTCACCAACCGTCTCTGGAGGAGGGGATCCCTCATTGCATTGCTCCTCCAAAGGTTTCTTCCATTTTTCTCCCTGAGTTTGTCCTTGTCCTCTTCTTTGAAGGTTTTTTTGCAGTTCTATGGGTGTATGTAAAGCTCTCTTTTCATTTAAAAAGGGCTATACAAATAAAACTTAATTTGATTAATTCTCCATAAAACACTCCTACTGAAGATGCCAGATCATTGGTTCTTGCAATGTGCAATAAGTGACCTTAACAGAAATGGTCTACTTACTGCAACATTTATTCCATGCTAGGAAGAGATGCTTGTTGCCCACCTTTTACACATAGCTGATTGAGATAAGAAAAGGTGGAATCCACTTGTATACATAGAATTGCATTTATGCCTAACTTTGTCACCATGAGTTAACATTATGCATATCTAGGGAGCGAAAACTGTTGACTCCCCCCTTGTGGTTGCACCCCTAGGGTGCACGGAGCTGTCCATGGTGCTAATCTGCAATAGGCACCCCTGTCCTCAACCAAACACTATCCGACCAGTTGGGGTAGTCCATGAATTAATGATGATAAGGTCACACTGCACCGCTGTGGACGTCCGTATACATAATGAATCAGAGGGCTTAGAGCTTGATACCTTAAATGCCGACTGTGATATATGTATTTTAATCTACGCAATATGCATTCGAATGCAAATGTGATCTAACAAAGTGTCTAAATAATGCTTTATAAAATGTTATGTTAAGTGTTTACAAAAAGAAAACAATGCGTATGACATGTTGACTTTCAGACAGGTCTATGCTCGAGTAGTCAAGGAGGACAGTCTTACCTGCGATGACGCCGCTTGCACCACCAAATACATTCCTGTCAACAAAGTTAACATTGTGAGGACTTGTGTCGCTCCTCCTGTGTTATGAGTTCAGTCGAATGTTTGAGGGTAGCCAGCCAGGCAAGTCAGAGACTCGGGTACCGTGAAAACGGTGCGATAACGTCAAGAAACGTGAGCCCCGAGGACAGAAAACGATCAGCGCTATGCAGTTATACCTGCATCCGGTCTCGATCACTCTCACCCGGGGAGTCACCCACCCCGCTCAGTCACAAGCAGCGCAGTCTAGTCCGCTAATAAGCTTTAGTGTACAAAAATAGAATGACTGCACTGTAATCTTGTGGTGATTGATCATAGCACATACAATGTAGTAACCAAGACTGGACATGGGGTGGGGGAGACATGTTTGGTGACATCGCTACACCCGTAAGCAGTGTATGAGTCACATGAGGACATGATGATGGCATATACAATTGCAGTTGCAGTAAGCCTAGGCATGCTTGTACGATGCGCCAAATGTTTTATCTCGACACATACTGATATCCGTCAAACAGTGGCGGAAATCTGCTATCAATTTTGGGGGGAAAAATTATATGACACTTTCTCAAGAGCAATTCCTGAGGGGGACACCAACGTTACTGCTGTAACACATAGCCTACATTGTAATATGTTAAATTTATAGAATTAATATTATTCAAATTTCCTTATGTTTACAGTGATTTATTGGGGGGACATATCATATTTTTCCCAGGATGGGGGGGGGGGGGGGGGGGGGGGGGGGATCATGTCGCCCCTGTCCCCCCCCGGGATTTCCGCCTATGCCTTCAGATCACAATCCGTTCATGACAGAACTGTTGATGGAACTGTTGTTGATACTGTTGTTCTGTTTAGCGTTTTCTATCTAACTCATTGGTGCTCGTTATTCAATGTGGTTATTTAGTATGATCAGTGTCCATAGAAAAATGACTAGGCATACTAATGAATGATGTCAGATTGAGAATCGAAGCATGATCTGAAACCAGACAGCTGGTCTGATCACCTGTCAGTCACCCGCTCGATTTCAACAGTGTACCAGCAGAGGGCGCTACTTGCATGATAAAAAGTGGATCACCCTGAAACGGCTGTAAATGAAGTGAAGAGCCTATAATTCATCTGTCAAGGCCAATCTGGAAAAGTTTGCTTTTATCAAAATTCAGGATATTTCTGATGACAAAATGCACGTGAATACACTCTTACCTGTAAACTATCCTGACATATTTTATCTTCCAACAACAAAGTAAAGACATTTAGGTCATATGATGCAAAGGAAATGCAGCTGACAAAATCAGCATGTCTTTACTTGTTATGTCTGAATTCACATGGGGTTGACTGTGAGTCTTGACTGGAAGGTGAATTTTGGCATTCCTTCCACAGTCATTATTTGCCCTGACAATGCATGATTAGGCAGCCTTGAGTAGTTTGCTCAGCGGGTTTCAACCTGCCAACCATCAGTCAGTCAGTCATTGTGTGTGTAATACGCTACACACACAAATACAAACACACACTCAAGCCTATTCATAGGCAGAAACCACTCCAATCACTCATCAATATGGTGGAAATATTAATTGTGAGTTGTTTTTAATGAGTGGGTTTTTCCTCCTTGGCCTCCTCTCCAGTGTTGGCAACTGATGTGTTAACAAAGCACCATTTCAAAATGACTGACAAGTCATGTTACCTGTAGAACGACGATAGAGGCATGGCCTGGCTTGTTTACCACATCTCTCATTACTCCCTGTATTGTTTGCCCTCCAAAACCCCGGTTTGACCTGTCAGTCAATGAGACAAGCCCGAGGAGAACTGTGGCCTCAGTTGTAACCTCCCATTCACTCACGCACATATCCACACACACGCACACATACACACACTCACACGCAGCAATGTACAAACAGATGCACAGGATTTCTGACATACGCAAGTAAATATTATGCACCAAACACGTTGACCTACATACAGACACGCTCATGCGCCTTAAAGAAAAAACAAGTTTGTGAAGTAACAATTTCCTGTGGCCTCCACTGGCGGTAATTACCCCACTCAGTGAAGAAGTCTTTCAGCAGCAAGCTTAAGCTGACAGAGTAGGGGTGGAATTTGAGGAATGTGGTTTTCTGACCACTGCACTGGATATTAGCACAAGCTTTCATTGCTCGACAGTTGAACTTATATGGACAAACAAGACTTTTAGCAAAGTCAAACCAAACTAGGACTGTTTACGGGTGCAACTGGAGGCTAATTCTTCTTTTGACAGTTGTTTGTTATGTCTTACAAGCCTTTTTATGTGGGGATTAAGAATATTTTTGGGCCTCTAAACGCCACAACAATGCCAAAAAGATATGCCAGACAACAGACAAGGAGGGCGATTGCATCAACAGAGACAGTTACCCTGGGTAAGAGCTTTGGGTGTTAGGTACTACTAAGACATGGTGCATTGTGGGAGTTTCTCTTGACTCTGGGTTGAACTGTGGCGTCGGTGATCTCACCTGCGATGGCCGGTTATCTCCACCCCTGAGTGACTCAGATAGCAGTTCCACAACAACTGCCAGGACAGGACAGTCAATGTCTTCAACGCCGCCCCTATCAACCCAACACGGGTCCGCCATTTCGGGGCCTCCCCAGATAGTCACACCATGGCTGCAGAAACTCTTATGCAACATGGAGGCGGCTGGCTTTGTGTGCTGTCTCCATGGGGTGACTGTGAAGTAGTCAGTGACCATTGCCATTAATGCAACAGTCGATCCATATCTCGGCGAGAGTAACAAGAACATGGAAACATTCCGAGGGGGATTTGGAGAGTGGATCTGGGAAACAAATCGAAACCAAGGATTAAAAGTGCGGGGACATTCAGATGGTCTGATAGGCAACCTGGACAAGCAGACACGGTCTACCACCTCGGTCCTGGTTGTATTGCCTCACTGCGAGTTTCTGTTGTATGTCCTGAGCACTTGCGGGTGATGCATTTGTGGCATGTTTTATTAGGATGGCAGCGAAGGCCGCCCACACCCATTTTTCCAGAAAAGCATTAGTCACTTAGCAGTTGTCATCTGAAACCCTGACGAGCACCTCACTGGCTCCTCAACCGAGCTGGCAACCTGTCACTCGACGAAGAAAAACCTTGTCGGCGTTCCAACGCTTGGCAACCCTATCGGATAATTAAGAGCGGTCACGCCCCACAAACCCCTCCCCACCCCCTCAACCCCCATCCCACCCCCACCCCTCTCGCCTTCCTTGGCAACTGTATCCTCTCCGTCGCCTCGTCTTCCTCTTCTTCTGCCAATCACACTTATTCCACCATCTGCCTGGGATGGCGCTGATAGAAAGTGCCCTTAAGTGCTGGTGGCGAGCCAGCCTTGTTGTCTATATGGCCTCTAATGGTTAAAGGTTTGGATGAGAGTCTAAGGGGAACAGATTCTTCCACTAGGTGTTCTTCAGCCCAGAGCATCTTTGACACAGAGTCCGTGTGCACTGAGACAAAAGTGAAGCAATGTGAGGAATTCCGGGTCTGTCGGACTGAATCAGAACTTTGCGTCGGTTGGAGCGTGTGTGTTCGTGAATGGTGTGTGAGTTCTGACCTTGCTCAAGCATTGGGAAATTCGATGTTTCTAAATCCGATGACATCTTCTTTGATGGGAATTTAAATGTTGCTTTATCTCGAGTTTGGAGATGTTGCAATGATTATGCAGACCTGAGATGACATTGGGAATAGGATTAATGGGGTTTGATAGGGCAGTCTACAAAGCACACAGCTTGCTGGTACTATCAATTTAGTGACATTATTTAAGCATTACTGAACTAAAACTATTACGGCACATCAATAACATGTTTTTGTAGAGGGTACAAAGCTCTTTTATAAAGCTAAACCTACAGTCTATTATTACAGTCTTTATTGATTGTTTACTGTAAAAAGCAGTGGTCAAGCTTTTGGACACAGACTAATATACATCTCGTGTTCACAAAATATCTACATTATGGATTAAATGTGCATATCTATTGACAATATAGAAGAAAAATTATCTACACATATTTATCCCAAATTAAATAAAATATTTACTTCCATTGTAGTATTCAGGATGGCCTGCTATTGTCAATATAGAAGAAAAATAATCTACACATGTTTATCCAAAATTAAATTAAATATTTACTTACATTGTAGTTTTCAGAAGGGCCTGCTCTGTGATGGCATAGTGTAATACTATACCATAATACACATCTGCAGAAGGACTCAATTTTATTTTGTCAATTAATCACTAAACAAGGAGTGGAAGGGAGTCTCCAGTTAAATTAGGAAATTGTTCTGTGTGTCTTTGAATTTTAATTATCTAGCAACATACCAACATTGCACACATAGCCAAAAGGACATTGCACCAAAGTCACCGACAAGGGTTTAAGTGTTAGTTGACAGTTGACCCTGTATAGACTTTTGCAATTACGGTGTAAAAAAGGAAAAAGAGAGGGCTAAAACTGTTTCCTTGTGGGACCCCACAACAAAATCCTTGTCTCTATCAGTTAGAGTTAGGGTTAGCAGGTACAGCTAAAATTAAATATAGTGCTATGGTATCAAAATACTTGAAGATTTTGTTAACCTAGCATGTACACTATTTATGTACAATTGTGTACAATGTGAATCCACTCCACAAAAACTGAAACAGCAAACTTTGCAAACACAAAATGTACAATCACAGGAAATTAATAAAAATATACATATTGTCCTACACAAGAAAGATAAAACAGTGACTCTGTTAATCCTACAACCACCTCTCAGAAGGGAAGGTTTTAGTACTACTATTATTTTGTCTTCTGTCACCTGGCCCTGACTAATCCTCTTTTGTGTTCCTACCTCCGGAATGAACTTTTCAACCCTTCAACTCTGATTCTCTTCTGAGGGACAAGGCCAGTCCTTCAGGGGTTCTCAGCCTCAATGACATTTCTAGACAGTTGTTTTTCTAACACACACACACATGCAGACACACCCACACACACACACCTATACTGTCATGTCACCTCATGCTTAGCCCCGTGGCCATGTTGGTTATGTAGACTGTCAATGAACTCTGTAGATGACAGACGCGTATGTCCACTCTTTCATACAGGGTTCACAGAGTCAACAAGGATAGTCAACAAGGACATAACAATTCAGCAATTTAGCAATCTTCGGCATGCGTTAGTTTGGTTCAAGCGGATGCTTCTAGAGATATCGTGCGTTGAGCTGAATCAGGGAATCACTCGCTTACACGCACGCACACATGACCTTATGAACTGCGTGGCGCTTATGTCTACCTATTGCTGTCATTCAGACACACATTCTTTTCGCTTTCCCTCCTCCCTTCCCCCCTCTCTCACTGTCTGTCTGTCTGTCTGTCTGATTGTGACGGTGTCCGCCCAGAGCCCTGGCGCCACTCTGTCCCCGTCCCCCACCTCAATGGGAGCCCTGCGCCACCACGACTGTCTCCTCCGGAGAGCATTGTGTCCCCCTCTGCTCCTCCTCAGCCTCTACTTTCTCTCCTTTATGTCGCCTTTCTTCTCCGCTCTCAATGGGCGGCTACCCCGAGGGCCACAGCGACAGCGAGAGGTGAAGAGAGAGGGAGAGAGAGAGATAGAGAGAAAGAGAGAGAGAGAGAGGAACAGAAAAAGAAAGGAACAAAAAGAGAGAGGAACAGTGATGTGTAGGAGAGAGGGAGGAACAGAAAGGGAAGGGAAATAGAGAGAAGGACAAACAGAGAGAGAGAGAGAGAGAGAGAGAGAGAGAGAGAGAGAGAGAGAGAGAGAGAGAGAGAGCACTGTAACTTTAAACTAGGAATTAGTGTGACGCAAATTGGGGTTAGATGTCAGGTATATCTCTGTTATGGACCAAAAAAGTACATACATCATTGCTGCCAGGTATAGACCATTTATAGAGGACATTTTGGTAAAGATTATTTGTATGTCAGTCAAAGCTTGTTGGCTAAATTATGCTGCAGGCACGCAACAAGAACACACATAGGTGGCCTAGAAGGATCCGCCTGGGCTAGGTCGGTCTATCAAACCTAAATGCATATGTCATCCGTCTTCGTCAGACTGTTTATGTGTAGCATTATCGTTCAAAGATCCAGCATTCCTTTAGGGTATGTACCAAAGGTCCATCAAAAAAAGAATTGTTTGATGATGAGTGGCAGTTAGACTGGGCATTCTACAGTACTGTCTGCCCCTTGGCTCATCAGTATTCATTTTGATAGGAAACATTGAGTTTGCTTTGGTAAACGTTGGTATCGCGAAAACAAGAACGAATTTGCCAATGGTTGAGGATGTGTGTCAAAGAAGGAAAGGAACTGTTTGAACTTGTCTGACTATACAGACTCTTGCATCGTAAAAAATATATTAACTTTCCCTGTTTTAAGTCTGACAGACAAATAACAATCAAGTAAAAGTCAAATAACATTGGTATTGTATTGGCAATGGTATTGGCTTTTATATGTGTCTACTTTGCCCCCCATGTCTCTTTATACCCGTTGTGCTTTAAAAAGAGAATGTACACAGTTAGTATTCCACTTTATGGACTCGTTTACTCGGCTGTGGAGAACCACAAAGACCCAGGCCTGAAAAAAACAGGAAGAGTTAACAGAAGGGAGTGCAAGAGGAATCCGTTCACTTGAGAGTGCATTGATTCATAGTTACCACTAGAGGGAGTTCCTGGCACTCACATTGGCACACGACACCGACTGGGGTCCCCCAATCCTGAACAGGTGCCCCTTCAAAGTCACAATGACTCTCTGTGCAATCCTTTGTACTAACCAAACTACACCATTGCTTGCCTTAGCATACCTGAACACCACTTATGTCCACTGTACACCACAGACTGGTGCTTACCATTTGAATTCTTCAATGTGGGGATTGTTGAGAAATGTAGTCATGTTAATAACGTTGATCTTGGTGTCAACAACTTTTTGGACCAATCCATGTATGAGCCAATCAGGCCAGAGAGATCTTATACAACATGTGCGTGTACCAACCCACACTGCATCCCTGCACAAGCTTGCTCGTTCACAAACACGCTCATACAAATACACACTGCCGTCTAACTCCCCCTCACAACACACAAGCGTCTTTTGTATTCCATGCAGCCCCTCCAACAGCAAGGTAATCCCAGTCATAACCAAGTCCTTGCCCTGGCCCAGAACTATTTTCTGAACTAGACTGCTTTCTACTGAGCAATTCTTCTCATCATTGCAATCCACTGCAAGTTCTTCACAGTTGTCCTTGTGCCACAATCAGGAGTGTCTCGTTGCGGAAGAAGAACATTGTGGAATCATGCCAACATCGAAGAACTATTTAAACAACAAGGACATTTCGATGCAACAATATATGCCTTGTTACTCACAATGGAAAAATGTGCTTTCCTGGGAACCTTTTCTGTTTCCAGATTACCAACCAGATTATTCCAGATTATTTCTGACACGAGATTACCAACCGTCTCGGACGAGGGCTCGGGTCGTCATTCCAAGGAGAGGCAGCATCATTCTATCTATCCTTCCCACACAAGTTTAGGGGTTAAAGGGCAACCAAATGCAGGGAGGCTCTCTCTCTCACCTCCATACATCCACTCAGCAGTGTGCGATGACAGACAGGAGGGTAGACGGCCCAGGTGAAGGGCGGGGTCAAGCCTGCTCAGCATCTGAGAGGCACAGAGCCGTCTCTTTCGTCAGGCTATAATATACATATCACACCCACAGCCGACGCATCCTCATGCACGGCCACGACCCAGCCCATTGTACGGAATGGGGGACTATGAGGAAATGAACCTAATTTAATGGGGGATGGATGGATAAAAAGAGAGAGAGAGAGAGAGAGAGAGAGAGAGAATGGCTGGAAATCAGCTCACGCTCATCCTAATTAATACATAAAGGCGCGGGTCGGGGCCCTTAACGTCCCATCAGAGTCGGAGCATTATGGCGGCGTAGTTGGGCCTTTGTTGTGCCACAGACGGGGGAATATGAAAGCAATCTGTCCTGTAGCGAGGCTGGCTGCAGAAGCCCGGCCCTGATAAGGAGACCCCCTGGCCTCCCCGCTAGTGTTTGGTCCAACGGGCTAAGCTTCGCCTTTCTAATCCCCTCCCAAGAAAAAGAAAAAAAAGTGCTTTGATTATTTGCTGACCAATAAAGCTGGAACTGGGGTAGAGGTGTCAGGGAGGTTGGCTGGTTGAATGTATGGGGGGAGGGAGGGAGGGCCGAGGGAAGTGTTGATTGGGGCGTTTATTGGGTTTGCGTTTATCAGTTTCCGTGATCTGGCCATCGGTTAATAACGTGCGAATCGAGTCCGGGTGTCCATACTGCCTTTGGTTCTTTGTGTCGGTCGTTTCTTTTCACTCTCTTTCACTTTGTCTCTCTCGCTCTCTTTGCTTTTATCAGCGTAAAACAACTACTTCAAAATGGAGGGAGTCTGAAAGGGCCTAATCCTGGCGTTCGGAGAGGTTAGGTTCAAAGGCTCTGGAGGTGCCACTCAGATTCGGGTGGTTGGCAAGCATGACTGAGAGCAGCAGGTAAACACATCCATGACTGGACTGTAACCATTGCCCCAAAACCTATACTAATGATATGGCATCACAAAAATTCACAATGCAAATGACTATTTGGGTTTAGGAGAGATATCATTTCCCCCTTTAACTATGCAAAATTATTCCCCCTTTCCCAATGTGGAAGTGGAAAAAAATAATAAGATGTGAAAAGTAAAAGAGAGGAAGAACAAATTAATATATTTTGGCATCCTGCTGTATATTTAGCCTGTCTGGGAAGCACTGGGGATTTATTACAGTCTATCACCTTTTTCTTCACTTCAGGAACATTAAAGTCCCCTACCCTGCATCTTCCTCTAATTAAAGTGTTTGTTGTCACACTCAGATCCGTGGTGTGAAATCAAGTTAGCAGTTTATGTAAGAGCCATGGAGAAAATCAAACACTTTGTTCATCAGAAAGACAGGGACTTCAATCACTCGGAGCTCGTATATATGTTCCCATTGTTGAGTTTGCTATCTGCATGCTAAGCCAATTTTCTACTTAAGTCTCCCGGCTTTAAAAAAATGTTATTTGGTTCCATATGTGGTCTTAATTCTTACCCCTCACTGATAAGCACAGCCATGGCAGACAGAGAAAATATATGCCCAATTATAGAGGAATTTAAATTCCAAATCGTTCTTGGGAGGACCAAATAATAATGTTAATAAAAAGTAAAGGGAAAATGTATTTTGAGGTGCGATGGTCCATTCCAAATGCCAGAACCCTGTTCCCTGGGGACCACTGGGCTCAATGATTCAATGTGTTTAATACTCAAACTCTAGAGCTTGGAGACAAAGAGTGAGAAAAATGAGAAAATTGAATGCGTCAGTTCACTCGTGACAAAATCAGAGGATTTTCTCCACATCTATGACTATTTTGTTAATCCGCACATTTCCAGCATTTACACTTTTGAATGTGACTTTAAGCCATGAAACATGCTGGCATAAGGGGTTACCAGAAAACAAAAGTCGGTTTGGTTAATATAGGCCATTGATATCACTAAATACCACTATCAAGTACATCATCCAGCTGGGTCGAGGCCTGTGCATATGTAGCCAGTTGGTGTAGTAGGCAACAATGGTTCAAGACCCAGGGATCCGGACAGGGGCCCAAGCCAGCTGCAGCTGGCCAAGCCAAGGCTGGGGCTCTGTGTCAGGGGCAGGTGTGGCTCGATGTGGACCTGTCTGGTGCTCTCGTGTCAGAGGGGGTAGGCAGACCTGGCAGAGGCCTGGTTCTCTGTGGTTGCCGTCAACATAGTGCCACCTGGCCCCGTAACCCCCCTTCCAACCCCCCTGGGGGGCCACAGGATCTGGTCCAGGGGGATAACAGAGGAGGAAAAGAATCCAATTCCTTATCCCGCCTGGCAACTGACTTAATTCCATTTTTGGCAGCCTACGACGAGGCTGTCGCTTTTTTCCTGCACTGCCTGCAGCTTTCCTCCGGCACCCGGGAACGTCTGGTTTTAGGATAGACGCATTTCTTCGAAAAGGAATTCCCGTTTAAGGAACATTTCACAAAGTTCCGTGTGATAACTTCTCTAAGGGTTTGGAGGGAGGGGGCGAGGGGGGTGGCTCCTGAGGGGGGCCTTTCCGGGACCCTGTCATGACCGTCCACCGATCACAAGGTGTCTCCTCTGTCACCCCCCGCCCCCCCCCCCTACTCCCCTTCCTCCAACTTCAGCCCCCCTCCCCCCAACTGCAGTCACCAAGCCCACATCACAGGACATCACAAAGATAGCAACAGTTCCAGTCCACTCCCCCTCTAAGGGCCACCGCCGAGCAGGCCAAATTGAAAAGGTGGGGCCGGGGCCCTGGACCATGAAAGAGGATAGAAGGGGAAGAAGAGGGAGAGAGAGAGAAAGAGAAAAGAATGGAGAGACAAGAGACAGAGGGGCAGCCGGCCTTAAAAGGACCCCATCCCGATCACTTAAGAGACATGAGAGGGGAGAGGGGGAGAGAGTGACGAGGGGAGAAAAAAAGAACAGAGAGACAAATTATTAACACTCCCGCGGCCACTTTTAAGACAACAAGGGGGTCGGGGAGGGGGGGGGGGGGGAGCAGCGAGAGGGGCGCGGTGGTGCAGAGGGCAGAGAGGGAGGAGAGCACTGACGTTTCACCCAGTGGGCTGCCCTCTCCTTTAATTAGCCACCGGGCTAAATGAACCCCCCCCACCCCACCCCCCCAGAGACCAGGGTAGACCAGGGGAGAGGAGAGGGAGGGGGGAAAGGGTGACCCCATTCTTGCACTGTCACATCTCCTCTCAAATACTGCGCAGGGTCGGTTAGGTAAACCCAAAGGGTTGCCCCCATGCGGAGTCGCCTAGTATGCCCAGTCCTTCATCCGATTCTGTTGTTTTCATAATGAGACAATCCAAGGAAGTGTTTTCTGCTGAAGCGACACCGTTCTTTTGGCGAGATGAAAAGGGGGACCGAACGGAGTTACCGGAAAGCAGTGTGTGTAAGGGTGGATGGTTTGTCCCTTACGACTTTCCTCAGACTCGGACTAACGATGACATCCCATCACGTGAATGACGTGATGGAGACCGAGACCTACTTAGTGGCTCGGACTGGAATCAGTCCTTCAGAGAGAATGCGCGCCATGTAACAACATCTTTTCTTTCATCCCTTTTCATTCACTAGTGGCTTGTGCCTGCGGGCAATGACACCGCGTCATAGTGAAGGTCAGACATAAAAGGACTGTATTGCTGAGTCAAGGGCATTTGTCCTTGATATGAAACGTGTGCGTGTGTGTCTTTTTGCATCTGCATATGTGGGCCTGTCCATGCATCATGTCGTATCCCGTGGTGAAGTCCATATGTCACTGCACTCTTTCAAATGGATTCAATTGAACTGAGATCTCATCTAGATTGTGGGCCTCGAGACTTTAATTCTTTATTTTATAATTTGCTCTTAATCGCCTTCCTCTAAACTAATGATAAGAGCAGATCTCTCCTTAGGCTAAAGCCCCTCATTGTGAGCCCTTAAAGCTCTTAAATAAATAAGATTAGTGCATATCCCGTGTTACATTTGTGAATAAAACCAGTCATATCTGATCTGCTTATGAGCTGCATTATCGGCGTCCTCTCTAAATGGTCCGAATCGTGCCCATCTCATCTCTCCTCTCCTCTGTTCTTCCATCACTCCATCTCTATCTTTCTCACATCCACTGGTGTCGGTGTATTCAGTAGAGAGCACATGGATCAACTGCAATGCGACTGATCATTCTAGTGGGAGATGGATGGCAAATAAAGTATCACGTCCCAGGGGTCTTAGAAAGAGTAGACTTGTACCTTCCCTGGTATTTTTGGACTTACTCAGTAGCACCATACAACACTCTCTAAATCTGAACTCTAAGGCTAAATAAACTCCCATGGAGAAATGAACTGACTAAAACATGACTTCCCTGAGTGAAAATATCCAACGAGGCCATATAAAGGCCGTCAAATGTATTTTGGACATATTAGCTGCTGTCTTTGGTGCCTGGCCTTAAAACGCCCGTGTTTATTTATGCTTGGCCAGTGTTAATCCCAGGTGCATTGTGTTGCGCTGAGCTGTCCGTCAAACTGTGACAGCAACACCGAAGGGCACCTCAAACCTGGGCTCTCGCACGCGTGTGGGGACATGCCACAAAACACCACAACAAAGTCTACCACAAACAAATAGATTCCTTTCTTTGCCACAATTAGTCATATATCATCAAAGTGATGGTAGAGCTTGCGCACCAAACCGAACGAGATACTGCCTCAAGATTTAGGGAGAATGTGTCATTATTTACTATAAACATTACCTTCTTGGATGAAACTGGTGTCAGTTAAGACAAGTCCAAACTTCCCTTGAGCTGTATATTTGAAATTCTAGCTTCTTCATCGTTCAGATTAGTATTAATTTTATTCTATTTATCTTTTATCCACAGCAACAAACAAATACTTAAATAGCTTGAGATGGCTAGTTTTGAGAAATTAGTACAATATATAGTACTTACTCAAGGACCTATCCTCGACATCTCTGCTAACAAGCGAAATACGCCACACGTGAATACGTATGTAGAGTTCTGTGTAAGCCTGAGTGAAGGCCCCCTGCATGAATCTATCTAGCCTATTCATTGACGGAACAAGAAATTGTGTTGGCTGAAAATAAACAGGTGTCTTTTTTTCAAGCAATAGCCAAGGTGTATCAATGTTTGGAAATGGACTTCAATGCACAGCTCAGCAACATTTAGAGTGCTCACATTCCCCATAGCACTCCAAGACTCAAGTTAATGGGGATCGCCTGTAAGGCACTGGTATTGAAAATGTTTTTTTCTTTCCTTAAGTGTTAATCCTTGGGAAACTTCCACCCGTATCGGTTTGTTTGAACCGAGCCACTGGCTATCCAACTAAGCACGGCCCCCAGTCATCTGAATCATTAGATTAGGCTTAGGCACGGCCCAACAAAGAGATTCCCTATCGCCATTTGTTTCAAGGAGAGGCCCTGGTTTAGCTCCCAGATCCTCAGAAGTAAGAGCCACTTGGAGGCATTACTTCCACGCAGGGTCTCCTCCATGATCCACTGACTCCTGTGCGTTAAACTTTACATGCTGCATTCAGTAACAGCTGGCCAGATATCTGTGGTCAAGGGGATGTTGACTTGGAAGCCCTCGGATCTCATCCAAGCGACATCCAAACCATGAGTAACTTGTGTTTCCATTTCGATAACGTTTTTTAACACCCTGAAACACAACATGGGCAACTCGCAGTGTCCCCTATTGTCCTCATGCAATCTCTCATCCTCGCTTTTTTCTTTCACAATGCTTTTTCCGTCGCTGGCTGACTTGACTCGTTCTCGAGGAATAACGAGTTGGGGAATATTCATGGCGGAAACCTCCAGATTTGCTTTTTAAGTAGCGGAGAAGCCATTTTGTATGAGAAGGAGTCCTGGACATGTCAGGGCTGTTGACAGTCTGTGCTCAGGATTAGCGAGACCGCGGCACGGCGATCCCTAATCCCCCACTGTATCGTAATCTATTTACCCACCATGCAAAGGGGATTTCCATATGAAAATATACACAAGGAGCTGTATACTGGAAGTGCACAATATCAGAAGCCATGATTTGGCTTTTCCACCCTTTATGTGTTTTTTTTTTTTTCATCTCTAAAGCAACACTGCTGGGTGGTTGTGTTTGTGTTTAGAGAGTTGTGGGGGAAACGGGATGGTCCTTTGGGGCCTCTCTTAGAAAAACATATTAGAAGTGTAGAGGATCTTGTCAATGATCAGCATTTGGTTCTGACAAGAGCTTAACAATGACATGGTGGTTGAAAAGGAAAACAACGTACTCTAGTTCAGGCCTGCAGGACGTAGGCCTATTTATGTTCAGAGATTTATCATCTTTTCACAGCGATTGCCTCTAAAGAAGCACAAAAACGTAAATTTCTTCTCATACCATAACGTATTGTCCTTATTTACTCTTGACTTAAAATCCACTTCTGAACCGGTCACACTATTTAGCTTTTTATGGGGCACAAAAAATATATTATATTCATGCAAAAGAAAATGAAGTTATTTCCAGGCCTATTTGTGGTGTGAAGTACAACGCTTCTGAGAACCACCCCAAAAAAGTGAAACGTTGACGATTCACCGATGCCTGATGGCGGCCTACAAACTCATGGCCCTAAATCTGTTGTTGCTGTTATTCGAGGGATGACTGTTGGCTACAACCCGTATACCCATCCCATTTCTCCAACCAGACGGCCCTCCTTCACACTCAGCCTGACAGACAACATCTACACATGCAAAAAGGTTAGACGGCTGTCACGGTTCAGGTCGCGGACGCCTCCGCGGGCAGGTCACCAACAGGTTTCGATGCAATCAAGGAAGTAGCTTTGTTCGCATTGGCCACGTCCCCACGGTGAATAATTTAGGTGTGGGACAGGAGCCGGGCCAAAGTGCCTTGTTCTTATACGTACATGAGTGCCTACTTGAGAGGTTATTTTGAAGTATTTCTGGAGCATAGGCCTGCTCCTTATTAGGAAAAGGAAGCGTATCTGTCGGAATGAACTTTAGCCAAGGGCCTGAGGTTTGAAATGTATCGTGCAAGTCGAAGGAGATGTTTTTACATGTGCAGAAAGCAAAATGCACGGGAACACGTTCATCATGCTTTGAAAGTGTGTTCCACTCCGATTTACTGTCCAGGATGATGCCATAAAACATATAAATACAAAAATGTACCTTTGATATACTTGATGCACATTTTAAGTCTATCAAAAGATATGATAATCAAATTTGGCTCATGAAGTAGATCTCAATTTAATTATGTTATCCTATGTCTCTCATGGGCCAAAAAGATACACCTAAACAATTTCAATTCACAGCGCAACACACAAGTTTTCAAACAGCATATGGAACTGCCCACCCAAAGGAGCTGCTGTCGTGGTAACGGGACATCGAAAAACAGATGTTTGGGAGATGAGTGTTCAGCAAAATGAGCAGCCTTGATTGCCTGAACATGGTCATAAATTAGCTCTTCCTTGTTCAATGCAAATGTGATAAATCCCAGACCTGTTTGCGGGAGGAGGGGAGAGGAAGGGAGGCTGCACACTGGCGCTGCCCAGTGGGATACAACCCGGGCAAACACACGCCGTGTAGGCTGCTCCCGGGCGCCATGTTTACCTAAACCTGTTTGTCCAGCTGGTACACACGGGTGTGGAACACCGCAAGAGACGAGATGGCTGTTAATTAAAAGCGTGATTTTGTCCCTTTTTTCTCTTAGATCAACAAAATTATACATTACTGTCAACATGCAAACATAAATGCTGGGATTCCAATGTACATGTTTGCTAACCTGACCAGCTCTGATTGAAGCTCTGTGGGGGTTTGCCCACTGAGATTATATCACAGGAGAATGCAACCTGAGCAGGAAAATAGCTGGACTTTCCTGCATATGATTTGCCATAAGCTTCTATATTGCATCAAATAGTTGGACACGCCAACAGACAATTGAAATTATGTTAATTAAAAGTACAAAACAAATCAGTGCATTTTCTCTGGAAAAGAACCCATATCTTATAAAACAACTTGTATTTTAAAAACGAGAGTGCCTCAAGCACGTGCTTTAAAAAAATATATTGTTGGCCTATTACTTATCGACATGGATCTGGACTTGGATGTAGGGTAGAGAGATGCCAGTTCTTAAATAGGAGAGTGATTGCAATGAGTGGATTCCAATTCCCGTGCTTGATGCAGGGGCATGCAAAATGAACAGGTCAATTAAAGAAAGTTTAGTCTTGTTCAAAAACAATTTGCTTCAAAGTATAAAGTCTTCTTGAATTAGATGTATGTAAATAGGAAAGTGCAAAATCAAGCGTTCAAAGTTTTCTGGGGAGCAACCACAGAAACTTTAATGAATCCCATGTTCGTTCTCATGTCTTGCAAAACATGACAACAAAAAACTTTGCAACGAAGTGTTCAATCGTGTTTTCAGCGAATCTTTATTATAAAGACACGAATGTACATTTGAAATCTCAATGGAATACTGACATTGCGTGTCTAATTCACATTTCTTTGTAAAGAACAATAGCAAAATATTTGACCTTATAAACAAGTGCTGCAATTAAACTTCCAAAATACAACACTACAGTCCGGACAACGAGTTATGAACAATATCCAAGTTGAATTCAACATAAATTGGAATATCAGCAAAATGAAGAAAAAAAAACAATAGCAGCGTCATGATTTATTAATGTCAAGTCTGATATGGGTGAATCACAATTGTGATTATTTCACTAGACGTTTTATGACAAATTGTGATGCTCTACTAATTGAGGGTCAATAAGAGTATTTAAGCAAAATCCAAAACACGCAGTTCCTGCTCCAACGCAGAATAAGGGGAGGGAGTAAGGCCTACATGAGTGGAGCTCAATAGTGGCTCATTGTTTCAAAAATATTCCTTGTTGCCCCAACTATGGGTATCTGATTCAAATTTACCAGTAAGGTTGTTCTAGCTATAGATGATTTATTTCTAATGGCAAAATAAAACACAAGGCCAAATGGACATGTCATGTTATCTGTTTTCTTACACGTTAACTTAAAAGGGTCCTGGTAATTGTCTCTACATAACTTCTCAACGTTCGGAAGAGAATGCTCTTCAAAAGAATACAACAAAAACAAGAACACTTCTTTGAAAGGGAAAAAAAGAACAAGTCACAAGACTTGGAATCGCCAGGAGGCCTGGTCTTTGTAGTCCAAGCAGTCTGAGGCATTGAAGTTGAGTTTCCACGAGGAGGCCGCTGCGGCCGCCGCTGTTTGTTCTTTGTAATCCAGACAGTCTGAGGAGTTGAAGGCCAGGCTTGGCGCACTGTAGGCCTGGTGGTGGTGGGGGTGATGGTGGTGGTGCCCTGAGGTCTGGCCTATGTGATGATGCGGGTGGCCAGACATGGAGGAGCCCGTCATGGGACTGAGCTGGTGCGGGTGGTGGGGGTGGTGGTGAGAGTGCATGGGGGCCAGGTAGGAGCTGCATTCCACCCCTCCGAAGTAGGAGCCTGAGGCTGCGGCCGGGTAGCCCTGACCGTAGGCCGCTGCCGTCTGGCTGTAGGACACCGGGTATGAGGTGGTTCCTCCACTGGCCGATACGGACCTCTGCATGCAGGAGGCGCTTGTGGGGGGAGTGGGGTCAGGCACCGGGGGAGGTGCAGGGGCCGGGGAGATGGGCGCGGGGCTCCAGATGGAGGACACAGGGGCAGTGACGGAGGAAGAAGCGCTCAGGCCTTGGCCTCCGTGGCCCGACGTGTTGGAGCCGGACGAAGCCGAGGAAGAGGAGGAGGAAGAAGAGCCGGTGCTGGACACAGCCGGAGGTGTGAACTGGCCACTGCTCTCTGACCCGGTGCTCTCCCTTGCCGGAGATGACTTCTTCTTTGCTGGTCGAACCTTGGCGCTGTTCCCGCTCTGCTGCTGCTGGCGGCACTTGGCTCTTCGGTTTTTAAACCACACCTGAGGGACAAAGGCATAGAGGTCACCTTCAGAACATTTCATGTGAGACAGGTCAACGTCACAATCCAGATTTATAATAACATGTAACCTCTTTGAAGTTTAACTTGCAGGAGAACAAATTGACCTTTTGGTTTTTAAATTACAGTAAAATGCCAGCACAGAGGTAAAAAGGATCAGTAATTAATCAAAAGAGAATTCTCGATTTGAATTCGGGAGTTTTACATTCCAAGGTCATGCCAGTAAATTGTAGTGATGATCTCATTGACAGCCTCTACCTGGGCTGGGTGCCTACTGCCCTGTCTACTGTGTACATTTCTCAGCTAAATTGCTGAAACTGTAGAGGGAACGGCCATAATTGCCATATAAGCCCGGGAGAGGGGCGCTAAAGCTGGTTACATAAAGGCTCTCACGCCAGTTTCAAAAGAGGATTCAAAAGTTCAAAGGATTGTCCTTTTAAGTGATTACTTTTGTAAATTATTTTCTAAATAATAAGTTATATGTAAATGATCATAGACCTCGAGTCCAGTAATATAACTAGCTAATGCCATAACGAAATAACTTTTCACATAATGTGATATTTGGTTCTTAAATAGAGCTTTTTAATAATAAAAGGCAAACAAATTTCACTACAAACCTGTACTCTAGACTCTGGCAGATTTATTTTCAATGCAACCTCTTCTCTCATGAATATGTCCGGATAGCGCGTCTTTGCAAAAAGGGACTCCAAAATGTCCAACTGAGTACGCGTAAAAGTTGTTCTTTCTCTCCGCTGTTTCCTGGGATTACCTGCAAAGGAACACACTGTCAATTAAAAGTTCTCAAAGCATTTCGGTCCTACAACATCTCACGAATAAATATAGTAGGCTAATATTTGTCAACTGACGATCCTAACTAAATGCTTTATAAATTATTGGTTAAGGGATATTTCAGAAATGGTCAGTTCTTCTTAAGTCTTCAAAGAATATGTATTTTTCTTTGTGCAGACTTATGTGTCCAAACTTTTGACTGGTAGAGGAGTACTCCAATACCAGGCTGTGGGCCTAGTTCGACAGACTATGTGTATTTCCCTTACTCCTTGCTTACCTGGATAACCCACGGATGGATGCAGAAGGTCCATAGTCGCTCCACTGAGCCCCAGTCCGTTCATGCCGTACGGGGCTTGTTTGAGGTATGACATCATGCTAGAAACGGACACGGGGAAACCAACGTCAGCGCGAAAAAAATCGATTTCCCCGATGTTGCAGTCCGTCGAAAGGTCCCTGTGTGGAGAGGCATGATGAGTATAGGCCATAAAATCACTTGTTGAATTAAGATACAGTGCAGCCTTAACATGCTAACCAGGGCAAATCTAGTAACTTAAAAGGTTTTCGAAATGCGTCAGGAGTAGATGTAAAAATAAGACTATTAGACTAAGACTAAGATCACAGGACATGAAGATCACAAGACATGATTTTTCTTACATCTGGAGTATCAACAAGCAAAAGGAAAAGCCTATTCTGGCAACTATTTAAAAAAAAAACTTGACACAAGTAGCCGCAAAAACGTTACTGATAATTATTTGGAAATAATACATATAAAGTTATCACGCCCCATAATGGCAAACAAAATGACACATAGCCAATTGTGTGGCACGTTAATCACAATTTCTCCTAATTAATCGAAAATGGATTCTTTGAACAAAGAAATCGGTTGGTTACCAAAATCCCAAACAAAGTATGACATGACGCGTTAACATGGCTAAACGATATCCAATTATAAACTCGGGTTGCAGTCATCCATCACTACGGTAAAGAAATAATTACGGGTGAAATCTGTCGGTAGTCGTGTGTTAATGCCATTTGACACATGACTTATTATGGCCAAATTAGAAACCCTTGTTTTGATGATGGCATTTAGCTTTAAAAACAAACAGCCTACATTAGGCATCATGTATTAATTATTGGACAATTAATTACTTGGATCAATAGGAATTGCCCCAATTGAGTAACATTTTAAGGGAATGCTTCAGTCACGGCGGCTTACATAAATCAGGTCATCAAGGACTTTCCAAATAATTAAACTACTAATTTAGCACATTTTATGGCATTAGCAAATATTTTTCTACTAAGTGAGGAAGTCCAAATATTTTGGCCTTTATTACATCAACTTATTTCGATGCTATGGGAGCGTTTAAGACGTATCCTAAATGGTATACTTTTTACCATGTTGTTTGATATTCCAAATGTTGGGCCATAGGCTATTGTGGGCCTATACACTGGTAAATCACATCTTGCCAACCCGAATATAAAAACCTATATGGAGATCTTGCACTCTGCAATTGTGCCATATTAAATATGTGTTTTCAACTAGTACCGCTTTATGTAGCTATATATGGTATTATACGATGATATTATACAATGTATAAGCCTACAGTGACACATTGTAAAGTTTTGATTTTTTTCTCTCTCCACCAAGCAGCCCCTGATGGCATACACACAATCTATCTGAATAAGCATTTACATAATAGGTGGGGGTCGTTTAGATAGTTATTATGTAAAAGTTGAGACAAATAGGTTTGGTTATTCACTTCATTGGGTAGCAACAATCAATATATACCGCCTTTAAATAGACCTACTTGGGCCCACGCTGAGGACACGGACCGGCTGATGGATTTTTATTGAGGCGTAAATACGTGGCTGTATTTCCATAACCGCAGGAAGGAGTTTAAGCAAATGTAAATGGTTAAAACTCTGTGCAAATGAACTCCATTACAATTCAGATTAGACCTCCAGGGAGACAATTAACAGAGCAGGTCTTATCAGCAAAATAAATTAACAACACCCCAAACACACATTTGGTCCCCATTTTTCCAAGGCCTCAGAGCTTTGCCCTCCCAAATCAAAGTGCGCCAACCAAACTTGAAGTGTTACTTGCATCATGTCTACAATATACGAATAAAATGTTCAGTAACTTATAAGATAATTCTCGCATTAAATCTATAGTATACTCTTAAAACGAGGACGACTGTTTTGAATGAATAATTTACCGATCATTTGGAAAGGATCCTACCTTGCGTAATTACGCAAAGCACGCCAAAGTTAAAGATCACAAATAATAGAGGACAATTTCACAACAAGTATGGTTTGACAATCCAAGCACTATCAGGTGATTTACATAGGCAACATGTAGGTAAGGTAACATGTAGGTAAAATAAAAAAAATATCAATAGAACCCATAAAAAATATCGAAGAACTCACCTTATCTTTCGTTTTTCGTCGTTTGTATTCCCTGTCTATGTGTTCAAGTCGAGAAGATCCCGTGTATTAAAAATATCCACATTAAGAAAAGTCTTGAAAACGAGACAACCAAGGTGCGTACACAAATGGACGAGTTCGTGCCTGTATATGCACACTTAAAATCAAGTATATTGCAACTGAATGCCCTTTGTAATTCGAAATTAATGATTCGTCTTAGAGGAAAACTTCTGCTTTGAAAATCCAAAACAAAATCAAATCAATTGCATCTTTGCGTCTTGCACTATGGTAAGTTGGTTGCCAATGTTGACGGATTGAGATTGATCACACTCTCATACCCTACCCTTCTATGAGCGGTGAGATACATGCCGAACCGCCCACTTCATCCAATCCCAGCGCCTGTACGTCCTTACAGGCGACAGGAATATCCAGTCAATTGCGAGGGTTGCAAGAAGGCCCCTCCCCTGCAAAAGATAAAGTAATACTATACCACGTGAGCGCATGTAATTGATGAAAGTCGTTCTTAGCATAGATAAAAATACGAAACTTTCACTTTGTTTTCTGCTTCAATTAGATCTTTACTTTATTTTTGCTCATTTTGTTTTGCATAAACGAAACAAATCAAAGAACAGTTTACTGCATCTGGACAATGGAGAAGAAAACCGGCCTGCTTCTCATGTTTATAGACTTTTAGAAAAAAAATTGGCAACCATTCTAAGAAATTATGCACGTCATAAAAATGTGAATATATATATATATATATTTTGTTTTACAATGCTGCAGACTACAGGACAATCAAACCTAATGGAAATGTGTAAAATGCAAGCTTGTGCCATTGATTGCAACAACGACAAGTCTTGATCAATAAAAGCCGCATGTTTCATATAGGCCTACTGCACAACTTGAAGTAGTCTTACAAATTTGTAGCTTTTCTAAACACTTTCTGGAGGCTCTGATTTAACCGTGTAATATATGTTCATGAATATTAATGATGAGATAATCCTAACTATGATTTCTATTGCAAAATAGAAGAAGAGTTCAGTCTAACTGGGCCAATCTCTCAAGAAAGCTCTGACATAAATGTTACGATCAATTTCAGTGCCCTCAATCAATGTTCTATTATAGTCCTGTGTAATGGTGTAAATAAGTTCTATTAACTGTTGACAATTCACATTCACAATTATTTTCTGTGAAAACATTTCTGTACCCAGCTGCTTGGTCAAAAACTGTTCCATTTGTTGATGTCTGAAAATCAAATCAATCAGAGAGCTGTTAGAACCTGAACAATCGCTGTGAAACAAACATTTTAGAAGAAAATAAATGTATATAAGTCAAAGCAAAATATTTAAGAAGCATACTTTAACGTTTTAAATTGCCCCCTACATAATGTTATGAACGTTTTACAACATTCCAAATAATTTGGGTTTAGAAAGCTGATAGCTGACATTTTAACAGAGAGTCAAAAAAGTTTGAAATTGGAGCAATGGCACGGCGCGTAGGCCTTTGAAACAATACAAACTCTTATTTCCTTGGCTAATCTCACAAATTTGCGACAACCTTTGTAAGGTTCGGCCACCACACAGGCCTGTCAAAGGGGATGTGATCGATTGCATGTATCAAGATATCAAATAACAACGCCATTGTTGTAAAGGTATTGGGGTCTAATCCCAAATTGCAGTAGAATTTTCTTAATACTAAGCCCGTAAATCCAGGGATCAGCGCGTCTGAAGAGGTGGGGGTGAACATTTTGTCTTTTTAGCTTCTAGGATTGGAGAGGGTCGTGTATGTTGTCGGTGCTTATTAAAACGATGATGCATAAAGTCCCAAGCTGTCAGAAAGCTTAAACTGGAGTTGGTACTCTCTCGGCCTTTTTTAAACACTCAACTGCTGTGTCAGGTTGTCCAAAAATCCTTGTGATCAACACCTGTGCAGTATTAGCGACTGACTTCAAAGTATGAACATCTGCAGTGTACAAGGCAATCCACCCTGAGAGAAACGTGCCCAGGTAGGCTGTGTCTAGCAACACGACAACACCAGCACTTGACTCTGTGTTAAGATAACGCTATTTGTTGTGTACTTTTTTTGTTTTGTTTTATATTGACTTCATCAAGGATAACAGACGCTAAAAGGATTTTTTCTTCTTTGGATGCAACAAAACGTGTTGCATTGCCCAGCGCTGGAAATATTTGTATATATAGGCACGTACTGCGGAATTGGGAGGTCGAAGACGCACTTTGGAATAATAAAAAAGGGTTTGTTATGCACGATTTTACAATTATTATTTTCAGTTTTGTGAAAATTGTAGCCTATTATACAAAAATAGTATGTCCATGATTGCAGATCCTGTTACCTTATTTAAAAATGGGAAAATAATGGCTTCAATTGTTTTTTCTTTTCTTCTATTGATTCATGTAATTTAAAAACAGTATTCAAAATCTACGCGTACATCTAATAATATCTAGCCAACTACTGTATGTGAATATGGCATTCAGGCCATTCCAGAAACATTGCCAAAAGTTGTAATTAATACACTTTTCATTGAGGCAGGGCAAGGAAAATTCATCCGATTTCCTCAATTCATAACTGCATTGTTGATATACATATGGACCCGTGCCACAGTTTCTGTCACAGCTAACCAGAGAGAAGACTACACATGTCAAAACGTCTTTGAATATGATATCTTATGCATGAGAGTGCTGTTATGCATTGTAGCCATCTGTGCCATCTAAAATTATTTTACATTTTGGTAGAAAATTGTGACCTTTCTAGGACCATCTTAAACCACAAAATCTCAATCTGTTCACTTAATAAGCAAAAAAATATCTTATCTTTAAATCTTAAATCCTTAAACCACTTGGTTTAAATATTGACATAGGACAATACACATTTCAATATATTATAATCCTGAATATTTCAAATTACACTTAATCTCTCCATTAAAGTTAAACCAAATATGAACATTCACAAATGTGGAACTTCAAAAACAATTATGGGCATAAAAAATAAAATGCATTTTATGGCATTTTGTATTCAACTTGCTCATGTAGTATTGTCCCTTTATGACTCAAGGATGTTGAAAATTCAAAGCACTATTGCTTTGGTTAATTGGTTTATTACACAGTAATAGCATGTCTAAAAGCAAACAAGCACTTTTAAGTTAAAATAACAACAAATTAAAGGCTCTGATGTCTGTCTCACATTTGTCCCTTGTGCAGAAACATTATAAAATGAATCCAAGTAAATGATCAATTATTGCTTAACCCTTCAAACTAAGCATTTAAAAAGCACATTTAAGACGAACAAATAACCTATCATCTTCCCAACTAAAATGAGCAAAACATTGTAAATAAAACGTGAACCACGTGACCAGCACTGCTGTTACTAGGGTTGACGTGTGGCTGGTGACTGTAAACATGTGGAGCTCCAGCATGCATGGGGATGTACTGTACCTTACACAGAGCTTGTGTTTGGGTCTGTAATATCACCTGGCTCCTGTACAATGGAGGTACAAGCATCAAGTCCCCACTAAAGACTCTGAGAGACGCCACCTCTCACGGGTGCACTGGGAGGTCACGTGCTGACAGGTAGGCCTGCTAAAGATACAGCTGTTCTCCACACTGCCCTGAAGCACAGAGCAAAGAGGATCTCAAACGGCCAAAGACAGATTGAGACATTGTTGGTGTACATCTGACCTCAATATGGATGTACTGGGTCTGGAAAGGATAAACCACATCTAGGTATAGACCACATATAGGGGAATAGCCCACATGAGACTTGTGGTTAATAATTGATGAGGGGCAGAGGTTCACATGTCAGTCTGCAATAAGTACAGTTTGTATTTCCAGTATTGTTATCTTATGTAGTTTGTTATTCAGTGTAGTCCAAATGACACTAATGTTTGGGACGTCATACGTACAATTCCCCGCCATAATCTCCACGTCCTTTCCGTTTATTTGATTTTATTGTAGATAACTAAAACAGCCAATGAACTACTTAACTAACCTAATTACCTATTAATTAATCGTATCTGGTATGTTATCAAAGAATGTGTCTCCACTCTCCAGCCTCAGAATGAGACCGATTTCCATTTCAAGTGTGAAGATGGAATAAATAATCGATCGAGTCTTTGATTTTGCGACAGCTAGAGTGGATGAACAGGAAGAGGAAATTAAAATAGGATTATTAGTCACTCAGTCAGTGTCAAGTGCAGAGCACTAAAAACAATGCATAACAGTACATGTGTAAAGTCAGACAGAGCTAGAAAAGAGACAGATGTGGGGAAGTGAGAGAGAGAGAGAGGGAGGGAGAGAGATAAGCCAGGGAACAGAGGGGAGCATGTAGCTGTCCGTCAGAGGCCAGGCCGCCCCGCCCCTCTCATTAGGAGGGTAGACAATGAGGAGGAATGATGAGAGACACGGCAGAACAAATGAGGAGCAGGAGGGAGAAATCAGACACCAGCTTTGAGATGCCACAGCCACTCACCCAACCGACCCGACCCAAGCCACCACACCGCTCCACCTCCCTCCCCCCCCCCCGCACCCCCCGCCCCCCCCCCCCATTGCAACCCCCCCCAAAACAGAGGAGAGAGGGGAGGGGGCGGCTGAGCAAAGAGTAAGGCAACTTCCAATCCTTTTAGGATTATGCCCCCCCCCCACCCTCCCCCCACCCCTCCTCTCCCTCACTCTGTGTCTTGCTCTTTCACTCTACTGCCCCCGGGCAATCACGTTAAAACTTGCATGGCCAGTGCTCATTCAGATATCCCTAACAATGCGCACCAGTGGTAACCATGTGAGCGTTGGCAAGCCACACAAGAATGCACAGGTTCAGTTCCCCGTGACCCTTCATACGTGGAAAAAAAGAGGAGAAAAAATATATATTGAGGGCGACACGGCATTTCTCAGTTGCTTGGCGGAGGGGAGAAAAAGAGTCTTTAAGGACTTATTTTGACGAACATAAAACTAGGTTAAATCTACTCGTAAGTGTTTTGGAATGGGCTCCGTAATGATGCATATTCAACTTGGCTTGTCACTACCCAGGAAGCATGGAAGCCTGTGTATTTTAGATGTATTGTCATGTTCCAGATACCGATCATAACACATGCTGTATAATTCGTTTTTTATTCCAATTTGAAATGTTTAAAGATGGCTTTGTGAGTTCTGTGATTGGGAAAGCACCATTTCTAAATGAGTATTTGCTCTATCAATGTACAATGAGGGTGGATTCGCTTTTAACTCTGGGGTTACCTGTTTAACAAAGCAAGGGGCAAGATCAGACAAGACAGGATAAAGAAAGTGAAAGAAAGAAACCTGAGTCCAAAGAAAAGACTTGGGCAGAACTAAGTTGATTGCATGTCGATGCACCAGCAACATATCAATTGTCTTTCCAATGTGAATGTGACAAGTTCCCAAAGACTGGAGTTGCTTGCAAGAAAAGGAGACCGCAACACAATCCATGCAGATGTGTAAATGAACACAAAAAAGTGCATTTGAGCAGATGGATGAAAAAATAGTTGCAGATAGTGCCACCCCCTTCCTTCCCTCCCTGCCACCCACCACCACCCTCCTCCACCGTAGTTTAGGATGGAGCCAGAGAATTGCCACCCGGCCTTATCTACAGTTCCAGTCAACTAGAAGCCCTGAAAGAGTTTGCACCATCATCAGAGCTGGCCATTTGATAGGATTCTGGCACTGCACCTAATCAATCTGGGGGCATAGAGCTGCCAGAAGACCTGTAACAAAGCTCAAAGAGCCTCACAAATAGCCTAGTCCAGGGGATAAGCCCCTGCACAGGATTACATATTGATTTTGAACGTATAAAAAAAGCTTATCATATAAAACCCGCGACGGACTACAAAAGTAGGGGAGTCTATGCATGAATCCCCCCTTTAACAGAGAAGCATCAACTTTCAAATACGGAGAGCCTGAGCATGAACCAAAACATAAAAAATGGCGGAGGAAATCAATGGCAGGCATGGGGTGGTAGAGGATTGTGGGTAATTCTAGGCAAAGGGGTCAGTAGACGGCTCGTGTTGTCATCAAAACAATATTTGGTTTTGTGATTGGGCATTCAGATTAGAAATATGTTAATTTGTTTATGTACCTGCAACACAGGAGTGGCTTGGCTCTCTCCTTGCCTGGTAGGTCTCACCTTCACCTCTTTGCACTTTCTTTATGATTGACAGCTCCCCATCAGTCCCAGCAGTTAGCCACAAACACACACACACACACAGCCACAGTGGGAGGGCAGATGCTCGCATACACAAACAGTTACACACACTCGCACACACCGTCTCCCCCATCGGCTGTCGGAATGATAATGCTGATAGTGTAGGGAGAACCCATATGTTTTAGGTATTTATTTTGCATTTTAGACCGTTTTGTGTGTGTGTGTGGGGGGGTGAGGGGTCTTATGGGGTTTGGGAACAACCGCCCGCCACCCCTACCAAAACTGTGTAGTCGAAACAAACAGTGATGTCCTTGGGACGAACGAAAAATTACAAAATACAGCTGTTCCCTCTCCATCAATAATCCCCACTTAATAATCAGGAGATTAACTGATATCAGGTGTGCAGATGACTGGCGGGTGAATAACAACAACTACAAATTTGGGACGTGGAAAAAAAACAAGAGTGTGGAGTCCCCTAAGCCAAGTCCTCCCCTCAAACTAATTAAAATTGATTTATTATGGATCGGGTACCTTATCAGGTGCATGAGGGAATTACCATTGCGAGCCAAAGGGTTCTGGCAGGTCGCCGTCGAATGGCAAAATCAATCTGTGTTGAGTGACTGTACGGAGCTCCATATTGTGAAGAGGACACAGTGACTGGGACCTAATGTTATCCTGCTTAAATGTATGCAACCTATCAGTTGATAATATGTAATCCTTTTAAACGTTGAAAGCAGAATAATTCTGAATAATACAATTTGTATTATTTGACTTCTTTCATTCTGTGCCCGAAATGACATATCAACTTCCAAATGATTCTAAAGAGTGAAACATGAGCAAAAGCCAAATGTTGACCGACCATGCAACCATAATCTTATAAAATACACTATTATTAGCATTGACTACCTGCTTCTTTATGCAAACTGGATTGAATACAGAACCTTGTTGAGGCTCTCCAGTACATGCTTGTTTCTCCCTGGGCAACTTGGAAAAGTTCATCAATATGTTAATGACTTAATCTTTAAACACTTAAAGAAACCATTAATAAACATTGATTTGAACACTTGCCACCAGTGACTTGCATTAATCCACTGCAAAATAGCAGATACACAAACTGCAATGGAGGGCAATTTAGGTAGGATTACTAAAAGCAACAGACACGGAGGAAATTGATCACACTTTAACTTTCAGGGTTAGCGACAAGCAAATTCATCACTTCACTTGATGGTAACATGTATTTTATTATTAACTACTAATACACTTGATTTTTTGCCATTCTCTTTTACCCTTTTAAGTGAAGATTAAAAATAATAACCTTCTTTGCAAGATAGGCCTACCATAGTATACATCTCAATAAAAGTTAACGATTACCACGACTTTTAGAATAACTGAATGTGAGATCAATGGCATGAGTTCTATATTTACTGAAACCCAGCATGTGAACAGAGAAAAATGTAGTTTGATTCAAATAAAGGATTGGATCGAGGCGGCGCTTGTTTGTCTGCTTATAATTGGCTGTACGCTCAGGACGTTAGCCAACTGTGTATTCCATCAAACAAACAACGACATATTCAAGACGATGCCCAAGTCAACAAACATCCAGGTATCAATTCATGGGGGATGGCATCTTGGATTACTGCACCTTCTCAAGCAGGTGTAGAAGTTGTCAGGGCACAAGGTCTGTTTATGTTTTGCTAGAGCACACATGCCAACACACTGGAAGGCACGTTTAGCAAAACCTTCTCTGTCGGGGTCTGAAATATACCTTGAATAAGGTTTGTAGTTTTGACCCCTGAATAAAAGTTGAGTGTCACATAAAATGGGATAAAAGTATACAATTATAAATATATATATGAATTATTATAAAAAGATGTACGACTGTTTTTTGTTCCTGTTAACACTGTTTGATTAAATGCAATAAAATATAATAAAAGTGTATCGCATTTCTGGCCAATTGTTTTATTCCAGTGTGACAGTTGTCAACGTTTTCATGTTATTTTTATTTTTTACTGCAGTTCAAACCTTTGTGCCCTCCACAATCCCCTAGTATAGGTTGAGCATATATCACAGCGCATGGTGCACTGGTTGGTGAGGACCAAGAATGTCCCCAAAGGCGTTCACGCTGACCGGAGTGAAGTGAGCCTCGATAAACAAATAAGATTAAGATTACCATCGAAGCCACCGCTATACCTTAAAAAGATAAGGCTAATGAGAGTGGCCAACGGTTTCAATTGTATTACTTCTCATCATCTGCTGATTAGAAGTGTGGGCCTTTTGTGAATTCATTCATAAGGATGGAGGTTTGGCATTATTTCTACTGCTGCTATCAAGATGAAGGTTGTTTTGCGTTCTTTATTTTTTTTACGCACGATGTGTACATGACAGCTGCATCATTGTGTCTGTGAAAGACAAGATGAACAATTGCAAAAACACAAGTCTTGCGTATTCATCCCCAAATCCAAAATTTCCTGTTTGGGTTCACTTTCTTAGTTCAGATATCTTGAGGATAACACTTACCTCTAAACCTAAGATGTCACAAAAACCCCACATAAATGGACTTTAAGCCCTTGTGTTGTTATAGTACAATTTTTCCTGTTTGCTTTAGATAACAAATCTTCAGTTGACCCTGAGGGTTAAGGGAGCATTACAAATTAATCCTGGTTTTAATAAGTCTGTCTTAAGCCTGGGATCTTTACCTCAAAAAGAAAGAAAGAAAAGGGGGAGGGAGAAGAAAGGGATCGGAAAGGAAAAGAAATATATTAAACCCTGTGATCACAGCCAGCTTTTCTTGTTTGTTATCCCTCCGTTTTCCGTTTAATCCAATACTCACTAATCCAATTTGTCTATCAGGGTTCGACCCCTAACTTCTCATCTACGCTTTTTTTCCCTTTCCGTGGCAGGGCGTTTGAAGTGACCACTCATTTTGCTGTCTAAGACCCGTCAAAAACAAATTGCAGACTAAGGATGGATATCAAAAGTGGAATGAAGGGGAGGGAAAAGAAATGTAGAAATTGGAGAACGTTAGCGTCTCATGACGCAAACATTAAGCGCTTGTTACGGACATGTTGTAGCTTCACCCTGAATATGCATGAAGAGACATAATCAGATCTGGAGCAGTCATCCACTGAAGGAGAATATTGGGAAGCACAAAGGGATTGATTTAATTACTTGGAGTGGGTCTGTGCTTTGGAGCCGTCTTGTTAAGAAGTGAGTGAAAAGGCTGGCAGTATCCTTGCGCTATTTTTGAGAGGGGTTTGGGGGTGGGTGGAGGAGGAGGGTAGGTGCAGATGGTGGGGGGGGGGGGGGGTCTGAGGTAGTCCAGCTCCTTAAGTCACCAAAACTAATCTAGGGTATAAAGCACTTGTGATTGAAAAGGCCTTCATTGATTGTGAAATGGACATAAAGCTTTCCCTGTTTTTTACGCTAACCTGTTTAACATTTATCCCGGTTCTGTCCAATTACTTCCTTCAGTAGTGCATAATCTCAGTCGTCACATAATCTCTTAAAAATTAAACTTGAATTGATATGGTCTTTTTCATGGATGCTCTTATTTGCAAGTCTCGCGCCATGATGAATTCTACTGGGTGTGCAACTGAAGACTTGCAGAGAAGCACTGTGCCCCACTGCCTATACCCAGCCACACTATAAACAGCCATTCTAAAGCAAAGGCGATGGTGTTCCATATCAACAACCTTGGTTTGCTTTGAATGACTGACACCAAATGCACAATTCTCCTTGGCCCCTTTTGCACAGCGCAACTAATTTATAAGGGGCTAAATGAATTCCTTTCACTCATATTTTGTTGTTTCGGTGAAGATGATTGCTTAATTCGTAGCCTTTCCCCGACCCGACATACCCTCTGTAGCTTTTGGCTTTGTCAAAGATGATGACAAATTCAAGGGCTTTTAGTAAAAAACAGAGCACTTGAGATATGTTGAGGGGCTAAATGTGAGACCCCTAAACAGAGCTCACCTGATAGAGCTCTGAGAGGTGTTTTCATCAAAAGGGACCCATTTTTGCCACATAAACCCAGACAATGAGGAGAGGAGACCAGATTCTAGAGGCTTGTACTCAACAGGCACCGGCAACAACAGAGCCCCTTAATAATCTCATGACAAAAGCCAAAAGGCATCATCCTATTAACCAGTGTGCCTCTGCTCTAATATGAGCTACTGCCCAGGAGCCTTTCATCGGGCCCAGTGCTATAAAAGGAGAGTCTAAAACAGCCAGCGGGAACCTAGGCCCATTCACCTTTCATCTGGGAGGCTGTTGTTTGGTGACTATAGTGGAGGCCGACTCAAGATGTTAGTGATCTCATTACAGTGCTTATGAGAAACACCCTCCAAATTTGAGCATCTCTCTTTCCTTTATTTCACTCTTTCTTTGCGCCCGGCCTAATCTGGGAGAGATTCTCCCTGCGTTGCCGGCTTTGGCGACGTACAGCCAAAAATCGATCATTGCTTTGAATCTGCGAATATGCCATTTTTCCTGAAAAGTTTACTCATCCATGCCCCCTGTGGCACCTTCTTTATGATCTTTTCTATTCGGGAGCGGAATATTCAAAGGGTAGGCACGGTGAAAAGCGGAGGCCCCCGGCATCACAAAAAAACGTTCGGATTTCTCATTTAGTTGTCTTTATGCTGCTAACGCCATGTGGTCCTTGAAGGTGTTGAAAACATGGGAAGCGCCGGAGGGATCAGAGCGCTCTCATTAGCATCAGCTCAGAATTGGAGTGGTCAGGCTGTATGGTGAGGCCTACTCCTCTGCTGGGTCCAAGACAGCAGCCAGTGGTGCTCCCTTCTCCTCATTGTGCTTTTGTGTCCTTTCAACAACAAGAAAATGTTGGTGCGTCGGGTTGTTTTCCTAGGGCCGAGGTGGCCAGGAGGATCATGGGAAAAAAAACAATAACATACTTGTCTTCCTGTACTTTGACTGCGGATTAACAATAAATTCCTTTCATTTGTTTCAAAATGAAAATCAAAATTTGTGTGAGAGAGCAGGGTAAGTTCTTGGCACATTTAGTCCAAAAGGCCACAAGCCATTTGAAGAACATGACATGGCATGCATTTGAAATGGGCAGAGTAGGTGAGGCCACAAGTCTTACAATGGACTTGGATAAACATGAAATGCTGATGTTAATTGTTTGGTAATGTTAACTGTTAAGCCTAATTTATACTTATGTCGCCGACACTTTTGAAATGGTCGCCGACAAAAAAAGTGTCGCTCAGGCTGCTGCACTTATACTTTGGCAAACAGTCGCCTGTGCTCAAGGTTCGTGTGATGTAAACAGAATCATTTTACCGTTGCATTCATAGCTATGGTTACATTGTTAACGCTTTGTAGCCTAAGTGATCGATCAGAGAAACTGAAAATTTAAAATGTTCACTATGTGATGACATCAGCGCCAGTAGAAATATCTCCTGGTAGGAGACACTTCCAAGCGACGGTTAAAAGTGTCGACCGTGACGTAATTTCTGTCGGCGACCTTTTCAAAAGTGTCTGCAACCGAAGTATAAATGGGGCTTTAGCCTAACCACAACTAGCCCCAATCACTCTTAAACCATAGCAGAAAGTTGCATTTGCAAGACATGAATATATTTTACTTGATACCCAACGTTTTGATATTCGTTAAACACTTATAACAATCTTGATGACGTGGTAGAATTTTATGATTAACAAGCTGAATGGTAAAAGCCATTTTAACAGAAGTATCCAAAAAGTACCCGACTGCAGTAGTGTAATTTTCAACATGACTGATTTAAATCTACATTCATGAGAAAGACAGGCCTCGTAAAGCAACATTGCCAGGAGTCGTTATGTTAACCTTTTCCAGTTGTAGTGAAATGTGAAATGGATAAAGGCCTCAGTGGATAGGTTTATCTTCTAAATCCTGGTGGTTGGCCTTGCTATCTTGGACAATGACCCTGAAGAATGTCAACAGCTCGTTTCCACCAGAGCTGGGGAGAGTCATAATCTGCTGTTGCTGCTGTTCAAAAGCCCATATCTCAAACACTGACTAAAAACTTGGCAATAGCAGTTCGCCTGGTCAACACTGATTGCTCAAAACACATTTGATAGGAAAACATTAGGTTGAGGCTTGACTGAACTAGACATATGTCTACAACACATGCAGCCGGCATTGGTTACACAATCTCCCCATTTGTGACTTAAGTTAACAGGTCGGACTCGAAAACACTTGAGTATATCCAGTCTAAACAATGATCAAGTACATTATGGACAGATCAACAAATACTGTATGAAAAATATTTTATTATGTACCAAATGAATCCACAGAACATCCGAGAGAAAGCATAGAGGAGTAGACAGAAGGATGAGCAAATCCAAATCCAATCCAAAAACACTTCAAAATTTGTCATTAGCGTCGGGCAACATCCTTTTATTACCGAGTTTATCAGAGCAACCAGCCATAGGAGGGAGATTCATGCACCCTTGAGCACAAAGACTCAAGTTGTTCTACATTTACAGAATCATTTAACTTCTTTAATTATTCTTTAAATTACATTTGCAAATAAAGTCTCTGCCCACAGTGGTTATGCATGGCCTGCAAAAGAGCAACATTTTTAATGATTACTTTCCACGTCCCTAACTAATCTCCGAGGGACAAGAAATAAATGGAAAAAAAGGGGGGGGGGGGAATTTCTCTTATGTGCTACTTTGTTGGAGGGGCCATCAGTCGACAGTCACATGGACGACTCCGGACCAGATGTTGCAGAACTGACCAACAATTGGGCCTAAAATAGAGGGGGGCTGGGAGGGGGGCTGGCTGAAGGGCGGGGAGGTTCGAATAAATTAATTGCTAATTTCTCCGTCTTTGATGGAATTAGGCTCACCCCTTTCCCCCATGTGCTGTGTGAATGTCCATGCGTTAACCGTTTTTTCCCCCTCCTCCTTCTTCTTCTTCTTCTTCTTCTTCTTCTTTCTCTCTCCCCCAACTCTCCCCCTTTGCTTTCTTGCTGGTTAAGGGCCACCCAGAGGAGAGCGAGTGATGCAAAACCGAGGAGTAATCCCTCTGTTTATCTCGGCTTCGAGGCTCGGCCCCAACCTCTGCCTCTATTATCCCACGGATTTAAGGCAAACTTTCATTTATTGGCCGGCCTCCGTTCTCTATTCCAACTCTTGTTGCCTGAGCTTGGGATCCCCCCCCGAGCCTCTATCCCAATGTGAATGGATTTGCATAGAGCAACAATGCATGTTGCCGGGGCACTGATTAGTCGGTGGTGGGACGGCGCTCCTCATATGCGTGGTTTGCTCAGGCAACACATGGCCATGGAAGAATGTGGCCTTCGGGGGGGGGGGGGGGGGGGGGGGGGGGGGGGGGGGGGGGGGGGGGGGGGGGAAGGAGCAGCACCTGCGTGACATGATCCGGCCCTGCTGACGACCCGGTCTCACCCCTCACCTACCACCCCTGTCCCCCCCTCTGTTCCATGTCGATGCCGCTAAATAGACAGTGGCGACTTTTCATCGACCCTGTCAACTATGATCACTCGTCGGACAGATAGCTGTGGTCTGTATTTGTATCTACCGCTGGACAAGCAAACGTGTATTTGAATGTACATATCCACAGCATGTGGATGTTATGTGGGCCCTTCTCAATACATGTATACTGGTGTTTCATCCATGATGAAGCTCGGGGAGATACGAGTGGTCCATGGGATAGCGTGGGTGTGTGGACAGCGACCATATGTTCTGTAGGGTCCTTGGTGAGAGGCTATAGCCATTGAATCAACAGTGCTCCAGTTGAGTGTTGACAGAACGGTGGGGGAACACAATGTAAAGATGGGCCCGCAGAGACCTGAAAGCCTCTTCACCTGCAGGCAAATAAGACCACCCACCCCCACATACACATAAATGGGCCTTATCTTTCTCGTATACACTTCCCATGACAGTCACAGGAGGAGCAGAGAGAAGCGAAGGGGCGGTTGGGTGGGGATATCTATCCTACTGTCTTTGAAGAGGCTAGGGGAAAGTATAGGGCATGGGACTGTGGGTGGGGAGATATGAATGGAAAAATGGACATTTGTTTTTCCCGAAGGAAAAAAAAATGAGGGAAAGGGAAAGGAAGAGGAAGGAGGAAGAGGGTGGAAAGCAGAGATAGTCCTACAGTCTGTTGACAGTACCAATTCTCTTTGCATAATTGGCTCCACCTTCCCCATTAGCACCGGCCTGTTTGGCTCCCCAGGGCACGTGTTAAAACAAATTTGAGGAGTGTCATATCGCACGCGTTTCAACAGGGCCGACAGGGTTAGCCTCACATTAGCTTAATGAATCAATCGTCTGGGCTAAAGGGTGTGCCAACACCATTAGTCTATGGCAGGCCTCCGGAACAGTAATTCCGAATGGGATTTTCTTTCTTTTTTGATGAAAAGCACAAGCCCTTCTCAAATCGAAGATGTGACTTCCTAACCGCTTATCTTATAATCAATGACCCATTTTAACAAGCAGCATAAGTGTTGGTTAAAATATAACCTATACATACAAGTTTAACCGATTACAATGTTTTACAAATTGAACCAAAGACGTTAAAATATAAAAAAGCAGGTAACAATGAATTGGCTATGTTTGTGTTTTACGTTGTACTCTAGTCATTCACAGCACTGTTTCTATCCATTGTGTAACCATTCCTGCCTTGTGGATGTTCCCCAGGCAAAATACACATTTGGATAAAGGAAATAACAATTGCTTAAGTCAATAGAGAGTGATCATTAGCAGGCTCCCGGTCATTGACAAATAACTGATATGAGTGTCTTTATCCGTTTACATGTCAATGGGCCCTTCAATGGACTGCATAGCTAAAATTCTATTACACTGTGGGGGCACAGATTGTAAACTAAATGATAATCAATTAGGCAAAGTTCTAGATCCTCCCCTACCAGAGGATAAACTGTACACCTTGTCTCAATCAAATTGGTTCTAAGGTGACATAGTGTTAGCCTGCGTAATGCATAAGTAATGGTTACATTCCCAAAAAGTGGATAGATAAGACTTTCTTGATCCCCATATGGGAGATGTTGGTGTTTCAGCAGCAGAGAGACATGCAACAGATAGAGGTCGCACAACTCAAATAAGAAAAGAAAATCCAATGATGAATCATAATTGTATTACCTATTACTTTGATACTCATTGGTATTCAGTTTGACAAATTGCAATTTTTTTGTTGTTGGCTAAGAATAAAACAATTTTTCTAAGTAAGCCATTTGTCAAATGCATTTGTTAAAGATTGCCAATGACTGCATGTAATTGGATCAAGCTCATGTACTTGACTCAATAAACATAATAACAACATATTTGGAAATCCACAAGAGCAGTGCTAAAAATAGAAATCCGCTGACATCAATATTCAGAGTAGAAGCGGAGCGGGCTATGGAAGGCCAAAATGATAAGGATTGACCAGTATATCAAAATATCAATATCATTCTCCTCAGCTAGCTCCATCTCCCCCAAGCACCCAAAACCCCCTCCTCAAACGCCACCTGCCCCCGTACCCTAGCTACAACCCCCCTACCCCCACCCCCTCCTATTCCTCTAAACCAATGCTTTTTATCTGCAGATTTTCAGACAATGCCTGGAGGATCTCGTTGCCTAATCTTCCCAATCCCCCCCATCCCTTTATCCCACTGTTAAAGAATGTTTGAAAGGGTGACACCGAAACTAAAATCTTTTTATATAAAATAAATCTTAGCAACATCTGGGGTGACAAGAGGGAATTAGACAGAGAATTGGCAAATTAACTAATAAAAAATTTCACTGCAGATAGTACTTTTTACCACTGCTTTATGTGTGAAATTATGTCAAAGAAAGGATAGCATTTACAAGCAAATTTTGGGGGCAGATTAATGTTTAAAAATTCGTATTTTGACTCTCTAATGGGTTTCAATGTAACAAATTATATAATGTTGTTTATTTTATTAATTTCAAACTTAGAGCAAAAAAAAATCCATTTTATTTAAGGTAGAAATACATTAAATTACTAGCAAAATCTTAGCAAAAAAGGAACCATAATGAATTCTCCAAACTATTTTAATACATAATAAAAGTATTTTGTCATTTTTGTCAAGGTAACAACCACCTAGAAATATTGTAAAATCCTACCAAAATATACAATATGTTCTAACAAATTACACTGTTACCAGCACTTCACATCAGAGACCCTCACTCACTCAGAACATGGGAAGGTATTATGTTTAAAACACTTAATTCTTCTCCCACTTTTGAAAGATTATACTAGTTATCCCATTAAAGTTGAGTAAAAATGCCATTCTTGTGTCTTTAAGCTCTTGCATAGGAGGTCAATAAGACTATGCCTCTGCTTACAAGGTTGGTCCGGGTGTAATCTTGCCGAAGTTACATTAATTAAATGGTAAGCTTCTT
Organism: Hypomesus transpacificus; assembly: GCF_021917145.1. Taxonomy (NCBI): domain Eukaryota; kingdom Metazoa; phylum Chordata; class Actinopteri; order Osmeriformes; family Osmeridae; genus Hypomesus; species Hypomesus transpacificus. The sequence goes on from NC_061080.1 coordinate 4,819,559, forward strand.
TAGCAATACGTTCCTAAAAGAACTTGGCTGATAATATACTTAAAGCAGGGCGCGGGCTGTTTGTTTCAAAGCCAGCAGACATTTAACCATGCGTCTCACGCACTGCGGCTTAAACCTTTGGCTAAAACCAGGGGCTTGACAAAGAGCACGCCGGCTGGCACAAGAAGTGAATTTCAACTTATCAAAGCAAAACATATTTGTGCCCAATATACTTGATGTACATATATCTGAAATTCTGTTTTTGTTTTGAATGGGTTGATAAAACTCTGCAACAATCCCCCCCCCCACACAAAAAAAGAACTGAGAAGAGTCCCATCAAATGCCAAATGCTCCATAAACATCCTAACTGAGTCTTTGAAGTGTACTTCTCTAAAAGAATACAGTATTCATCCAATTCAAATCCTTGAGATAATGTGTGTGTATGTGTCTGTGTGTGTATGTCTGCGTGTGTGTGAATAGACAGGTCAACATTAATTACATTTAGTTTAAGAATCATAATTATTAGGCCTAATATCTATAATTCTATTATTCAACAGCACTGTTTTTCAATAACCCCTTCTGAGAGAATAGCAAGTTCATTAAATATACTACAGCACTCAGCGCTCTAGTGAACATGGTTATGGCACAATGGTAATTAACAGTAGTTAGACAGGGAATTCCCTAACTAACAATTAAGAAATTTAACTACTACCTATTACTGATTATTATAGAAGGCAATAAAAGCAGTAAACAATACAATAAAAACCAAAGTCCAAAACCACACTCAATTAGTATTACTGTTTGAATCATTATCACCCAAATCAAAATCCCTTCTGCTGTCAATGTCTTCAAATGCATTACTACAAGATACAGCTATGAGATTTATATGGTGTGGAATTTGTTTGTTTTCCCTCCATGGAAACTTTTGAATTTCACTGATAATGAACGGACAGTATGTCCGACTTCTCCTCGTAGTTTTAGTTCAGAGCCTACCCCGCATGGCAGCACCCCCTGCCTGGTCTCTCTCCAAACAGCCTCCACTCCCCCGCGGTCTATCAAATATCACCCCTCACAAATCAATTTTACACATGATCGCCCCCCTCCCCTCCTCACCCCGCCCCCCCTGCCTGCCAGCCCCTCCCCACTAATTAAGTGCCCAAATTAGCATATATATGATATCAATGGTAAACATCACTCTGCTGGTAATTCACAAACGGTCCTGGATAATAGGAGGGTTGAACACCTATTAACCCTCGGCCAACAGCACTGGGGAAGGCTGGGAAATTCCCTAACCTCTCTGCTTCTCCCTGAGGATACCCTTGAGAGTCTGGTATCATTTGCAATGGTCAATGAATCTATGCGTCTTGAGGTAATTGAACATGTGAATTACATATCGGGACTGAATCAATCATCCTGCATGTAGGAAAATGTGTTTTTCCTTGGCAAAAAGCACAACAAATAATATGCCTAATAGTGTTTTGATAGTACATCAGGTTCAGGTTAGGATGCATGACTAATGAGGCTAGCAGCAGCTTGACTCAGGCATTTATCAGGCCCAAAGGATCCAGCAACACCACCATCTTCTCTCCTTAGCATAGGAACAATCACAATAGGGGGGGGGGGGGGGAGGGGGTAGTTCTACCCATGGCCTTTCCACAAGCCTATTCTCTTGCCTCAAGGGGAATTGGGTGGGTGTGGAAAGGGGAGTGTTGGGAAGGACCCCTCCCTCTCCTCATTCCTCCTGGGGACAGGGAAACTGTTTATCCTCGCTTAGCCAAAAACCTCACAAAGAAACATTAAAGGCCCTAAGACATGGCATAGAATTGGACTGTGAAGAGGTGAAATGTATAGGGGATAGGAGCAACTACAGTACATTCAGATGGACATCCATCAATGAGCGGTGAAAACAGCAACAAAAACAGCTGGTGAATGAATTCACAATTTGTTCTTGTTGAAAGAACAAGGGAAACAAAGCATGTGCGCATGCAGAGTCTGAGCCAGGGGATTCGACACCAAATATTTATTAAAATTCTCAAATCAATTTACCAGGGCCCTGCAAGGCTCTGCACACAGACACACGCGCCTGTCCTTGGGGTCTCATCACCTAAATCCTCCCTTTACCAAAAGGTCACGGCCAACGCAACTGGGAATAGGATCCAGTTGACAGGAGGCTGATCTGTGGTCAGTTTTGCTTAGACCCCTAATGGTTAAGGTTAGGTTTAGGGAAAGGGTGTAAGCTGATCCAAGGTCTGTGCCTTCGGGCAACTCCCACCCAAAGAACCTCAACTGCTGCTGAGCAGTGCTGAGGAGTGGGATTAGGCCTGTTCATGGGCTTTACTGCTCTTTAATCTCTAATCCAAAACCATAATATACACTGCACCTTCCCTTGCAGTCACTCATCGGAATATGAGATAAACCCAGAGTCAAGCACTTGGGTGTCAGAGGCCACTCTAACAAATGGTATTTGTTTAAAAGCCCCCAAAGCTTCCTTGGAGTTGATGGTTCAAGCAGACATGGAACTTGGCATTTCCAATGGTCGACGCAAAAACCAGGGCAGATCATCGGACTCAATTGGGCTTCCTGAAAGTCTTCAGATTAAAGCCGTTGATGAAATTGGACATACAAAAGAACACGTCGTCTTGTCTACGCTAGTGAAACGCCACAGTTGTTATTGTCCGGCCCCAAGGTGTCAAGACGGCAAAAGGACTCGCTTGTAAGAAAGTTCCTCTAAGAAACAACAGCAGTGTGAATGTCCTTGATTACTGGAAGTTCTTGGTTAGGTGGTGCTTCAGACAGTCATTCTTGGACCGCTTCAGTCCAATCCACCAACCATTACCATTTGGTTCGGTTTGTTTTGTTGATGTAAAGCAGCAAGTGGTGAGCCCTCACTTACCCAGTGTCTGTGGTGTGCCAGCCTGACAGACCAGAGTGTTAATGGTGATTGATGGCCAGTTAACGATGAGCGTCGATCGCGTTAGAGGTCGAAGTAGAATGGACAGGTTATTGAGGTCAATGACTGTTTCCTTTACAAAGAACTTGCTCCGTGACAACAGAAACAACTAATTGACAAGCTGATAAGTGTTACTCAATTCACAAGATAAAAGAAAATTGACTAAAAGATAGTTTATGAGGAATTTGACTCTCCACTCTTGGTCTTCATAATGGTCTTAATCCCAGGGCATGGGGCTGACCAGAAAACATGACAAATAGGGAAAATCGAAGTAATTGGGAAGACAGGACAATTCTTTGAATTGAATTTAAACAGGACAAGTCATGGATAGGAAGATTGGTCGTTCTTCTGTAACACTGATTTGGTCATGGGTGAAGTGTCATTAATCCCTCTGTGTGAGTTTAAGGGATCCCCACTTCACCCTAATGAGCTAAACAAAAATGGCTGACAGAAATTCAATAAACATGCCCATGGTCCATTTAGTGTCCAGAGTGATCCTTCCCCACAAAAATGTCAAGAGCTATTCGCAATAATGGCCAGAAAACACACCAGAATAATACTATCAAACTCAGTTAAATTAAGCTGTAGGTAGTACAAAACCACAAAAACCAAACCACAAAAGGACACTTAGCATAATGTCAATTTTGTTTTTAAACGACCAAACAGATGTGTGTTTCCTGTGTTAAACATGTGACACGGACCAACAACATTGATTGTGATTTCTGGTCAGCGATATATTGGATTGTTTAACACGGAAACAAAAACAGTTTCTTCAAGGACGGGTTGAAAAAAACGTTAACCATCAACGTCATAACACGATAAAACAAGGAACCAATGGAATTAGACTTTTTCTAGAAAGCACCTTCCTTCTTGACTGAGAGGCTTTTGGAAACCTTGTTGAAAACTGAAGCAATCTAAGTATCTTTGGCGCCTAAACAATGCAAGCAGAGAAAACTAATTAGGTACATTTCACCCATTTCCATGTTAATGTTTTGTTTGTTGCCATTGTTTGGCCACACAATGGGCTGAAATGCTAATGAGAGAGTCCTAATAACAGTGTCCTAATGGGAGTCTGCTCACAGCTATTAGCCCAGAGGCACTGGTGCTGCCCTCCCCTCGGAGAGTAAGGCTTTTTTAAGGCCTTACTATCTGGGTCTTGGCGGAGGGCAGGTTACAACGCATAAAGAGAGAGAAACCCAACCGTAAACAAACCCCTGTGCCTCGCAGGGGGGGAACCAATGGCACAGGTTCATCTTTTGCGATCAGATAGGACTGATTGTGCATTTGTGTTTGAGTGTGTAGGGGAAGAGGGGATTGTAAGCGAGACAGAGAGAGAGAGGGGAAGAGAAAAACGAGTGCGGGAGTGCGTGTACTTAATTCTCGCTTATCACCATTTCCTTACTACACAAACACACACACCACCGGTTCTTACTGGTTCTAAGACCAATTGCAAACATGTGAAAAGCTTATCGCACACACTTTAAGGACAGTCAGCCTGAGATGACACTTACCTGAGTCTTCAGATTGCCAGGTCCATCCATTACCTTGTTTCAATAGAAAAGAAGTACAGATAGTTAATCTGCTGAGACAATCCTATTTCTACAATTTGCACAAACATGCATCATCATCAAGTACATCATTAGCCTGAAGTAGGGATCTGATAACGGGGCAAATATATTTGGTTCCAAAAAGAAAAAGGAAAAGAAAAGGGGCACATTTGAACCACATTTAATGAAACGTAAACAGAAAAACCTCGTCAAATGGCTCGCGTGCGGCAAAATGTCTGGCCCCTCCTCCCCCCGAGTTTGTAGAAGAGAGTTTTCTTACGTGGTCGTGGCTGTGTTGCATGCGTCTCTATTGGAAACGGTGGCCCCCGCACCTCCGCTGAGGTGTCGGCTTGGAGAAACGTGACGCCTGCGTGGCTAATAAGGTGCTAATCCCAGGCCGCCGCTCCCCCCCCCCCCCCCGGCCCACGGGGGCGTGCTGAACACCGAGGGAGAGGCGCAGAAAGAGAGGGGCGCCGCTTATCACCGCTCTCCAGACAGTGGCTCCCCAGATCAATGAACGCGCGCCGCGATCAATGCATCTGATAAGGAATTAAGACGGGAAATAAACTGTACACGTTATCAGGGGGGAACTCGGTACATGGCCTAATTATGAGGCGGCGTGTGTGTGTGCTGATGATATGGCGGGACGGGTGGCGAGAGGCGAGAGGGGGTTCTGAGGCTAGGTAGACAGGACAGCCTACAGGGGATTCAGGCATGTACCTCATGAGGGCCCGACCCAACGGTCTTTTAGAGGTAATTTGATTCTGAATATGACAGGAGAAGAGATGCACAACAGAAGTCTGAGACACCATTCAAAAGAAATGAAGGATAATAAATGACATTGGAAAAAGTGAATTCCGTGCAAATTCACAAATGGGCTCGAATGGTTTCCTTTCTGCAGGAGGTCCAATACGTGGATGAAACGTCCCACAGTATCTACAGAGGGGAGGAAAAGAAAGAGGGGCATTTTGATCCCCCAATCGGTGAAAAGGTCAAAGCGAGAAACCAAAATGTTCCCATGGCCATCCCCGTAGTTATCCCAGTGGGCTGGCGGACGGGCGGGAATGCAAACACGTGCTCTCGGCCTGACGACTTGATCAGTGCCTGCGGTTCGGACGAGGGAGCCGTCGTCTCTCCGACGGCCTCTCCGTTTGGCAGGAAGCCTTTGATCTGCCTTCAAACCAATTCGCGAGCATCAACTGACGGGGCGGCACGAAACACCCAGATGCCCGAGCCCAGAGTCCCCGACGAAACTATGCAGTTTCATTTAGGGTAGATTCCTCAAGAGAGAGAATAAGGGGGGAGGGTTCGGGGGAAGGAGGAGGGGGGGCGGGGGCAGAGAGCCAAATACACGCCTCTAGAATGCTGAGAAAGACAGAGAGCCGACGGTGACAGAATATGAAACTGCATGCTTTAAGAAAATGCACCACTTAAGTAGAAAAAAAAAAAATTGCTTGACTGCCTTTGAGAGAGGAGACAGGATAATAGGGTCCTCGGTGTGTTTGTTTGCACCCCGGCCCGACCGGCGTGTGATGACCTGGGAGAGGTCTGGCTGCCCTAATTGGCCTGTCTAAATGAGGGACTTTCAAGCGAGCAGGACAAACCAATAGAACTGGGCAGCTTTTTTTCCCATCACTCATTACTTTATGACAACAAACTATTCCAATTAAGATCACTGAAAGGGGAGGCACAAGCACGGAGAAATGGGGGCTGCTAGATGAACACGTAGAATAAATAAATGCATATCAAGTTTTTAAAACCTCGAGTCGCGTTGGAGAGGGACATGTCAAGTCACGCTCTCGAAATGGGAATGTGATAATCCCAGTGAGGTCATATGCAGCAGGTGACATTCGAAAAAATGCCTTGTGGTCTGAAAGAGAGCAGAGAGAAGACCCAAAGGGCAGGTGTCAATTTGTTTTTGGAGCATTTCTTCCAGACAATACAAAAAAAGGCGGTCCGACAGGGAATGGGCGATACTTCAAAGGCTTCTTGCATAGCCTCACCAAGCCCCTCACCCCAGCCCCTTTTCTGACAGCGAGGTCACTGTCAACCCTGACAAGTCACCATTCCACCATTAAGTTAGGGGGTGGAGTTGAGTGTGTGTGTGTGGGAGGGGGAGGTTGGGCCTGTCGTCGGTGAAAATCAAACAGAGCCCAATTAAACTGATTCTAACATGCCAGTGATCACGAGGAGCCTCACCTGGACTGGCGGCCCTCTCTCGCACATGCCTTTGCCTCCCTACCTCCCCCAGACCCTAATTACCCCAGCCAAAAGCCTTGGGAATCTGCCGCTCCGATGTGCTAACAGCCCCTTGAGCACCGAGGGCAAATTCCCGTTTGGTCGAGGTCTTCAGAGCAATGTCAGCTTTGCATTTAATAAGGGAATTTTGAATATCAAGACGTTGTCGGGACCGGCATGAAATAGATTGATCTGTTGCGTTTCACGCAGCGATGATGCATTCTCGATGGATGGTCAGAAAAAGTTAAAGATTTGAGACGGGTGGCCAACATTTCAAATGACGGTCTACTAATTACCCCTTTTCTCAGAGCGGGGGGTCTTGACATTGCACGGGAGTCCGGCTTTGGTGTCTGTATAGATTATGAAGCCCACCTACAAGGAATGGCTGCAGAAAAGTACAAAACAATTAATGCGCTTGCGCTCCACTATCAAAGGCATCTAGAGAAACATTGGACCCATATATGGGGAGAGGGAGGGAGGGGAGAGAGAGCGAGAGAGAGGGCAAGTGAGAGCGAGAGAGAGAGAGAGAGAGAGAGAGAGAGAGAGAGAGAGAAATTAGTGTAGTCACATCAAAAGGGTTCCGAGCAGGAGTCTGGTTAACTACAATGGGCCACAATTAGCATGGCCCATGAGGAGCACATGGTGGGGGCAACCCCCTCGCTGCGCCTGTTTGGGATACACACGGTCCGACTTTAGTTGTAGTCTGGAGGAGGGCTTTGACAGATGTTCTTTAGGGCTAAATGGTCGGGCCTCATAGAAGGTACAGTGCTCCTGTCATGGTATGGAGTCCTGATTTGACCTTTGGGATTGCGTGAGCGCCTTACAACAGGAGTGCATTTCAATTAAAGGAGAAACGTGGTTTTAAGAGCAATGGAGTTTCTTAAATTGAATTCCTGAAGCGGTCCTAATTGCCCTGGATGCATCCTGCACACTGCCGCAATAGTCCTAAGCAATTACAGTATCAAGAATGAACAGTACCGTTTCTTCATTCACTGTTCATTTAAACAAGCGGTCCCTCCGACTGTAAGGCATCTTAACATTACTGCCATGTGTTATTTCTGATTAGACAGGGACCAGTCTGGTGCCTTAAAATATCATTATTTTCATGTTCTTGTAATAAAAAAGAAATATAGCCCTCAAGGCATACTTAGTCTAAAGAGCGAACCCTCAATGGAATAATGGCTTACGAGAAGGCTCATAATGACAAAGGTCATATGTTCATTTCCACGTATAATGTCAAACACGCTATTAATTGCATGTTGCTTTGAAGCCTTATCAAGTCTGGATTAGAAAATGGGAATCTCTCAGATCGGTTTGTCTAAGCCTGGTGAAGAAGACTGAGACTGAGAGGCTGAGGGTGAGGTTCTTTCCCTGGGAGCTAGGATTCTGCAATGTAATCGTGTTATGCCATAAAAAAAAAAAGAAAAAAAAGAAAGAAATCCCAAAAATCGTGTTGCCGTAAAACGCTCACGCACACATCGGAATCATGATGCAAGTACACCGTGTGGTGGCACACATCCCCATTTTATCAGACCATAAATAGCAGTGAATGCTCATCTTTTATTGACACTGATACAGGAGTCTTACAGTTCAGTAGCTTTGGGAAAATCAAAGGTGTGTAGATGGTAAGCTGCTGGCTAATGCCCCCTGTTGGTCACCCAAAGTCATTTATGTTTGAGGGGACCATGTCAGGAAAGGGAGTAAATACTAAAGGTGACACCAACAGGCTGAAGGAAAAGCATTTTTTTGTGTGTGTAGTTACGGTCTTGCCCTGTGCTAACTCTAACAATTTTACAATGTTTATCTGCTTTCACAATCTATAAGGAGTTTGCCAACCAAATCACAGCGATGTAATGCCCCAAGAAAACTAAAAAAAATGAGGTCAACCAAATATAGTAAAGACAATATTTTACTGTTCACATCCATAATATTACATTTACATTTACATCTATTCATTTAGCAGACGCTTTTATCCAAAGCGACTTCCAAGAGAGAGCTTTACAAAGTGCATAGGTCACTGATAACAACAAGATAGCCCCAAAGCATTGCGGGTAGCCTGATTCGAGGGAAGGAACCTCAATGCTAACGTTGAAAGATGATGGAAGAATCTCAAGACCAAAAATAGTGAGAGGGTCTCATGAAGAAAGCTATGTTGAAAGTATTGGTTCCTTACACCAAAGCTAAGAGCTCGACAAGCTGACCAAGGAGTTACAGCTTCAAACTGTTTGGATCTTTTAGCATATTTCCCCTCACTGGAGCATAATTTGAGAGAAATCTCCTCAAGGTTATGTGGCGTTTCAAAAAGAAAAAGTGTCCCCTTCATTTTCCGTTCAACTGAGGTCACATGAACTTAAACAGTATCAAACGTAGAGAATACTCTCTCACAAATGTTCTCCCAGAAATGCACACACTGCCTTGTAACTAATACAGCCTTAATGCCAATTTACTGTATAAAAAATACTCTTGTAAGTGGTCATAAGTAATGTTTACGTTTATGAATAGAACACATTTGGATATTTTGTCATTTCAATGCGCACCTCGTTACTTAATGCAATCAGCTATTAAGCTGATACTGCACGTGTGCAGTTATCTGGAGAAGATGACCTCATCATCATAGTGTTTATGGATCACTGGACCGGTGGCCTTGATTTCTGCTATTGAATTATGGGAAATTCATTCTTTTTATTGAAGGAGTGGCTTCCAAATCCAATAAGAGCCTCAGCACTCCTCTGGCACACTTTGATGAGACACAAAGTATGGTGGTAGGTTACACGTGTGCCAAACGATCGCACTAGCCCACAGCTGATTGATGTTTTATGTGTCATACAACAAACAGCTTTAATTGTGACCATAAAAGACCAAGAACTAGAGGGTGAAAAATATTTGAGCTGGTTTCATGCACATTGAATGCCATGTAGGCCTACTAAGAATAGAAATAATTACAATTTAGGAACTCATGATTTGCTACCAATGCAAAGTTTAATGTACAACACCAAGTCATTATGCTACATTGTATGATACCCATGCATATGACCCCAATCTCTGGAACTGGCTATGTCACTATAGTTTTTATGAGAACTGAAACTATCCTCATTAATGATGGAATGAAAAGTAGACACCTCTGATGACCTGTCTCATTTGTAGGACATTGTAAGAATTAGTTAGGCATGAAAATGTATCACTGAGCGCATAATAGCAATCCAACAGTACAGTGATATTGTGTACACATCATGTCAAAGGATAAGAATGCATGAAGCACTGTAATGGATTAATGTTGACAATCAATCAAATGTCGATCTCTGGGGAGCTTTATGTAAGTGGGCAAAAGTCAGATGAAGGATCCGACAATACCCTCATTCGGCTTACCCCCCATTCATGAAAACTGATTCATAAAGAAAAGGTCAACTCATGTCTTCTGTAGCAGCAAGAGAAGGAGCACTTGCAGTAATTTAATTAAAATGTGATAATGAGCACTTCAGTTCATGAGGAGGCTAAAGCCTCTTGGGTTAAAGGTGCGGTGTGTATTCCTCTGGATGTCTCCGGCCTCGGGAGCAGGATTGATCTTTGGGGTGGGTTGCAGAAGAGGCTAGCCTCCCTTGGGCTTAAGGGCCACACACCTGTGTGTGCGTCGGGGCCGGATAAACCCAGATTAAGCTAAAGTTACCCGCTCTCTCCCTGCAATGTCATTCAAAACCTCAACAGCGACCACGCCGGGGACAAAGCGCCTTTTGGGCCGTCCTAATAAACGCCATTAGCTTTGAGACATCAAACATGAAGGATTATGGGATTTTCTGGCAAAAAAGATGGAGGGTCCGGGGGACTCCCTCACTCAAGCGTCCTTTCTCTCAAGAGATTACGCTACAATTTGTTTTCCTTTTTCCGCCATTTTGTACATCCCTCCTCTTTTGCGGATTCCCAAAAAGATGTACAGTAATCCTCCTGCAGATGAAACTAAGGACCCACCAAAAAGGAAGATTACACAGGGCTTTGTAAATCGTTACTATACTCATGCGCGTGGGTATTGAGGTGATCTTTAAGCACTTCACACGTGAACTGAGAAGGTAGACACACATCAGATGTACATCTGTATCCAGTTCTTACACCGCTTCTGTTTACTGAAAACACCAGTTACGAAATATGAACACTACCGATTCAGACACTGCTCTAGACCCCTGAAGTCAAGAAGTGGATTCAAAAGGGGATTAAGCTGGGGGGAAAAAACTTGTGATGAATGACAGGAACCGCCACGTCAATCGGACATGCCCTGCTTCTTTGCATTTACACAAGGAGGCACAAAACTGTGTTGAAGGGGCTCTTTTATTCTTGAAGCCTGGGAATTCCTCTTCTGTGAAGCAGGTGGTTCAGAACCAGGCCAGGGAATGGAATGATTCATCCATTAACCTCTTCTTTGACGCTCTTTTTTTCAAGAAGTTGAAGCATTTTTCTGTAAAGTGGTGTCCTAAAAGAGAAAAGAAGCCAAAGTAGGAAAAGGCAACTCTGTTGGCTGTTATGATTCCTATGTCAAAATATAGACCACCCTTCATATATTTGGAGCATCTCTGAAAAATTTCCAGATCACTTACCACAAAAACAAAAGGGTGAAAAGGGTACTGTTCAACAGTCTGAGGATTATTCTCCTAATGTTACATGGATTAGCAGCAGCCCAACCTTTGACTCTGTTAGTGAGGGCCTGGACTTCTGACTGAGGTAAAGCAATGATGACTTAATATAAAGCGCAATTCGGCTGAGAATCAGACGATTGCACCTGCTAGCACAACAAACCAACTTGTAGGCCGCCACAGTGCAAGGACTTGGATGGCCAAAGCTGACCGACAGAATGAGAACAGATGTCCCTTTTGGCACAATGGAGGATGGAGAATTCAACAGCGGATGCACAAGTCTGTCTGAGCTCAAAGATCAACATGTCATCAAATCAAAACGGTTCTAATGAAGAAATAGGATTCCGTTGTGATTGATCAAAGGCTGGGGTCTGAGACACAGCGCTGATCCTGCTGTATTTGAGCCGATATGAGAAGTAGCTAAGCTGAACTGCTATAATCCTAGGAGTATGATGGACGGATCTTTTACTTAACCAAATACATCCCATGTTCGTACATCTTGTAACCTATGGATTAGATAGGAGCTGCAAATAAATCAGATAAGGATATTACCTGCTGATATTATCGGCAACAATGAAACGGATGAATGGCTAGGGTAATAATTTAATGTATATCTTCAATAAGGGATTAGCCATTTTTACAATCCTCATTTTCAACTTCTCCCGATGACACAGCTTCTCTGGCGTTTTTAGTTTTCCTGATAATTTCGCTGAAAGCCCAGGTTTCTTTTCTACACACACACACACACACACACTCTCTCTCTGTCATACACACACACACCACTCGCAAGCACAGCCTTTAGGCAGGTGAAGGCATCAACACCCAAGCCACGTTCAGAGGAGGTTGCATCTGCCGCTCCCCTCGCCCGATGTTGCAAAGGCCTCTTCTCCCTTAATCCTCTTTGACTTTATTCATGCAAAAGGTCATCTCTGATTCTCCAAATGGAGAAGGTGATGGCTGCAGCCGGTCTCCAGACAAGACACAAAAAGCATGGTAGTGCCTGGAAGAGAAGAGGGTTTGGGGGAGGGGAGGGGGGGAGCGAGGGAGGGGAAATCGAGCGGAGGTGGTGCCGGTTGTGCTTTTTAAATGTGTCTGTCAATGGGGAAGTATTATTAGGAACCTGGGCCATCAAGCAGGCCATTTGAAAAGGAAAAGTGTGAAACTATTGGCTGCATTGTGTTCCACATGATAACAATTCTGCCCGTGCACAGTGACATTAGGATGCGCACCAAAGAGAGGGAAGTAGGTGGGGACGCGTAGCAGAAGAGCGAGAGGAAGTTGAAGTGCAAAGAAGGTGGACAAAGGAGAAAAGGTCAATTCTAACCAGAGACAAAGCACTAATTAAGAGGAGCCAGTCCACTGCGTTCACATGGAGACCATTAAAAAGCCTTCACCTGTCATGAGTAACCTCGTGTCTAGACTTCAGAACTCCAGTGAATTGTACAGAAACACCACCATTGTTCCACTTGATGAGTTTTGACCAGGCACTCGGCTGTGGGTTGTGGACGCCCATCAGCTTAGGCCAACAAAATGGAAGTACCATGAGATTGCTGACAGTGTGAAACAATGCAAGGGGATTCATTCTGTACAGGAATGTACAGGTCAGGCTTCAAAAGAAACCCGAGCGTGAATACCAGTTCAACATGTTACCGCATTGTTTTTCTCTGGAGCAGTTGCTGCACGATTACATTCACAGATAGAGGCTTCGGTTTCCTAACAGTAGCATCAAATAACAGCTCTTTGTCAAAAAACGGTTCCAGTTTCCAACAAAATTCTTTTCTTTCCCCTTAAAGCGCTGTGCGCTTTAATCGTCAGTTGGTGTAATTTGTCCTCGCCAAGATCTTTTCACAAATACGCGGTGTCCCTGTTTGCCCATTTTATTTGCTCGTATTGTTGTCTTTTTTTCCCCTTCTTCTTGTCTTCTTCTTCTCCCTCTCCCTCTCTCTACTCGTCCCTGCCTGCCTGATTGTTTGCAGTTTAATCGCAGCTTATTCCCGGGCCTTGTTTCCTTCCATGTGTTTTCATTTCATCCTCGCCGTCTCTGAGGGCTTGTTTTCTGTTCGTGCCATGGCTCTTTTCATGTGTCCCTCGCCGGCGGAAACTAACGCTTAGATACACAGCGGGAAAGAACAAAACAAACAGACAAACACCAGCCGCAGAACAGATGCAGAGTGACTCCGGCGAATTCTTCCATCTCTGTGTGACATTGGAATGAAAGGGGGTGGGGGTGGGGAGGCTGATGGATGGTACGCCTGTGTATCTTAATGAATGTGGCTCAGTACAAAGACGAGTGGTTTTGAATGAGTCTGCGATCCGTACCGACCGCGTGTACGGATAGAGCAGGCGGACGGTCGGCCCACTCGCGGGGATGTTGTCGTGCGTCCGCACCTTTAGTAAGTTGCCACCTGAGCTGAACAATCTTATCGCTGCACTTCCAGACCCAGAAGCGCAAAGGGGACTCCTGAGGGCTTCGCTAAACGTGGAGGCAGGCCTGCGGTGGAGTGAATGCCAGGCTGTGCCATGTACCTCGCCGTGCGGAAAGCCGAGGCATAGATAACAAACGAGAGGCTCACTGTGCCAGAGGAACTCGGGATGGAATTAGGAAAGCCATCCTGGTATAATCAGGGAAGTGAGGGAGAGGAGGGAGGACAGGTGTGTCAGGGGGGGCTGGCTTTTATCGCACAACCAGGCACATTACAGAGCCTGGGCCTAGCAAGGCCTTTCAACTGGTTGGCAAATTCGAAGAATGGCGGCAACGATCGCAATGATAAAATGGCATTCCACTGTTCTGTCGTCGCAGAGGCACTTGACATTTCCGTTGACATTTGAGCCCCTTTGAATCTGCTTGAAATTGTTGCGTTTCATCTCAGCGTAATGCTACACTTTAGAAAGCCCATCTTATCTCCAAGATTATGCAGCAGTATTATACAGAGGTATTATTCAGTGCTAATAGTGCATGTAGATACTTCACAAATTATTACAAATGCATCACATCACACATAAGGAGGATTTGGCCCATCACTAAAGGAATACTTCAGAATATGCAAATTCCCAAAGAAGAATTAGGGTTTAACAGATTTGACTCACTCAAACAATGACACGCCTCTTTTCCCAGGATGCAACTGTCCGTCAGAGTGTGAGATTAAGGCTCTGGGTTGTGACAATGTGTTAAATGAAAGAGGACAATAAGACACATCTTTCATTACTGGGATATGACTATAAATGTTTTTTCTATTGTGTCCCAAGAATGATTAAAGCCTGTGAAGGGGAGGGGCCGGGGGGGGAAAAGGCCAGGCATTGCCCCTTATAGATTAATTCCGTTCACTGCAATTCCAAATATATGCCATTGGTTACATTTCACAGTATGGTTTGAATCCATAAAACACCCGAAATACAAACAAACATGGATGCTGTATCTTTCCAATCAAACACCAAAACAATTTAACTAACTAATTAAGCCTCTAAAACACCAACAGGAATAGGGCATCATTTTAGTCCTAATAATTCAATGAGAACCCTAAACTGAAGGGTTTGCTCTGTAGAAGCAATGCCATGGGACACTAAGTCTGGTAGACCGACAGATGTCCCAGTATTGATCCACAGCTGCCGGGGAGGAGGGAGGTGTCAGTATTGTCAAAGGGGAAAGAAAGGGTGGAGGCTTGGGAGGGTGCTCTGTGTAGCCCTATGCTCCAAAACCCTTCTGTCCCATCAGTGGCCTGGGGCTATTTTGAAAGCGTGTTACCTAGAAATGTCAAACCAGTCAATGACTCTAACTATAAGGTCCTGTAACCATCTGTTAAACTTACTCACTACTATGCTCCTAAGAGTCAGATGGCTGAGCGGTTAGGGAATCGGGCTAGTAATCAGAAGGTCGCTGGTTCAATACCCGGCTGTGCCAAATGACGTTGTGTCCTTGGGCAAGGCACTTCACCCTACTTGCCTCGGGGGGACTGTCCCTGTACTTACTGTAAGTCGCTCTGGATAAGAGCGTCTACTAAATGTAAATGTAAATTGGTTTATAGTTTAAAGTACACCTTCACTTAAATCATACTACTCCGACTTGGCCATCTTTCTTCTCCAAGGCACTGTGATATATGGCTGCACTGGGAGGTGGATCCTGGTGGATTTTGCGGTGCATTGGGGCATGTCTTGACTTGCATGGATGGGTTGGGTGGGGGGGGTTGGGAGCAGGGGTCAGCACAGTTCCTCCTATCTAGATTCAATCGCGGTTCTGAAAGCGGCCCGTCCGTAACTGGAGTCACCGTTCTGTAGAGGATCGCTCCGACTGTAGCCTTATCAGCGGGGCCAGTCCACTCTCCTCCACCTTGGCCTCTAACCAGCGGCTCACAGCCC
Source organism: Hypomesus transpacificus (assembly GCF_021917145.1). Classification (NCBI taxonomy): domain Eukaryota; kingdom Metazoa; phylum Chordata; class Actinopteri; order Osmeriformes; family Osmeridae; genus Hypomesus; species Hypomesus transpacificus. The sequence continues at coordinate 4,835,245 of NC_061080.1, forward strand.
AATCACACTTCACAGGACTCGGCTAATAGAAAAATAAATTGGGGCGGCCAATTCCAATACAATGTGCCACGAGAAGAGAAATAACTCCTCCTGCCTCTGATATCATAGCGACACAACACTCATATCGGGTTAATAAAAATCTATGGGATTATCACTGAACTCATCCTGTTTAGAAGATGCCAGGTCAGCATTCCTCCAACGCGCCCATCAGGACAGGCAATATGGCCGTCTCCCCATGAACACGCTGACACACACACACACACAGTTCTCCTGTCATACTACTCCACCAACTCTGCCCCGCAACAGGCGGAGCAATTCTCCCTATTTCGCGCCTATGCGGTGCATATCGAAGAAAGGAAAACCAGCAACACGCGGAGCAGAGTGGCAGAATAGCTGGAGTCCCAAAATAAATGTTGCCCAAGACATTGCCATTGCCTCAAATTCGACTACATGTAGGGCAATAAAGCTAAGTTTGACCATCCAATGGCGAAGCAGCGTTACAGGGCGAACAAGCGACCACCCAAGCTGCGTCTACAGGGTAAGCAGAGGTTCATTAACTAGTCCGACAGGACAGGGAAAGACACTCCGTCCTTGTGGCGCCTACCGGACCAGATCACTGGCTCCACCACAAACACAGAAGAGCACAGAAGCCCGCCTTCACTGTGGTCCACAGTACAAAGCCAAACTGGTACAGGCACGACGTGTCCTGACCTTGGCTTCTACATGGAGACTCACCATGCCACCCTGAGGGAGTCAGAGACAGGAAACGGCAGACTGAGACAGTAACAGCTTGGTCTACAGCCGGACGGGAAAAAAAGGACCCATTGGCCGATGGCTTCATAGAGGAACGTCAAAAGATTTAGCCTTGACAACATGCAGCCATCCGTTTGTTTTTGTAATTTTTACAAAAGGCAATGTACGCCATTCAGCAATTGCCGTCAGTCATAGCTTATTCTCAGTTACATCCATGCTTCTTCAAAGTGAATGGAAAAAAATGAGGACGTGAGAGGGCTCCGCAAGAGAGAATACCTGCTGCAGACAAAATAACAGTCATCGACTAGCCCACGGTTCTATTCGTGACCCCTAGGGGTCAGGCTTGTGGGTAAATACAGGCATTGTGTGGCACCTATTACCGCCATTATGTGGAACACCTGAGATCCATCTTACGGCCACCAACGGAAATAAACACATACATGAGCATAACAGCCCGCAACACAGGGATGGAATGCTCTTTCCCCGATCCTTACCAGCGAGGGGATGGGCAGTGTCCTTGCTCCAGCAACAATGCTGGGTTTAGCACTACTGTAGGTGTGCAGGGAGGGTGTGGTGGGGGGGGATTATAGCCAGATGATGCAGCCTGGCAGGTTAGCCCAGCATGGCGCTCGACGACAGGGGGGGTTCGAGGGGTGGGGAGTGACGGAAGGGGGTATGTGTGGGGCAAGGCCAGACCCGGACACAAGGCGGAGCTAGAGGGGTGTCACCTCTTCTCCTGTCCCCCCCGTGCCCTGTGGATCACTGCCCAGAGCCCGCTGTCCTTGCCAATTCTGCCTGCCGGACGTGTGAGGCATTCAAAGCGACAACAAAGGCCAGGTTCAGGGGCCCCTGCGGTGGGGTTTTCGAAGGGGGAGCCTCAGCATGCGCGAGGCAGCGGTAGCAGGAGAGGGGCGCTGAGAGCACATCTGGAGGACCGATCTGCCCTTACCTAGTGGGCCGCCACACGAGTCTTAACACACACCACACACACAATATATATATATAACCATTTACATGTATTTATTGAAAGACGCTTTCATCCGAAGTGCACAGTTCAAAGTAGTACTTCAGTGGATAGTGCTAAGAAACTGTCTGTATATATAACACTTACAACAGTTCTGATGGAGTGCAACCATTAACTTCAACAAAATCTCAAGCTTGTAAAAAAAGTGTAGGTGCAGTTCTCAACAGTGTTGCGACCTGAACTCAGCATGCAGAAAATGTCAAGTGTCTAATGTGTAATTGTTTTAAATGTTATAAACGATTAACATGCATTTACATTTAAAAAATGTAATTACAGATTGAAAATTGACTGAGAAACCTGTTTATGGGGTGTTTTGAGTGTGACATTACCATGAAACTTGATGCAATAACACTACACACACACACTTGTTTTCCTACACACATGAAAAATTGTATATATTACATATTTTATTAATACATCAAATCGAACCATTTGTTTTATATGAGAGCGCCAATTAGTGTCTGTGTTACTGATGCTGAAAGGAAGCAGAAAAGCTCACCTGCCTTAACTTTAAATGCATGTAGATTTGGGGGAAACGGCTTAATGAGACACAGGATACAATGAGTGTTTTGCATAGGGATTAGAAAACTACTGTTGCAGAAAGTCTAGCCTACATTACTGTCTTATTTCAAGTTCAACCTTTGAACACCAACATGAAGGAGAGGGCCTAGGAACATTATAAAGGGACATTTTACTGCAGAAAAGAACACAGGGTTTGAGCACAAAGGGGCTGAAGAACAAGTGCCCTGCAATAAAATAAAGTAAGGTCAGCAGACTTCCCATGTGACAGCACACTGCCTTGGATTAGGTGGTGTAAGCCTATTAATGTGGTTTGGACTGGGTGGACCACCCTGTCTCCCCAGCCACTACCCGGCCCACGATTAGCCTGTTAAACTTAGCTATCGAACTCCCCACCCACACAGAAGTATTAAACACTGCAGCCCTATACAACAGCAACAACTATTCAGAAAAGGTCCACGTGTCTTATGATGGAAATTTTAATTAATTAATTAAAAATAATAAAACGTTTTTAAGTCCATTGACAAGATCCAATTTATTTTATGAAAAAACAATCCTGAAATTACACCGAAGGCAACAGTTTATATTTTAAATCACAGTTAGGTCTAATCATTTTTCTAATGATCAACTTCCTATTAAATTACCTCATATTGGTTCTGACTCTTGAATGTAGATCTGGAACTATGGTGAATAATGCTCATCTGTGATGAGTGTATCCAAAATTGATTACAATTCTACAGCTATACATTCAGTTTTGCTTTGGGGGTTTTAATTTCTGAAAAGCAATTACTAATTCTCAAATAAATATAGGCTAATTTATGAAAGCAACATAATTATGACGAAAGGCATGTGTCCTTGTTTTTCTAACCTCATCTAGCTAGGCTACTGTTAGGCTGTGCAAAAGACTTAAATTGCTAGTGGACCTGCATGGTCACTTAACTGATTTGATAAGTGAAACACATTGCTCAGGCAAATGAAAGGAATTTGAGCTAAATGTATGTGGGTTATTCCTAATTTAAATGGTCAAAATGGTCAACTGGGTTGTGAAAAAGATTTCGTGTAGAATTTGTTGCCCAATGTATCCTTTAGCAATGCAAGGTGTGCAATCTCAAGTGGTGTAACAGACTAAAATGTTTATTGGAAAATGAGCCGCTGAGCAATAGACTATATGCTATTAAATAGACAGACCCTTATAATTATTAGGCCTATGCAATTTCATGGCACAACATATCTGGCAGTGGGGCAAGAGAACGTAGGACTATGTTTGACGCCGTGCCATTTAAACGACAAAATGCAATCTACCTTCAACATTTCTGCAAAAAGAAAGGGGATTAACATTTCTGTGCTCGGGCCAGAGATTAGCTGGGGGCGCGGGGGTTTTAAATTTCATCATCTAAAGAAACAATGCTTCATTCTTAGTGTTTTCTTCTATTTTCAATGTGAGCGGATATAAAGGGCTTACCTTTACCTCAATATTCGTTTCTGTACTTTAACGGACTCCAATGGGGTGTTTTGACGCTTCATATAAAAAATAAACAAATTAAGAACTTTTTAAACCAAAAACTGACGACCTCCTCCTCTACCAAATATTATGCTGGTCACGCGCTGCCACCTTGTGGCCAAAGCGCGCCAACGATCACATATGAAGTCCGGTTGAAAGTTCGCTTTTATTCTAGTGGTCAATATGTCAAATCAATAATCAGTTTCAGATCTTGGCCAAATTAGATGCTTTAGGCGCTTTAGATGGGGAAATGGGGTCAGTGAAATGGGGTCAGTGTGAAACACTTTTCTTTTTACTCATATCGATCAAAGCACATAACTGTCAACCGGTCTGGGTAGGTGGAAGAACCTTAGGCTAATCATCGCCTCTGACACCTCTACATTTCACTCTATAATGAAGAATATGATATTGCGAGCTGCCTGTCGCCACCCGATCGAGAGGCTAATTGCACGGGGTCCTTCACGAAACACTTCCGTATTCGGCGCGTAATGACGAGTACGCTGGGCTACATAAACAGTCTTTGATATATTTTTTTGCTTTATCGACCAGTTTCAAAAAGGTCTTGCTACGTTATGGAGATTCCAGTATTCACTGTTGATTCCTTTACGAACGAACCTTTCAAAGGCAATCCTGCAGCCGTTTGCCCTCTTACTCAGGCAATATGTTTTATAATATATAACTATTGCATGCAGGCTATTCCAAGCCATTTGGTTAATTATTTCTTCCAAAACTGTTGCATGGCATAGCCTATCCTACTGTAAGTAAACTAATCCCAATTCAAAATAGCAATATCTAAACATTTGAGATTATTTCATTTGAATTGTTCTTATTTGCAGTGCCACGAAAAAGGTAATAAGAACTCTTCCTTGTTTTTTATGCAGGAGCTGCAGGATGAGGTCTACCAGAAGATAGCTGCTGAGATGAACCTGTCTGAGACAGCCTTCATTACACGGCTTCACCCAACCGATGACTTCACCTCAGGTGGGACTAGCGTACTAAGAAAGTTTTCCAACTGGAAAAGGACATTACTAATAAAGTTTACGGAATTATGCAACTTGTTCTGTCAGGACATTGAGCAGTCATGATATCGGAAGATATGTGGACTTTGAGCGCTCTCTTGGTTGGTTGAACAGTGGTTGGTTATGGCTCTAAAGTACTGTACTTGGTGGTCAGTCCACTTCTGTGCTACCATGCATTGCCAGTGAGGTTAATGTTTGTCCTTATCAGGAGCACGCTTTCGCCTGCGATGGTTCACCCCTGCCAGTGAGGTTCCCCTGTGTGGTCACGCCACCCTGGCCTCCGCTGCCGTGCTCTTCTATAAGAAAAGTATCCAATCGTCTGAAATTACTTTTCACTGACTTCAAAGTTCCTGCATTAAATGTGTTGTCTATTTGATGGATTTGTCTGAAGTATAGATTAGCAAAGAACAGAAGATATAATTGTGTGTAATAAGTCATTCACACAAACATTTATGGTTAGAAAAAATGTAGGCCAAATATTGTGCCACAGTGAAAACATTTTCCTCCTCTGCCAGAGAACAGTAATTCTATGGTGGTGTTTGAGACTTTGAGTGGAGAACTGTATGTTCGCCAGCAGAGAGATTTACTAGTCATGGACTTCCCCCTCGAACAACCCATACCTCAGGTAGGACATGGAAATAATGGTTGAACCTCAAAAAGCCTGTCTAATAATTTGTAATATGGTATGTGTATGTCTTCATCAGGTGGCCGAGGATTTTAAAGACCTTATTAAAGTAAGTACAAGTTGTTGTTAAATGTTATGCTACACATGACAAAGGTTTTTCTGCATGCATTATGTCTCTCTGTGTGTTTAAATAGGCCACGGTGGGAGACCACCCAGTTCAAGAAGTGTTTTTCTGTACCACCATCAAAGAAATACTAGTTTGTCTCGATGATACCTGCGACAGGTCAGTGTTTGTGAATGTGCTGATGTTGTGTGTGTGTGTGTGTGTGTGTACAGGGTGTTCTACATCAGGGTTGTTTGTGTGTGTCCCCTCCAGGTCAGTGCTGACCAGCCTGCAGCCAAACCACACAGCCCTGTTAGCTAGTGAGAGCAGTGGAAAGGTAATGGGAGTCACAGTCACAGTGCGTGGAGACCCCGAGTGCCAGGCTGGTTATGACTTCTTCTCCAGAAACTTTGCCCCCTGGTATGGAATCCCTGAGGACCCCGTCACTGGTGTGTGCCTTTATGCCAGCAATAACATCCTTGTGGCCCAAGGGTGACCTTTGTGCTTACAAGAGCCAGGTTAAAAAAATCTATCTTACATGAGGATGATGTATGGCTCAGTCAATGGCAGTGATGGTAAACACACATTTTTCACTTTAGGCTCTTCGCACACTTTCCTGGCAAGTTACTGGTCTGCAAAACTGGGCAAAAAGAAAATGCTGGGTAAGGTCGATACATTTTTTAGATTAGTGTATTACTGTATACAGTTTAAAGCTGAGTGCAATGCAAAAACTAATGTAGACTTTGGTCGTGATGATACTAGTATGACACTCCAGTACCAGTCTATGAACGGCAATCTTACTTGTTGTGTCTACCAGCGTATCAGTGCTCAAGTCGTGGCGGGGAGTTGCGGTTGGAAGTGAGGGACGATGGAAGAGTGGACATCGCTGGCCAGGCTGTCATGATCCTGGAGGGAACTCTGTCTCTGTAGTTTCTCTACATTTCCTTACAGATTAGTCACAGGCGTGACACTGACAATAAAAGTGAAATGATGAATTCTTACAAGTGAGGTTATTTTTTATTCATTCAGAATGGTACATGTGTGAGGAATGAGTCCTTTGGTGGCCATGTTCCCAAACATTGTTAGCTCATAGCTGCCTAAATAAAGAAATCTATAACAAATTCTAATTGAAATAAGTGGGTTTCCAATATGTAATTTACATTAAAAAACATTAGAAGAAAAGTAAATATATCCAAATAAATCAAATTAAGTAATATAGTCAGGAAACAGTTCTCATTGCCCTTAGGGGAAATAACTCAGCTTCCCCTCGGGGTCCCCTCCCCAGGTTCCATGTACCCATCGAGCGGATGCAAGGGGCTGAAACGCAGCAGAGGCAAGTCCACCGTGGTGCAGCAGTCTTTAGGATGCGACCAGCCCTCCTTCGGGCGCCGTATGGGTGGCGGTGGAGGGGGCGCGGCCGAGTTCACAGAACCCTGGTTATCGTTGTTGTTGTCGTCGCGGTCAGTGCTCCCAAAGCTGCTGCTCCGGCAGCGGACCAAGAAGGTCCCCCGGTGATGGCGGTGGTACAGAACTCCCATGACGGTCATCAACATCAGGAGTAGGAAGCTCAGCAGGAAAGAGACCACGTAGATGGCTTGAACCATCTCGGATGACGTTGCCAACACACAGCCTAAAAGACAAAAGAATCAATTAGAACTGTTCTACTGTTTTTTTATCAGTTACTATTAAATACCCCAAAAGTCAAACAAAGATTGCAGATCGTATTTCAGAATTCAGGACGCCAAAGAAAGTGACAGTTAAGAGTGTGTGTTTTCTTGTTTTCTTAAGAACAGATTTATGGCAGTGAAAAAAAGGGTACCAGTGTTACTGGGCTGCAGATTGGGGCTACGCTGATGCTTCATAAAGTCCTCCTGACTGTGGCGTTGTTCCATACCGGCAGCCTTAAGGTCCACACACAGGGTTCCTCCAGAACCCAGACGAGACGCGTCCTCAAACCCGGGCCGGCAGCGGCAGGCGTAGGAGCCGAAGTGATTCAAGCATTCGGCGTTGATGTCACACAGCACCAGCTGGGTTGCGCATTCATTGACATCTGTCATGCATATGCGAGCAAACACGTCAACACATGCAGACTAACGATAGTCGCGAAATTCATTCAAACTTAAATTAATTACCATTATCTCCAAGTCAAATCATTTATGCTCAATAGAAGAGTATTGATTGTAGTACCGGTTCTATGTTTAGTTAGGCAGGCCTTGTCTGGTCAAGAAGAAAGGGAGTGGGGTGCCAAGGAATTGGATACATTTGGTCGAATATCAACCAAATCTTCTGGAATGCCTACCTGCAGTGGATAGCGAGATGATCATAGCCTGCTCGAAGCTGCCACGGAGACTGATATTTGTCGAGACCAGCTCCCGGAGAGCAGCATGGAGGGTGCTTTGGAACTTCATCCCCTCCGTACCATCTGCCATCTGCAGCCAGAGGATGTACAGCACTCCAGCACTCAGCCTGGGTAGTATAAAACCACAAACAACTGTTTCTCAATGACTTCATCTTGTAGCTTAATAAAACAACTATATCTCCAAAATTGAGGATACATGTTAAAGTTTGGGTTCAGGTTCAGCACAATGGCAATGTTGCATTTGATATAGAAGAGTTTCTGCTATATAGCATATAGCAGAAAAGGGAAATATATTTCTAGGGGCTCATACTAACCTTTTTATTCTTTTGGAGGATATTGTTATAGATATAGATTGAATGAGAATCTTCAATTGTTCATGGATCTAAAACAAAAACAACAAAATCATAACACAAGTACACGCATAAAACAAATGAGAAATCTTTACAACATTTCAGAAGCAATATAAATCTGAAATCCATATAATCTAATACATTATTGGTATATTTAGCAGCCGATCATCTCCAAAGTAACATACAGGGGGATATTTGACCCTTTGACCTCTTGATCTGCAGTCAAATGCTCAGTCATTGAGCTATATCCATCCAATATAATAATCCAGTGAGATTCACTTCCCACAGCATTACAAGATGACAACTCACTAGTTCTTTTGTTGACATCAGTAGTGTACTCGAGAAATGGTCCCAATGCTCCTCAGAATCGTCCTCAAGGGAGAAGGTGAGCTCAACAGAAACTTCAAACAGATGATCTGGAAGTCATAACATAGGGTGTGCATAGTGGTACATTACCCAAAGTCATAGAACAGTACCCACCTCACAGCTCTCGTCATCTATGCTCTTATGATTATACAAGGGATCTAAATCAAACCTTTGAAACAAATGCAAAATAAAATTTAACATGGACTACATTCTGACACTCACCCCCAGGTAGGTGTGGCACCTCAGTGTGATTGTGGGCGTGTCCTGGTAAAATGAAATGAACATGGGAGACAAACAGTGGAGCTCATATGTTTCCATCAACTATTCTACAAAAAGGAGGCTTTTACTTACTACCTCCTTCTCTGCTGTCTGACAGGAGTTCCACCATGTTTGGGAAATAGGCTATTGGATTACCCTGGTCGTCATCGGGCATGGGGGATGCAATTGTCGGCAGCTGCTCAGCGCCATTCATACTCCATGATGTTTCCTTAACGGGATCTTCCCCTTGGTCAGTCCCGGGTGGTGACACGTAATGGGACCCCTCCACTGAAACCACGTCGGCTGTGTAAGACGTGTGTTCCTCGGTGGCAGGGGGGACGTGTAGGGAATGAGCGTCCACACTCCTGCGTACGTCTGACTGGATGTGTAGGCGGGTATGAGGGTTTATGACAGACTCTGTAGCTTGGACACCTTTCGAGTACATGTTCAAAGACGGCGAGTGGCTCTCCACCTCATTGGGGAGCTGTATTGGGGTTCGAGAGGCACTCCTCCCTAATCGGGAGGTCCCCAGGGTGGGTAGTTTTGCTATGGTGGGGGTGGAGGTAAAGGCGGGGGTGAGAGGGGAAGGAGGGCTTATATCCCTGATGTGGTTGACCATTCCTTGCCAGGTTAGATTGTGCGGAACCTTCTCCACTACTGTCTCCTCGGTCCTTACACCGCTCCACTCATCTTCCTCAACCTGAACAGGAGACGACCGAGAGTGTTTCTGTTGAGTAATTGGTTCATCTTCATCTAATGGAAGCTCATTGGACACAGAGGTGAGCAGGTCAAAGTCCTCCTCCATCTCATTGTAGTTTCCCTGCACTGCCGGTGTGGAGCTTTGCAGAAAAATGGTGTGGGTAGGTTCACCCTCCTTGGTGGGTACGTACGTCGTAAAATCTCTCTGAAAAATGGTTGGCTTTACCGTCTCATGCTCCACATCTTCCTTCATCCATTTACCGGTTCCCTCTGTGTCGTCGCCATGTGGCTTGTACATAATTGGTGGTGCAAATGCTTGGTACCTCCCATAGAATCCTCTAAAAGGAGGGATGGGACTTCCTCTGATGAGCAGGATCACATGGAGAGTATTGGACAGGGATGTGTACTTGGCCTCCTGCCAGCACTTCTCCAACACCTTGTTTCCCCCAGACACCCCAGAGGGCTCGGCCAGTTGGATCTGGTCTAGTTTGAGGTGGCAGGCGTCAGGGGGGGTGAAGTCTTTCAGGTAAAGCCAAACATGTTTCCCAGGGTGTACTTGGATGGTCCATTTGCACCACAACGGAGGGTTGGAGCACAAGTAATCAGGGGAGAAGAACTCTCCGCTGTTACCTTGCAAGACCCCGTGGCAGCTTCGGAGGGCAAAGAAGGCGTTGCCATCTTCTCCTGAAGAGAAGGTGTAGAAAGACAAATCAGAAAACTGTTTTAGCGCAGTACCCCCTTCCTCCCCCCACAACTATCATAATCAGGTAGCCCATCCATGAATTCAGTTTCACAACTTCAATATTTTCCCTTGATGGTATGACAAAGTATAATAGATTAATCATTATTTTTTACCTGAAGACTCATAAGCGTCATTTTCATTTGTCTATGGAAGAAAAGAACTAGTATGATTAAAATGTAAATGTTTTCAGATTGTATAACACTCGAGTGGACGTATAATTGCGAATGGGAAAGTCTACTTACAAAAGTAGAGTCACAGAGCTCGATAAATATGCCAAATATCAGTAGAAATATAATCATAGTTTGCAATCTATTACGATTTAGTAGCATTTTAGACAACTTTGTCTTAACTATAGGAATATTTAGCAGTTTCTTCCGCCGCACCCGCTGAAGATAGATAACGGTGGGGTTTTTTTCGATTTTCGCCAATGGTGAACAGTAACACCTGAACTATATTTTCAATTAGAATAATTGATGTGGCATACGTTTACCCCTTACGTTCATGTGTTTCCAATAAGAAGAGAGATTCGCACTCGACCAGTAGATGTCGCCATTCTTCTTCCTCCACTTTCTAAGGACTGCCTGCATGGAAAACTTCTCCAACTGCTACAACACCACACAATTTAAGGCAAACAAACGTTCAGAGAACTGTGTCCTCCAAGGTTTTTATTTATTTTAATTTTTTAGCTCAGGTCTTATAATTATTATACTTATTTTGTTATCTAGTCAATTTTTTCATTTTGAGCCCAAACAAACATTAAAGCACTTCACTGTTTTCAAAGTTTAAACAATTATTTATTCTTCTACAAAAACGAAATACAAGGTTGCCATTTCTTAACCTTAAGCCACTTTGAGAATAATAACATAAACAGCAAAAGGTAGAAAACTTGTTTTAAAATGATTTAATTATACATTTCTCTACGTCCATGGAGCTGAAAGTATAAACCCCGATAATTCTAATAAAAGCTTGGTATTGAGAGAGCAGCACACACGTCAGTACTATTGTAAAGAAGATCCTCTTCCACAGAATGCACATTTTTCACAATTTCTTATCTTAAAAATGTCCAAAGTTCAATCATTGACAATAACCATAAATGTATTATCAAAACATGTGCAACTTTAGATGTCAACGATCTAACCAACACAAACAACACTAACAACTCTAACCCACCTCTCCACCTACAAATGTACATTATAAATAGATGTGTCAAGTGCAAATATACCTATAAAGAATATGAACACCCTGGTATGTCGCATTAACAATACTATTGTTGTGAGCAAATTCAGTAGTATACAATGTCAGACAACACATTTTCTGATCCAGTCAGTCATAAAGCTGAATGGGGACACACAACACACCACATGACCAAAACAATAACATTTAATACAGTAGGTAGCAAAGACAATGAAGCTGTCACAAATACAAACCTCTTTGAGGGTCAATCAAAAAACATAAGGCAGCAAATCAAACCCTGACCTCAAAGCTTTGTTAACATTCTGCTACATCCACTGTTAGCTTGCCAATGTCTGCATATGGCCAAGAAGAGACAGGACTCAAGATCTACCTGCAGATAACTGTCTGTTGCCATGCTTAGTAATTCAGACATTGCTGAATGTAACCTGAACGGTGGCGTTTTGCATAGAACTCCAATACATTTCTTTCAAATAAAGGATTTAGATCAAATAATTGTATATCTAACAAAACATTTAGGTAGATTCTAGGACTGTCTCAAATCTCCTTTTCATTCTAAAAGAATGAGATTGTAAAAGAATGTACGGAAATGCTGTACTCTTAAGTTGTTGCCTGATTCATACAATTACGTGACTTTGATGCCATGATAAAAAAAAAAAAAGGTGGGGACAACTGACTACTACACAAACGATCACTGACATTCAGTGTCAGGATTGTTGAGCCAAGCCCATACCTGAATCATTTCCTGTGGCGTCCTACTGTGAACTAGCATCAAGCTTTTGTAGACGCACGGGTTATTCCTGTACTTTTCCTCAATGTCAAAAGTCTGGAAGCCTTTGTGTTTCTCTGGGACCAGCCCCAGCCTTTTCATACACATCCCCGTGTACACGTCATCGATGGGGTAGAGTGGCACTTGTTGGGAGATGTTGTAGATGCGAATTCCCAGTTCCCCCGAGTACAAAAACCCTCCACCCCCCGCATAAGGCGGGTAACCCCCGACAAACACACTCTCGGGTATAAAGTACTTGAGTTTCCTGTCCCTGTGGGGGCCGGCGTTGGTAATCACATCCCCTATGAAGAGATCCGTGGCTTGTTTTCTTGGGAGACCTTTTAAAAAGTCTAAAATTCTCAAGGTGTTGACAAAGACATCATCGTCCCCCTTGAAAATGTACTTGGTGTTCGGGCACCTCTTGTTCAACCACTCCAAAAAGAGTACATCTTTGAGAGTTAGATTGAAAAAGGAGTCCCTGAAATCCCATTGGACTATGTCTCTGTGAAGCTTTGCCTCATGTCGCAGCATCCCCGAAAGGTCTGGGAAGTGGTCGACAGCTGTGGAATTGCCCAGCAAAAACACAGTGACCACTGTTTGATTGGCTAAGATGCCCGCCTTTCCCCAAGATTCACGAATGGCCTGCCGGCGGTCAAAGTGGGACGTAAGAGACTTGATGGCCAAAAGTAGGAAGGGTTTGCCTTTACACACATGGGGCTGGTCCATTAACATGGGGTACGACCGGCAGCGCATATTCAACAGGAAGTCTTGGAACCGCTGAGGAAGGGAGTTGTAGTCCGAGATCTTTGTAGTGATGCTGTAGTCCGGTTCACAGGAACCAATGGGGCTTGTGTTGTTAAGCCAATCAGGGAGCTCAGAGAGGGAGTCGTTGGCCAGCACAGTCCTAATGAGGGGGTTGTAGAGGAAGTCCAGCCTCTGCTGCTCGTTGTTCCAGTAGGACTTGCTCACCGTGTGCTTGCTCCAGAACTTTGTCGAGGGGATCCGAATCTTCTGACTCCCACCCTTCTCCTGACCCAGGTTCAATGACACTCCCACCAGGATACAGATTAAGATATTCAGCATCATCATGAGACACAGGACCCTTGATTTCCTCTGCCCAGCATGCATCTTTTCTTCTTCTCTCTGGGCCTAGACATAAAAAGAATACAAGGAGCCAGTGTTAACAAGCCATATTACAGAGCTTAGATAGCATTTGCATTACAGCAGCTAGCAAGTTCTAAGTCTTTTAGACTTACAGAAAGCCCAGGAGGAATGGCAACATTTAGAAACATAGAACGGGCGATTTGTAGCGTACGCTTTCAGCCAAAGGTAGAATCAAGGAGAAAACTGTTGAGGCACGTCAATCTCTGTTGCTTGTTCTGTGTTTGGCCTGCCACAAATGAGGCCGCTTACCATGCCTAATCCTAAAAGAATAAGCCATGCACATTTTTCTTCATCCCCCTACACTTTATGATGTCCGCCTCTTATTCCTTCTTTTTTCTCATACCACAACGTATTTCGTCCCCCTCTCTTCCCGCCTCATAATGCCAGAGGGGCATCATGGGTTCTCAATTTGAGCCTCCTCGTGACACCAATTTACTTGTCTTTGAGTCACAGTATATTGCTAGACCCACACACAAAAGACCATACATTTTATTCGTACGTCATCATCCGTTTTTTCCAGTCAGGCTTCAGGCCTAAAGGTGTCACCCAGGGTGAGAAATACTGAAGGCATGTATAGAACCTTAAAGGTTATGGCCACAGGATACATTCAGACCAGCAGATAGGGGAGTTACGATTCAACGAGTCCTGTCCTTAGTGCTATGACTTGCTATAGCTCCTCATGTAGGAAAGTATAGGACCCAGTCAAAGCATGTACAATGCATTTCTCTGATCCAAAAAAGAGAGCCAAGAAAAGCTCAGGGTGCAAAAAGAAAATAGGTCACCCAGGGCTCAGGTCTGCTCCACACTGTGCACACAATCCACAACTAACCTGTGAGCTCTGGAAGATGATTGAGCAATCTGTTTTACTGGTGTTCCAGTCTTCTTAACCCATGTAGATCATCTGCAAGGGAGTGGCCCGCAAAGACATAGAAAGGGGCTAACCAGGAGTGTGTTTTTACAGCCACCTGGAATCAAACACAATAACACAGAATGTTAATATTAGGAGAGGGGGGGGGGTTGTTGTCTGAGGTAGGCTTAGAAAAATTGGTCTCACGCAGGCCTAAATTCTAAGAAATCAACTGAAAGCTCCCAAGGAGAACAGGTAGTGTATTCAAGCCTGTTGCTAGGGCAAAGCCTGGCTAACAGTATTGTAATAACTGTTAATAAAAGTTGCTTGACAAGTTTGACAAAGCAAGCCTCAAACCAGAGAGAACGCATTACAGTACCTAACCTAAAGGTCCCATATATTTAATGTATATGTATATATAATGTTGATGGTGTTCACAGTCTGCTGAGGACTGGGCATTTACACCACAGATTCACAAACATGACTCAGGCCTGCATTACATTAATGTTCTGCTAATGTTTTATACCCATAATTAAGGAGATATATTGAACTGTAGGTAAACAAGCTTGTATAAAAGCACAAGCTGGAAAAAAGGGGACTAGTCCACAAACCAGTTTTAAGTTTAGTCATTCATTTAGGTGTTAGTTTAAGTCCAAGTTTGACCTGAGATACCTTACATGCCCATACCTGTAACATGAAGGTGTTAGCAAAACTGTACATGAGTCTGATACAAGTCCTTTGCCACCAACAAGTCAAATCTGAAGTTGATTGTTTCCTAACATTTAAAATGACACACCTATTCTCAGTAGGGTATATTTGGAAGGTTATTTGAGGTGAGGACTTTACAGAGTTGTCTTGTCTGATATAAACTGGGCAGCTATGCAGCAGCAGCTGGGATATCAAGATTATAGTGGAGGCAACCCTGACCACCATCCAGAAGAAAGAAGAAGCCTACTAACCTAAATGAAAAAAGTTCAATTTCTCCACATGAGTGAGAGAATTCCCCAACCCAAAATTGAAATTATCAGAGGAGCGATAGATTTGCTAACCCTGTGCCCTCTACTTGCGCTCTACTCCAAATACTTAGCCAAACACATATTCCTGACAGACTATTGATTGACAGAGGCCAAGGGTAGGCTCAACAGTTTAATAAGAGGGGCGTAACAATTGCGAAAGCGAGTAGCAGAACGTGTTTTGCACATTCAAATTCATACTGCACACTTGAATGCAATGTTAAAGCTGAGCGATACAGGTTTCACACGCTGCATATATTGATTCAATACAGAACTATACGAAAGCAAATGTATTCTTTAAGTACAAAAAAAGCTTTTACAGGGATGTCTGAATGGCAATGAGAAATTCTCATTCACTCAATGCAAGACTATAAGACCATGACCATGATATGGGTTGATGTAGCCTAGGTGAGCCTACATAAGATTTCACTATAAAAAATATTATAGGCTATGGGCTATTAAATGTTCTGGTAAGCAGAGTCTACTATCTAAAGCGGCCATAAAACCACATAAGAACCATGAAAACGGAGAATGAAGTCCAACCAACCCAACCTGCATACCTGCAGCATAAGCCTACTTCACCTGAATGGCACATTTTCCGTTCCAGTGAGTCATGTTGTTGAAGCGCATAATCTATTCTGTGCACAGGCAGAGGTGTCTTTTCTTATCCTGCCCAAAGCTGTACTCACCGAAAGACACGATAATCATAGCCGAAATCAATCCATTTTTTTATGAAAGCAAAATAAAGTTTCATGAAAAGTCCATGGCCAAACTAGTCTCTCCGATATTTCTTTGTGTGTCCACAAGCAATAACCCATGCCATATCGGAGAACATTATATCAATCGGCGGACGGCGAAGTGGGGAGTAAAAATAATATTTGTAATTTCCTACGCGTTTGAGGTAGGTCTATTAAAAAGGCTCCTCCTTTTGACGTTGTGCTTTTGGGCGGCGGCGAGCTCTCTTGTGCTGTACGTGACTTTAAAGTATTCTACGTCTTTCCAGACGATTGTTTTTAGGCCATTTCATGTGGGAGCATTCATGGAAAATAATAATATCGTATCGTTGTCTACTCCTGGCCAAGTAAATGTCTTTCTGAACCTGTGTCACAAGACATCAACTGCCATGTGAACGGATTGTGGCAGAGCATGCGTGTATTCCGAACCTGAGGAGTAAAAAAAAAACAGTTTTGATTTTACACTCTGGGTGATTGGTTTGTTAAACGTAGACTGAGAGACTCGAGAGTTGAATGAGGTCACAAATAGATTCACAGGGCAAACCTAAAGTGATCATGGCATCATTGTCATGAACTTTAGTAACCTCCCTTTACACAAACTGACCAGGGGCGGATCTAGAGATCACCATTCGGGGTGGCAATGGGGTGGCAAAAGGAAGTTGTTGGGTGGCCTCCTGGAGGCGAATCAAACCCAGAGTAGGGGGGTACAGTACTCCCTATGGTAATTGATTAAGCTAGAATATTGTAGTTTAAATTAAACAGTAACATTAATATTATTTATTGAAATGTTCTGTAATGTACAAATAAAACTTTTCCATGGGAAGATTGAGGTTCATGTTGTTTAATTGTAACTTGTTTCACTACATGCTCTTATGGTTCTTCCCTTTGGGACTCTTTTTTCACAATGTATGCTTCATGTTTTGGCTACCTGCAATGTTTGGGGCTATCTCGTTGTTATGATCAGTGACCTATGCACTTTTTTAAAGCTCTCTCTTGGAAGTTGCTTTGGATAAAAGCGTCTGCTAAATGCATTTTAAAAAAAACTGACCACCACGGAATTACACCGGTGTAGACGGGTAGAATCTTGTCTCGTCCCTGTCTCTAAGGCCTATACAGTTCAATTGAATTAAATTCACTTTATTAATCCCTGAATATATTCAAGAATGACTGGAGTCCAGTGTTCTATTTTGCTTCGCTGCTGGCTAAATGCCATATAATTACAGCTATCTCAGTCAGATGTATTTATATCTGCCTATCGAATGTCTGTGTGATTTAATTAAGGAGACTACTCGTCCAACTCAACCCTGCACCAACCCAACCTGAATCAAATGACCCCTCTTTTAAATTGAATACACAAATCTGCTCATCTTTGGAAGATGTCCAAAACGCTGTGTACCCTGCAAATGAGAACAAGCATCTATTTCCATTTGGTAATCGAAGTCTAGATGTTTTAATGATACAACATTTATTTGGTCTCTACCAAAGTCTGAAAGAGTGACCAAACTGAAGGGTTTACAGGCTGTGGTCCTCTGCACTTCCTGATTCTTCCCCCCTACAGATTGGGCAATGGGCAGTCCTATGTATTTTCTGACCTTTGTGACACTCAAAGATAGGAAGACTAGAGCCTGTAATGAAATCCAGGAGGATCAGATACCAGAGCCAGACAGCTTCCCAGAGGTTTAACCAGGGTTGAGTTTATTTTCTGAAGTCAGCTCTGCCATTACTAACTAAACCATGGGTAAGGCGTGAATGTACTTGTGAGACCGTGGACGGAACGAGGGCAGTGGGTCATTAATACACCTGGGTTCGTAGTAAGGACAACAGGGATATTTTGTTTGCTCTCTTCGCTGTCAACTCTCAGCTATTTTGAGTTGACTGAGCTGCACTAAGCTAGCTCTCATGAGCCGAAACCCTATGGATATAGCCAGGCGAAAACAGGCAGGAACTATTATGTCAGTATATTATATATTTATATAGAATATTTAAATATATACTATATTTATGTCAGTGTGATACAGAAAATCCCAAATTATTTTACTGATTAAATACTGCCTAGCTATTTAAGTAAAAGACAATATTTAAAGTGGATGGTTTATTTCAGTATGTACAGCTGGATGGTTATTTGCTACAATTGTTGCTGTGTAGACTACACAAAGTCACAACAATTTAGCCTATAAGAGCCAGATGCACCTTGGACAAGGGCAGTCTTCCCACCACTTTAGCTACTTGGTCAGGTTTCTTGAGGCATGGATCCACAAATGGGCATACGTCAGGATTCGTACAAATTTAGTGGTTGTCTCTTACTTACTCTTACAGAAAATACAAGACTATATTACAGCATTGCATAGCACAAAGGGAAAAGATACAAACATGAATGTAAACATAGCAAACACCCCTTAGGCAAAACTGCACTGTATCGGGAATATGGCCTAAAATTATGACAACTGGCTCAACCATTGTACATGTAATGACTTCTGTTATGAACTGATTGAAAGGAGGGCTTACTCAAATACATAGTCAAATGTATTTGATGTATTCTTTCTTTCTTTTGAAGGTATGTGAGACACAGTGTCAAAACATTTTATTATGAGGAATATGACATGCAAGCCAAGATGGTAGCAGGTTCAAATCTCACCAACTCCTGTAAACAAATATATAAATGCATCACAGTATTGAAAAAAGACCATGCCCATTCTCTTAGGGCCTGATACTACCCAGACTGGCCCATCTTCTTCTATGAAGTGGGTTTGCTCTCTAAATGCCCTGAGTTTTAATATGTACAACAAGCCATTTTCTCTGACAATATGACATGATCTCTATAAGCAAAAGTATGAATATGAAAGCAGAAATATTTTGATTTTCAAAGAAAGATAGGCTCCATTGGGTACAACAGACTAGTATGCAGCAAATTCTGGTAATATGGCAGCTTGCTCTCACGGAACTTCTTCTTTTAACCTTACACCTTGGACCCAAACAGGAATTGAGCATCAATAGAGCAGGAAACCACAAAATGGGGCACTATGAACATTCTTCCCAACACACCCAACGCTTGCCACAAACTGCACGACATCTCCACACACACACAAAATGCTTACTTATGCACTTACAACTTATATACATCCATGCAGTCCTTTTTATTTGCTCTGTTACACACGCTCTCTTTCTCACAATTTGACACGCACACACACAGTCACACATTACAAACACACAGGGCTTGCACACCGTACTAGCTGCGATGCACGATGCTGTCGATGCTCTCCTGAACATCTGCCATCTTTTTTAACACCTGGTTGACCTTCGCCTCATCAAACTCCAGGCACACAAACTCGGAGTCCTGTAAAAGACAGAAGACACAATGTCAGAGGAAAGAGGACATGTACGACACAATACAATAACAGTCTGCACACAATCTGTACAAATGCATGACAAAGCAGATAAATGAAATGGTACCGCAGCAGGAAACGGTTGCGTGTAAGAATGATGCAATGCACAGCAAAGTATATCATCAGAAACAACGACCTCTATTTCGCCTAAAAACCACCTTTCCTAAATCTCAGAGCGCTCGAATGATGGAAGTCTACCTGTCAAAGTCAAGCTCGGTTCACTTACTGCCAGTGATTGTCGTACATAACTCACGGTGGAGAAGGTGTAGTGTAAACATATGGTGCTGACAATGACAGCTGCCAAGATCAGGGAGTAAGTAGGATGTCAATTTCAAAAGCTCAAGAGCCAAACTGTCCACGGAAATGTGAGGAAGGAAACGGCTCTGAATGTTTTTGTCATGCTGTGAATGACCTACAGGCCTCCTAATTTTACGGGGGGAAAAGAAAAAACAGATGGTACGTTTAATATAGACCAAACTCAGCCTGTGGCCCTACCATTCACGTCTTCCCATTATAAGAATGGGTCCCTTGAAACTTTCCCTTCATTCTCTGGGTTCTCCAGCGGCTCAGACAAAAATATCCTCTAATGTCGGTTGTCTGAATGTGACCTTTCAAAAACGGTTTGCTATCAGAGAACGCAGAATAAAGGACAAGAACAGGGGGAAGGGGTCATGATCAAAGCGACCATAGGGGGCAACAACATCTTTTCCTCTAATTTGTATTTTATGAAAAAAATGTTAATACCGTTTTTGGCATTTCTGAATGTAGTTCATATAATCCTGTAAACGTCAAAGTGGTTTCAATGACCTAAATCATGCCCCAGATCAGAATGTTTGAGACCCATACAGCTAAATAAACTAACAATGGCATGGCATGCATAAGGAGTAGAGGGGGTAGGTTAACTGATCCTGCATCCACTTCTGCAGTTTGGTAACTGCATCGCCTGCCGACTACAGACTAAGAACCTATAGATGTTCAGTGTCCTTCACATGGGGGGAGAGGGGGCAAGGTCAACTGGCCGATAAAACGTCCATTTTTCACATGGGCCAGCCATGTGATATAGAAGGTCTATTCATTCTGTCTATGTGACGCCAAACCGGTTTTATTACCTGCCACTTAAAAATGAATGAAGATCCAGGAGGAGACACAATGAAGGACAGGGGATTGTCCATCTGCAGCTGTTGTTTATTTCCCGTTTGTTCTCTATCGTGGACATGCCTACATTGTACCCTTGCACCTCTCAATGACCTGTTGCCTGGTAACCTCTTGACACAAACCCCCTCCCCCAACACACACACGTCTATTGTTTGTTTAGGTAAGACCTGTTTCTATGGAAGACAGGGCAGGTATTAAAATGGCACCTGCCTGCAAAACCTCATTGTATCTGGCCCATAAATGAGATATAATGACTAAATAAAAGTAAATAAAGTACATTAGGGCTATGACTCATATGTCAGTGTTCTTTGGAGAGTGACTTGTGTCAGTCACTTGAGCTGTACCTGTAGACTAGTTTTGCTTATGCAAATACACTATATTACTCAAGTTAAGCCAAGCTAGACACACCCACTGTATTTCTATTGACATTGGGAGACCATCCTATGGTTTAAAAAGGGGCGGAGGGGGATTAGTACATAGGTACATACGTATTTAAAAACATACTATGTACAAAGGAATTGGTCAAAATGTGAAGGCCATCTTTACAAATACAAAAGATCTCTAAAAAATCATCTTCTGTGAACGAATCAACTGGTTCACTTAAGTTCAGCACAACTGTAATGGCCAAGATAATGGTTGCTCAAGGGTGTGGTGCTCCACTAGCCTCATTCTTAGTGCAAGGGGAGGGGTAGACTGGCACAGATATATTGGGTAGAGCAGAAGCACAACCACCTTCACCACCACCACCCCCGAGAGCTCCTCCCCAACACCTCCTCCCCAACACCCCCCCCCCTCCCCCCCCCATGTGAACTTTTAAGTTAAGATTTAAAAAATAAATAAGGAAAAACTGAGGCTTGTCAGCTTGTTGGTATATGCTGATAGAAAAAAAAACTTGATCGTTAAATTACTTCATGTTGAAAGGTAGAAAATATGATATAGGACAATTCATGTTTTGAGTTATTAAGAAACACAATAACAATAACTGACAATAAAAGACTTGAACTTAAGTGCCAGTGAATCCATTGAATGTGATCCTCTCAAACAATCATAATTTTTGTATTGCATTGGGCTATTTTTATAAATGTCTTAAGTTCAACCAGCAAAGAAAGGTTAAACTTTGATCCATTCATCAATCTTTGTAGCATGTGCTACATTTTCTTTGAATTTGACCAGGAAAACAAGTTTCAACTTCCATCCCATCATTCATTGTTCCGGCATTGTATTCAACCAGCAACTATGCTATATCCTATCAGCTTTTCTTGCGACAAGTCTACAGATTGATTTCCCCACTGGATGCAGAACATGGATTCACTGATGCAGAAGAGGTCTTTCTGACGCTCTCCTTCCAGCATTATGGTGGAACTGACAAATTCCTTGCATTTCAGTGTCAGTTTGTAGGCAATCTAATTGGCTATGCTCTACGGGCTATGCTAACATCCCCATACTCAGACTGATAGTGCGTAAAAGCATTTGTTGTCTGGAAACAAAGTAAGAAGCAGAAGAAGATCCTTTGATTTCACCAGAGGTTCCTCATAAAACAAATACTCCAATAAATATCCCCAGTCCATGTTGGTATGTGGTCACTGGTCACATTAGTTTCTTTTGTCAGTAGCCAAAAAATAGAACATCATTTTAAGAG
This sequence comes from Hypomesus transpacificus, assembly GCF_021917145.1. NCBI lineage: Eukaryota > Metazoa > Chordata > Actinopteri > Osmeriformes > Osmeridae > Hypomesus > Hypomesus transpacificus. The sequence continues at coordinate 4,857,458 of NC_061080.1, forward strand.
CCCCATGCTAATGTGAGCTTTTAACAAGTTTGACTGTCAATATCATGGTCCTACTTTAGACTGTATTAAATTGACTCTGCCTCCAGGTCCAAAGCGTCATTTATTAACAGCCAGGTGACAGGCTGTGTGTGGCTGTGTGTAGCAGGGTGCAAAGTGGTCTCCAACAACACGAGATGCCAAATGCAACACGTAGGAGCTAGGATTTGGCACTTGGATCTACATCAACTTTGACAGAAGATAGTATTTTTTGGAGCATGTGAACCATGTCCTGCTCAAGTACTGTTGTCCTTGAGGTCATCTTTTCTAAGGTTACAAGGACAAGATGACCTTGGCCAGAAGAAAGTACTTATCTAGAATCTGTTGTGCCCTCTTAATGGGCTGATGTGGGTCATACAGGGTCCTGAAGAGGCCAGTACCTGGTCAGAGGTAGCTAGTACCTGGTCATCTGGTCAGAGGTAGCTAGGCTAAACATTGTGAAAGTCGTAGTTTGGGTTTGGTCGAGCATGTTGACATTTAGAACCTGTCAAAACACAGAGGAGATGTTCTGGACTGATTGTAAACTTCAAAATGAATCACATGTGTTGTCTCACTTGATCTACGTTCCACAAACCTGTGTAGTTTTGGAGATACTGTTATGTCCACTGCAACTTACATTTTACAAGGGAAGCCACATAGTAATCAGCCTGGTCCCTAATGCTATAGTAGGTGTTTTAAATGTACTTATGGGCTGTGTATTTTTTACAAATAGAAATTACTGAGATACTGTCAGTATTCTGCCGATGTTTGCGAAACAGATTAGTGGTGAAATATCTTGAGGCACAGTGCAGCCTTCTTAAACAGCTTTATCTTGAATAGCGTAAATTGCGTCAAAACCACTTTTAGTTACAAGTAAAACGACTACCAAAGACTATGTGATTGATTACAGAGTCATCCAGCTCATGAAGAACGGTTTAACTTAAACTGCATGATGAACCGATCAAACACAAAGCAGCTATGGATTAGGCTCCATGGTCTGCATTGCAATTCTGAGAGAATATTAAATGAGGTCTTATGTTCAATAATGAAATGAAACTGAAATAGAAACCTCCTGATGGTAAAGGTACACTCATATATAATATATATATTCATCAGCCTACTAATAAAATAGCTAAATCCTGACCAGTAATCAGAATGGTATTAAACTTTAAAAACTGCTTTTTAAAGTCCATGACAGACAAATGTTAACCGTAGGAGCAAAATAATCTGAGTTCAGGTCCCGAAAACAAAGCTCAGAGGAGAACAATGGAAGTAGAGCGACTCCACCCACACATATTCAAACCAAGTGTATTCCAACAAGTACAGAAGCAACACTTCCTGTCAACTCTAGAGGGAGCATCTAGACCTCATTGTTTAATGAAAGTGGGCCACTCCTTTGTATAATATACAGTAAGGAGACAAATGCATTTGCTGTTTATTCATAAGTTAAAAACTTCAAGAAGGGAAGTGTCACAGGACCTCAAAGCTTGTTAACAGTGCACCATCTTTGAGGTCTGCTAAACAGTGACTTCAGCGAGAACAGTCAATTTTAAGTTACTAATTCTTGACAAAAGCCAGGAGATTATTAAACTGACCAACAAACTGCTCAAATGGATGATTTAATTGGTAAACTACATGGTATGTGACTGGAGCCGGTCAGGTCAGGTGCTTTGGCCTAATGTGATTAAGATGAGCTCCTGAATGGAGGCTGGTCCTAGACCTGTTCTTACCTGCGCTGACCTTCAACCCCAGTTGAAATAGCAGTTCCTGTAGTGGTAAATAATATCCACCGTATTCATTTAATACATTTTTAATATGAATGGACAAAGAGGGCACACTAACAACTAAATTATTCTGGCTAGATTAAATGGTTCTAAGGATCAAATCATATTTTACAGCAAACTCAAGCTTGAAAGTGCACTAAAGGATAAGGTATTTATGAATCATGGAAATTGAATACTAAATTTAGTATTTTATGGTAAGAGTGGTGAAATCAACTCCCCACCTCCATCAGAGACCCAGACTGTCTGTCCACCTTCAAGAGAAGGCTCAAGATGCACTTGTTCCGGGAGTACAACGGTACTTAGGAACGGTTTGCTGAACCCAATGATAGTTTCCTCAAGGATCACAATGACTCTTGCTTAGAGACTTGTTGCTCTTGTTGGTTAGTGGTAACTGATTTAAACTGTTGTATTCGCTGCAAAATATTCTATTTTAGTTCATCTTATTTTTACTGTTGCTTGCTTTTGCTACAGTTACACTTGCACTTAGAGATTCATGTTGTTTAATTGTAACTTGCTTAACTACATGCTCTTATGGCTCTTCCCTTTGGCACTTATTTTTTGGTTGTTCACAATGTGTGCTTCTTGTTTTGGCTACCCGCAAACCCGCAATCCTTTGGGGCTATCTTGTTGTTATTATCAGTGACCTATGCACTTTGTAAAGCTCTCTCTTGGAAGTCGCTTTGGATAAAAGCTTCTGCTAAATGAATAAATGTAAATGTAAATGTAAGAGGAAAGCCTTAAAAATTATGTGAAGAACATTAAGAATGCTTTTACTTTCACTCTATACTCCCTTTCCCTTCTCAATATCAAATCGAAGATTCCCAAACATTTTTGTAAGTGGTGTAATAATGTAGATTATCGCAGGCAATTAGCACATTTTGCATAAGAAATGTGAGAATACTTTTTCTGAGAGGAGATTAAGCTTGGAATCCTGACTTCCATTGTACCTTGTGGTATTTTCAGTCACTTGGATTTAAAAACACTAACAAAAAGAGTATTATCATCTAAACTTGTATTCATTTCTAGTGTCTTTGTAGCAGCTTTGTAATGCACTTGTAAGGGTAAAACAGATGCAGAATTGAGCAGATTAAAGGACCAATTTAATTACAAAATTACAAGGAAATCCTTGAAAAATGTTGATTGGATACTTCTATGGCACTGCTTCCTTCGAATAAACCCAAATGTCTTTTAAAACATAAGGACTGGAAGGGTTGGTTGATGATCTATCTGCCATGCATTTGGGGATACAATGGGAAATCACTATATTCTCACTCCAATGTGTTTTATACGATTCAGTGCAATGCCAGTCACTGTCAAAGGGAGAAATCTAAGCATACAGTATAATATGTGACTGAGTTTCATTGGTTAAACTCAATCAGTATACCACCTACTCGCAACATCGAATTACTTCTTAGTGGCGTAGCTGGTTAAAGCGTTAAGCGGTGCTTATGAAAGGATGAGTGAGTCACAGGACCCTAGTTTGATCCCAAGAGTGGCAAGTGAGGGGTGAAGAGACACTGATGAGAGGCATGATGACACCCGTCACATGTATTCCACAGGGTGGGTGGAATACCCCTCCCTCCCTCCCTCTCACCTCTCCAGTCCTTCCCAGCTCCAACTCCACCAAGGCCACAGGGCTGCTGGCCGCCTCTCCTCTGCTGGCCGAAGTCGGAAGGTCGACCCTCCAAGTTAGGCCCCTCAGGCCGGCCTCCCATCGGCTCTGGCCCAGCAGGCTCTCTCTGACCCGGCCCCGCTGACCCTTCCAGAAGCGGGAGAGGGCTGCAGCCTGCTCTGTGTTGACGCCACCCTGCTTCTTGGTCTGGGCTGTCAGGAAGGCCTCCAGCTGGGGCTGGTCCATATCTGCCATGGCAATAGACTGAGGAATAACATGTATTTGTATTATGAGAAGCAATGTGATTTTCTTTATTGTGTGACTGCAGTTGCTGTCCATGATTTTCACAAAGGTGTGTTAGTGCTGCCACCTAATGACATCATGTTCACCTTCATAGGCAATAAAGAAAACCTAACCTCTTCCATGCCTTTTAAAAGCAATGTTGTGACAGCAAGGCCGTTATCATAAAACATATTGGGGGGGACAAATATGTTTTCTTTCCCCCCCCCCCCCCCCCCCCCCCCCCCCCCCCCCCCCCCCCCACATGTTGACTTCATGGCTAAGGCCATGTGTGACAGTGAATGTCATTTTAAATTAATATCAAATCCAAATGTTAATTAATCATGCACCACCCGTCAGAACGAAACAGAGAAGCCAATCGAGAAAACGATGTTACAAGTTGTGTATAGCATGAGAGAAAAGTTTACAAATGTTATACCGTCAAACACCGTTTGAAGATACAATTGCTTGTATTGAAAATACTAGCTATAACGCTAAGTGTGATAATACATGCTTTGTAGTCTGAAACTGGTGATACGGTAGAAAGCTTGCAAATCCACAGCATATTTATTTGAACAACTACCTTCAAAAGGCCTCTCATCTTCTCGTGCAAAGCGTTAAATTCCTCTTGCGCGAGGTCGGGAAAAAGTTCATTTTTCAAAAATTCTTCTGTTATTTCACCATTGTTGTAATATACTTTTTGAGCTATTCCATTTAGTAAACCGTTCAGAGATTTAGTTGGGTCCACATCCGCCATATCGCTGCTTGCGATCACGTGACAACATGTCACGTGAGAATTTGCCCGTTACTTTTCGGGCAGCTCCGGCGTCAAACGTAACATCCCTCCAACAAAGATGGCGTCCACTGGTAAACGTGAAAACCCCAACATTGGAATCGAAGACTTCAGTAAGACTAAAAGGCAAAAGAGTGGCCCAGATAGCGATCAAATAGATGATCAAGCAGCATCTGAAAGTGTGCTATCCGGATTCAAACTGAAGACCGTTCTGCGGGACTCGGCGCGTGAAAAAAACATATTTCTTCACGGGAAGTTAGATGACCATGAGGCTGTTGTCATCCTGGAGAAGACACCATTCAGAGAAGACACCTTGTCCGATATGTTCAGTGGCTCTAGACTAAAGTTGGAGATGAAAAATGACATATACAGCACCTATCAACTTCAACCCCCTGCACATCTGAATAAGATCAAGACCACAGTGGTGTGTCCCGCCACAGAGAAGCACGTTAAGAAGTACTTATGTCAGGAGACTTTTCTGGTGGAGGAAACCGGGGAGGATTATCGCTCTATCACTCTGCCTTACATTAAGAGCCAGAGCTTTGGGATACAGTGGGTCTACAACATCCTGGAGAAGAAAGCTGAGGCAAATCGTATAGTCTATGAGGATCCAGATCAGGATGTTGGCTTTGTTCTCCTACCAGACTTAAAGTGGGACCAAAAGCAGCTGGATAACTTGTATCTGATAGCCATCGTTCATCGAAGAGACATCAAAAGTCTCCGGGACTTGACTGCTCAGCATCTACCACTGCTAAGAAATATCCGCCAGAAAGGAGAGAAGAGCATTCTGGAGCGGTATGGAGTGCCAGCCAGCAAGATGAGGGTTTACCTCCATTATCAGCCATCGTACTACCACCTTCATGTCCACTTCACGGCCCTGGGCTATGACGCTCCGGGCACTGGGGTGGAGAGAGCACACCTACTCTCCGATGTCATTCAGAACCTCCTGGCAGACTCTGAGTACTACCACAATCGTACCCTCTCCTTCCCACTGAGGGCTGACGACAGCCTGCTCAGTGAGTTCAAAGGAGCTGGGAGGTTGTCTGCCTAATTCCAGCTATCCTAGTTGTAAACTGTATGTGTAAGCAGTTGTGCTTTTTTTTTTTACCATAATCTTTATACAAAATGTAATACCTTAATTGTTTTATTAAAGTGTCCTCAATCCACTATTGTGTATGTGACATTCTATTTATTTTTATTGCCATGTTTTCTGAGCAACACATAATAGGCTACCCCTTCTCATTCTTGTTTCTATCAAACAGTTCAGTGCAAATGTTTTGGCTAGATTAACAAAATGGAATACATTTAAATGTTTTCATATTCTATCAAATCACTGAAAAGGGTTATGGTTATTTACTAGTTACTGGCAACTATTACAGTCAAAATCTATAGTACATTATCTTCATGCAGCATGCCCAAAATGTCAGAGCTTTGGGGTGCACAAAGAAAATGGCTTAAAGTAAATGCAAGCAGTCACACTGATATAATTAACAATGATGTGAACATTTAATATATAATTTTAACATTATGTAGGCCTATAAAGTCAAGGCCACTGCAACGTAAAAAAGGGGAGTATGATAGAGATTTGTTGGGATCAGAATAGGCTGAATGTAAGTACTTACATGGCTTCTACTGGTCAGTGTATATTTAAGCTATGAGGATGTTTCAACGGGTTATTACATTCATGAATAAATGGGTTACTATTTATAAAATAGCTGCAAAACTATAAAAACCAATCACTGGTCAGTGATTTTTTAAATGTATAAGTTACACAAAAATGTTCATCATATAATAATTGTTGTCATTTGGTACAATAGGTCTATATGTATTGTGCAACAAATCTTAATCTTAGATATCTGAATTACAGAAAAAGTACAAGGGAGTTCATGCGCCATCTTTTGACAAAAAAAGAGAATCGCAACCCTGAAAGACAATAAAAATCTCAGAAGCTGATGCAACAATTAACAGAAATTAAAGCAAAATAGCTGAAACTAGCTTTTCTGGATGTGATTTTATAGTTTTAAAAAAAATATTACTTTAGTTTTTACAATTGTTAACACACGTTTCTCAAAACTGCACACACAACTGAAAACCTCACACACAAAATGCAAAACCTGACACTACCTTTGCAAGATGACTATTTGCCATCAAATCTCTTACCTGTTCACAAAATGGAACTTGTGTTCTCATTTCTCATTTGGTACCGCCATATTTTCAAATGACACACACATACCATTATAACTGTACACACAATAAGCATTTGCTGTACACTACCAAGCATTCACAGCACACAGTGGTGCAAAACTGAAAACACAATTCTGTCAGGTAGCGTCCAAGAAGTTGGAGGCAGTTGAAGGCAAACCAAGGTCTTTATTAGAAAAACTGCAAAGTCTAAAGCGAAACCAAAAACACCTCAGCGACTCAGCCGGAAACAACAAAAGCGCCAGTAACAGACGGGGAAAATAACAAAAGCTAAACAGAGGTCCTCAGCCCTAGGGGTAATTGAAACATTTACTTCCACGAGACACAAGACGGGGTGGCCACATGCGACGATCTGACAGAGACCTGCACACAGAAGGAACATTAAATAGACAGGGTAATCAGTGGGTTAACACAAGACAGGTGGTGATAATGACCGAAGACCAACGCGCTGACATTGAATCTGACAGACAGACACAGACACAGACACACCCACACAGACACAGACACACCCACAAGGGGAGGGGAACAGAAACACAGTCATGACATTCTAGAAATAGAACACACCAATGACTCTGGAGCCATTTCATGAGCCATTTCAACTTTTGTAAAATGTCTCAGTGTAGGCCACATTTTTTCATAGTCAAACAGAAAACAGCACACATATGCGGCAAAAAAAGTTTTATTTTTTGAACAGTACAGTACTGTCAACAGGCCTGCTCAACCCATTGCAGCACACAAAGTGATGTTCCCACCACGCTCGACGGGGACCTCAACAATGGTGCGCTGGGCAATGACATTTCTGCCCTGGCGCCTCCTTTTCACCAGGTTGAATCCAACCTCATCAATGAATATGTATTTACAGTTTTTCACAATTGTTAACACACAATAAGCAAAACTTTGGCACAATTTTCACAACCTTAACAGCATGTACCAATTGCTCGACCCAATTTATCACTACTTTACACTCCCTTATCTGCATTAGACTCTGACTTTCCTTGTTTACACACTGATGTCAATTACACATCACCTTGTTGTCAAAACACTACACACAATGTTCAGTTGTTGCACACACTTCTCAAGTAAAGTCTCATAGCATCGACCTACAACACACAACTATTCAAATCTCTAAACACTCAGGTCTGGTGAGCAATTTGCGATCAGGACTGCAGCATAAAAAGGGCCTTAAGCCTCTGTTTTGTTTGGTGAACAATGGAGAACTTAGAACACATAAACAACCAGAGAAGGAGAGGGGTAAGAGTGAGAGGAGGAACGGAAGAGGACAAGGAAGAGGACAAGGAAGAGGACGAGGAAGAGGACGAGGAAGAGGAGGAGGAGGAAGAGGAGGAGGAGGAGGAGGAGGAGGAAGAGGAGAAGAAGATGGAGGTGGAGGAGAAGAAGATGGAGGTGGAGGAGAAAGAAGGAGAACGGTGATCTCTAATGAGATTCGGGCCACCGTGGTTGACCATGTGCTCAACCATGGTTTGAGCATGAGGAAGGCTGGCCAGAGGGTCCAACCAAATCTCAGCCGCTTCACAGTTGCTGCCATCATTAGAAACTTTAGAATGGAGAACAGGTATGAATTATATTTGCCTTGTGTACTGAAATATTGCATATCAATAGAATACAGTGTGCTCACTGTAAGGACTGAAAGAGAACCACGACGTGGAGGAAGAACATGCACTTTCACAGCCAAACAGGAGACTGACATTGTAAAAATGGTTCCTGGCTGACCATGCCACATTCAGAAACATCCAGACCGTCAGCCTCTCTACACTGCACCGTGTTCTCCGCAGGAATGCCATGCGGATGAAACAAGTGTACAGGGTCCTATTTGACCAGAACACAGACCACATCAAGGAGTTACGGCAAGAGTTTGTAAGTCCCATACATTCAGCACTGACACATGCATGTATTGCACCTGTAATGTGTCTCACTGTACCCCACTGTGTTGGCCCATCTGTGTCCATACTATACAGTAACTTGCATTATCATGCTGTCTGTTCCAGCAGATCCAGGAGCATGACACAGCTAATGAGCTATATGAATACATATTCATTGATGAGGTTGGATTCAACCTGGTGAAGAGGAGGCGCCGGGGCAGAAATGTCATTGGCCAGCACACCATTATTTAGGTCCCTGTCGAGCGTGGTGGGAACATCACTTTGTGTGCTGCAATTGGTTGAGCAGGGCCGTTGACAGTGCTGTACTGTTCAAAAAACCTTTTTTTTATTGCATACGGTGCTGTTTTCTGTTTGACTATGAACAAATCTGGCCTACACTGAGACATTTTACAAAAGTTGAAATGGCTCATTCTCCAGAGTCATTGTCATTCTTATGGGGTGTTCCATTTCGAGAATTGTGTTTTCAATTTTGCACTACTGTGTGCTGTGAATGCTTGGTAGTGTGCAGCAAATGCTTATTGTATGTACTGTTATGAATGGTATGTGTGTGTCATTTGAAAATATGGCTGTGTGTACCAAATGAGAACACAAGTTCCATTTTGTAAACAGGTGAGAAATTTGATGGCAAATAGTCATCTTGCAAAGGGAGTGTCAGGTTTAGCATTTTGTGTGTGAGGTTTTCAGTTTTGTGTGTTCAGGGGCCTGTTCCATAAAGCGAGTTCACCGAATAAGCCAGACTTATGTAAGTTAGTCGGACTAATTTCTAGTTCATTCGGTTCCATAAAGCTAGCTCAACGTAGTTCGAACTCGGTTACTATGGCAACTTAGGCTGCGTCAGGGTCAGACTACTGTCAGGCTAAGCGTGACTTGGTGCTTAACCAGACGTTCCTGTAACACTCACCCAACGGGAAGACGATGATTTACCACGTATATTCTCATTTTCTTATTCTCGTTGATGTTGATGTTCAATATGTTCAACATTGATAGAAAATCAACGTAAATAGCCTACAAAGGCTACAACATTTAGCCTAATGCATTAAACAATGATGAACAATGCTTTGATAGGCTATACCCAGCTAACACATTTACGTTGCCCTGACGTTGTCGCAACGTCACGCGATGACCAAACATACGTTGCCGCAACGTCTTTGGCGACGTTGCGGGACCGTGCATCTGTAGGGCGCCAGTATGTTGCCGCAACGTCATCTTGTGACGTTGCCAGTCCGTAACCGCGACGCACCATAGCCGTTAAATGTATGGATGTTAGTTTGTGATTTCAAATGTTTAGGCATCAGGCATAGGCCTATATCTCAATCTAAATTATCAGAGTATAATTATCATAGCGATATAATTGTTAACAGTAGCCTACAATTGCAAAACAAACCTAAATCCTGCCCTCCATTTCCCTGACACAAAACCGATGTTAAAAAGTTAGGCTACTGGATAATGTTTTAATTAATAGTAGGCTATTTATTTTAAACGATGTCAAAAAAGTCAATTTAGATTAGTTTAGAGGGGTTTTTTTTATCAACGAAGGTCTAAAAAGGTCCTCAACCTAGCCTATCGTTCACAACGTCAATCATTGCGTGTCATTTTACTTTTATTGAAGCGGTGGTTGAGGGAGCTGTCATTGTACACGATTTAAAGGGGACGTTCTTTCTGGAAGAAGTCATGTGGCCGTGTGCATTGCTTTTGCCGTGGTGGATTGTATGATCCATGTTTTACCTCTCGGGCTGTTAAAAAATAGGGTGCACGCACAATTAGCTTGACTACGTAAATCTGACTTGAATAAGTAGGACTGCGTGAGCTGAAATTGGCCTTTAGGGAACCGCTTAAGCCCCGCTTGACTAATTAAACGTATTCAAGTCTGGTTTAGGACTTTAAGTCTAGCTTTTTTGAGCGGCCTTTATGGAATAGGCCCCAGATCAGGCGATAGTCGAAAAGAGGAGTTATGTCGCAAAAAGCAAAGCGTAAAGCAGCAGAGAAGTGTTGTTTCAGCAGCGTAAATTGTTTTTTTGAGTTTTTTGGGAGTTGTCCCCAAAAAGAGCAATGTTGCCGCAATTACCATGGCAAGGGATACAACTTGTCAAACCATTACGACCGTTAACATGCGTAAATTGTAGACCTACCAAATCGACTTAACATATATATATATGCATTTAGGCCTGCTGATAATTAGCGTAATTTGATGAGCTGTCTGAACCTGCTAAATAACCTTTAGATTAATTGATAAACAATCAACTTGAGCAATAGATAATTGAAAAGAGATCATTGATCATAGATAATTACCCCACAAATGCCATGCGAGGGACACCATCTTTATGCAGGTATTTCACATAAAGGACCTCCTTCTCAGTTGTTGACCTGTCTGTGCTCCCATCAACAAGGACACTGATATATCTGGAAGACAGTACTTGCTTGCTAACCTCAAGATGTATTTGTTCTGCGAGGTACTGGGTAAAAACCCTTGCTTGTTTGGGGTTAATGTAGGCATTTTCCAAATCAACTCCATGCCGCTTCTCCAGTTTGACAAGAGATGGATAGTAAGCAAATGGTTTCTCGTGTTTAGCAATATGGTAAGCAATGTCAAACAACTTGACCATTTTGCAGAACGCTGTCTTCTGCATCAGATTCACAGCTTCCACAATTGGCTCTCTGTCATTGAGCTGATTACTCCATGCTTCTGTAAAAACAAAAATAGTATGTTATATGTGATAAGAGACTTCATCTATACATTTAAACCTTGAAAATCCCCAGTCAACTGCAGTCTCAACTTTACCCAAATAGAGGATGTTATTCTGAAAATTGTTATTTAACAAACCCCACTATTAATAAAAGTTGAAGTTGTTATCATTCACATTAATTCATTAAAATCAATAAATGCTAAATAAATTCTACAAATAAATCACATTTTACAACTGTCTCCATGTTTTCGGTCAGCCCTGTCACATTACATAAAAACGACATACAAAGAGTGCAATATGCCTTTAAGGTTATGACTCAGCGGATGTGACATCATTTGACTGAGTTGAAGCTGTCACTGATAAAGATTAGTTTTTCTCAATTACTTATAATTTAAAGCTTGTTTTTGCATGTTTTTTTTTGAAGAGGACCAGCTACAGGGTCAGTTGCTGTCACACTTAAATATCCTAGAAAAGAATAAAGGTTTTGGAAAACCAAAAATGTTACTGAAATGCCTTGCTTACAAGCTATCAGTTTTGACGCAAGGAAGCTAGCATGCTGAGGCCGTGTTCACACTTCACTTCTTTTTTCAAGTGCCAGCGCCTTTTTTACATGCAACCCTATGGGGAAAGGACGCCTTTTTGAGTACAATTTTCTCAACTTTTTAGAAAATCGCTGGGTGACGTCAAGCGCCTTTCTGACAACTGACCAATCAGGACGAGGTAGTAAGGTAGTAACCTTCTACCGTAGTTACCGGTACCCCCAAAATAGATCAACATGAAAGTTGTAGACTGAGGTGAAAGCGCTCTAAAGGCTCTGAAGGCAGCGCTTAAAAAAAATTAAGTGTGAAACACGGCCTAATGGCAGTTAAATTCATATATCTATGGTTAAACTGGCCGACTGTCAGGCCCTGTCACCTCAGGCCCTGTCACGGCTGGTCACAGTCCTGTGTGACAGGGCCTGACAGCCCTAGGCTATGACAGGGCCCGACAAATCAATGATGAAATGAATGAAGTTATCACTCACCGAAGGCGATTGCGTGTTGTTTGGTCGCCTGGTGACAAAAGGCCACGTATTTCTTGATATTTTCACTCCCCTTGATGAAATCAGCGGAAGAATTTGCTTGTGCTGGACTGACGACTTTGGCAGCAACTCGTTGAGCACAAGTTCGACAGGCTTTACAAAAAATGTGTCTTTTTCTCGTCATTTACCTCCACCCCAAGCCAATCTAGTTTCCATTTTTCTATGGTCGCTGGGTGAGTTAATTTAGTCCTTAGAACCAGAGATGGTAACGGAGACTGTTTGATTAACCTCAGGTGTCCTCACACTCGCAGGTCTGATCAAGAAGCGCTCCATTTTTTCTTTCTTTTTTTAGAACGTTCGATAATATACGCGCATGCAACATAGGTCAAGGCGCGAATCCAAAACATTCTATGGCAGGGGTGTCAAACTCATTTTAGGTAAGGGGCCACATATGGTGCACTTTGATCTCAAGTGGGCCAGAGCAGTAATCATAGCATAATAACGCATACATAACGACAATATTTTACATTTAGTCATTTTTAGCAGAAGCTCTTATCCAGAGCGTCTTAATGGTTTTTGATGATAAACCCTATTTTAAGGTCTTTCTACAACTTTCCCCGTGAGCACGCTTCTATTTTGAGTAAACAACTCTAGAAGTGTTCTAATTTCTCAATCAGAAATTTATTTACATTTACATTACATTTACATTTATTCATTTAGCAGACGCTTTTATCCAAAGCGACTTCCAAGAGAGAGCTTCACAAAGTGCATAGGTCACTGATAATAACAACAAGATAGCCCCACAGCATTGCGGGTAGTCAAAAACAAGAAGTACATATTGTGAACAACCAAAAAATAGTGCTAAAGGGAAGAAACCATAAGAGCATGTAGTTAAACAAGTTAAAATTACACAACATTAATCTCTAAGTGCAGGTGTACCTGTAGGAAAGCAATAAAAATAGGATTAACTAAAAAAAAAAGAATACAACGGTTTAAATCAGCTACCACTAACCAACAAGAGCAACAGTCTAAGCAAGAGTCATTGTGAACCTTGAGGAAACTAGCGTTGGGTTCAGCAAACCATTCCTAAGTACCATTGTACTCCCGGAACAAGTGCGTCTTGAGCCTTCTCTTGAAGGTGGAGAGACAGTCCGTGTCTCTGATGGAGGTGGGGAGTTGATTCCACCACTGGGGTGCCAGGCAGGAGAAGAGCTTGTGCTGGGACCGGGCGGTCTTGAGAGGTGGGACCACCAGGCGGTTGTCTGAAGAAGACCGTAGGTGGCAGGTGGGGGTGTAAGGCTGCAGGAGAGACTTGATGTAGTCGGGCGCAGTCCCGTTCACTGCTCGGAAGGTCAGTACCAGGGTCTTGAATCTGATGCGGGCCGTTATGGGTAGCCAGTGGAGGGAGATGAGGAGCGGGGTAACGTGGGAGCATCTGGGTAGATTGTAGACCAGACGGGCCGCTGCGTTCTGAATTCTCTGAAGAGGTCGGGTTGCGCATGATGGGAGACCGGCGAGCAGCGAGTTGCAGTAGTCCAACTTGGAGAGGACAAGTGCTTGGACAAGCAGCTGGGTGGAGTGCTCAGACAGGTATCTCCTGATCTTCCGGATGTTGTAGAGGGTGAATCTACACGACCGGGAGACCGCAGCAATGTGGGCCGTGAGGGAGAGCTCGTCATCCATGGTAACCCCAAGGTTCCTGGCAGAGGATGAGGGGGTCACCGTCGCAGATCCCAGGGTGATTGAGAAGTCATGGGAGATGGAGGGTTTGGCCGGGATGATGAGAAGTTCCGTTTTGGCAAGGTTCAGCTGGAGGTGGTGCTCAGTCATCCAGGCGGAGATGTCTGCGAGGCAGGCCTCAATCCTAGCTGAGATCCCCGGATCGGTCGGAGGGAACGACAGGTACAGCTGCGTGTCGTCAGCGTAGCAGTGGTAGGAGAAGCCATGGGAGGTGATGATTGGTCCAAGTGAGGTGGTGTACAGAGAGAAGAGGAGGGGACCAAGGACGGAGCCCTGTGGGACACCAGTGGAGAGCTGGCGTGGGCCTGACAGTTTGCCTCCCCAGGAGACCTGGTAGGATCTTCCCGACAGGTAGGATGAGATCCACTGGAGTGCAGTGCCAGTGATGCCCATCTCAGAAAGTCTGGAGAGCAGGATCTGGTGGTTAACCGTATCAAACGCCGCAGAAAGGTCCAGCAGAATGATGACGGATGACCTGGAAGCCGCTCTGGCAGACTGGAGGGCAGTGGTGACTGAAAGGAGGGCAGTCTCTGTGGAGTGGCCGGTCTTGAAGCCCGATTGGTTGGGGTCGAGCAGGTTGTTCTGAGAAAGGAAGTTAGACAGTTGGTTAGATACAGCACGTTCAATTGTTTTAGAAAAGAAGGGCAACAATGGTACCGGTCTGTAGTTCTGGAGGACGGCAGGGTTAAGGGAGGGTTTTTTGAGTAAAGGGGTAACTCTGGCCTGTTTGAAGGCAGAGGGGAAGGTGCCAGAGGTAAGAGAGAAGTTTAGAACATGGAGCAGAAAAGTTATGATAGATGGTTTGAAAGAGAGGGGAGGGGACAGGATCAAGGGGACGGGAGGTGGGGCGATGAGAGAGAATGAGGTCAGAGAGCTCTGCCTCGGACAGGGGAGAGAAGGAGTTTAGACATTTAGTTGGGTCAGTAATGGAGGGTGAGGGGGTAGGAAGGGTGGGTTTAGGGAACCGACTGCTAATGTCGGCGACTTTTTTCTCAAAGAAGGAGGAGAAATCGTCTGCTGTCAGGGTGGAGGGAGGGGGTGGGGGAGGTGGGTTAAGAAGGGTGGAGAAGGTAGAGAAAAGTTTGTGGGGGTTTGAAGCGGAGTTAATTTTGTCCCTTGCTTTGTGACGCGATTGACGTCAAATGCGTCACAAAGCTAGCAGCGAGTGCTGCTGCCTGTGGCAATGAGCGCTTCTGCCTCCGGAGCAAAATCGCATTTAAGTTGGTTTTGAAGCAAATACTGGATCGATAAAAAAAAAATCAAAACGTTTGTTTTGGGGGCAATTTTTGCCCCTCTCCTAGTGATATCAGGGGCAAAATGATATTTCTTAGGGGCATTTTTGCCCTTTGCCCTCGTGTATTTCCGACGCTGTATACACATATATAGGGTGATATCAGGTAAAACGGGCCATCAGGTAAAATGGTCCATTTAAGGTTAGGGGACCCAGCCCTGACAAGTAACAGGGGATTTGATTGCTTTATGGTTGCTATGGTGGGCGGGCCAATAATTCAAACAAGCCTGCACCAGAAAGCTGCATGGTAAGTAGCCTGGCATACTAAATCTAACTAAACTATTATAAGGATGATAAATATATTTATTTTTTTAAACATGCGCATAAAAAACTATGCAAAATATCTGTCTTGATGGCATCAATCACAAATAATGTTGTCCAATTTACCTTAACCCACTGAGGTAAAATGGGCAACATGGTTTCAGATAAAATGGGCCATCCTCTGTGTCACTCACAAACACACATACACGTGTGTTGGAGTGTGTGTGTGTGTGAGGGTGTGTGTGTGTGAGGGTGTGTGTCACACCATGACCCCCCCAACAGTAATAATGGTAGTAGATACTTTATGTACAGTGAGTATGGTGAACGAGAAGGAAGCGAGAGGAGAGGAGAGAGGGAGAAGGAAGAGAGAAAAGAGAGGAGGGGCAAGGACCAGAGAGGAAAGGATACAAAGATAAAACAGGGATGGAAAGGAAGACCAAACAATTACAATCTGTGGAAAGAGGAGAGGATGAAGGGGGCCTTAGATGAATACATGGAGGGAGAGAAGAAAGGAATTACAGTGAGTGTGCATGGGGTGTGCCGCGATCCACACTGCAAAGACGCATCAGTGGAAAGGTGACTGGCAGTGAACGTGTCAGGGCGGAAGCCCTACCTTCCACAGGAGGTGGAAAGGGAGCTTGCCTCTGCGCCAAGACATTGACACAATCAAAACATTCTAAAGCGCAACCCAGAGCTTGGGATGCGCAAGCCAGAGGTCCTGTCTGCAGCACGGGCTGCTGGACTTAACAAAGAGGTGGTTAACCAGTGTTTTAACCAGTATGAGAGCCTTTTGGTCGAGCTGGGTATTGAGGGCACATCGTCACATATATATGGAACTCTGACGAGTCTGGGCTTCAGGATAATTTTTTTATTTTTTATTATGGCACATATGAATATGTTTGTTCAATGCAGTTTAAATGCTATGTGGCTGTGTAAGCAACTGTGTTTAAAAATGTAAATTGATGATAAATTACTATTTCCCTTTGCAGTTTCACATGGCCCATTTGACCTGAACAGCTGGTCCATTTTACCTGAAACTGCTTGTGCCAAAAAAGTTGCCACAGCTGATGTTTCAAGAACTGTAGGGCCTAAATAATTATATTTTGTTACATCATTTAAAAAAAAAGGATCAAAAACAGTCATTAGTAATCATAAAAACACATGGAAAAGGCATACATGGTATTGTATTATTGTCCCAAACGATTTACCAAAAAGTGGCCCATTTTACCTGATATCACCCTAGTACATGCGCTTTCAGTAGGCCTACATATATCCTCATAAGTGTCTATGAATTCGTATCAATTAGATACTCTTTGGCCTTGTTTTTATACTTATTCTGAAAGAGTTGATATCATTATTTTCGCTAGCAAGATCTCATTCGATGATTAATTTCCATTAAGCCTACTGCCAGCAGGCACATGTGAAAAAAAATTTGATCTGATTGATCGGGGTAATATAAGGTACTAAAGATGAGCCTATACATTTTACCAAAATACGCATTTAGTTTATCGGCAATTTTTTTGCCAAACCAGGGCTCCAGACTGCGACCAAATGGTCGCATTTTGCGACCAGTTTTTGAGACAGTGCGAGCATTTTTGACAAACACTCGCGCTTGTGCGACCTACACATTTTGAATTAATTGGGTGTGCACAATGTCAGGACACGTTAGCAACGACGCATATACGACGTTCTAGTAAGACAGCGATATCAGTGTTCCTTCTGCATTAATACCGTAGCTATAAGTCTAGGAAAGTTGAGGCTATTTTTTGCTAAGTATTTATAAACCTAGCTAAAAGTCTTGGAAAGTTTAGGCTATTTTTCGCTAGGTTCCTACGAACGTCTTAATCTGCCAAGTGGGTTGCCCTTCGTTCTTTTGGTGAGCAGTTTCAAGAGCCCTTCTTACCCGGCGTCATGGAGCCTAGCAGCTAAATACTTATTAAGCACTAGTGTTGCTACTGTATCCCTGCCTGTGTTTGAGCTGTTGCGCTGTTATACTCAGCAAGTATCGTGTTGCGGTGTCAGAGGACTGATCGAAAAGTATGGAGTTAGATTAGTTTCATAATTCAAACAAACAAAGACAACACGATTCAAACAAACTTAACACGATTCAAACCAACATAACACGATTCATACAAACATAACACGATTCAAACAAACAAACGTAACACGATTCAAACAAACGTAACACGATTCACAAATTGTATTTTGTGATTCACAAATGTAACGCGATTCACAAATAAATGACCCTATTACATTCGTTTGCAACCTGACAAACACAAGTTACAAATCCCTGCATTCGTTGGTGTGAATCCCTGCATTCGTTGGTAAGGATTTTTGGAACTTTCCTGACGCGCTTAGATTCACAAATGCATTTTTTCTAAAAGATATCCTCTGCAGCCTATCAGATCGTCTCTTCGAATTTTAGCCAATGACATTAACGTGTCTATGTGGTCTTCAACAACCTGCCATAATGACGGACATCGTCTCCTTCAGATCACGAGCAATGTCGTCTGGTAGCATGTAGGTGAAATGTTGCTTGTTAATCTTATTAAACCGATGATCATACGTGATTGAATATTGTTGAGAATGGCAGGATTCATGTTTAGTCATTTACCGTGTTTCCTAGGCTAACGCAGAGCCCGTCTACCCATATTAGACATTCTCCGATGATTGGCTAAAATTGGGGACATCTGATAGGCTGCAGAGGATATCTTTTAGAAAAAATGCATTTGTGAATCTAAGCGCGTGCAGGGATCAGGGGTGCTCAGCCCCCAATGAGAATGTGACATCATGCCTTGCAAAAGTGCTAAACGTAAACCCACTTGCTAATATAAATCCCTTATTTCACTGGATAACAATTAATACATTTATGTATTATTATGTAAAATATTGAATGAAAAAACTAAGGATGTCACTTTCTTCATGAACTACCAGCATCAAATGATAATAAACAATATATTTAAAAGATATATTATTTTTAGGGGTGCTGAGATTAAATTTAGGGGTGCTTGAGCACTCCTAAAAAAGGTCTAAAATTGCCACTGAATTGTACCCTCTCTAGTTACATTAATAAATGCATTGCAGTTCAATATAAGGTGTGCCCCTAAATTTTCTGCTTGCGCTCCTAAAATGTTCAGATAGGGGCTACTATGCTCCTAGTAAAAAAAGTTAGTCTGGAGCCCTGCAAACTGCCTGTCTTGCTCTGGCAGCTGTGGCGGTGTTTGACCTAGCCATAATAATATGCTTATTGTCTTCGTAGAGACTCATTATAATAGTTTGCTCAGATGACGAGAATATCACCGCTCTCTCTTTCGTCTTTTCCGCCATCATACCGTTAAAAAATTACGGTTTTGGTGATCGACCTTTCCTGCCTTTTGAAGTAGGACGTGCTCGTGCACTTGCCCTGATAAGTTTAGCCTGATTGAAATTAACCACATGATTTGGATGCGGATCAGCCGTTGACGAACAGATATTTGCGGTTCTCAGTTAGATTTGCGGTTCTCAGTTAGCGAATCATCACAATTGATAATTGTGATGTTAATCACAATTGATTAACTTAGCTTCAACCCTTACGACGAACGGGCCCCTGATCTCCAACTTATCCTGCTCCCGACCAGGTTAGCCGTTCAGCATGTGTTACCATGGCGATCTACCCCGGTAACAAGTGATCCACCGTCGTAGTACAGAAAACCCTGGGTTGAACCTGAAGTTACCTCGCTAACGCCAAATCTTGATTCGTAGTACAGGCCCCAGGGGGGTGTAGCCTGACGTTATCATACTCATAATTCTAGTCAGAATATGAGTCTAAGAATTCTCCAATGGGCTTTGACTACGGGGCCTGTTTCACACGAGCCTGGAAAACAAATGCCTCTTCGCTCAATTGGATAGATCTACAACCAATCAGAGCAACAGAGTATGTGACGTATGTTAAGCGCCGCATATTTGTTGTCAACAGAACTAAACTGAGAGGCAGCTAAATCTTTACTGACTAAACTGCAAGCAGACTTGAAGTATGCTTGAAGAATGAATACAAACGATTTTTGCCTGTGTTGTAAAATTAATTTAAGGGTAGGGGGAGTACTTGTTCACACGGTCAACCTTTTTGAGCGAAACAATAAAGGGCAATGCATATACGAACAAGTTCTCCGTTTAGGATTACAACTCCACAAAAGAAAAGGAGAAACCACAATGGCCACTTGGTTTTCATTGTGTCCCATCTTCTTCGCGACCATCGGGGCCAGCTGATAAATTAAACTTTTACCGAATCCCGTAGGAAGGACGGCAAAAACATTTTCCATCGACAAATGCCTTGATTGCGTCTCTCTGTTCCTCTTTCAAAATTAATGCGCTGTCTTCTAAAACAGACTCAATGGCAGAATCATAACATCCCAGATCTCCAGCGATAGCCATGTTTGTTCAAAACGAATTCAACTTAAGCGCTCTTTTGTGTCGTGGGTGATTACGTTACTGTTGATCATCTGTCCATCATCGTATTAAGCCCGCCCTGGCAATTTCATTGGTTCGCCCAGATTCTGGTTTTCTGTAGTTGGTCCCCTCCTACGACGGCGTATTAGGGACAGTAGGTAAAAAAAAAATATCGGAGCCGGAGGAGGAGGAGGGGGGGGGGGGTAATATTCCGAGATTAAAGTCGTAAATTTGCGAGAAAAAAAGTTGGAGATTCTCAGAGTTTATAAAGTCACAAATTTGCGGAAAAAAAAACCAGTAAATTTGCGAGAAAAAAACTCGGAGATTATCCAACATTATTAAATCGAAAATATGGATTTGTTTTTTCTCAAGGAACCTCATTCCTTCACTTTGCATGGTCAACCTCATCACAGCACAGACGACGTCGCTTGCCATGTACAAAGCCTGCAGTAATGGATGACCTGATCAAATTATACTTTTCAATTGGTTCGTGGTTCAACAGGACACAGCCAAGACGCTGCTCTTTTCTAAACTGATCCACACCTTGAGGATCGACTTTGAGGATCTGTATTGTGTCCTGTTGTTGAACTTCAAATCGAATTTGAACAGTAGAGAAAAAAAAATCGGAGCCGGAGGAGAGAGGGGGGGTAATATTCCTCCCTTAGATCAAAGTGGTAATATTGCGAGAAAAAAGTTGGAAATCCTCAGAGTTTATAAAATCACAAATTTGCAAGAAAAAAAGTCAAAATTTTCGAGATCAAAGTCGTAAATTTGCGAGAAAACAACTCTGAGATTCTCCGAGTTTATAAAGTTGCAAATTTGCGAGATAAAAACTAGTAAATTTACGAGAAAAAAACTCGGATATTCTCCGATTTTATAAAGTTGCAAATTTGTGAGATACAAACTAGTAAATTTGCAAATAATTGCGGGGGAGGGTTTTCTAAGGAACCTCACACAGACTGCACGGAATGTCACAGACACGGGCAAGGTGCAACAGGCTATTGAATATGGCTGCATCCGGTAAGTGTACCTAAAGTGAAATTAATGAAGTAGTTAGGTGGGTTATGAATGATTAATTTAATGAGTGATACGTGACAAGATAATCTGTTTGCTACGACGGCGTATCAGTACGACGGTACGACGGCGTATTAGGGACAGTAGGTAAAAAATAATAATCTGAGCTGGAGGAGAGAGGTGGGGTAATATTCCAAGATTAAAGTCGTAAATTTGCGAGAAAAAAGTTGTATATTCGCAGAGTTTATAAAGTCACAAATTTGCAAGAAAAAAACTAGTAAATTTGCGTGAAAAAAAGTTGGAGATTCTCCAAGTTTATAAGGTCACAAATTTGCTAGAAAAAAACTAGTTAATTTGTGAGAAAAAAGTCGGAAATTCTCCGAGTTTATAAAGTCACAAATTTGCAAGAAAAAAAAACTAGTAATTTTGCGAGAAAAAAACCTGGAGATTCTCCATCATTATTAGGCTACATCGAAAATATGGATTTGTTTTTTCTCAAGGAACCTCATTCCTTCACTTTGCATGGTCAACCTCATCACAGCACAGACGACGTCGCTTGCCATGTACAAAGCCTGCAGTAATGTATGACCTGATCAAATTATACTTTGGTTCGTGGTTCAACAGGACACAGCCAAGACGCTGCTCTTTTCTAAACTGATCCACACCTTGAGGATCGACTAATTTGAGGATCTGTATTGTGTCCTGATGTTGAACCACAAATCGAATTTGAATTGCCCGTGGATGTAACTAGCGATATCCTTGCATCTGTCCATTGCATTGTAGTTCCTGATGCACAAAAGCTATCACCTCATCCAAATAAGTATGATGTTTCCTTTTGAATAAGCCCAAATCACGGCAATGTATTTTCAAAGTCCGAATGCTTATTACAATCTGGTGATTCTGGGCAAAAATCAGGAATAGCCTATTTCCTTATTGCTGAATCCTATTGAATAGTACAATTGAGACTTTTTTCTTGCAAATTTGTGACTTTATAAACTCAGAGAATCTCCGACTTTTTTTCTCGCAAATTTAAGACTTTAATCTCCAACCATGCCAAACATCGAATCTCCAACCATTGCAAAGAAAAGAGGGAGAGCAAGTCAACGCAAAATTGAAATAGGGTGGCTGTTTTGTGAGAATGGACAAGTAAAGCAAATGAGAACAAAACAAGGAGGGGGCACAAGGACAGTAGTTGTTGGAGTAGAATGTAGGAGAGATAAGTGATTATGATGAAGATAGTGATTTAGATCAACTGCATCTGGATGCTTCTGGTATAGTTCAAGAGAAGGAGGATGATGTTGGTCAAGTGAGTGCCAATTATTTTCAGGAACAGGATCCTTTCCTACTGCATGAGCAAGATTATGAATCCTTAAACAATGGCATAGAAGGTGGCTCACTGGACAACCCTTTATTATTTGTCATTGGCTCCAATGATATCACAGGTGCTCAGTTCATCACCGATCACTACTGTATTGTAGCAGATATAGTGCTGCAAAATACACCAAACATTGACCTCACAACGGATGTATCTGACTATGAAGTTACATTTGGTCCAGGCGGCAGTACACATTCAAGTGACAAAAATTACACAGAGCCATATGATTTTGAGGGCATGCTCCAACAACAGTCACCCTCTACTTCACTTTTGTCCAGAGATGGGTCCCAACAACAGTCACCCTCTACTTCACTTTTGTCCAGAGATGGGTCCCCACAACAGTCACCCTCTACTTCACTTTTGTCCAGAGATGGGTCCCCACAACAGCCACCCTCTACGTCAAGACCGCCAAAGATTGTAACCATACACCATGGTAACTGCCTGAATGAAATGGTCAATGAATTCTTGGATCCAGCAGTGCTGACACAATCCTTGATTATAAAACGACTACTTCCTAATAATACAGAAGAAAATGGCACTGGCTCAGGAGTTGTGAGAGATGTTTATAGTTTTTTCTGGCAAGAATTCTATGATTGTTGTACAGTTGGAACAACAGTGAAAGTGCCTTTAATCAGACACGACTTTAGCAGTGACACTTGGAAGGCTATTGGCAGAATTCTTCTGAAAGGTTATGAAACATGTCAATACCTACCAATCAAGCTGTCTCTCCCTCTTATGGAACAGGTCTTGTATGGGGCAGTGAAGGGTGATCTACTTGAAACCTTCATGCAGTTTGTGAGTTGCCAAGATCATGAAATCCTATAGAAGGCTCTTGACGATTTTACCTCTGTTGATGCAGATGAGCTTCTGGAGATCCTTGACAACTATGAATTTCGAACGAGCGTCGCAGCTGAGACAATCAGAGAGATCCTGATGGAGATCGCACATAAAGAGCTTGTGCAAAAGCCAATGTTTGTGATAGATTGCTGGAGGGAGGTGTTACAGCCAAATATCACTGTTAACCATGGCGAGCTTGTCGAGATGTATGGCAACCTCAAACCAACACCTAAGAAAGTACAGGGACTCCTTCAGTTCCCTGTGATGATGATGCCAATACAAAGGGAGGTGAAGAACCACCTTAAAAGGTACCTCAGGGAATTGGATGAGGAAAAACTTGGCAAATTTCTATGGTTCACCACAGGAAGTGATGTGATCACATGTAGCATAATTGAGATTCTGTTTTCAAACATGTCAGAATTCACAAGAAGGCCTATTGGGCACACATGTGGAAGGGTTCTAGAACTAGCTGCTATAAGAACTGCTGCTATATATGACTGCTATAAGAACTTCCCAGACTTCCGATCCGAATTCAATGCAGTGTTGGACAGCAACATCTGGATTATGGACATTGTGTAGCTCATGCTCAACTGTGTTTTGCACAGTTGCACTGTTTTTTTTGTCAAATATTTTGGTGCTCGGAGCGCCACAAAAGAAGGCCTATTGAACTCCATTGTATTGGGCAGATGGCAGAAATCCTATGGCTGATATCGCCAAACCACAACATTTTATCTTGTTCTGTTAACCTGTGCTGTTTTCTACGACGGCGTATTAGGGACAGTAGGTAAAAAGAAATCGGAGCCGCAGGGGGGGGGGGGGGTAATATTCCGAGATTAAAGTCTTAAATTTGCGAGAAAAAAAGTCGGAGATTCTCTGAGTTTATAAAGTCACAAATTTGCAAGAAAAAAGTCTCAATTATACTATTCAATAGGATTCAGCAATAAGGAAATAGGCCATTCCTGATTTTTGCCCAGAATCACCAGATTGTAATAAGCATTCGGACTTTGAAAATACATTGCCGTGATTTGGGCCTATTCAAAAGGAAACATACTTATTTGGATGAGGTGATAGCTTTTGTGCATCAGGAACTACAATGCAATGGACAGATGCAAGGATATCGCTAGTTACATCCCCGGGCAATTCAAATTCGATTTGTGGTTCAACATCAGGACACAATACAGATCCTCAAATTAGTCGTTCCTCAAGGTGTGAATCAGTTTAGAAAAGAGGAGCGTCTTGGCTGTGTCCTGTTGAACCACGAACAGGTCATCCATTACTGCAGGCTTTGTACATGGCAAGCAACGTCGTCTGTGCTGTGATGAGGTTGACCATGCAAAGTGAAGGAATGAGGTTCCTTGAGAAAAAACAAATCCATATTTTCGATGTAGCCTAATAATGTTGGAGAATCTCCGGGTTTTTTTCTCGCAAAATTACTAGTTATTTTTCTTGCAAATTTGTGACTTTATAAACTCGGAGAATCTCCGACTTTTTTCTCGCAAATTTACTAGTTTTTTTCTCGCAAATTTGTGACTTTATAAACTCGGAGAATATCCGACTTTTTTCTCGCAAATTTACAGCTTTAATCTTGGAATATTACCCCCCCTCTCTCCTCCAGCTCAGATTTTTTTTTTTTACCTACTGTCCCTAATACGCCGTCGTAGTTTTCTACGACCACAATACGATCTGACGTATTGTGTCCTGTTGAACTACGAATCCCAATTGAATTGCCCGTAAATGTAGCCAGCGATATCTTTGCATCTGTCCATTACGTTGAAGTTCCTGATGCACAAAGGCTAACACCTCATCCAAATTACTATTCTGTTTTCTTCTGAATAGGCCTAAATCACGGCAATGTATTTTCAAAGTCTTAATGCATATTACTATCTGGTGATTCTGGGCTAAAATCAGGAGTATTTCCTTATTACTGAATCCTAATGAAAAATATAGTTTGATCAGGTCATCCATTATCCTACTGCAGACTAAAGCGGAGGCATCTGTGCTGAGGTTGACCATGCAAACTGAAGAGATTGCTTTATAAAGCTAAAATAAAAAATAAAAAAATCGTAAATTTACTAGTTTTTTTCTCGCAAATTTGCAACTTTATAAAGTCGGAGAATCTCCGAGTTTTTTTCTCGTAAATGTACTAGTTTTTGTCTCGCAAATTTGCAACTTTATAAACTCTGAGAATCCCGGAGTTGTTTTCTCGCAAATTTACGTCTTTAATCTCGAAAATTTTGTCTTTTTTTCTAGCAAATTTGTGATTTTCTAAACTCGGAGAATCTCCGACTTTTTTCTCGCAAAATTACCACTTTAATCTCGAAATATTACCCCCCCTCTCCTCCGGCTCCGTTTTTTTTCTTTCTCTACTGTCCCTAATACGCCGTCGTACAAAAGACAGTTCCGTCGAGTAAATTCCTGCGCACAAAGCACTTTAGTCCGTGTTCGGAAACGTAAATTCAGACTCGTGCAGACATGAATGATTCACATGTTTAGGCCTACTTCATCTCCAATTAATTAATTAATTTAAATTAACAAGTTAAGAAAAAAGAAAGCCATTGGTTAATTGACATAAAATAAGGCCTTAGAAACTAAGCAGAGCCTCAAGACAAGTTACAATCAATTATGGCGTATCCGTTCTTTGATAAGCCTGTGGTGGATGAAGGTGCTCAGATTATACAAAGAGTGTTTATCCCACCAGCCCCAAGGGTCTTCAGAGACAGTAATGCTTCCCTGACCAGTATCTGTGGAAGAAGTATAGGTTCAGCAGGCCCAGCATAGTTCATCTAGATAGATTTAATAGTCATTCTTAAAAATAAAAAACATAAATAATATATATATATATATATATAAAATAACACTTTAGCAACTCTTAAGGATGGCAATGAACACATAAGAGCAGCCTACCATCCTTCGTAGAAAGTAATAGAAAGGAGAGTAGATGTCAGCCGTATGACTCCTCCTGAATTTGGTTGTTCAGCAATCCCTAGATTCTGTTGCCCCACTCAAACCAAGGAAAAGAAAAGACAAGAAACTGGCTCCATGGTACTCAGAGGAAACCCGCACTTTCAAGAGGTCCACTAGAAAATTAGAGCATAAGTGGCGTACCACTAAATTGGAGGTTTTCCGCCTGGCCTGGAAGGACAGCCAAATAGAGTACAAGCAAGTCCTCATCAGGTCCAGATCAGAATATTTCTCTAAGTTGATTAGTAAGAACAAACACAACACCAAGTTCTTATTTGATACTGTTGCAAAACTCACTAAGAAAAGTACACTCAGTACTTTTAGTTTTAGTACAGTTAGTTCAGATCTCTCTCCCAATGATTTCTTAGATTTCTTTGACCAAAAAATCTATGCAATAAGGGACAAACTACAGACCTGTATAGTCCTGGAGGAGTGGCCATCACCACTGATTTTCCCGCTGTACCCAGCATGCTGCATGTTGAGGCTCTCACTCACTTGAACCCTGTTTCTATGGAAGCGTTCATCAAGCTGATAGATTCCTCGAAACCCACTAGCTGCCTTCTCGATCCCCTCCCTGCCAAACTTTGTAGGGAGCTTCTCCCTATTATTGGACCACCTATGCTTAGTATTATTAATGAATCTATTGTAACTGGACAAGTCCCTGACGATTTCAAACAAGCTATTATTAAGCCCCTTCTTAAAAAACCAAACCTGGATCCAGGTTGTCTTAGCAATTACAGGCCAATTTCAAATTTGCCATTTCTCTCCAAAATGTTTGAAAAAGCTGTGGCAAAACAGCTTATTGAGCTCTCCTCAAATCAGATCTATGAACCTCTCCAGTGTGGATTTCGTCTTCACCACAGCACTGAAACTGCATTAGCCAAGGTAGTCAATGATCTATTATTAGCCTCTGACGCAGGCTTTAGCTCTGTCCTGGTTCTTCTAGACCTAAGTGCAGCTTTTGACACTGTGGATCATGAGATTCTCCTTGAGCGTATGGAGAACTATGTTGGGATTTCTGGTACTTCACTTCAGTGGTTTAGATCGTATCTATCTGATAGATCACAATATGTCTACTATGATGGTTGCTCATCCAGGAGCTCCACTGTAAAATACGGAGTACCACAGGGTTCAGTTCTAGGCCCTCTGTTATTTTCACTCTATATGTTGCCTTTAGGAAACATAATTAGAAGTTTTGGGGTACATTTTCACTGTTATGCAGATGATACTCAGCTATACATGTCTATAAAGCCTGGAGAATTTCCACATGCTATGGAAAAATGTGTTTCCGGGTTGAAAAATTGGATGACAGCAAATTTCCTTCTTCTTAATTCGGATAAAACCGAGGTTCAAATTTTTGGCCCAAAAAAACATAGAAATAATTTATCCAATCTGACATTAGACTTAGACAGCGTCAATGTATTTCAAAGCCAGCTGGTAAAAAATCTAGGAGTCACATTGGACCCAGACCTTTCGTTTGAGTACCATATTAAGCAAATCACCAGAACCGCATTTTTCCATCTACGTAATATTGCCAAAATACGAAAATTCCTCTCAAAGGATGATGCTGAAAAACTAATACATGCTTGTGTTACGTCCCGATTGGACTACTGCAATGTGTTGTTCTCTGGCCTCCCAATTACCTACCAAAATGTTTTACAGCGGGTGCAAAATGCTGCTGCTAGACTACTGACTAAAACAAGAAAGTTTGATCATATAACATCTACTCTTATCTCTTTACACTGGCTCCCTATCCAAGCCAGAGCAAAGTTTTACTACTAACTTACAAATCTCTGCATGGATTGGCACCACTGAACCTCTCCGGTCTCCTTGCACCCTATTACCCCGCTAGGACTCTAAGATCTCAAGATGCCAGCTATCTGGTAATACCCAAAGTTAAGAAAAAAACAGCTGGAGGTAGGGCGTTCTCATATAGAGCACCTCTTCTCTGGAACAAATTACCCATCTCAATTAAGGAGGCTGATACCGTTTCGACATTTAAAACTAGATTAAAAACGTTCTTGTTTAGTCAATTCTATGACTGTTAAAAGGAAGTATGTATGTACTTTCTATGTAAACCTGGGGTGTGTGCTTGCCTATGTGTGTATCACATGTCACTTTTAAATTGTAATTATAGCTTATGTTCACATTGCCCATTTAGATGTTACAAATAAAGTAAACCGGTTACTGTATCTTGTTACTATTATAGTTTTTATTACTAGTTGGAGACAACGGGGGACTGGTTGTTTTCATCCTTATTCGTATAAGTATAACCTATTTTAGAGTTCTTTCCCCTGGAAAAGATTTCATGTTCCAACCGAGGGGGGCTGTCGCTGTTTTGGTGTGTGGGGCTGCATCAAATACCCTTTTTAGCTCTGTTAAATTGCTGCACTAGTCCACACTTGACCGGTGGGGATCTCTATTATTCTATTATGACTGTAACTCTTAGCTGTTCCTGGCATTCTCTAATCCCTGCTCTCCTCTCTCTGTCCCCCCCCCCACACATTCCCTGTGGTGTGGGGGGTTTGAGCTGTCAGGACCTGCTTGGTCGTCGGTCTGCCAACGTTGGACCAGGTCGTCACCCGGAATCCAGTCTCCATGACGGCCAACAGCGAGTTTCCCGGTCCCATCCAACGTCTATAAAGTCAAACAATGGGTTTTGGTGTTTCAAAACCCATTGACACTGTATGACTATGTTTAGCTTGTGTTCTGCTCCTCTCTCCTACCACCCATCTCTGGAGGAGGGGATCCCTCTCTGAATTGCTCCTCCCAATGTTTCTTCCATTTTTTCTCCCGTTGGGAGTTTTTCCTTGTCTTCTTTAAGGGTTTAGGTTGGTTGAGGGGCAGTTCTATGGGCGCATGTGAAGCCCTCTGTGACATGCTTGCGTGTAAAAAGGGCTATACAAATACATTTTATTTGATTTGATTTCCTCCGCTTAATATTCCAAAATGCCCAGGACACAGAAAACCACAAAAGACGAGATATAATAAAAGACTAGTAGTTCAATTTTACATTAAAAAAGGGTCAGAGATAATTAAGTAAAAAAAAAAAGGGAAAAACCCAGCAATCCTCGGATCAGAATAAATGTCCACAGTGAACGTCCTGTCGGTTATTGTTCTGTTGTGTGGTTGCTCTTTCCTTGTCGTGCTCAGTCGTCCCTTTCTGGTCCGTTCGAACCCTCCTGTCCCTGTCACGTCGTCCTCTCTTTATGCCTCCTCGATGCCCGTTGATAGGCCGATATGATAATTGTCCAGTCCAAGTGAATTGGCACGTGTGAGTGTGTGTGAACATTTGCCAATGTTCACACACACTCACACGTGCAACCACAGCAATCAAGGTAAATTAATGTCTTGCCACACTAGTGCTTCCACCCAAAAAACGCACCACACATTCCCATTAGGCTGACATAGACTATAATAGTAGAAAGGAGGGTAGTAGACTGCAGTTTATGTAGGTATGCCTAGACTATGTAGTTTGCTGGAATCACACACAAGGAAGCAAATTACCCACTGTAGCCAAGCCTTGACACTGTTCAGTCTGTCTGCATCTGTCTATGTCTTTGCATGTGGGACGTTCTTGAACTATGCCAGGAAATATGAAGGGTATATCCTTTTCTCCAAGCAGTACCTGAATATTATCATCAGTTTTTCAGGTAATCTTGAAACACAAAGAATCAAGGAGACTCTTTATTCAATTGGATAAAGTATTTTCATTGTTTAAAGTAGCCTGTACGTTGACAAGCCTCTATATTACCTCTCCTCTGGCTTCCCCAATATTATAGGTGCAATATACTGTCCCCATGGGTGTATCCAGGCCCAGTGGAAGACTCAGGGGGTGACTGCCTGGTGCCCCCATGGTTGTTTCTAAAATGCCTTTGAGTGGCAAGAATTAGACCAAGTGCCCTACTGTCTGCCATTCACATTGTGAAATATGCTTGAGTGCCCAGGATGCCCCACGCAATAAATGACAGTTGGCCCTCTATAAGTGTACAAACATGTCTTAATGAGTTCCTTTATAGTATAGAAAACGTGATGCAGTACCCTATAAGGTGCCCTTATAATGGCCTAAATTGGACTGTTCTCATGCCCTTACTTCCAATGGAAAAGGGTGCTGTTATGAAGTGCCCTTTATGCTGCCCCTACATGACAGTGTCCCAAATGTTGCCCTTTCCCAAGAAGACAATTAGATGCTTTGCCCAACAGTCTCCCCTAATGTTCCCAGTAGGGCATGCTTTCCCAAAGTGAGTCTGTCACTGTCCAAGCCCCCTCTGGATCTGTGGAGGCAGACTATGTTAATTGGAAATACTCATGATATAATAATGATAGTCATGCTGAGCAATTTTAAATTACTGTTCTTCCAAACAAAGTGTGCAGTTGGGTCACCTTCTGATCTAAAAAATCAGTGCTGGATCTTTGCAATACTAGTCATTTCAGTGAATCCCTATTTTAGTCATGGTTATCTTTCCCTTTTATCTTAAATCTCAGCATCTAGCCTATCAGTTAATAAATGTGTGTGGCAAAGTTATTTTGAAGTAATTTAAAACATTATTAGCCCACATCAAGTGCAATTAACCATGGCTTTCATCAGTGTTTTGAATTTTATCCTACAATTTTCAATTGCTGCCACGTTCTCTTTTGGGCTAATATTATTATCAATCTCCTGTTGAGAATATTGGCCATAGGCTAGCCTATTGTCTGAACGGTTTCAGACAGCTCATCAAATTACGCTAATTATCAGCAGGCCTAAATGCATATATATATATGTTAAGTCGATTTGGTAGGTCTACAATTTACGCATGTTAACGGTCGTAATGGTTTGACAAGTTGTATCCCTTGCCATGGTAATTGCGGCAACATTGCTCTTTTTGGGGACAACTCCCAAAAAACTCAAAAAAACAATTTACGCTGCTGAAACAACACTTCTCTGCTGCTTTACGCTTTGCTTTTTGCGACATAACTCCTCTTTTCGACTATCGCCTGATCTGGGGCCTATTCCATAAAGGCCGCTCAAAAAAGCTAGACTTAAAGTCCTAAACCAGACTTGAATACGTTTAATTAGTCAAGCGGGGCTTAAGCGGTTCCCTAAAGGCCAATTTCAGCTCACGCAGTCCTACTTATTCAAGTCAGATTTACGTAGTCAAGCTAATTGTGCGTGCACCCTATTTTTTAACAGCCCGAGAGGTAAAACATGGATCATACAATCCACCACGGCAAAAGCAATGCACACGGCCACATGACTTCTTCCAGAAAGAACGTCCCCTTTAAATCGTGTACAATGACAGCTCCCTCAACCACCGCTTCAATAAAAGTAAAATGACACGCAATGATTGACGTTGTGAACGATAGGCTAGGTTGAGGACCTTTTTAGACCTTCGTTGATAAAAAAAACCCCTCTAAACTAATCTAAATTGACTTTTTTGACATCGTTTAAAATAAATAGCCTACTATTAATTAAAACATTATCCAGTAGCCTAACTTTTTAACATCGGTTTTGTGTCAGGGAAATGGAGGGCAGGATTTAGGTTCGTTTTGCAATTGTAGGCTACTGTTAACAATTATATCGCTATGATAATTATACTCTGATAATTTAGATTGAGATATAGGCCTATGCCTGATGCCTAAACATTTGAAATCACAAACTAACATCCATACATTTAACGGCTATGGTGCGTCGCGGTTACGGACTGGCAACGTCACAAGATGACGTTGCGGCAACATACTGGCGCCCTACAGATGCACGGTCCCGCAACGTCGCCAAAGACGTTGCGGCAACGTATGTTTGGTCATCGCGTGACGTTGCGACAACGTCAGGGCAACGTAAATGTGTTAGCTGGGTATAGCCTATCAAAGCATTGTTCATCATTGTTTAATGCATTAGGCTAAATGTTGTAGCCTTTGTAGGCTATTTACGTTGATTTTCTATCAATGTTGAACATATTGAACATCAACATCAACGAGAATAAGAAAATGAGAATATACGTGGTAAATCATCGTCTTCCCGTTGGGTGAGTGTTACAGGAACGTCTGGTTAAGCACCAAGTCACGCTTAGCCTGACAGTAGTCTGACCCTGACGCAGCCTAAGTTGCCATAGTAACCGAGTTCGAACTACGTTGAGCTAGCTTTATGGAACCGAATGAACTAGAAATTAGTCCGACTAACTTACATAAGTCTGGCTTATTCGGTGAACTCGCTTTATGGAACAGGCCCCTGAACACACAAAACTGAAAACCTCACACACAAAATGCTAAACCTGACACTCCCTTTGCAAGATGACTATTTGCCATCAAATTTCTCACCTGTTTACAAAATGGAACTTGTGTTCTCATTTGGTACACACAGCCATATTTTCAAATGACACACACATACCATTCATAACAGTACATACAATAAGCATTTGCTGCACACTACCAAGCATTCACAGCACACAGTAGTGCAAAATTGAAAACACAATTCTGGAAATGGAACACCCCATAAGAATGACAATGACTCTGGAGAATGAGCCATTTCAACTTTTGTAAAATGTCTCAGTGTAGGCCAGATTTGTTCATAGTCAAACAGAAAACAGCACCGTATGCAATAAAAAAAAGGTTTTTTGAACAGTACAGCACTACGGCCCTGCTCAACCAATTGCAGCACACAAAGTGATGTTCCCACCACGCTCGACAGGGACCTAAATAATGGTGTGCTGGCCAATGACATTTCTGCCCCGGCGCCTCCTCTTCACCAGGTTGAATCCAACCTCATCAATGAATATGTATTCATATAGCTCATTAGCTGTGTCATGCTCCTGGATCTGCTGGAACAGACAGCATGATAATGCAAGTTACTGTATAGTATGGACACAGATGGGCCAACACAGTGGGGTACAGTGAGACACATTACAGGTGCAATACATGCATGTGTCAGTGCTGAATGTATGGGACTTACAAACTCTTGCCGTAACTCCTTGATGTGGTCTGTGTTCTGGTCAAATAGGACCCTGTACACTTGTTTCATCCGCATGGCATTCCTGCGGAGAACACGGTGCAGTGTAGAGAGGCTGACGGTCTGGATGTTTCTGAATGTGGCATGGTCAGCCAGGAACCATTTTTACAATGTCAGTCTCCTGTTTGGCTGTGAAAGTGCATGTTCTTCCTCCACGTCGTGGTTCTCTTTCAGTCCTTACAGTGAGCACACTGTATTCTATTGATATGCAATATTTCAGTACACAAGGCAAATATAATTCATACCTGTTCTCCATTCTAAAGTTTCTAATGATGGCAGCAACTGTGAAGCGGCTGAGATTTGGTTGGACCCTCTGGCCAGCCTTCCTCATGCTCAAACCATGGTTGAGCACATGGTCAACCACGGTGGCCCGAATCTCATTAGAGATCACCGTTCTCCTTCTTTCTCCTCCACCTCCATCTTCTTCTCCTCCACCTCCATCTTCTTCTCCTCTTCCTCCTCCTCCTCCTCCTCCTCCTCTTCCTCCTCCTCCTCTTCCTCGTCCTCTTCCTCGTCCTCTTCCTTGTCCTCTTCCTTGTCCTCTTCCGTTCCTCCTCTCACTCTTACCCCTCTCCTTCTCTGGTTGTTTATGTGTTCTAAGTTCTCCATTGTTCACCAAACAAAACAGAGGCTTAAGGCCCTTTTTATGCTGCAGTCCTGATCGCAAATTGCTCACCAGACCTGAGTGTTTAGAGATTTGAATAGTTGTGTGTTGTAGGTCGATGCTATGAGACTTTACTTGAGAAGTGTGTGCAACAACTGAACATTGTGTGTAGTGTTTTGACAACAAGGTGATGTGTAATTGACATCAGTGTGTAAACAAGGAAAGTCAGAGTCTAATGCAGATAAGGGAGTGTAAAGTAGTGATAAATTGGGTCGAGCAATTGGTACATGCTGTTAAGGTTGTGAAAATTGTGCCAAAGTTTTGCTTATTGTGTGTTAACAATTGTGAAAAACTGTAAATACATATTCATTGATGAGGTTGGATTCAACCTGGTGAAAAGGAGGCGCCAGGGCAGAAATGTCATTGCCCAGCGCACCATTGTTGAGGTCCCCGTCGAGCGTGGTGGGAACATCACTTTGTGTGCTGCAATGGGTTGAGCAGGCCTGTTGACAGTACTGTACTGTTCAAAAAATAAAACTTTTTTTGCCGCATATGTGTGCTGTTTTCTGTTTGACTATGAAAAAATGTGGCCTACACTGAGACATTTTACAAAAGTTGAAATGGCTCATGAAATGGCTCCAGAGTCATTGGTGTGTTCTATTTCTAGAATGTCATGACTGTGTTTCTGTTCCCCTCCCCTTGTGGGTGTGTCTGTGTCTGTGTGGGTGTGTCTGTGTCTGTGTCTGTCTGTCAGATTCAATGTCAGCGCGTTGGTCTTCGGTCATTATCACCACCTGTCTTGTGTTAACCCACTGATTACCCTGTCTATTTAATGTTCCTTCTGTGTGCAGGTCTCTGTCAGATCGTCGCATGTGGCCACCCCGTCTTGTGTCTCGTGGAAGTAAATGTTTCAATTACCCCTAGGGCTGAGGACCTCTGTTTAGCTTTTGTTATTTTCCCCGTCTGTTACTGGCGCTTTTGTTGTTTCCGGCTGAGTCGCTGAGGTGTTTTTGGTTTCGCTTTAGACTTTGCAGTTTTTCTAATAAAGACCTTGGTTTGCCTTCAACTGCCTCCAACTTCTTGGACGCTACCTGACAGAATTGTGTTTTCAGTTTTGCACCACTGTGTGCTGTGAATGCTTGGTAGTGTACAGCAAATGCTTATTGTGTGTACAGTTATAATGGTATGTGTGTGTCATTTGAAAATATGGCGGTACCAAATGAGAAATGAGAACACAAGTTCCATTTTGTGAACAGGTAAGAGATTTGATGGCAAATAGTCATCTTGCAAAGGTAGTGTCAGGTTTTGCATTTTGTGTGTGAGGTTTTCAGTTGTGTGTGCAGTTTTGAGAAACGTGTGTTAACAATTGTAAAAACTAAAGTAATATTTTTTTTAAAACTATAAAATCACATCCAGAAAAGCTAGTTTCAGCTATTTTGCTTTAATTTCTGTTAATTGTTGCATCAGCTTCTGAGATTTTTATTCTGTCTTTCAGGGTTGCGATTCTCTTTTTTTGTCAAAAGATGGCGCATGAACTCCCTTGTACTTTTTCTGTAATTCAGATATCTAAGATTAAGATTTGTTGCACAATACATATAGACCTATTGTACCAAATGACAACAATTATTATATGATGAACATTTTTGTGTAACTTATACATTTAAAAAATCACTGACCAGTGATTGGTTTTTATAGTTTTGCAGCTATTTTATAAATAGTAACCCATTTATTCATGAATGTAATAACCCGTTGAAACATCCTCATAGCTTAAATATACACTGACCAGTAGAAGCCATGTAAGTACTTACATTCAGCCTATTCTGATCCCAACAAATCTCTATCATACTCCCCTTTTTTACGTTGCAGTGGCCTTGACTTTATAGGCCTACATAATGTTAAAATTATATATTAAATGTTCACATCATTGTTAATTATATCAGTGTGACTGCTTGCATTTACTTTAAGCCATTTTCTTTGTGCACCCCAAAGCTCTGACATTTTGGGCATGCTGCATGAAGATAATGTACTATAGATTTTGACTGTAATAGTTGCCAGTAACTAGTAAATAACCATAACCCTTTTCAGTGATTTGATAGAATATGAAAACATTTAAATGTATTCCATTTTGTTAATCTAGCCAAAACATTTGCACTGAACTGTTTGATAGAAACAAGAATGAGAAGGGGTAGCCTATTATGTGTTGCTCAGAAAACATGGCAATAAAAATAAATAGAATGTCACATACACAATAGTGGATTGAGGACACTTTAATAAAACAATTAAGGTATTACATTTTGTATAAAGATTATGGTAAAAAAAAAAAGCACAACTGCTTACACATACAGTTTACAACTAGGATAGCTGGAATTAGGCAGACAACCTCCCAGCTCCTTTGAACTCACTGAGCAGGCTGTCGTCAGCCCTCAGTGGGAAGGAGAGGGTACGATTGTGGTAGTACTCAGAGTCTGCCAGGAGGTTCTGAATGACATCGGAGAGTAGGTGTGCTCTCTCCACCCCAGTGCCCGGAGCGTCATAGCCCAGGGCCGTGAAGTGGACATGAAGGTGGTAGTACGATGGCTGATAATGGAGGTAAACCCTCATCTTGCTGGCTGGCACTCCATACCGCTCCAGAATGCTCTTCTCTCCTTTCTGGCGGATATTTCTTAGCAGTGGTAGATGCTGAGCAGTCAAGTCCCGGAGACTTTTGATGTCTCTTCGATGAACGATGGCTATCAGATACAAGTTATCCAGCTGCTTTTGGTCCCACTTTAAGTCTGGTAGGAGAACAAAGCCAACATCCTGATCTGGATCCTCATAGACTATACGATTTGCCTCAGCTTTCTTCTCCAGGATGTTGTAGACCCACTGTATCCCAAAGCTCTGGCTCTTAATGTAAGGCAGAGTGATAGAGCGATAATCCTCCCCGGTTTCCTCCACCAGAAAAGTCTCCTGACATAAGTACTTCTTAACGTGCTTCTCTGTGGCGGGACACACCACTGTGGTCTTGATCTTATTCAGATGTGCAGGGGGTTGAAGTTGATAGGTGCTGTATATGTCATTTTTCATCTCCAACTTTAGTCTAGAGCCACTGAACATATCGGACAAGGTGTCTTCTCTGAATGGTGTCTTCTCCAGGATGACAACAGCCTCATGGTCATCTAACTTCCCGTGAAGAAATATGTTTTTTTCACGCGCCGAGTCCCGCAGAACGGTCTTCAGTTTGAATCCGGATAGCACACTTTCAGATGCTGCTTGATCATCTATTTGATCGCTATCTGGGCCACTCTTTTGCCTTTTAGTCTTACTGAAGTCTTCGATTCCAATGTTGGGGTTTTCACGTTTACCAGTGGACGCCATCTTTGTTGGAGGGATGTTACGTTTGAAGCCGGAGCTGCCCGAAAAGTAACGGGCAAATTCTCACGTGACATGTTGTCACGTGATCGCAAGCAGCGATATGGCGGATGTGGACCCAACTAAATCTCTGAACGGTTTACTAAATGGAATAGCTCAAAAAGTATATTACAACAATGGTGAAATAACAGAAGAATTTTTGAAAAATGAACTTTTTCCCGACCTCGCGCAAGAGGAATTTAACGCTTTGCACGAGAAGATGAGAGGCCTTTTGAAGGTAGTTGTTCAAATAAATATGCTGTGGATTTGCAAGCTTTCTACCGTATCACCAGTTTCAGACTACAAAGCATGTATTATCACACTTAGCGTTATAGCTAGTATTTTCAATAACCTTGGACAGTGACAGACTCACTTTGGGAAAGCATGCCCTACTGGGAACATTAGGGGAGACTGTTGGGCAAAGCATCTAATTGTCTTCTTGGGAAAGGGCAACATTTGGGACACTGTCATGTAGGGGCAGCATAAAGGGCACTTCATAACAGCACCCTTTTCCATTGGAAGTAAGGGCATGAGAACAGTCCAATTTAGGCCATTATAAGGGCACCTTATAGGGTACTGCATCACGTTTTCTATACTATAAAGGAACTCATTAAGACATGTTTTTACACTTATAGAGGGCCAACTGTCATTTATTGCGTGGGGCATCCTGGGCACTCAAGCATATTTCACAATGTGAATGGCAGACAGTAGGGCACTTGGTCTAATTCTTGCCACTCAAAGGCATTTTAGAAACAACCATGGGGGCACCAGGCAGTCACCCCCTGAGTCTTCCACTGGGCCTGGATACACCCATGGGGACAGTATATTGCACCTATAATATTGGGGAAGCCAGAGGAGAGGTAATATAGAGGCTTGTCAACGTACAGGCTACTTTAAACAATGAAAATACTTTATCCAATTGAATAAAGAGTCTCCTTGATTCTTTGTGTTTCAAGATTACCTGAAAAACTGATGATAATATTCAGGTACTGCTTGGAGAAAAGGATATACCCTTCATATTTCCTGGCATAGTTCAAGAACGTCCCACATGCAAAGACATAGACAGATGCAGACAGACTGAACAGTGTCAAGGCTTGGCTACAGTGGGTAATTTGCTTCCTTGTGTGTGATTCCAGCAAACTACATAGTCTAGGCATACCTACATAAACTGCAGTCTACTACCCTCCTTTCTACTATTATAGTCTATGTCAGCCTAATGGGAATGTGTGGTGCGTTTTTTGGGTGGAAGCACTAGTGTGTCAAGACATTAATTTACCTTGATTGCTGTGGTTGCACGTGTGAGTGTGTGTGAACATTGGCAAATGTTCACACACACTCACACGTGCCAATTCACTTGGACTGGACAATTATCATATCGGCCTATCAACGGGCATCGAGGAGGCATAAAGAGAGGACGACGTGACAGGGACAGGAGGGTTCGAACGGACCAGAAAGGGACGACTGAGCACGACAAGGAAAGAGCAACCACACAACAGAACAATAACCGACAGGACGTTCACTGTGGACATTTATTCTGATCCGAGGATTGCTGGGTTTTTCCCTTTTTTTTTTTACTTAATTATCTCTGACCCTTTTTTAATGTAAAATTGAACTACTAGTCTTTTATTATATCTCGTCTTTTGTGGTTTTCTGTGTCCTGGGCATTTTGGAATATTAAGCGGAGGAAATCAAATCAAATAAAATGTATTTGTATAGCCCTTTTTACACGCAAGCATGTCACAGAGGGCTTCACATGCGCCCATAGAACTGCCCCTCAACCAACCTAAACCCTTAAGGAAGACAAGGAAAAACTCCCAACGGGAGAAAAAATGGAAGAAACATTGGGAGGAGCAATTCAGAGAGGGATCCCCTCCTCCAGAGATGGGTGGTAGGAGAGAGGAGCAGAACACAAGCTAAACATAGTCATACAGTGTCAATGGGTTTTGAAACACCAAAACCCATTGTTTGACTTTATAGACGTTGGATGGGACCGGGAAACTCGCTGTTGGCCGTCATGGAGACTGGATTCCGGGTGACGACCTGGTCCAACGTTGGCAGACCGACGACCAAGCAGGTCCTGACAGCTCAAACCCCCCACACCACAGGGAATGTGTGGGGGGGGGACAGAGAGAGGAGAGCAGGGATTAGAGAATGCCAGGAACAGCTAAGAGTTACAGTCATAATAGAATAATAGAGATCCCCACCGGTCAAGTGTGGACTAGTGCAGCAATTTAACAGAGCTAAAAAGGGTATTTGATGCAGCCCCACACACCAAAACAGCGACAGCCCCCCTCGGTTGGAACATGAAATCTTTTCCAGGGGAAAGAACTCTAAAATAGGTTATACTTATACGAATAAGGATGAAAACAACCAGTCCCCCGTTGTCTCCAACTAGTAATAAAAACTATAATAGTAACAAGATACAGTAACCGGTTTACTTTATTTGTAACATCTAAATGGGCAATGTGAACATAAGCTATAATTACAATTTAAAAGTGACATGTGATACACACATAGGCAAGCACACACCCCAGGTTTACATAGAAAGTACATACATACTTCCTTTTAACAGTCATAGAATTGACTAAACAAGAACGTTTTTAATCTAGTTTTAAATGTCGAAACGGTATCAGCCTCCTTAATTGAGATGGGTAATTTGTTCCAGAGAAGAGGTGCTCTATATGAGAACGCCCTACCTCCAGCTGTTTTTTTCTTAACTTTGGGTATTACCAGATAGCTGGCATCTTGAGATCTTAGAGTCCTAGCGGGGTAATAGGGTGCAAGGAGACCGGAGAGGTTCAGTGGTGCCAATCCATGCAGAGATTTGTAAGTTAGTAGTAAAACTTTGCTCTGGCTTGGATAGGGAGCCAGTGTAAAGAGATAAGAGTAGATGTTATATGATCAAACTTTCTTGTTTTAGTCAGTAGTCTAGCAGCAGCATTTTGCACCCGCTGTAAAACATTTTGGTAGGTAATTGGGAGGCCAGAGAACAACACATTGCAGTAGTCCAATCGGGACGTAACACAAGCATGTATTAGTTTTTCAGCATCATCCTTTGAGAGGAATTTTCGTATTTTGGCAATATTACGTAGATGGAAAAATGCGGTTCTGGTGATTTGCTTAATATGGTACTCAAACGAAAGGTCTGGGTCCAATGTGACTCCTAGATTTTTTACCAGCTGGCTTTGAAATACATTGACGCTGTCTAAGTCTAATGTCAGATTGGATAAATTATTTCTATGTTTTTTTGGGCCAAAAATTTGAACCTCGGTTTTATCCGAATTAAGAAGAAGGAAATTTGCTGTCATCCAATTTTTCAACCCGGAAACACATTTTTCCATAGCATGTGGAAATTCTCCAGGCTTTATAGACATGTATAGCTGAGTATCATCTGCATAACAGTGAAAATGTACCCCAAAACTTCTAATTATGTTTCCTAAAGGCAACATATAGAGTGAAAATAACAGAGGGCCTAGAACTGAACCCTGTGGTACTCCGTATTTTACAGTGGAGCTCCTGGATGAGCAACCATCATAGTAGACATATTGTGATCTATCAGATAGATACGATCTAAACCACTGAAGTGAAGTACCAGAAATCCCAACATAGTTCTCCATACGCTCAAGGAGAATCTCATGATCCACAGTGTCAAAAGCTGCACTTAGGTCTAGAAGAACCAGGACAGAGCTAAAGCCTGCGTCAGAGGCTAATAATAGATCATTGACTACCTTGGCTAATGCAGTTTCAGTGCTGTGGTGAAGACGAAATCCACACTGGAGAGGTTCATAGATATGATTTGAGGAGAGCTCAATAAGCTGTTTTGCCACAGCTTTTTCAAACATTTTGGAGAGAAATGGCAAATTTGAAATTGGCCTGTAATTGCTAAGACAACCTGGATCCAGGTTTGTTTTTTTAAGAAGGGGCTTAATAATAGCTTGTTTGAAATCGTCAGGGACTTGTCCAGTTACAATAGATTCATTAATAATACTAAGCATAGGTGGTCCAATAATAGGGAGAAGCTCCCTACAAAGTTTGGCAGGGAGGGGATCGAGAAGGCAGCTAGTGGGTTTCGAGGAATCTATCAGCTTGATGAACGCTTCCATAGAAACAGGGTTCAAGTGAGTGAGAGCCTCAACATGCAGCATGCTGGGTACAGCGGGAAAATCAGTGGTGATGGCCACTCCTCCAGGACTATACAGGTCTGTAGTTTGTCCCTTATTGCATAGATTTTTTGGTCAAAGAAATCTAAGAAATCATTGGGAGAGAGATCTGAACTAACTGTACTAAAACTAAAAGTACTGAGTGTACTTTTCTTAGTGAGTTTTGCAACAGTATCAAATAAGAACTTGGTGT
Source organism: Hypomesus transpacificus (assembly GCF_021917145.1). Classification (NCBI taxonomy): domain Eukaryota; kingdom Metazoa; phylum Chordata; class Actinopteri; order Osmeriformes; family Osmeridae; genus Hypomesus; species Hypomesus transpacificus. The sequence continues at coordinate 4,898,985 of NC_061080.1, forward strand.
TGTGTTTGTTCTTACTAATCAACTTAGAGAAATATTCTGATCTGGACCTGATGAGGACTTGCTTGTACTCTATTTGGCTGTCCTTCCAGGCCAGGCGGAAAACCTCCAATTTAGTGGTACGCCACTTATGCTCTAATTTTCTAGTGGACCTCTTGAAAGTGCGGGTTTCCTCTGAGTACCATGGAGCCAGTTTCTTGTCTTTTCTTTTCCTTGGTTTGAGTGGGGCAACAGAATCTAGGGATTGCTGAACAACCAAATTCAGGAGGAGTCATACGGCTGACATCTACTCTCCTTTCTATTACTTTCTACGAAGGATGGTAGGCTGCTCTTATGTGTTCATTGCCATCCTTAAGAGTTGCTAAAGTGTTATTTTATATATATATATATATTATTTATGTTTTTTATTTTTAAGAATGACTATTAAATCTATCTAGATGAACTATGCTGGGCCTGCTGAACCTATACTTCTTCCACAGATACTGGTCAGGGAAGCATTACTGTCTCTGAAGACCCTTGGGGCTGGTGGGATAAACACTCTTTGTATAATCTGAGCACCTTCATCCACCACAGGCTTATCAAAGAACGGATACGCCATAATTGATTGTAACTTGTCTTGAGGCTCTGCTTAGTTTCTAAGGCCTTATTTTATGTCAATTAACCAATGGCTTTCTTTTTTCTTAACTTGTTAATTTAAATTAATTAATTAATTGGAGATGAAGTAGGCCTAAACATGTGAATCATTCATGTCTGCACGAGTCTGAATTTACGTTTCCGAACACGGACTAAAGTGCTTTGTGCGCAGGAATTTACTCGACGGAACTGTCTTTTGTACGGCGGCGTATTAGGGACAGTAGAGAAAGAAAAAAAACGGAGCCGGAGGAGAGGGGGGGTAATATTTCGAGATTAAAGTGGTAATTTTGCGAGAAAAAAGTCGGAGATTCTCCGAGTTTAGAAAATCACAAATTTGCTAGAAAAAAAGACAAAATTTTCGAGATTAAAGACGTAAATTTGCGAGAAAACAACTCCGGGATTCTCAGAGTTTATAAAGTTGCAAATTTGCGAGATAAAAACTAGTACATTTACGAGAAAAAAACTCGGAGATTCTCCGACTTTATAAAGTTGCAAATTTGCGAGAAAAAAACTAGTAAATTTACGATTTTTTTATTTTTTATTTTAGCTTTATAAAGCAATCTCTTCAGTTTGCATGGTCAACCTCAGCACAGATGCCTCCGCTTTAGTCTGCAGTAGGATAATGGATGACCTGATCAAACTATATTTTTCATTAGGATTCAGTAATAAGGAAATACTCCTGATTTTAGCCCAGAATCACCAGATAGTAATATGCATTAAGACTTTGAAAATACATTGCCGTGATTTAGGCCTATTCAGAAGAAAACAGAATAGTAATTTGGATGAGGTGTTAGCCTTTGTGCATCAGGAACTTCAACGTAATGGACAGATGCAAAGATATCGCTGGCTACATTTACGGGCAATTCAATTGGGATTCGTAGTTCAACAGGACACAATACGTCAGATCGTATTGTGGTCGTAGAAAACTACGACGGCGTATTAGGGACAGTAGGTAAAAAAAAAAAATCTGAGCTGGAGGAGAGAGGGGGGGTAATATTCCAAGATTAAAGCTGTAAATTTGCGAGAAAAAAGTCGGATATTCTCCGAGTTTATAAAGTCACAAATTTGCGAGAAAAAAACTAGTAAATTTGCGAGAAAAAAGTCGGAGATTCTCCGAGTTTATAAAGTCACAAATTTGCAAGAAAAATAACTAGTAATTTTGCGAGAAAAAAACCCGGAGATTCTCCAACATTATTAGGCTACATCGAAAATATGGATTTGTTTTTTCTCAAGGAACCTCATTCCTTCACTTTGCATGGTCAACCTCATCACAGCACAGACGACGTTGCTTGCCATGTACAAAGCCTGCAGTAATGGATGACCTGTTCGTGGTTCAACAGGACACAGCCAAGACGCTCCTCTTTTCTAAACTGATTCACACCTTGAGGAACGACTAATTTGAGGATCTGTATTGTGTCCTGATGTTGAACCACAAATCGAATTTGAATTGCCCGGGGATGTAACTAGCGATATCCTTGCATCTGTCCATTGCATTGTAGTTCCTGATGCACAAAAGCTATCACCTCATCCAAATAAGTATGTTTCCTTTTGAATAGGCCCAAATCACGGCAATGTATTTTCAAAGTCCGAATGCTTATTACAATCTGGTGATTCTGGGCAAAAATCAGGAATGGCCTATTTCCTTATTGCTGAATCCTATTGAATAGTATAATTGAGACTTTTTTCTTGCAAATTTGTGACTTTATAAACTCAGAGAATCTCCGACTTTTTTTCTCGCAAATTTAAGACTTTAATCTCGGAATATTACCCCCCCCCCCCCCTGCGGCTCCGATTTCTTTTTACCTACTGTCCCTAATACGCCGTCGTAGAAAACAGCACAGGTTAACAGAACAAGATAAAATGTTGTGGTTTGGCGATATCAGCCATAGGATTTCTGCCATCTGCCCAATACAATGGAGTTCAATAGGCCTTCTTTTGTGGCGCTCCGAGCACCAAAATATTTGACAAAAAAAACAGTGCAACTGTGCAAAACACAGTTGAGCATGAGCTACACAATGTCCATAATCCAGATGTTGCTGTCCAACACTGCATTGAATTCGGATCGGAAGTCTGGGAAGTTCTTATAGCAGTCATATATAGCAGCAGTTCTTATAGCAGCTAGTTCTAGAACCCTTCCACATGTGTGCCCAATAGGCCTTCTTGTGAATTCTGACATGTTTGAAAACAGAATCTCAATTATGCTACATGTGATCACATCACTTCCTGTGGTGAACCATAGAAATTTGCCAAGTTTTTCCTCATCCAATTCCCTGAGGTACCTTTTAAGGTGGTTCTTCACCTCCCTTTGTATTGGCATCATCATCACAGGGAACTGAAGGAGTCCCTGTACTTTCTTAGGTGTTGGTTTGAGGTTGCCATACATCTCGACAAGCTCGCCATGGTTAACAGTGATATTTGGCTGTAACACCTCCCTCCAGCAATCTATCACAAACATTGGCTTTTGCACAAGCTCTTTATGTGCGATCTCCATCAGGATCTCTCTGATTGTCTCAGCTGCGACGCTCGTTCGAAATTCATAGTTGTCAAGGATCTCCAGAAGCTCATCTGCATCAACAGAGGTAAAATCGTCAAGAGCCTTCTATAGGATTTCATGATCTTGGCAACTCACAAACTGCATGAAGGTTTCAAGTAGATCACCCTTCACTGCCCCATACAAGACCTGTTCCATAAGAGGGAGAGACAGCTTGATTGGTAGGTATTGACATGTTTCATAACCTTTCAGAAGAATTCTGCCAATAGCCTTCCAAGTGTCACTGCTAAAGTCGTGTCTGATTAAAGGCACTTTCACTGTTGTTCCAACTGTACAACAATCATAGAATTCTTGCCAGAAAAAACTATAAACATCTCTCACAACTCCTGAGCCAGTGCCATTTTCTTCTGTATTATTAGGAAGTAGTCGTTTTATAATCAAGGATTGTGTCAGCACTGCTGGATCCAAGAATTCATTGACCATTTCATTCAGGCAGTTACCATGGTGTATGGTTACAATCTTTGGCGGTCTTGACGTAGAGGGTGGCTGTTGTGGGGACCCATCTCTGGACAAAAGTGAAGTAGAGGGTGACTGTTGTGGGGACCCATCTCTGGACAAAAGTGAAGTAGAGGGTGACTGTTGTTGGGACCCATCTCTGGACAAAAGTGAAGTAGAGGGTGACTGTTGTTGGAGCATGCCCTCAAAATCATATGGCTCTGTGTAATTTTTGTCACTTGAATGTGTACTGCCGCCTGGACCAAATGTAACTTCATAGTCAGATACATCCGTTGTGAGGTCAATGTTTGGTGTATTTTGCAGCACTATATCTGCTACAATACAGTAGTGATCGGTGATGAACTGAGCACCTGTGATATCATTGGAGCCAATGACAAATAATAAAGGGTTGTCCAGTGAGCCACCTTCTATGCCATTGTTTAAGGATTCATAATCTTGCTCGTGCAGTAGGAAAGGATCCTGTTCCTGAAAATAATTGGCACTCACTTGACCAACATCATCCTCCTTCTCTTGAACTATACCAGAAGCATCCAGATGCAGTTGATCTAAATCACTATCTTCATCATAATCACTTATCTCTCCTACATTCTACTCCAACAACTACTGTCCTTGTGCCCCCTCCTTGTTTTGTTCTCATTTGCTTTACTTGTCCATTCTCACAAAACAGCCACCCTATTTCAATTTTGCGTTGACTTGCTCTCCCTCTTTTCTTTGCAATGGTTGGAGATTCGATGTTTGGCATGGTTGGAGATTAAAGTCTTAAATTTGCGAGAAAAAAAGGCGGAGATTCTCTGAGTTTATAAAGTCACAAATTTGCAAGAAAAAAGTCTCAATTGTACTATTCAATAGGATTCAGCAATAAGGAAATAGGCTATTCCTGATTTTTGCCCAGAATCACCAGATTGTAATAAGCATTCGGACTTTGAAAATACATTGCCGTGATTTGGGCTTATTCAAAAGGAAACATCATACTTATTTGGATGAGGTGATAGCTTTTGTGCATCAGGAACTACAATGCAATGGACAGATGCAAGGATATCGCTAGTTACATCCACGGGCAATTCAAATTCGATTTGTGGTTCAACATCAGGACACAATACAGATCCTCAAATTAGTCGATCCTCAAGGTGTGGATCAGTTTAGAAAAGAGCAGCGTCTTGGCTGTGTCCTGTTGAACCACGAACCAAAGTATAATTTGATCAGGTCATACATTACTGCAGGCTTTGTACATGGCAAGCGACGTCGTCTGTGCTGTGATGAGGTTGACCATGCAAAGTGAAGGAATGAGGTTCCTTGAGAAAAAACAAATCCATATTTTCGATGTAGCCTAATAATGATGGAGAATCTCCAGGTTTTTTTCTCGCAAAATTACTAGTTTTTTTTTCTTGCAAATTTGTGACTTTATAAACTCGGAGAATTTCCGACTTTTTTCTCACAAATTAACTAGTTTTTTTCTAGCAAATTTGTGACCTTATAAACTTGGAGAATCTCCAACTTTTTTTCACGCAAATTTACTAGTTTTTTTCTTGCAAATTTGTGACTTTATAAACTCTGCGAATATACAACTTTTTTCTCGCAAATTTACGACTTTAATCTTGGAATATTACCCCACCTCTCTCCTCCAGCTCAGATTATTATTTTTTACCTACTGTCCCTAATACGCCGTCGTACCGTCGTACTGATACGCCGTCGTAGCAAACAGATTATCTTGTCACGTATCACTCATTAAATTAATCATTCATAACCCACCTAACTACTTCATTAATTTCACTTTAGGTACACTTACCGGATGCAGCCATATTCAATAGCCTGTTGCACCTTGCCCGTGTCTGTGACATTCCGTGCAGTCTGTGTGAGGTTCCTTAGAAAACCCTCCCCCGCAATTATTTGCAAATTTACTAGTTTGTATCTCACAAATTTGCAACTTTATAAAATCGGAGAATATCCAAGTTTTTTTCTCGTAAATGTACTAGTTTTTATCTCGCAAATTTGCAACTTTATAAACTCGGAGAATCTCAGAGTTGTTTTCTCGCAAATTTACGACTTTGATCTCGAAAATTTTGACTTTTTTTCTTGCAAATTTGTGATTTTATAAACTCTGAGGATTTCCAACTTTTTTCTCGCAATATTACCACTTTGATCTAAGGGAGGAATATTACCCCCCCTCTCTCCTCCGTATCCGATTATTTTTTCTCTACTGTTCAAATTCGATTTGAAGTTCAACAACAGGACACAATACAGATCCTCAAAGTCGATCCTCAAGGTGTGGATCAGTTTAGAAAAGAGCAGCGTCTTGGCTGTGTCCTGTTTAACCACGAACCAATTGAAAAGTATAATTTGATCAGGTCATCCACTACTGCAGGCTTTGTACATGGCAAGCGACGTCGTCTGTGCTGTGATGAGGTTGACCATGCAAAGTGAAGGAATGAGGTTCCTTGAGAAAAAACAAATCCATATTTTCGATTTAATAATGTTGGATAATCTCCGAGTTTTTTTCTCGCAAATTTACTGGGTTTTTTTTCGCAAATTTGTGACTTTATAAACTCTGAGAATCTCCAACTTTTTTTCTCGCAAATTTACAACTTTAATCTCGGAATATTACCCCCCCCCCCTCCTCCTCCTCCGGCTCCGATATTTTTTTTTTACCTACTGTCCCTAATACGCCGTCGTAGGAGGGGACCAACTACAGAAAACCAGAATCTGGGCGAACCAATGAAATTGCCAGGGCGGGCTTAATACGATGATGGACAGATGATCAACAGTAACGTAATCACCCACGACACAAAAGAGCGCTTAAGTTGAATTCGTTTTGAACAAACATGGCTATCGCTGGAGATCTGGGATGTTATGATTCTGCCATTGAGTCTGTTTTAGAAGACAGCGCATTAATTTTGAAAGAGGAACAGAGAGACGCAATCAAGGCATTTGTCGATGGAAAATGTTTTTGCCGTCCTTCCTACGGGATTCGGTAAAAGTTTAATTTATCAGCTGGCCCCGATGGTCGCGAAGAAGATGGGACACAATGAAAACCAAGTGGCCATTGTGGTTTCTCCTTTTCTTTTGTGGAGTTGTAATCCTAAACGGAGAACTTGTTCGTATATGCATTGCCCTTTATTGTTTCGCTCAAAAAGGTTGACCGTGTGAACAAGTACTCCCCCTACCCTTAAATTAATTTTACAACACAGGCAAAAATCGTTTGTATTCATTCTTCAAGCATACTTCAAGTCTGCTTGCAGTTTAGTCAGTAAAGATTTAGCTGCCTCTCAGTTTAGTTCTGTTGACAACAAATATGCGGCGCTTAACATACGTCACATACTCTGTTGCTCTGATTGGTTGTAGATCTATCCAATTGAGCGAAGAGGCATTTGTTTTCCAGGCTCGTGTGAAACAGGCCCCGTAGTCAAAGCCCATTGGAGAATTCTTAGACTCATATTCTGACTAGAATTATGAGTATGATAACGTCAGGCTACACCCCCCTGGGGCCTGTACTACGAATCAAGATTTGGCGTTAGCGAGGTAACTTCAGGTTCAACCCAGGGTTTTCTGTACTACGACGGTGGATCACTTGTTACCGGGGTAGATCGCCATGGTAACACATGCTGAACGGCTAACCTGGTCGGGAGCAGGATAAGTTGGAGATCAGGGGCCCGTTCGTCGTAAGGGTTGAAGCTAAGTTAATCAATTGTGATTAACATCACAATTATCAATTGTGATGATTCGCTAACTGAGAACCGCAAATCTAACTGAGAACCGCAAATATCTGTTCGTCAACGGCTGATCCGCATCCAAATCATGTGGTTAATTTCAATCAGGCTAAACTTATCAGGGCAAGTGCACGAGCACGTCCTACTTCAAAAGGCAGGAAAGGTCGATCACCAAAACCGTAATTTTTTAACGGTATGATGGCGGAAAAGACGAAAGAGAGAGCGGTGATATTCTCGTCATCTGAGCAAACTATTATAATGAGTCTCTACGAAGACAATAAGCATATTATTATGGCTAGGTCAAACACCGCCACAGCTGCCAGAGCAAGACAGGCAGTTTGCAGGGCTCCAGACTAACTTTTTTTACTAGGAGCATAGTAGCCCCTATCTGAACATTTTAGGAGCGCAAGCAGAAAATTTAGGGGCACACCTTATATTGAACTGCAATGCATTTATTAATGTAACTAGAGAGGGTACAATTCAGTGGCAATTTTAGACCTTTTTTAGGAGTGCTCAAGCACCCCTAAATTTAATCTCAGCACCCCTAAAAATAATATATCTTTTAAATATATTGTTTATTATCATTTGATGCTGGTAGTTCATGAAGAAAGTGACATCCTTAGTTTTTTCATTCAATATTTTACATAATAATACATAAATGTATTAATTGTTATCCAGTGAAATAAGGGATTTATATTAGCAAGTGGGTTTACGTTTAGCACTTTTGCAAGGCATGATGTCACATTCTCATTGGGGGCTGAGCACCCCTGATCCCTGCACGCGCTTAGATTCACAAATGCATTTTTTCTAAAAGATATCCTCTGCAGCCTATCAGATGTCCCCAATTTTAGCCAATCATCGGAGAATGTCTAATATGGGTAGACGGGCTCTGCGTTAGCCTAGGAAACACGGTAAATGACTAAACATGAATCCTGCCATTCTCAACAATATTCAATCACGTATGATCATCGGTTTAATAAGATTAACAAGCAACATTTCACCTACATGCTACCAGACGACATTGCTCGTGATCTGAAGGAGACGATGTCCGTCATTATGGCAGGTTGTTGAAGACCACATAGACACGTTAATGTCATTGGCTAAAATTCGAAGAGACGATCTGATAGGCTGCAGAGGATATCTTTTAGAAAAAATGCATTTGTGAATCTAAGCGCGTCAGGAAAGTTCCAAAAATCCTTACCAACGAATGCAGGGATTCACACCAACGAATGCAGGGATTTGTAACTTGTGTTTGTCAGGTTGCAAACGAATGTAATAGGGTCATTTATTTGTGAATCGCGTTACATTTGTGAATCACAAAATACAATTTGTGAATCGTGTTACGTTTGTTTGAATCGTGTTACGTTTGTTTGTTTGAATCGTGTTATGTTTGTATGAATCGTGTTATGTTGGTTTGAATCGTGTTAAGTTTGTTTGAATCGTGTTGTCTTTGTTTGTTTGAATTATGAAACTAATCTAACTCCATACTTTTCGATCAGTCCTCTGACACCGCAACACGATACTTGCTGAGTATAACAGCGCAACAGCTCAAACACAGGCAGGGATACAGTAGCAACACTAGTGCTTAATAAGTATTTAGCTGCTAGGCTCCATGACGCCGGGTAAGAAGGGCTCTTGAAACTGCTCACCAAAAGAACGAAGGGCAACCCACTTGGCAGATTAAGACGTTCGTAGGAACCTAGCGAAAAATAGCCTAAACTTTCCAAGACTTTTAGCTAGGTTTATAAATACTTAGCAAAAAATAGCCTCAACTTTCCTAGACTTATAGCTACGGTATTAATGCAGAAGGAACACTGATATCGCTGTCTTACTAGAACGTCGTATATGCGTCGTTGCTAACGTGTCCTGACATTGTGCACACCCAATTAATTCAAAATGTGTAGGTCGCACAAGCGCGAGTGTTTGTCAAAAATGCTCGCACTGTCTCAAAAACTGGTCGCAAAATGCGACCATTTGGTCGCAGTCTGGAGCCCTGGTTTGGCAAAAAAATTGCCGATAAACTAAATGCGTATTTTGGTAAAATGTATAGGCTCATCTTTAGTACCTTATATTACCCCGATCAATCAGATCAAATTTTTTTTCACATGTGCCTGCTGGCAGTAGGCTTAATGGAAATTAATCATCGAATGAGATCTTGCTAGCGAAAATAATGATATCAACTCTTTCAGAATAAGTATAAAAACAAGGCCAAAGAGTATCTAATTGATACGAATTCATAGACACTTATGAGGATATATGTAGGCCTACTGAAAGTGCATGTACTAGGGTGATATCAGGTAAAATGGGCCACTTTTTGGTAAATCGTTTGGGACAATAATACAATACCATGTATGCCTTTTCCATGTGTTTTTATGATTACTAATGACTGTTTTTGATCCTTTTTTTTTTAAATGATGTAACAAAATATAATTATTTAGGCCCTACAGTTCTTGAAACATCAGCTGTGGCAACTTTTTTGGCACAAGCAGTTTCAGGTAAAATGGACCAGCTGTTCAGGTCAAATGGGCCATGTGAAACTGCAAAGGGAAATAGTAATTTATCATCAATTTACATTTTTAAACACAGTTGCTTACACAGCCACATAGCATTTAAACTGCATTGAACAAACATATTCATATGTGCCATAATAAAAAATAAAAAAATTATCCTGAAGCCCAGACTCGTCAGAGTTCCATATATATGTGACGATGTGCCCTCAATACCCAGCTCGACCAAAAGGCTCTCATACTGGTTAAAACACTGGTTAACCACCTCTTTGTTAAGTCCAGCAGCCCGTGCTGCAGACAGGACCTCTGGCTTGCGCATCCCAAGCTCTGGGTTGCGCTTTAGAATGTTTTGATTGTGTCAATGTCTTGGCGCAGAGGCAAGCTCCCTTTCCACCTCCTGTGGAAGGTAGGGCTTCCGCCCTGACACGTTCACTGCCAGTCACCTTTCCACTGATGCGTCTTTGCAGTGTGGATCGCGGCACACCCCATGCACACTCACTGTAATTCCTTTCTTCTCTCCCTCCATGTATTCATCTAAGGCCCCCTTCATCCTCTCCTCTTTCCACAGATTGTAATTGTTTGGTCTTCCTTTCCATCCCTGTTTTATCTTTGTATCCTTTCCTCTCTGGTCCTTGCCCCTCCTCTCTTTTCTCTCTTCCTTCTCCCTCTCTCCTCTCCTCTCGCTTCCTTCTCGTTCACCATACTCACTGTACATAAAGTATCTACTACCATTATTACTGTTGGGGGGGTCATGGTGTGACACACACCCTCACACACACACACCCTCACACACACACACACTCCAACACACGTGTATGTGTGTTTGTGAGTGACACAGAGGATGGCCCATTTTATCTGAAACCATGTTGCCCATTTTACCTCAGTGGGTTAAGGTAAATTGGACAACATTATTTGTGATTGATGCCATCAAGACAGATATTTTGCATAGTTTTTTATGCGCATGTTTAAAAAAATAAATATATTTATCATCCTTATAATAGTTTAGTTAGATTTAGTATGCCAGGCTACTTACCATGCAGCTTTCTGGTGCAGGCTTGTTTGAATTATTGGCCCGCCCACCATAGCAACCATAAAGCAATCAAATCCCCTGTTACTTGTCAGGGCTGGGTCCCCTAACCTTAAATGGACCATTTTACCTGATGGCCCGTTTTACCTGATATCACCCTATATATGTGTATACAGCGTCGGAAATACACGAGGGCAAAGGGCAAAAATGCCCCTAAGAAATATCATTTTGCCCCTGATATCACTAGGAGAGGGGCAAAAATTGCCCCCAAAACAAACGTTTTGATTTTTTTTTTATCGATCCAGTATTTGCTTCAAAACCAACTTAAATGCGATTTTGCTCCGGAGGCAGAAGCGCTCATTGCCACAGGCAGCAGCACTCGCTGCTAGCTTTGTGACGCATTTGACGTCAATCGCGTCACAAAGCAAGGGACAAAATTAACTCCGCTTCAAACCCCCACAAACTTTTCTCTACCTTCTCCACCCTTCTTAACCCACCTCCCCCACCCCCTCCCTCCACCCTGACAGCAGACGATTTCTCCTCCTTCTTTGAGAAAAAAGTCGCCGACATTAGCAGTCGGTTCCCTAAACCCACCCTTCCTACCCCCTCACCCTCCATTACTGACCCAACTAAATGTCTAAACTCCTTCTCTCCCCTGTCCGAGGCAGAGCTCTCTGACCTCATTCTCTCTCATCGCCCCACCTCCCGTCCCCTTGATCCTGTCCCCTCCCCTCTCTTTCAAACCATCTATCATAACTTTTCTGCTCCATGTTCTAAACTCCTCTCTTACCTCTGGCACCTTCCCCTCTGCCTTCAAACAGGCCAGAGTTACCCCTTTACTCAAAAAACCCTCCCTTAACCCTGCCGTCCTCCAGAACTACAGACCGGTACCATTGTTGCCCTTCTTTTCTAAAACAATTGAACGTGCTGTATCTAACCAACTGTCTAACTTCCTTTCTCAGAACAACCTGCTCGACCCCAACCAATCGGGCTTCAAGACCGGCCACTCCACAGAGACTGCCCTCCTTTCAGTCACCACTGCCCTCCAGTCTGCCAGAGCGGCTTCCAGGTCATCCGTCATCATTCTGCTGGACCTTTCTGCGGCGTTTGATACGGTTAACCACCAGATCCTGCTCTCCAGACTTTCTGAAATGGGCATCACTGGCACTGCACTCCAGTGGATCTCATCCTACCTGTCGGGAAGATCCTACCAGGTCTCCTGGGGAGGCAAACTGTCAGGCCCACGCCAGCTCTCCACTGGTGTCCCACAGGGCTCCGTCCTTGGTCCCCTCCTCTTCTCTCTGTACACCACCTCACTTGGACCAATCATCACCTCCCATGGCTTCTCCTACCACTGCTACGCTGACGACACGCAGCTGTACCTGTCGTTCCCTCCGACCGATCCGGGGATCTCAGCTAGGATTGAGGCCTGCCTCGCAGACATCTCCGCCTGGATGACTGAGCACCACCTCCAGCTGAACCTTGCCAAAACGGAACTTCTCATCATCCCGGCCAAACCCTCCATCTCCCATGACTTCTCAATCACCCTGGGATCTGCGACGGTGACCCCCTCATCCTCTGCCAGGAACCTTGGGGTTACCATGGATGACGAGCTCTCCCTCACGGCCCACATTGCTGCGGTCTCCCGGTCGTGTAGATTCACCCTCTACAACATCCGGAAGATCAGGAGATACCTGTCTGAGCACTCCACCCAGCTGCTTGTCCAAGCACTTGTCCTCTCCAAGTTGGACTACTGCAACTCGCTGCTCGCCGGTCTCCCATCATGCGCAACCCGACCTCTTCAGAGAATTCAGAACGCAGCGGCCCGTCTGGTCTACAATCTACCCAGATGCTCCCACGTTACCCCGCTCCTCATCTCCCTCCACTGGCTACCCATAACGGCCCGCATCAGATTCAAGACCCTGGTACTGACCTTCCGAGCAGTGAACGGGACTGCGCCCGACTACATCAAGTCTCTCCTGCAGCCTTACACCCCCACCTGCCACCTACGGTCTTCTTCAGACAACCGCCTGGTGGTCCCACCTCTCAAGACCGCCCGGTCCCAGCACAAGCTCTTCTCCTGCCTGGCACCCCAGTGGTGGAATCAACTCCCCACCTCCATCAGAGACACGGACTGTCTCTCCACCTTCAAGAGAAGGCTCAAGACGCACTTGTTCCGGGAGTACAATGGTACTTAGGAATGGTTTGCTGAACCCAACGCTAGTTTCCTCAAGGTTCACAATGACTCTTGCTTAGACTGTTGCTCTTGTTGGTTAGTGGTAGCTGATTTAAACCGTTGTATTCTTTTTTTTTTAGTTAATCCTATTTTTATTGCTTTCCTACAGGTACACCTGCACTTAGAGATTAATGTTGTGTAATTTTAACTTGTTTAACTACATGCTCTTATGGTTTCTTCCCTTTAGCACTATTTTTTGGTTGTTCACAATATGTACTTCTTGTTTTTGACTACCCGCAATGCTGTGGGGCTATCTTGTTGTTATTATCAGTGACCTATGCACTTTGTGAAGCTCTCTCTTGGAAGTCGCTTTGGATAAAAGCGTCTGCTAAATGAATAAATGTAAATGTAATGTAAATGTAAATAAATTTCTGATTGAGAAATTAGAACACTTCTAGAGTTGTTTACTCAAAATAGAAGCGTGCTCACGGGGAAAGTTGTAGAAAGACCTTAAAATAGGGTTTATCATCAAAAACCATTAAGACGCTCTGGATAAGAGCTTCTGCTAAAAATGACTAAATGTAAAATATTGTCGTTATGTATGCGTTATTATGCTATGATTACTGCTCTGGCCCACTTGAGATCAAAGTGCACCATATGTGGCCCCTTACCTAAAATGAGTTTGACACCCCTGCCATAGAATGTTTTGGATTCGCGCCTTGACCTATGTTGCATGCGCGTATATTATCGAACGTTCTAAAAAAAGAAAGAAAAAATGGAGCGCTTCTTGATCAGACCTGCGAGTGTGAGGACACCTGAGGTTAATCAAACAGTCTCCGTTACCATCTCTGGTTCTAAGGACTAAATTAACTCACCCAGCGACCATAGAAAAATGGAAACTAGATTGGCTTGGGGTGGAGGTAAATGACGAGAAAAAGACACATTTTTTGTAAAGCCTGTCGAACTTGTGCTCAACGAGTTGCTGCCAAAGTCGTCAGTCCAGCACAAGCAAATTCTTCCGCTGATTTCATCAAGGGGAGTGAAAATATCAAGAAATACGTGGCCTTTTGTCACCAGGCGACCAAACAACACGCAATCGCCTTCGGTGAGTGATAACTTCATTCATTTCATCATTGATTTGTCGGGCCCTGTCATAGCCTAGGGCTGTCAGGCCCTGTCACACAGGACTGTGACCAGCCGTGACAGGGCCTGAGGTGACAGGGCCTGACAGTCGGCCAGTTTAACCATAGATATATGAATTTAACTGCCATTAGGCCGTGTTTCACACTTAATTTTTTTTAAGCGCTGCCTTCAGAGCCTTTAGAGCGCTTTCACCTCAGTCTACAACTTTCATGTTGATCTATTTTGGGGGTACCGGTAACTACGGTAGAAGGTTACTACCTTACTACCTCGTCCTGATTGGTCAGTTGTCAGAAAGGCGCTTGACGTCACCCAGCGATTTTCTAAAAAGTTGAGAAAATTGTACTCAAAAAGGCGTCCTTTCCCCATAGGGTTGCATGTAAAAAAGGCGCTGGCACTTGAAAAAAGAAGTGAAGTGTGAACACGGCCTCAGCATGCTAGCTTCCTTGCGTCAAAACTGATAGCTTGTAAGCAAGGCATTTCAGTAACATTTTTGGTTTTCCAAAACCTTTATTCTTTTCTAGGATATTTAAGTGTGACAGCAACTGACCCTGTAGCTGGTCCTCTTCAAAAAAAAAACATGCAAAAACAAGCTTTAAATTATAAGTAATTGAGAAAAACTAATCTTTATCAGTGACAGCTTCAACTCAGTCAAATGATGTCACATCCGCTGAGTCATAACCTTAAAGGCATATTGCACTCTTTGTATGTCGTTTTTATGTAATGTGACAGGGCTGACCGAAAACATGGAGACAGTTGTAAAATGTGATTTATTTGTAGAATTTATTTAGCATTTATTGATTTTAATGAATTAATGTGAATGATAACAACTTCAACTTTTATTAATAGTGGGGTTTGTTAAATAACAATTTTCAGAATAACATCCTCTATTTGGGTAAAGTTGAGACTGCAGTTGACTGGGGATTTTCAAGGTTTAAATGTATAGATGAAGTCTCTTATCACATATAACATACTATTTTTGTTTTTACAGAAGCATGGAGTAATCAGCTCAATGACAGAGAGCCAATTGTGGAAGCTGTGAATCTGATGCAGAAGACAGCGTTCTGCAAAATGGTCAAGTTGTTTGACATTGCTTACCATATTGCTAAACACGAGAAACCATTTGCTTACTATCCATCTCTTGTCAAACTGGAGAAGCGGCATGGAGTTGATTTGGAAAATGCCTACATTAACCCCAAACAAGCAAGGGTTTTTACCCAGTACCTCGCAGAACAAATACATCTTGAGGTTAGCAAGCAAGTACTGTCTTCCAGATATATCAGTGTCCTTGTTGATGGGAGCACAGACAGGTCAACAACTGAGAAGGAGGTCCTTTATGTGAAATACCTGCATAAAGATGGTGTCCCTCGCATGGCATTTGTGGGGTAATTATCTATGATCAATGATCTCTTTTCAATTATCTATTGCTCAAGTTGATTGTTTATCAATTAATCTAAAGGTTATTTACACACATACAGTACAATGATTTCTCTGAAGTGGCTAACTTCTGTTTGGTGTGTTAAAAAATTACATTGTGTGTTTTTATCATCCTAATAGAACTGAGGACATTGAGAGTGCCACAGCTGACGGCTTCCTGCATTGCATCCGGTCACTGTTAATCTCCAAGGGCATCCCTACCTGGACCGATCATCTTGTTGGTTTCGGAGCAGATGGAGCCAGCGTTAACTTTGGATGCAGGCAGGGCATCTACACAAAGCTAAAAATGGACATGCCATGGCTAATAGGCATTCATTGTTTAGCTCATCGTTTGGAGCTAGCCTGTAAGAATGCCTTCCAGGGAACATATTTCAATCAAGAGGTTTGTGTGATATTTTAACTTTTGATATAAAAAAACATATTATAAAAACCATAGTATTTATTAACATTGCTGGACCCTAAATCCAACAGTATAAACTTTGTGGGCCTTTTATTCTCAACGCCTTGTTTGTGTTTTTCTTTTCCTTTTTCAGATTGATGGGTTCCTATCTTTCTATACATCCTTCTATCGAGGGTCAGGGAAAAGAAGACGGGAGCTGGACCGGCTGGCTGAACTGCTCGACGAGTCTGTCCTGACACCCACTAGGGTAGATGGGACCAGATAGGTTGATCACCGCAGAAGAGCCCTTAAAGCACTCGAGACGAACATCCCTGCAGTCATCGCTCATCTAAGTGAGGTGGGAAGTGATCAGCGGCAAGATATAAAGAAAGCAGATGCTGCAAGAGTGAGAGGATGGCTCAAGAAGGTTGAGTCCAATAAATTCCTCCTCCATATAGGTCTTTACATGGATGTTTTGGGTGAGTTGTCCCATCTATCTCTCCAGTTCCAGAAAGACAGCATCTCTCTCCCCACAGCTGTGGAGGCTATTGAGACTTCCAAAGAAGTGCTGAAAGACATGGCGAAAGGTGATGGCCCAAAGCTTAGAGTAGTGAAGGTGCAGTGTAGGTGTGGTAGTTACAGAGGTGTAGCGCTTTCTGACACTTATGCAGATGCTGAAGAAAGATTGAAGAGTTCCAGAGAGCCGCTCATCCATGACATTGTGGCCTGCCTGGATGACAGGTATCAAACAGACACAATTCTCATGGCCATGTGTAAACTGGACCCTAAGCACTGGCCTGAAGATCTGACTGAGTATGGTAATGAGGAGGTCTTGCTGCTCCTAGAGCATTTCAAGGAAATACTAAAGAAAAACGGGTGTGATGTAGAAAACGTAATGGCAGAGTGGACCCGTCTTAAGAAGGTCATCAACAGGAATTACAGAGGTCTAAAGTGGGAGGAACTATGGTCACAGATTCTAAGGGTGTGGTCTGAGGAGTTCCCCAACATACTCCACATCATTGAAATCATTCAAGTCATGCCGATGTCCACCTCCAAGGTAGAGAGGGCGTTTTCTCTTCTGAATCGAGTCAAAACTGACTGGCGGATCAATCTCAACACAGCCACAGTGGAAGACCTAATGATGATCTCACTGGAGGGACCAGAAGAAGAAGATGCAGCTGCTGCTGCTGGATGTGTCGAATCTACTGTGAAAAAATGGTTCTGCAGTGGGAAGAAAGCAAGGCGGCCCCATATAAAACCCTATGGGAAAAGGCAGCAGGTCAGACCAGCAACTTCTCCAATGGCTGACAGTGACACAGATGACGACAATGATGAACTGGTGCTATTTGACAAATAAGCCACTCATTTATGTATACGTACATATTTATAATTTTTCTCCACTGTACATATAACCTAATATGTACTTTTTAATTATCTGAAATGACATTTTCCCCTCAGCACTGCTGAGCGTTTTGTTTGTAGATTCAATTTAATTAATCCACGTATAGCCCTTTTATTGTGTTTTGTTGTTGTTCTTTGTTTAGTCTGTCCTATCTGCATTTCCGGTACTAGGTAGGAACAACATGATTAAAGGTAACAAAATAAAAAGTATATAATATAATAAAATAAATATAATAAGTTATAATTATAAAAAATAATTATAACTTAATAGTTGTAAAAAAAAATAAAAAGAAGAACAAAACAAATATGATTGTCTGATTTTTTCTTTGAAAAAAGAATCTAAGAAAACACTTTGAATCTGTAGACTACTGCTTAATAGTCTTATTTTTGCCATTTGGTGACAATTGCTCATATACTGTTAGCCTAAATAAGCATATTCATTATCTTGAACAAAGGTTAAATGTTATTTCACAATTTTCAAAAAGTGCCCCCAATTTTTTTTCAATGCCCCTGGATTTCAGTCAGTGGGGGCAAAAATTGCCCCCCCAAAAATGTGTAAATTTCCTACCCTGCATGGAGGCGCATTTAAAAGACATGAATCAGAAGGGTTACACTACTTTAGTTGCTTTTTCTGTCAGTAATCCAAAGGCATTTCCCATATTGGTAAACCTTTCTTAAACCAAGTTGTAATTCTAGACAGAGAAGAACAGACAGAAAACTAAGACCGCATCACCAAAGCCTGTTCATTGGAAGAAGAGGGACCACAATGGGGACATTGTTCACCAGCGCCCACGAGCCCTTAGAAAGCAGTCAACATCACAAAGACCAGACGAAGGAAGACATGTTTCTTCTTCACCGCCATTAGACCATGGCCAACACCTAGACCATGGTGAATAATCTTTTGTTCCAAATGCTGTATTTCAACAGTGTTTTGTGGCGATGTTGGAGTTACGATATTATTCTTTTTTCTCCTCCCTTTTGAAGATTTGAATATGCGGCAGCTTGAGGACCTTCTACAGGACTCAGAGAACATGTAATCGCAAGATTTTGTTCAGCAGCCACCATTGTCCAGTTGGAGTCAAAGGCAGAAAGAGGTCCAACAATGTTGGCAACAGGCGAGGCCACAGAACCTTGACAATTTACTTTCTGCTGAGAACATCGTACAGATGACATGCAATCACTGTCACGTGAAAGAAGCTGTCATCCGTTGTGGGGAATGTATGCCCTCAGAGTGGTTTTGTGCTGAGTGTGATGGCTCGGTACATAAACACCACACTCTACACAACAGGCAAACCATCATGGATGGATTTTTCAAATACATCCCACCAACAGAGTCTGTGACACTCTGTGACACTGGAAAATACAGCATTTGTGAACAAGGTTGGCATTTCTTTTACAATTGATTGTCAATTTTCTTAACAGATCATTCTTATCTGAAATTGAAATGTGTTATTTAAGTCATTACTCACAACCCAAACATTATTAATTGTATACCTTATGGTTCTTTGCCTTGCAGATTGTTTTCTGCCAACAGCTCTACCTCAAAGGATATGCTCCTGTGACACCGCTGATGTAGCAGTCTCTGTTGGTAGATCCATCATACTGGTTTGCATAAATGGTAGGATCTTGTTAAACTGTTGAATTTTTTTATATTACTAACACGTCACTTTGGTTTCATGTTATTGATTTGCCTTTCATGTGCTCTCAGGCCGTTATGATCTTCACGTTCCGGTGCTAACATGCAAACATTGCAACCAGAAATGGGCTCCAGAAGTCAGTGACTTTGTAAAGAGTGGTTACTGGCCTGCTACCATGCAGGCACAGACACTGTTCCATCAAGATCTCTTCCATTCCTTTGAGGCTATGAAGACAGCAGCTCCAGGAATGTCCAGACAAGCCTTTACAGCAATGTTGGACCAGAGAACAAAGCAATATGGAAGAGTAAGTAAAGAGCAGTTCACAAGGTCCACAAGTGGCTGTAGTAGGTAGTACATATTTCAGATTATAGACTGAAGACCTTACCACACAAAATAGTCATTTGCATCCTTATGGATTTGAAAAGTTGCATACAAAACACAAAACATACAAAGGCAAAGATGTAGTTTATCGTTTTTGAAAGCTGTATTATATTATTTTCTTTAGACTGGCAAAGTGAATGCAGATGCATTTCAGAGAAGATTTCTGCAATTTGTGTACTGCAACTATGAAGAGAACCAACTTCTTGGAAAGGAGCCATTGGTCTGTCCAGTCTGTAGCCCTGAAATGGTGGCTGTTTCTGTGGATGGCAACAGAAAGTTGTACAGGTTCCAGAAAACAAACCAGTGAGTTCTGTGCACACATTATGAACAGCCAATGTAGTTAATATACAGTATGTCCAGCTGTTAATGACACTGTTAATGTCAATGTTTTTTTTGATAAGTGCTACATAAATAAAAGGTCCTATTACAAAGGTAGTCCATAATACATTGTCTTAAAGGAGTGAAGAGCCAGGGTTCTTCGATGGAGTGTTTTTAGCCCGAGACTCTGAGGTGTCCAGTTTTGTTGAGGAGGTCCGGGGAACTGTCAAGAGTGTACGTTTTACATTATTCTGAACAACATTTATTGGGATTATTTTGTTCTAATTAAAGTAGAAAACACGATTGCCTTTGGAGAAGGGAGTCTATGATCAGGTGGGGATACAGCACTAGATTCTTATCCAGGGGGCACAGTACATTCATATTGCATATTGCTTTATCCTTCAAATGTAAGATAGGTCAGGCAATGACAAAATCTTGACAGTTAAAGTTTGTGTGTTTGCGTGAACAGTCCTGCAATCTAGTGTACTTGAATTAACTATTGTCATGTTCAAATGATTTACTTTGGTAGACCGCAGGAAAAGCGATGTGTGGTGACACCCAATGGAATGCAGCAAGAGAGACTTCAAAGCGGGTCAACAAGTTGGATGAAGAAGGTGTGGAAATTGCTGTGTGTAGACATGGATTTCTTCTCAAAGGTTGGTATGGGTCTGATTAAGTAGTAGTAAAAAAAATAAAATAATATATATTTATATTATGATCTAAAGCCTCTTTCATGTGCATTGTGCTTTTTTTAAAGGTCTGAATATGTATAGAGGAGAAATCTTTGCATATCCAATGTTTCTCCAAAAAGAGTTCCAGAGTGCTACATTGTGGGCCATGGATGTGACCTGCCGATATGTGCCATACTTGACAAAAGTGTCAGAGGCCTTGACGCATCTTCAACCCCTTCAGGAAATGAGGCGTTGCTTGTCTGTGATGCATGCCAAAGCCCACAATACAAAATGCGAGGTGATGCTTTTAGCTACTTGACCATACATTTTAGAGTATGATGTGGCAAACTGAGTGTAAAATGCCATACAACAACTGACCCATACAACAACCTGGGAGTGTATTTAAAGTTTTTCTGTAGCCCGTAAGTGCTGCCCTCTAAAGTTGGTAATCTCAGGATATGCTTCAATAACGTGTGTCCACACCGCTTTACACATTATCTTCTTCCTGTAGATTCTGTGGACTGCAAGGAACCAGGAGGGCGCCGGCACCACTCTCGGTGAAGAAGTAGAGCAAGTGAATAGTTTTCTCTCCAGATGTGCCCTTACCACCAAGTATATGGCCAAGTCAGGTTTGTAAGCTTATTTCCCCCTGCAAGCCTGCAAATGTACATGTTTTACAAAATTGTATTGTGATTTTGTTTTGTTCTTCACAGTAAGAACTGACATGCTGACTGTCCATGCTATGGGGTGGAATGAACGGAAAGAGAATGGCCTCCATATAGCCTTGTCTTCTAGATTCAAGAAGGTATGTTCACATACTGAAGATGATTAACTTTTTAAAGCAGTTACATATAAACGTAACTTTTACTTATTATACCCAAAATGCATCAGGTCGTTATAGTACCCCCTAGTAGAAATTGTAGTGGTACAGGACCTCTGGTAGTTTAAAAGACCTTCTGTATTGTTGTTTTCAGACAGTAGAGAAGACTGTGGATGTAGCTGAGAGCCTGAAGACAATGCAGGAGCAGTTGCATTGCTGTGATGACATGCTGAAACAATGGGTTGTTGATGTCAAGCAGTGGGCCAGTAGCAGTAAGAAAAATACTTAATTCATAAACACTCTCAGTCACTTGGTTGTAATATCTGCATATCTGTAGCTTAAATGTTAAAAGTGTATTTATTTTATCTTTAATCAAGGAAGCGCAGCACCTGGTCCTGTTGATGCTCAAAGTTTGCAGATCACAATCGAAGCACTCTTTGTGAGCATTTGTCAGAAAAAGCACTACCTTTACAGACAGAATGGTATGTATAGTGTAAACATAACTAATGCAGATAAATCTTAGGCTATAATGATATCTTCATTACCATGGCAGCTCTTTTTACGTACTATTGTTTTTACTGTATTTGCAGATCGCAACAAAAGGCGACAGAAAATAACTCAAAAGATAGCCCAGGAAAAGAAACGGTTGCTGGAAGACATCCAGAGATACAACCAACAGCCTGATGGTGACCTTGTGGACACAGAGTTAGTTGTGCAGAAACTCTCTAACAAAGCTGCAGAGAGCATGATCTGGCCTTGGCAGGAACAGAACACAGGTGTTGCATCAAGATTTAACTTAAGTATGCATATAAAATGTCATCAAATTAGTTTATTAATGTCAAATGTTTTTATTCCTTGACAGACGGTGTGGACATCCTCACAAAGAAGAAGCTCTTTGACCACATAATGCTTGCCTCACGACTAAAAGAGGAAAAGCAGATCCTTGTGAAGGAGATGCTGCAGCACTGCCAGTACCTCAAGGACTCAGTGGCAAAGGTCCAGACACTGATGGGCACTGTTTTAGTGAGCACACAGACAGGAAGTAAGTGTAAATCAAATGATCTGGCTACATGCACTTTCAAATTTATAGGTCAAACTATTTAAGTGGAAACGAATCCTGCTAGTATAGTCTTCAGTAAATTAATTTCAACATAAATTAACAACATTTCCAGGCTTGCCAAATGGATTAACCGAGGAGGGGTCCAAGGGCCTCATCAGTGCACTAAAAAGAAGACTGCAAGACCTGAGACTCCAACAGCAGACCATAGCAGGCACCTACAGATGCACTCTCAAACCAAGTAACAGGCTGGTGGAAGAGGAGGACAGGGAAATGGAAGAAGACATGGACTGGCAACGTGGCAACAGCTCGGATGATGATGATAGTGATGAGGAGGAGGATGCAGAGAATTGAATTCAAGTCACTTGGATCTGAATCACTCAGTCACAGCTGTAATCGCCTCAGACCTAACTTGATATACTGTAATGTATACTGTGTGTTCTCTCCCTTTGATCTCTACCTGTAATGGCCCAGGCGAGTCAATTGCAACAAAGGCTGCCTCCAGAGCATTACTGCAGCAGAGCACAGAGCATTATTTGTAAATGAGTGGTAGAACATAACACTTAACTTATAACATGGGTGAGTTGGTGACCAAGCTAACGTTTTCGGGTTTTTGTTTTAGATTCACTGTTAGGTAAGGGAGTGCGCTGGCTACGCCTTCCCATTGCGGGGAGGGCCAGCGGCTCCCAGGTTTTGGTTTTATTTTCACTAACTCAGTCTTGTTTTTCTGTTCAATAAACTTTCGTATTATTTTTTACATACATTGACTTGCGTGGTTGGACTCAATTTATGTTGGCTGGCAGATTGGGCAATTGGGAAATGATGGGGATAAATTATTCATTTATTATTCATCATATATTTATTCATCATATATTTCAATTATCCAGATTGTTTTTGAAAAATTCTGATTTAAGTCTGTATAACTCGAGACAACTATTATCTCAATATTTAATATTGATTAGTGACCATTAGTGAAAATCTGAGTCTGGATGAGGTTGAAGTTCTGTGTGTAATATAAGGTGCGTTCGACTTCATGCAGCGCCGGCGTCGCCTGCAGCCCGGCTGACATGACGCAGCCAATGGTATTCTCAGATTCAAGGCAGCCGGCTGTCGACGCCGCCGGCGCTGCATGAAGTCGAACGTACCTATAGACGCATTTTCTGTTGATAGAAATGAGTGGGAATATTTGGCGTATAAACCACGCAAATAGGGATCCTCCCAACGGAACCCTGAGTTAGCTGAAAGCTACTGATAGCTAACTGTAGTTCTTTAAAACCAACGAGATTCCAAACAATCGTAAAACGAAGTAATCGGATGGTTTCTAATTATGCGAAATTACACATGATGACAAACCAAAAAGGCTAAATATAGCTACCAACAAATCTTGCCATACACCATGATTTAAGTAGCCCTAGCCTACACAAAAGGTGTGTTCGACTTCATGCAGGGCCGGCGGCGCGGACCAGCCAATGGCATTCACTCCTTCAAGTCAGCGAGGCCGGCTGTCGGTGCTGCCGACGCTGCATGAATTCGAGTAGACCTAAAATCAAGGCTAATCCCTCGATGCGTCATCTCATTTAAAATACTACTCCATTGCCAACTAGGGCATTTAATGCTAATATTGATTACCTCTTCAACACCTCCATTATATTATAATCTATTCATACATACTTTGTATGTGATATATCAATTGTTAAGATGTTCTGTTTTCAAACCCTAAACATGTAAACTTTGAAACATGTAACATGCCTAGTTGAACTACAAATATGGCGTCGTTCAACATCTCGATTCAGTGTTTAATGGAATACGTTTGTAGTTATTTTAGTAATTTGTGTTTTACACCAATATCATCTCCAATTTTATATTAGATTGATCAGAAATGTAAAATGTACTTGCATTATAGATCAATACGCATTATATTTAATCAGCACTACAAAAGTAAACTTTGGAATGTCTTTTTCTCATACTTTTATTTTATATTAAATTCGAGTTTTGAATGTTTTTGTCACACATTGCATGGAATGTCTCAATGGAGCAACATGGAAATTTTCAGCCTGGTAGCAGCATACTTTGGAGTACAAGACACATTTTAGATTTTGAAAATGAACATTTCAAGGTGGCGCTGTTGAGCCTCTATCTGGCTTAGAGGTAAAGCCATGTGAAAAAAAGTATTTACTAGTCCAAAATATTCGACAGGGCAAGCCACGGACATGTACCACCAAGGACATCAAACCCCTAACCCTAGCGCTGTCTGTTCAGACCATGTCTTATGCAGAGCAACTAATCATCTTTTAAGTTTGGGGATAAACAAATGCACAAGTGGTTCTGTACCCTGGTTCTGTTTGTGCTAAACCAGGACTATGTGCCACCAAAACATAATTTGACTTTGACCACTGATGTCGTCTATTTAGATTATGAATGGTCTTGGAATCTGTCCAAGAAGACTGTCGTACAACTACGTCAAACCCATTTTTGGAAAGGTCTTAGCTTGCGGGTTCATTTATGTAAGTTTGACACATTCCTGTAAACCCTTATCTGATATATTGACCTTTGAACCCTTGCCAGGGGTCACCTTAAAGCCCTATATTTAGTAGTAGTATGGTAACTAGGGTTCCTTTCATGGCACATAGTCCTGGTTTGGTACAGTGAATGACTGGGGTTAGATAAACTGTGTCTTTTAGTTTCATAACCCTAGCCCCTACAGGGGATCAACAGCGCCACCTAGAAAACGTAATTTTTCCTAAAATTCAATTCAATTTTCTTTCCTATCTGAAGCTAGGATCATCCTGGGATTTTGTATTTAGACCAATATTGACACTCTTCACATCATACTGGAACCATGTACGAAGATTATGATGTCAAATAATGTTAAGTAAAGTTTACATATAAAGATATTTAAATGTTGACTTTTCAAGTACTGATACATTTTGTCTTTCATAAAAGACCAATGAATGTATATTTGTCATATTAAGTGATTTAAATGTAACTGAGGACAAAGATCTTCTCAAAAAATTAGTTTTTAAATTGAAAGTAAAAAAGAACTACATTTCCCACAACCCCGCCAATGTTATGTTTTAACGCTAATATGCGCCATATTTGTAGTCCACGTAAGTTCGCTATGGTTATCATTTTAGTTAAGTGTAGCCCACATTATTTAATGACCTATTCAATTACTTTAAAAACTTGTATAAGTCTTACCACGTGTCAACATGCAAAAAAATAGAATATATAATGTATAATTCACATAGCCTATCTTCATGCCATCACCTTTATTAAGGCATGGATTATTCTGAATGTGACGTCATCGCGCCACACTCCCAGTACAGATTATTCATATTCAGCCAAAAGGAATCCATCATTTAACATTGTATGTAATGTGGTGTTAATAAGATAACACATTTACATCCGCTTGTGATGGCCTAACTTTTAATCTAAGTTTTCTCTTCATAGGTAGTCTACTCTTACCTCCACCAAGCAAAGGATCAGACGGTTGCTTGTAGGCTAACATAAGTGAGTCCAACCATGCAAGTCAATGTTTATAAAAGTAATACCAAAGTTTATTGAACAGAAAAACAAGACTGAGTTAGTGAAAATAAACCAAAACCTGGGAGCCGCTGGCCCTCCCCGCAATGGGAAGGCGTAGCCAGCGCGCTCCCTTACCTAACAGTGAA
Organism: Hypomesus transpacificus; assembly: GCF_021917145.1. Classification (NCBI taxonomy): domain Eukaryota; kingdom Metazoa; phylum Chordata; class Actinopteri; order Osmeriformes; family Osmeridae; genus Hypomesus; species Hypomesus transpacificus. Next base: position 4,924,948 of record NC_061080.1, read on the forward strand.
TCTAAAACAAAAACTCGAAAACGTTAGCTTGGTCACCAACTCACCCGTGTTATAAGTTAAGTTTTATGGAGGCAACCATAAATCGATGCCTAGAACCCAGGAAGTGACTAAATGACTAAATGTAAATGGATAACAAACAAAACTTGAACTGAGAAAAAGATTGTGGCCGTAACAGTATCACAATAAGCTCATAACATGTTACAGTGTATATCAATAACAAATATAGAATTGGGAACTCTTTAAACAATAACCAGGCAGCTAGGCACAGAAATATTAACAGCAGACTTCCAGGTATCCTCCCATTCTTTTACACTGTGAAAAGAAATACACATCAGAATCAGAATATGGTTTATTCACTATGTATGTGAACAAACACAGAATTTACGGTGGCAGGGAGGGGCAAACAATAAACATACGGATCTTAAAGTAAGTAAAAGTGCAAAAGTTTAACTATTTCTTAGAACTAAAATCTAAGAATAAAACAATTTAAATATAAAATATGTATAAAAATAAGAGTAAGACTAAGTAAGTACAATTTTGATAACATAGTGGTTACTTTATCAAAAGTTAGTGAAATACAGTGATCAATGTTATCTGTTTTTACAATTTAACCATGAGATTATGTGACTTAAGTTAAAGGTCCCCATGGCATGCTGTTTATGGATGCTTTTGTATAGGCCTTAGTGGTCCCCTAATACTGTATCTGAAGTCTCCTCCCGAAATTCAGCCTTCGTGCAGAATTACAGCCACTACGAGCAGTCCCACAATGACCTTTCCTCAGGATGTGCCGTTCCTGTATCTGTAGTTTTAAATGCTATGAGGAGGAGAGAGGCGGGGCTAACTGCCATGCTTCGGTCGTTTGTAAGCCATGATGTCTCTCGAGGAAAAAACAATATCGTGCTTGCTCAGTCATAGCTAATTTTATCATTGGCGGGCCATATTCTTTGGACGGTGGCCATGATGTTGTGGCCCTCCTCCCCACGGGGTTCGGGAAAAGTTTGATTTTCCAGCTACGCAGCTTGCTCCCCCCTCCTTGAGTCACCACCTTACCGCGGTGGGGGGGTTTGCGTGTCCTAGTGATCCTGGAAGCTATGTTGTCGGGGGCTTCATGCCCCTGGTAGGGTCACCCAAGGCAAACAGGTTCCAGGTGAAAGACCAGACAAAGCGTGGCTCAAAAAACCAACCATGAAGAAATACAACAATGGTTCTCAGTTGCCCCTGCCCGGAAGCGGGTCACCGGGGCCCCCCCCTGGAGCCAGGCCCGGGGGTGGGGCTCGATGGCGAGCGCCTGGTGGCCGGGCCTTTTCCCATGGGGCCCGGTCGGGCACAGCCCGAAGAGACAACGTGGGACCCTCTTCCAGTGGGCTCACCATCCGCAGGAGGGGTCATGGGGGTCGGGTGCAGTGTGAGACGGGCGGCGGCCGAAGGCGGGGGCCTTGGCGGTCCGATCCTCGGCTGCAAAAGTTAGCTTTAGGGACGTGGAACGTCACCTCGCTGGCGGGAAAGGAGCCTGAGCTGGTGCGCGAGGTAGAGAGTTTCCGGCTAGATATAGTCGGCCTCGCCTCGACGCACAGCGTGGGCTCCGGAACCAGTCTCCTTGAGAGGGGCTGGACTCTCTTCCACTCTGGAGTTGCCCTTGGTGAGAGGCGTCGAGCTGGGGTGGGAATACTGGTTTCCCCTCGGTTCGGCGCCTGTACATTGGGGTTCACCCCGGTGGACGAGAGGGTAGCCTCCCTCCGCCTTCGGGTGGGGGGACGGGTCCTCACTGTCGTTTGTGCTTATGCACCAAACGGCAGCTCAGAGTACCCACCCTTTTTGGAGTCTCTGGGGGGGGTGCTGGAAAGCGCTCCTCCTGGGGATTCCCTCGTCCTCCTGGGGGACTTCAATGCTCATGTGGGCAATGACAGTGAGACCTGGAGGGGCGTGATTGGGAGGAACGGCCCCCCCGATCTGAACCCGAGTGGTGTTTTGTTGTTGGACTTCTGTGCTAGACACGGTTTGTCCATAACGAACACCATGTTCAAGCATAAGGGTGTCCATATGTGCACCTGGCACCAGGACACCCGAGGTCTCAGTTCGATGATCGACTTTGTAGTCGTGTCATCGGACTTGGGGCCGCATGTCTTGGACACTCGGGTGAGGAGAGGGGCGGAGCTGTCAACTGATCACCACCTGGTGGTGAGTTGGCTTCGATGGTGGGGGAGGACGCCGGTCAGGCCTGGCAGGCCCAAACGTAATGTGAGGGTCTGCTGGGAACGTCTGGCGGAACCCTCTGTCAGAAGGAGCTTCAACTCCCACCTCCGGGAGAGCTTCGATCATGTCTCGGGGGGGGCCGGGGACATTGAGTCCGAATGGGCCATGTTCCGGGCCTCCATTGTTGAAGCGGCTGACCGGAGCTGCGGCCGCGGGGCGGTCGGTGCATGTCGCGGCGGTAACCCTCGGACCCGGTGGTGGACTCCGGAGGTGAGGGATGCCGTCAAGCTGAAGAAGGAGGCCTATCGGACTTTATTGGCTGGTAGGACTCCAGAGGCAGCTGATGTGTACCGGCAGGCCAAGCGGAACGCGGCTTTGGCGGTCGCGGAGGCAAAAACTCGGGCGTGGGAGGAGTTCGGCGAGGCCATGGAGAATGACTTCCGAACGGCTTCAAAAAGGTTCTGGACCACCATCCGGCGGCTCAGGAGGGGGAAGCAGTGCTCTGTCAACACTGTATACGGTGGGGATGGTGCGCTGCTGACCTCGACGGGGGACGTCCTGGATCGGTGGAAGGAATACTTCGAAGACCTCCTTAATTCCACCAACACGCTTTCCGACGTGGAGGCAGAGTCTGGGGACATCGGGGGGGGCCCTTCTATCTCTGGGGCTGAGGTCGCCGAGGTGGTTGAAAAGCTCCGCGGTGGCAGGGCCCCTGGGGTGGATGAGGTCCGCCCGGAGTTCCTTAAGGCTCTGGATGTTGTAGGGCTGTCTTGGTTGACACGACTCTGCAACATCGCGTGGACATCGGGGACAGTGCCTCTGGACTGGCAGACCGGGGTGGTGGTTCCCCTCTTTAAAAAGGGGGACCGGAGGGTGTGCTCCAACTTTAGGGGGATCACACTCCTCAGCCTCCCTGGGAAAGTCTATTCAGGGGTCCTGGAGAGGAGGGTCCGTCGGATTGTCGAACCTCGGATTCAGGAGGAGCAATGTGGTTTTCGTCCTGGCCGTGGAACAGTGGACCAGCTTTATACCCTCCGCGGAGTCCTGGAGGGTACATGGGAGTTCGCCCAACCAGTCTACACATGTTTTGTGGATTTGGAAAAGGCGTTCGACCGTGTCCCTCGGGGGCTCATGTGGGGGGTGCTCCGAGAGTACGGGGTACCGGATTTCCTGATCGGGGCTGTCCGGTCCCTGTACGACCGGTGCCAGAGTTTGGTCCGCATTGCCGGTAGTAAGTCGAACTTGTTTCCGGTGAGGGTTGGACTCCGCCAGGGCTGCCCTATGTCACCGATTCTGTTCATTACCTATATGGACAGAATTTCTAGGCGCAGCCAGGGTGTTGAGGGGGTCCGGTTTGGTGACCTCAGGATCGGGTCGCTGCTTTTTGCGGATGATGTGGTCCTGTTGGCTTCATCGGGCCGTGACCTTCAGCTCTCACTGGAGCGGTTCGCAACCGAATGTGAAGCGGCTGGGATGCGAATCAGCACCTCCAAATCTGAGGCCATGGTAATCGACCGGAAAAGGGTGGAGTGCCATCTCCGGGTCGGGGAGGAGATCCTGAACCAAGCGGAGGAGTTCAAGTATCTCGGGGTCTTGTTCACGAGTGAGGGAAGAATGGAGCGCGAGGTCGACAGGCGGATCGGTGCGGCGTCCGCAGTGATGCGGGCTCTGCATCGGTCCGTCGTGGTGAAGAAGGAGCTGAGTCGAAAGGCGAAGCTCTCTATTTACCAGTCGATCTACGTTCCTACCCTCACCTATGGTCACGAACTATGGGTAGTGACCGAAAGAACGAGATCGCGAATACAAGCGGCCGAAATGAGCTTTCTCCGTAGGGTGTCCGGGCTCTCCCTAAGAGATAGGGTGAGAAGCTCGGTCATCCGGGAGGGGCTCAGAGTAGAACCGCTGCTCCTCCGCGTCGAGAGGAGCCAGCTGAGGTGGCTCGGGCATCTGATTAGGATGCCTCCTGGACGCCTCCCTGGTGAGGTGTTCCGGGCACGTCCCACTGGGAAGAGGCCCCGGGGAAGACCCAGGACACGCTGGAGGGACTATGTCTCTCTGCTGGCCTGGGAACGCCTTGGGGTCCCCCAGGAAGAGCTGGCGGAAGTGGCCGGGGGGAGGGAAGTCTGGGCCTCCCTGCTTAGGTCGCTGCCCCCGCGACCCGATCCCCGGACAAGCGGCAGATGACGACGACGCAGCTTGCTCCATTACAGTAGTGGTGAAGGAGTTGGCTAAGGCGAACGCTTGCGATTGGCTATGGCAAATCAGAGTGGTTCTGGGCGGATCCAATTGTTTTACACTTCAACAGAGGACCCGCCTTTCAAGAAAAATGCTTGGACAGTAATATGAATCTGGTATCTGTGGTTGTTACAGGACTATAATTAACACAAAGAATAACGAATCCTTATTGGATACTGCAGTTCTTTAGTAGAGTAGAAGTTAATTTCTCTGATTCAAGTTGGTGATAGTTTCTCCACAGAGGCAATGTATGTTTAATGATAAATGTTCAACTTTTAACAACAGGAACTATAGGCTTTTCACAAGTTGCTTGTGATGAAAAATGCTGTTGGCTACATTTCAGATGGAGGAAAGAACTTGAGATATAGCCAAAAGATAAGAGTACAGTCTCTTAGAGTTCGATGGGCCTAAATGTTAACCTGACAAGTCAGATAGTTTGTTGCACAGAACCACCTGGGGAAGTCATCCTTGGAAACTGAAAAGGGCAGGCGCTTTTACCCCTAAAATTGCAAGGGATTTTATCTGTCTATTAGGGCCGGGCGGTATGACGGTATATACCGTGCGACGGCAGAAACCGGGAGAGTTTTGGCTATACCGTTTCAACCGCGGTATACTTTTTGACTACTTTTAAATGTTTTGGGTTGGGCAAAAAGGGCTTGCATCTAAAGTCTTTACAAATTTGTGATATTTTTGTATTTCACGTCAATTAAATGTCTGGTTGTTGTATTGTATATAAGACATTGCATGAATCGTATTCCTTCAATATTTAGAATTGTAGTTTAACTTTTATTTGATTTGCTATTTTCGTTTGACCTTGATGCAGATTTGCGTTGGTCTGACAGAATTTTTGATGTGGAGTACATTCATGCCGATGCTAATTAATTATATATTTGATGACCCATTCTGCAGGTAACCAATTTGATTTGTTGCTCAAGTTGTATGTCTCATGCTGTAAAATTATTGTTGTAAAATTACACTGGTGGTGTTGCTAGCATTCTTGATTTAGGATGACTAGTGAAGGCTAGCTACTAACTAATTGAGAGTGAGGACATGCCGGGAAATATCAAACTGAGGCTTTAACGTATCGACCGAGCTTTAACAAGGTTGATACGCCGACACCGAAGTTAGATATGGATAGTAAAACTCTGAGCTGTGAGTACGTCACCATGCGGATGGCATGACTGTGCATCCGCCAATCGGAACGCTCGTACTGTCGTTGCCTTTAAATAATAGCCAGTAACGTCTTGTAGTACATGCAATACCGTTTTTTCCACCACACTAGTGGCACTGGTAAAATTTCTTAACTGACTTTACAGAACAATTACTATACCGTGATATATACCGTAACCGTGATATAAAATTACTCATACCGTGATAGAAGATTTTGGCCATATGGCCCACCCCTATCTATCACTCTCTATCTAAGGCCTGTAGCTGCCAGGAGTTCCTCTGTAGGATGATAATTCGTTTGGCCACAAGTGCATTACTTCAGACGGCCTAAGGTCAGATGGCTGAGCGGTTAGGGAATCAGGCTATTAATCAGAAGGTTGCCGGTTTGACTCCTGGCTGTGCAAAATTATGTTGTGTCCTTGGGCAAGACACCTCACCCTACTTGCCTCGGGGGGAATGTCCCTGTACTTGCGGTAAATTGCTCTGGATAAGAGTGTATGCTAAATGACTAAATGTAATGTAAATGTAACTTGAAGCCTGGCAAGATGGATTCATGGACAAGCTAACTCAAAAAAGCTTTAATAATAATTAAACCCCCACTAAAAATAATTTAAATGAAACACAATCGCATGCATCTGAGCTTACCTGCTTTGAACGTCCCTCTTTTTAAACAGGAAATTGCAGCCTGAAAATATATGAACAGAGGAATAACAAATAAGATGATTTGCCTGATTTTTGGGGGGTCATTACAAGAAAAGATTATTCATAATGCATAAGCATATGACCCTTACATAAGACAATCTTTACCTTAAATTATTTTTCTTTTTCCTGGGGAATGATTTTTGGGAAGACCTTGAGGAGAAGAGATGTGGGAAGAAGTAGAAAGTGGGTAACATAGAGAGAGGGTTGGTGAAGGAGGTAAAGAGAGCGAGGGACTGGGGAAAGGAGGTGCGGAGAAAGAATGGGAGGGAAGAGCAGGAGAACAGAAAGAGTGGGAGGGAAGAGGAGGGGAAGAGAGAGAGGGAGTCATAGGATGTGAAGAGAGAGAGGGAGTAGGAAGAGTAGATGAAGAGAGAAAGGGAGTAGGAAGAGTAGATGAAGAGAGAGAGGGAGTAGGAAGAGTAGATGAAGATAGAGAGGGAGTAGGAAGAGTAGATGAAGATAGAGAGGGAGTAGGAAGAGTAGATGAAGAGAGAGAGGGAGTAGGAAGAGTAGATGTAGAGAGAGAGGGAGTAGGAAGAGTAGATAAAGAGAGAGAGGAAGTCATAGGAGGTGGGTGGGGGACCGGGACAAGGTTAAGGGTGAAGGTTTGATCCTGAGTGGAGGCAGGGGATGTTGCTTCTGGTGTTTCTTCTCTTGTTTCTTCACCAGCTGTGGCAACAAGGCTATTGTGGTCTGAGAGATAAAGACAAATAAGTAAATGTAGAGGGAAGCAATATGTTCTCTGCTCCCAGCTTGAATTTAACTATAACAGCCCCACAAATGAGGTTAATTAAACAGAAACAGGGTCTAATCGGGGAATATTTACTCATCAACAATATTCTATTAGTATATTTTATGTTACATAACGTGTTTAGAAACTAAATGTAAATGCAAGTTATAAAAAAGCATGTCCCAGTGCAAAATATGTGTTCTTACATTTCAGATAGTATTCATAAAGGGTGGTCATTTTTTTAATGATCTCCCTCACAGGCCCCTCTGGTATGAAGCCTATGCCTGCAATGACCTCTGCTGTAAACCCCCCCCTTCTCTTCTCTTTCCCCATGAAGAGCAGGGGCTTTAAGTCCAGTTCATGCAGCTTATTGACCTAAAAAACAGACATTAACAAGTTATCAGGCTTTGTCCTCTGTATCAGCTCTCTTGCCATCTGATCAACTACTTTTGAAATGGTATCATACTTCTTCCTACTTTTCAAAGTATCTACTAAACTTCTTTTCAAATTGACAAAGCTAGGGGTCCTTACAGGAAGACTATAAGATGTGATGCTGCTATTGATTAAATGATATGGCCTGATACCAATGAAACTGGCATTGATATCAAGTTCCGACCATTATAGTATGGATCTGAATGGAACCGTAACCTAAGACCTCCACATTCTCACTCACAGATATGCGGGCTGAATCTATCACTCTGCCTGCGTTGCGGTGCTTCTTCACATTCTCCCCCCAGTCACCAACATGCAAACTCTCCTCCTTGGACTTAATCCTCTTTTTTTGTGAGAGGCTTGCAAAACATGAAAGGCATGTTTTGCGGTTGGCAGTATTCATGACCTGGCAGTGAGGGCAAGGCCTGCTTTTGGGTTTGGTCATTTTCTGCAAACATAAACACATTGACATGTTATATAAGCATTACAAGTAGGAATATGAGTAACACACATTAGATAATAATTATTCTTACATTTCATTCCTATGGCTTATGGGTATTGTAGTAAAGCATGAACTTCGGCATGAACATGGAAAGAAGTAATGTATATATTTGTCTCACAAACACCGAGGCAGGTAGCAAGCAGAGCGCGTAGGCAGGCAGATGGAGAGTTGGGGTGAGTGGGATGTTTCTTTGGGACACAAGAAAGTGCAATATTAGAACACTTTGAATACAAATAGTAGATAATAGACTCGGAAGTACAAGGAGGCCAGGAACGTAGGTACCAGGTTGTAAAAACAACGATCTGGCGGTGAGTGGAGGGCAAACCAGGGTATGTCACCGCAAGTTATTGGGAAACTGGACCGCAGGTGTGGATCTTGTGCAGGTAGGGTGGACTGGATCACTGGAGCCTGGAGATTCACACAAACACAGACAAACAGAAAGACACAAACAGAAAGACAGGCAGAGCCTGTGGAGGGCGTAACACAGGTAGACAGAGGTAGGTGGACACAGGTAAACACAGGTACGTCCTGACAAATTATTAAAATAGACAGTAAGGCAAGGATATGGTGAGGTAATAATATGGTGAGGTAATAAGGATATCGATATCGTTTCCAGAAAATGCGTGACTTCAGCTGCAAGTAAGAAAATATAAAAAATACAATACAATAAATGTCATACCTAGCAAGCTATGAGATGTAAAAAGGACCACGCCAGCAAAGATAAACATTGGTCTGAGTCCAATGAAAGTGCACCGGTTCATGACCTTGCATGACATAACGTTAGACTATCTAACTAGCTAGCACAGTGTATTAGCCTATTTTTGCAGTTTACAAAGTCAATTAATTTATATTGGTGATGCAAAGCACCGGGCAATGTACGTCAAACATAATAACATTAAACCAACCTAAAAACAATAAAAAAAAACTGTATAGTAGGATAGTATCTTAAATATATGTTTACCTCATCGATAATAGCTTACCTTTTCAGTACGAGAGAGCGGAGGTTTGGGTGACAAGAAGTAGTTCCAGTCAGATATTGAGCGTCAAACTTTTAGGCGACTTGTGTGTAATAATAAAATTACAATAATGTTGGATAATTTATAGGTTTTGCTGTCAGTGCATTTGACATGATTGCTTCCATGCGCTTAAAATTATGATTAAAATAAAATGATATTCCTCCCCCGATGGATTTTATTTTTCTTTTTTTTTTATGCATATAGGCCTACCTTTTTAGATCGGTTTATTTGGTATCAGTCCATTTTATAAATAACTTTTATGTCCTTAAATAAGGTTTATGTCATTTATAACGTTTATGTCTTGGATATAACAGCAATTTCCAGCCCTTCCAGATCTGACTGAAGAAACCACACTGCTGGGCAATGTTTAAAGACTGGAGACAACCATTATTTAGTATTGATGCAGTAAAGAAGAATCTGAATGCAGCATGAGAGTAGATTAATTATTGTTTCTATGAAATGTAACATGTATTTCTGGTTAATGGCTATTTTCATGTTTTGATTTGATTATTTCTATATAATCATAATATCATAATATTTAGTTTGGAAGGAAGATAGCGCACCAAGACTTCTCCACTCCAATCAACAGAGAGGCAGCTAAATCTTTTTTTGCGTTTTGGACGTCCATATGGACGTCCATAGACTGACGGCGATGGCTGCTGATCTTTGCATGGATGGACGGACGGCGATGCTGTTCAGAGTGCCGTCCATAGAGGGAGCATATATTTTGGACGGCGATGGATTAGCAGGGACGTCCCTCGTGCCGTCCATGGAGGGAGCAGATATTTTGGACGGCGTCATAGCCGTCCATATGGACGGCGATGCTGTTCAGAGTGCCGTCCATAGAGGGAGCATATATTTTGGACGGCGATGGATTGAATGTTTAGCAGGCTGTTGAGCTAACAGAACTGCCGAAGGCTACCATAGCATGTAGCTAGCTACATTAACTTTGGATGACTCAATCTTTTGTCAAGTTAATTTGTATGAATTGCATGTTAGTGCAATATTTACGCCTTTATTCTGTTTTTTTACATAATCAGCAGTATGATCTCATGACAATATAGACTTGAAAAACAATATGTTATGGTTTGGGTTTGCCTATAGGCTACATATATTTTAATTATTTCGAGAATTGTTAATAAAGACTCATTTAAAATTTGGAGTGTTAGGCCCATATATATGCTAATAAAAGCTAACACATTTACGTTGCCCTGACGTTGTCGCAACGTCACGCGATGACCAAACATACGTTGCCGCAACGTCTTTGGCGTTGATCCCGCACTATCGGCAGGGGGACCACGTCATATGTCCGTGCTGTGGTTGGGGGGGTGGGGGGGGGTGGGCGGCGCCCTGATTTGGGCCCCCGGGAAGGGCAGGGTGCTGCTGGTGATAAAACTTGCCTGGGGCGCCAAATATGCGAGGTACAGGGAAAACCTCATGCGACAGCTCCTGGGGGAGCATAACACACCAAGTCGTCCTTCAGCTGGAAGCCGTCCCTGTGTGGACAACCCCATGCGACTCACTGGAAGTCACTTCCCCAGTGAGATTCCTCAAACGTCATAGCAGGGGAAAAACAAAAGGCGTCATTGCACAGTATGTGCACACACAAATAGGCGTGAGAACCAGCGCAAAATTAGTCACTATGTCTGTGAAGCCTGCAACGTAGCTCTGTGTGCTGCTCCTTGTTTCATGGAACACCACACACTGAAGCACTACTTGGTCAATGTATATAGTTGATCAAGATCGACACAAAGATTCAACTTTATTCAATCATCAGAAAAAATTGGTATCCGCGCCTAAAATCACGCGTTAGAAATAGAGCATGGTGACCGCATCCAGAAAGCATTGGAACGTCAATCCTGCTTTGTTGTTATTCTGAATAATGACTGTTAACATTAATACCTAACACAGAATAAAACTTAAGTGAGTACTTTGCTGGTGAGCCAAGAGTTTATTCAGTGCTGTACATTAAAGAGCAAGATACCTCAAGATGGTAACTACTTGAGCCTGCACCATTGGTGGAAAGAGAAACCCAGTTGGAAGAGAGCTCAGTAATTTGCTGATACCAAGGCGTCCCTGGAGGTCAATTGAAGTCATCTCAACAGTGATGACCCTAGTCGAGCTGGACAGGGGATGGATGTACTCACCATCCAGGGGAATGGTTTCCCACTTCCATGCCCCATCACAGAACTCCTCTCCATTTCGTACCTCTGACTCTTGTCTCCATGAATTAATATGGAGGGAGGTTCTCCAAAGCAAAGGCCTGGGCGAGTGGCTCAGATGGAAACATATTCCCTGTGCGACACGGGATCTTCTTCTCAGAGGTCTCCACATGGAGCACGGCCCAGTCTGCAGACGGAGGGCTGAGAATCACTGGGAGGGCCTCAATGACGAGTTAGAACACTGTTCCAGTCCCAGGGTGGACGACAGATATCTTTGAGAGCTTTCCCTTGTATCTTGACCCCATCCTGTGATTCAACATCAAGGAGGGTCTCGACATGTTACTGGGCCTCTACACTAGATGTAGACCCTCCCTTCACTGCTGCGTTAGGTTCCTCTCTTTGAGGTTCTCCATCCCTCTCTGTTTGTTCACCACTGGGCTGGTCTCTGGATTGATTTCAGCCAGCTCTTCCTGTAAAGTTTTAGGGGACATTAAAAGGTATGCTTTCCTCCGAGGGAGTCGCATTCAAGGGTTTCACAGTAGGGTTGGGCGATATTACGAATACATTGTCATTCGATGATTGTTGCAGTTCATTGTTTAGCATTTTTCTTTGCCGATGTTTTACCAATTTAACCTTTAGATCAAGGCTCAGGAAAATAAGAGAAACGGCTATTCTCACAGATATAAAAACTGGATGTTGAGAAAATCAGGTTTAAACCAAAAAGAAAAATTAATTACAAAAAAAACGAGAGAAGCAGAAAATTCAGGATTCCTGAAGAGCTACTCCAAGTCAAGGGAAGTCTGGCTCCAATGCTGGTCATGTAAAGCCTGGGCCCACAAGGACTGTGCAGACGGGAGTGACTTTTACACCTGTCACAACTGTGACTGAATAATTGATGATAATGATATTCAATAATAATCAATCATCCTCTCTCCCCTCCCATGATTTTATGTTTAAACTTGTTAATGGATGTGTTCTGCCTAATAAATAATTTTTTTAATTATCATTTTGACTGCTTCCCTTCTTTTTTGTCATGCAGGAGGTAAATGTAGATCAATCATTATTTTAAAACAGTTAATAGTCACAATAATGTAAATTATTGTAAAGTCTGTAAAAATCAGTAAAGTATTTTACAGATGAATAATTGTTATCATAAAATTAAAATTGATTGTTAATTATGTACATTTTAGGCATGTCTCTGAAATGTGTTACAACCGTCCCTGTACACTGGACTGTAACAGTGGTGTGACTGTATTTACATCAATTTTGCAATATGTAGGCCTACATATTTCATAAAACTACTCAAATACATTGTTTTAGTAGTTGACACATTGAAGTTTATAATATATAAGATTGGCAATTCCATTGTTTTAAAGTGTTAAAACCGTCCCTGGTCTCCCCTATATCTGAAAATATATTCACTTAATACTTGTTGTTCTGTTCGCTAGCCATCCGAGATGATCGGACTCCATATCAGATACCAAGTAGTACATTTTGTAGTATAGTACCAAGTAGTACATTTTGAATTTCATGTGAAAACAATCAAGTAGTAGGTGGTGATTCATTTATTGGGATTTAACAAGAAAAAAAGCCAAAAAGAAAACAGGATTGTCACCAATTTGATAATACATAAATTAATCTTCTAGCTTTTGGGAAAAGTTATTGGGAAGCAATATACTATACATTCAACATATTTGTTCTCCTTTTTCAATGTATTGTTATTATTACTGTATCACTGTTGGTGTTACTGTAGATGGAAAGTCTCTCTTATCGGTGGAAATGAAAGGCCCTCTTAACCTTCTCCAAGAAGCCACAACATTTCGGGCGAGAATCAATTTCCAATCTAGCTTTTTCAGCCTTTTCCTTCTTCATTTCCTTTCTCTCCTCATCTGCCAACCTTTGCATCTCTTTCCTTTCAAGATCTTTCATTCTGCGTTTCTCTTTATCCAACTTTGTCTTAATCTCCGTATTTCTTTTCTCTGCCTGCTCCAGTTGCTTCTTCTGTTTCTTCTCCATCTTCTCTAGTGCCTGCTTTTCAGCTTTCTTCTGCTTTTCTATTACCTCCATCTCTGTCTTGGCTGGTTTCCCGTTTTCAGCCTTTACCTCCTTCTCTGTTTTCTTCAACATCTCACTGTTTAATCTCTTCTCAATAGATGGATCCTGTACTTGCATATTTGGCAGTCCACTCTCTGATCTTTCCTCCTCCTTCCCTTCATCCCTGAGAATGATCCTCCCATAGTCAAGTCTCTCAGCCACCTATCAGGGAGATTGGTTACAAATATTGATGGGAACAAAGCTTCATTATTTAATTTTGATTAAATGTATTATACAAATGTTTGCTTTGTGGACTGTGAGCATTCCACCATCAGGCCTGAAGACTCACCTTTGCTTGTGCAGCAGACCGGAGGCAAAGCAAACTCTTTTGCTGCTGAACGCCGCTTGCTTCACAAGCCAGGGGAAGTGTTTTCACAAACTCTGAAGTATGGGAGGGTAAACGCTCCTCATCGAATGTATCTTCCGAAGTCTCTTCATCGGATGTCTCTTCTGAAGTCTCCTCATCTGATGTATTTTCAGATAACTGCAGGCCCTGGTTGGCCAGAGGGAGGATGCAGCTGTGACTGGCCCGAGGAAGAGGTGTACAGGTGGGCTGCTGGTCCCCGTGGGAATGCCTGGCCTTAGCTTCCAGGGGTTTGGTGGTGAGGCCCATGTAAGATGTCCCATCTTTACGTAGTGGGAGGAGTGGGGTGGTTGGGGAGACTGGCTGATGGATGGGAGACATGGACGGAAGTTTGATATCTGCAATCTGTGTGTGAGACAAGGAGACTGTTATCACTGTAGTGGAATACCTAACACAAACTATTCTGCCATTCGTAGATCCAGAAAACGTCATTCTGAACCAATGAATTAAACTTTTTTTTGCTGGTCTTTTGCTGGCATATTGTCATACCTCCTCAAGCAGGTCATCCATCATCTTCAACTCTTCCCAGAGGGTAGGAGACTTAAGCACCTGTGTGTGAGGTTTCCTGGTCTCTTGCAGATCTAGTTTTTTCTTGGAGGTGTTGAACTCCTCCTTCCGTCTCTGCTCTAACTCCCACTGTGCTCTCTGCTTCTGCCTCCACTCTTTCCACCTCTGCTCAGCCCGCCTCTCATCTGCCTGCTTCTTCTCTGCCTCCTTTAGTTCTGCCAGCCTTTGTGCAGGAGGCTTCTGTAAGGCCTTTCTCAGTTCCACCCACCTTTTAATTATAGACCTCCGTTCTGCATCCTTCTGTGCTGCGTGCATCTGCTGGGCCCATCTGTGTTCTGCCAGTCTCTGTGGCCAGCTTTTTTTTTCTGCCTGTTTGCGTTCTGCCTTTCTCTTATCCACCTGCTTCTTTTCTGGAAATCCGCTCATGTTCTCCCTGTTTTGTTATTTGGAAAAGAAAGTGAATGCTACACAGACGTTTATCATACACAAGTATGTTACTCATGTCGACCAGCAGATATGACCCATTAGAAATGACACATTGCTTTGTGACATCATTGCTAGATTGTGCCAATATTCTGACTCCTACACTCGACATTTCAATCTGACGTTTTTCAAACATGCCATTTCATTTCAAATATTTAACATGCCGCATTTACCGTCAAGTGACACAATGGCCTGGTTTATGCCATATAACATGCCTGAACTGCCAAAAAAGTCCCTGAAAAGCCCATACATGCTTATGGAAAAGTTTAAACGTCGCTGCCTGAATTAGCCTATAATCAGTAGGCTAACAATGTACGAGTCACATAGACTCAGAGGAAGGCATTCTATAACCAGAGATGGCGCTAGATTGTTGTAAAACTGAGGCGCACACCGACGACAGTCGCGCTTGTTTGCTTAATGAATATCAACATTTTTTATCAAAGTTATTTCAATCGATCTCAAACGTTGTGCCTAGCCTAAACATATTTTCTGGTAATCGAGTAACACAACTTGTAGGGTATGCTATACGGATCATACTCAATACATTTACATAATTCGAACATTACTGATTATTAATTGATTATTTTAGCGGGACACATTTGTTTGTGATGATGGTTGGCATTTTATCCATATTTTAAATATCTAATCAATTATGAGTCAATGTTTGAGCGCAACTCCTATGAATCAGTGGCATGTTAACAAACAAGAGCACATGAAAAAGGTATAGGCTTACTTCTAGATTCAGAATAGCATCCTGCTTGTTGACGTGTCTGTACAAATCACGGTACAAATCTATAATGACATGCACAGTCATTCAACTGTACTCATCTACTTTGATGATGTCGTCATGGACTCCATTTGTGACATCATCAAAACATAGACAGGAGGTAGGAACAAAAACCTGCATAGTGAAACTGTCACATAAAATAATGACGTTTTAATGGTCCAATAGAACAACAAGCTGTTTGGGTTGAACTACAGAGGATCAAACAAGGTGTTGGTGAAACTCTTCCCGTCATTGCTTGGTTGCACTGAACAGGAATAAAACAAACTGCAGAGTAGTCTACATTTACTTTAGCTTTGTGGGATTTTCTTCACTCTGGTGGTTTCTTTGGTCTGCATTCTATTGGTTCACTCTGACAGTTAGGGCAAAATCCAGAATTGAGTTGGAATTTTCACAGTTGGAAACTTTCCTTGGGAACTAACAGGAATAATTGGGAATGAACTGGAGATTTGTCAAATTGCGAGTTAGCCTATAACTGGGAACTGAAATGCAGTTGTTAAAACCCATCTTGCAGTATAATCTTGGTTAAAATAACCAGACTTAATGCAAATTTGGTTGAATTTCTTCCGTGCGCATTCCTCAATAACATGCACACGGCACATTAAAGCAAGTTTCAAATTAATGCCCTTGAATTTCTTTTAATTCCCGTATTCCTGTGAAGATCCCTGTGATGTTTTGCCCCTTTGCAACCCAAATCCTGGAGCACACTGGCCTTGGCAGGACTGGGCCATTGGCTCAGCTTTCACAAACCACTCTGCTTTAATGATGGCAACACTCAGCTGGAACAGGTTGTCCCCTCTACCTGAAAGATGCAGTACAGAGAAATAAATGAATGCACACTGGATTACCTGCAAATTCTCCATAGTGAGGGGAGTGGTGTTTGACCATAAAATCAGTCAAGTAAGAGGTTCCCCTATCCCCCTTCGGTAGTTCAGAATGGATCCCTCTATTCATGAGGGAGCTCAGGATAACATTGTCCTCTTCAGAGGGGCTGGGTGATGAGGCCTTCCCCCTGTCCCTCTGACTCTCCCCAAACTCACGCTGCTGCCCTCATGCTTCCTGGATATTCTGAAAGTAAAAGATAGAAAATTAATTGTGCTTTTCTCATTTTTAAAAACAAAACATGCCGAGAACCCCATTCCTGAACCGTTAACTTGACATGAAAGTACTAGTATATAGAAGGTCCACCTAGTCTTTAAGTTGTAAAAAGAACTACAATGCCAGAAAATAGCAAGCCACCGGACATTCGCTGAGTCATGTAGTTTAATGTCTTAAAACAAATATTAGCATCATTATAATAATCGTGCCTCAGTGGAAGTTTGGAGCAAAATTACAGTTTGTCTTGAGTTTGTCTTTCGAGATTGTAAACTTTTTATTATTGGTACATTTGATTACCATTTCTTATATAGGCACTTCCGGGCCTAACACGAAGCACTACTTTGTTACATCATGAGTCAGAGGGCCTACCTGTGCAGAAAAGCAGGGCTCTTAGAGTTGTCACCAAAGAAAGGGATGGACCTTTTGTAATAACTGGCCAGATCTAAGAAACTTTTTCTACTGAGGTCTTGGTTGTGGGGCGAGGCCAGTTCTTCACCACCTCTACCTTCTTACTTTGGGCCGTAAGGAGCCCACGGCCAACAGAACAGCCCAGGTATTGCACCTTACTTTGTTCCGCAAAACATTTCCTAGGATTGGCAACCAGACCCACTTCACGATGGGCACTCAGAACTCGTCGCACCTGGTCCCCATGATCCTCCCAGTCCTTTTAGTGGACTACCACATAATTGAGAGAGGCTGCCATGTTCCACTGCTGGGGTGTAAACGTCCCAAAACTGTTGGACTGTGGCTGGGCTCTATGGAGGCTGAAGGGATGTCTAATATTGAAATAAACCGGTAGGTGTTGAAGAGGCAGTCTTTTCCCTATCATAGGGGGTTAAAGGGACTTGCCAGTAGCCTATGGTCAAGTCCAATGTGGTTTTAAAGCGGGACTCACCCAACCACTTATCATAAGTGTTGTGAGTTTGAAACAATAATACAAAATCAATGTTTTTGAGTCTATAGAGAAGGGAAGAAGGAAAGGCAGTGGTATGCAATAAGAATGCTTTGTTTCTCAGAGCTCCAAAATATGTCTGGCGGTGATACATTTGTACAATACAGTTTTGGGCAACAATGACAAGAAGATCAAGACTAGTTTGTTTCCAAATCAAGATAGCTCTGAGCAGAGTGCTGGCTGTTTGAAGATTTACTGTACACATTTGACAGTTTTCTTAACTTCTTAACTTAATTATAATTGTATAGTCTTATTGACAATTTTTCATATGAGGCCATCAACATACAGTACTTGTTTTGTCTGTCTATATTTCTAGATATGTTAATACACCAACTTACCAAAGCAAATCGCTTGTACGTGTGAGCTTGCCTGGCAATAAACCGATTCGGATTCGAAAATCAAGACGTTTAGGGTTTAGCTCTCATGGGCTTGCCCTGAATGTTTATGTACTGGCAAACGTAAAAGGGGTGCTTCCCTCCATGAATGCCAATTCAAAAGCAGGTGTGAAGCAAAAACTAAAGATCGTAATCACACCACAAAGCTACCAAAGTCAGTTTGGATCATCTGGATCTGGCCAAATTGTTCTAAGATTCAAAAGAAAAATATCTTGAATGAATCACTGGTATGAAATGATTTGGAAATTTGACTGAAAGACAAAAGCCTTGGAAGAAATGCCGGTATCAGGGTGGACCTGCTTCAACACTTTGTAAACATAGATAGCATAACTCTCTTTCCTAGACTTTCTACGCTTCTTGCCGCCTTTTGTGGCAGTTTTGGAAACCGCCTTCTTGGAGCCCTTCTTGGGCGCGGACTTCGCTGGCTCGGGCATGACTTCTGCTATGAACGCTTCTTCACGATATAAAGGAGTGGAGGTTCAGTTCTCACTTTATATAGAGGGAGGGATGTAAATGTATAAGGCACGCCTCCCGCTCTTTACAACGTTGAGGCGATAACTCTTTCTGGACTAGCCATGTAAGTTAAACGCGCATGCGCTTCACCTCTTCCTGGACATCATCATTGTAAATGAGAATTGGTTCTCAATTGATTTTACCTGGATAAATAAAGGTCAAATAAACATCCCGCCTCCTCAATTTACCTTCTCCCGGTCGGTCTTTTATCATCCTACTGAACCTCTATAATGTACTTTAGCCGCTTTAGGGCTGCTAAGCTCGCCTTCTTTCAACACTGCGGTTTTTCAAAAGTTGGGCCTCTTATATTAGCTATAGGCGCCAAGGGTGACGGGTGTTGTCTTGGGTCTTGACTAAACCGTCTGGTGTGTGCAGTCTTTTACATGGCCGATTACATGGTCGTGTCTGTGGTCTCCCACGTTTTAAAAATCGGTTAAGATTTGAACATTCTCAAACCTGCACGAAGCATAAGAGCGCGAAACAGTCGCGGAGGAAAGAGAAGTCGGTGAAAAGCCGGCTCATGAATGTGCGCGCGCATCGACACCGGGTAAGGCGGAAGGAAGGCATAATCTTTCTCCGATTGGATAGGACCGCACCGACTTAATGGCCAATGAGACTCAGTTCTAGGGGAGTATATATCTGTGGAGCGACTTCCTGTTGCAATCTAGTTTGAATCTTACTGATTGATCGTCATGAGCGGAAGAGGCAAAACCGGAGGCAAAGCCAGGGCGAAGGCGAAGACCAGGTCATCTCGCGCCGGGCTCCAGTTTCCCGTGGGTCGAGTGCATCGACTTCTCCGTAAGGGCAATTATGCTCAACGTGTTGGAGCTGGCGCACCGGTGTACCTGGCCGCTGTGCTTGAGTATTTGACTGCTGAAATTCTTGAGTTGGCCGGCAATGCTGCCCGCGACAATAAGAAGACTCGTATCATTCCTCGTCACCTCCAGTTGGCCGTCCGTAACGACGAAGAGTTGAACAAACTTCTCGGAGGCGTCACTATCGCCCAGGGTGGAGTTTTGCCTAACATCCAGGCAGTACTTTTGCCTAAGAAAACCGAGAAAGCCGTCAAATCAAAATAATTGAGGCCAGTACTCACTGTCAAATCCCAAAGGCTCTTTTAAGAGCCACCCACTTGTCTTAAAAGCGCACTATGTCCGTTTGAGTAATAACCTGAAGTAGTTAGACTGTGGATATGAGTGAAATGTCATGACGCTTGGTCTACTCTAGGCCGAGTCCATAATAGTTTTTTTTACTCCAGAATGGCTACTGAATCCCATCAAAGTTATGGTGGACCTCTTTTTCAGAAATCTCATGGGATGAAAGGGAATTGTAGTGCACGTGGGTATTTAAAGATACTAATTGTGTAGTGACCCGACCAGACAGATGTTACATGTTGGGCTGTTGGTTGTTTGCCATTGCCCAGTGTTCGTGGGGTCTCACATGCCGATCGGCCTGCTGTCTGCCAATTGCGGTAGTGCCCAGAGTGTTATGATGCCGGGTGTCCTGGTTGTTGGTGGAGGGGCATGGAGAGGGGGTTGGGCAAGGGGTGATGGGGCATTGGCGGTTATAGGACCAGTTTTGGTCTTTGTTCTTCCTGTTACGCCTGGGTTATTGAAGAGGTTGTCACGATTGTTTTGTGTGTTACCATTCTTTTATTTGGCGTGGGCTATGGCCAATCAGTAGCCTGTGTGACACTGGGTGAATAAACCTTAACTTCTGAAACGTCATCGCATGTCTAGACAATTGTTGCTTTCTGATCTAGTCGGTCATTACAATATATTCGTTAGTCTTAAAGGGGTCATTGACTGCAAAACAGTTTACCTTGTCATAGTTGAATAACGACAGTTTGGTGGGTAAAATGGACATATGAATCTCAAAGTCCATTGACACCTGTTTCCTATGCAAATCTGACAATTCGAAACTGCCGCTGTAAAACGGTCTGTTTCCAAGAAGCCATGTAGCTCCACCTTTTTTGACTCTTGTCTGCACCTTTGTCACGCCCCAAAATCTTTTTAGGAAGGGAGAAGGAGCACCCTAACCATACGTTGCCATCTCACTGTGGATTTTGAATTGAAATGTAAGCAGTTCAAGTCCAGTGAATAACCTAAAATGCTAAAAAGGTAAACTGCCTGAGGTTAAGAAAAGTAGTTTAAGTTTTTCAATTAACAAAGGAAGACAGACAGACCATTACATACGGTGGCCGACATGTGCAAACGCGCGGCAAATGAAGAAAACACATGCAAATTAAGAAAACATCTTCATGAATTTGACAACACATGCGCAGCATTCAGAGCGCTTGCAAATACACACAAGACAACCAACTACATAAACGAAACAAACTTCTATGTTCTCTTTCGCTCCGTGGGTCGGAAAATCAAGCTATACTTAGCGCTCCTCCTGGCCTGGTCAACTTCCGTTGTGAAAACTGGATGCAACGTTTTTGGTTTGCGTGCATGCTTTCGTTTTTGCAACGCGTTTATGTGTGTGCAGCGCGTTTGCTGAATGCTGCGCATGTGTTGTCAAATTCATGAAGATGTTTTCTTAACCCTCTGGTGCGGTCACTACAGTGGACAGCTATTCAAAACTCTGTTTCTTGTATATGCATGGGTTTTGGTGGTTTAGTTGCACATCAGCCACTCTAGTGGACGCTTTTGCATCATCCCATACACTGCTACCCACTGGCCAGTTGTTCTAAGTGAAACAAAGCTTTCGAAATTCCAAGATGGCCGACGAATTTTCAAAAATGCTATCTAGCGCTAGCCTGGCTACCAGCCCAACTTCTCCCCGCCCACAAAAAAATGTAGTCGGGAAGTTGGGTCTGGAGGGTCTCTATTGTAGCCTGGCTGCCAGCCCAACTTCTCCCCGCCCCCAAAAAAATTTGGTCGGGAACTTGGGTCTGGAGGGTCTCGTATTGGGGACCAACTACAGAAAACCAGAATCTGGGCGAACCAATGAAATTGCCAGGGCGGGCTTTATACGATGATGGACAGATGATCAACAGTAACGTAATCACCCACGTCACAAAAGAGCGCTTAAGTTGAATTCGTTTTGAACAAACATTGCCACCGCTGGAGATCTGGGATGTTATGATTCTGCCATCGAGTCTGTTTTAGAAGACATCGACAGCGCATTATTTTTGAAAGAGGAACAGAGAGACGCAATCAAGGCATTTGTGATGGAAAATATGTTTTTGCCGTCCTTCCTACGGGATTCGGTAAAAGTTTAATTTATCAGCTGGCCCCGATGGTCGCGAAGAAGATAGGACACATTGAAAACCCAGTGGCCATTGTGGTTTCTCCTTTTCTTTTGTGGAGTTGTAATCCTAAACGGAGAACTTGTTCGTATATGCATTGCCCTTTATTGTTTCGCTCAAAAAGGTTGACCGTGTGAACAAGTACTCCCCCTACCCTTAAATTAATTTTACAACACCGGCAAAAATCTTTGTATTCATTCGTCAAGCATACTTCAAGTCTGCTTGCAGTTTAGTCAGATAATGTATAATAAAGATCCTTAAACAGGCTCTGGTTTAGTTCTGTTGACAACAACGATGCGGCGCTTAACATACGTCACATACTCTGTTGCTCTGATTGGTTGTAGATCTATCCATTTGAGCCAAGAGGCATTTGTTTTCCAGGCTCGTTTGAAACACTCCCCGTAGTCACAGCCCAACGGAGAGTTTTCAGGCTCCTTTTCTGACCAGAATTATGAGTATGACAACGTCAGGCTAATCTAGCGCTTAAATATCTTGCCAATCGTCGGTAAAAAAATGTTTTAACATAAAATAACTAAGGAGCAGTGCTATTGTAAAATCGCAAAAAAAAGTATTGCTTTTATTTTTTAGAGGAAATTACGACTGATCATCTGTCCACTAAATTGGACATCATGTGTCAGAGGCTTTAAATCACCCAAGATTTAATCCAGTACTGCAACGTTGATTTTCGATATTTTGATATGCAACAACTTTTTGGGGTGTCATAATTTGATGTTTTTTTTACCTGCCTGTTTGGTTTTTGCTCCAACAACACTTATTTGACTTTATTCTACACTAGTTACCTGGTAAACCAGCTAATTATTAGATTCAGGTGTGCTACATTGTTGGGGCTAAACTCTACAGGCAGGTAGCTCCCCAGGACCAGGGTTGGAGACCCCTGTAACAAATGTTTTTCACACCTGATTCAAATGATTGAGTTGTTATCTACCTCATCAGAAGCCTGATAATGACCATTCATTTGAATCAGGTGTGTTGGAGCAGGGGAAACATGCAGGGCAGGGATGTCCCTAAGGACTGGGTTTGAGAACCACTGGCCTACAACAGTGGTTCTCAACCCTGGTCCTCAAGTACACTCTGTCCTGAATGTTTTAGATATTTCCCTGTTCCACCACACTTGATTCAAATGAATGGGTTGTTATCTGATAACGGTAAAGGGAGAGGGAAGAGGCTGAGGAGTCATATTTCATTGCATTTCATTGAGAAAGATGGTAAAAATGTGACACAATAGTTTTAACAGCATAATATATTATTTTTCTCATTGATTTGGTTAATCCATATTTTTTAAACTTCTTATTTTTTTACAACCCTGATGCATGCTGCCCACCTGAGTGGACAAAAAATATTTTGTAAAAAAAAAAGTGTGTACAAAATAAATAATGTTCAACTTCATTTTTGTATGCCTAAAGAAGACTAAAACGCATGGGGGGAAAAATCCAAACTAAGGTTGTCATAATTCATGCATCAGAGGGTTTTCTTAATTTGCTTGTGTTTTGTGTATTTGCATGTGTTTTTTTAATTTGCAGTGCGTTTGCACGTCGGTGACCGTAATTATAACCCTTAAAAGTGTAGGTCTTTACTTTAGATCAAACCACCTGTCCTGCATGTGTTAGATGTTTCCCTGCTCCAACACACCTGATTCAAATGAATGGGTCGTTATCTAGCTCTGTAGAAGCCTGGTAAAGAACATGCATTTGAAGGTGTGTTGGAGCAGGGAAACATCTAAAACATGCAGGACAGGTGGTCCCTGAGGACAAGTTTGAGAACCACTGCTAGACATTGTAAACTACCAAGTCAAGAAAGTGAATCACACAGTAGGCCTACTCAACATATGTATTATAGATCTATAAAGTGCAGGTGTCTGATACACTCAAGTTGAGCATTTCAGAAGACTGGACAAAGAACACAGGAATCAGGGCAGTTAAATAGTAGCCTATGGCTGTTTATCAATCCGAAGAACGCTGAGAATGCAAGTACATTCTTTTGAAGAACGTTCTGGCAAGCCTCGCGAGAATGGTCTTGCAATGAATTGAGATGGTTAGGGTTTTCCTGGACTCGCAGCATTATGATAACATATGATGACAAACTACAAAAACTAGATAACAAAGCTAAAAAATGGTCCTGGACCTGTAATTTTAATTTACAAATTAGCCGTTTCATCAATAAAATAAGAAATTTTTCAGCGACTAAACTGCCTATTTCTCGTCACATTTTAATTCAGATGCTGATTTACACGTACCGTTTAGCTGAAATATGAAAAGTAAAAAAATTACAGTTGTGAGGTTTTTCCGCCTGGCTTGACATCTTGCAATGACTTCTGGGAAATCAGAAGCGTTCTCGCTGGTCAAGTCACCATCCGATGCATCCTCGATAAAAGGGGCGGATCAGGAACATTTCCGGGTATTTTTGGCGTTCTTGGTGACTTGTGTTCTTTGGATTGGAACCGTACTTGGGCAATAAAAGATGACGTCAAACGAGTTCGCAAGAACACAAGATGGAAAAAAACGTGGATTGATAAACAGCCTATGACTATGGGTTTTTTTACTCACGAGAAATGTCAGGGGGTGATAATCAACATAGCCTTTGCAAGCACAGAAAGAGGCCGCATGATAGATAACTTTTGTTTAGGTCATTAGATATAGAGCTTCTAGAAATGGCCTTGACGCTCTTCCTATTTTCCTTGTTCAAAGTTGCATGGCATTATACACTTTGGTAATATTGTGACCACTGACCTACACTAGTGTCACAGGCATGTCTTAGTCGCACCTTACAAAGAACTAACTTATGGCTATGCAGGCATAAGCAAACAGACAGTTTATCAATGATACAAGCAACATAATTCATAGAGGCATATTTCTCTCCTGGAAATGACCAATATGTTCTCATGAGCTATTTAGCAGGGTATAGATCAACCATTGTTTATTATATATAGAGTATTCCAAACAGTATAAAAGTAATCATTATCTTTAATTAACTGACCAGTGGTTAAGGACAGACCTCTTCGATACACAGTAGCCTAGGGGTGTACGTTCACTTAAGGTTTAGAACAATTATTGGGCTACACCACTAAAACAAAATGTAAGGCAGTATTAAAATGGGAAAAACATCAAAGTTAATAACATGTAGACTACATATTAATCTATTTTCAGTCTTTGAAAAGCAGTGTTTTGGCTACACAAAGGAAAGAATTAAAGTGAGATAGGCCACAAAAAAATAGTTGAGATATTATCCACTGCCTGACTTAAATAAGAACCAACAGTTTAAAGAGGGATCCATGTTTAATGCCGTTGTCATTACGGTTTATTGTGCGGCTCAAAAAATATTAATTATGATACATTAAATGGCCTATTAACATGGGGGAACGAGTATAGCACTGTTAAAATGTAAGCCTATTTTTTATGTTCTCAGGTTACATGACTGTAAATATGATTTACTCTTAGCGACACAAGAGAGCGCAAGAGCACACAATAATTAATGTGATGAATGTTTATGTATTGTATTGTGACCTAATGGACTTCCCGTACATGGACATTTTTATGCGTAACGTTTCTTGCTTTAAAAAAGTTAGTTCGCGCTCAACCCAACTGGCAGATGGCCACATTTCATTGTTATGGAATAAATGTCCTATAATGAGAGAAGTCGTCAGCCTCCTTCATACGCATCGTCAGCAGCACCACTCTGCTGATAAAACTCAACAGGTTATGGGCCCAGGAGGCGTTTGGAGGAGAAGATAGTCGACGAAAGCCAAGAAAGTTGCAACGGATCGCGTGCTGAGGAAGGCTGCTAACCTGAGAAGAGGGGCAAGCTAGCATGGCAGAGCAACGAAGGGCAAGTAGCAGCAGGCTACATCGACTGGTATTCGACGGCGACGAAGCAAAGTATGAAGTTTGGGAAACTAAATTGTTGGGATACTTTCGTTTATTAGGGCTGAAAAACACTGTGTTGAATGAGCCAGTAGAAGAAGCTGAAAAAGCAGCAGATCCTGAGAAAAACGCGGACGCCTATGCAGAGTTGATCCTAATGCTAGATGACAAAAGTCTGTCTCTGGTAATGAGAGATGCTCAAGATGATGGCAGAAAAGCATTAAATATTCTGAGAGACTATTATGCAGGGAAGGGAAAGCCTCGTATAATTAGTTTGTACAACACGCTGACCTCACTTCAAAAGTCCATCGGCGAAAGTGTAATGGACTATCATTAGAGCAGAGACCGCCATAACTGCCCTAAGAAGCGCGAGAGAAACGCTGGGGGACAGTTTTCTGGTGGTGCTGAAGGGATTGCCAGAGAGCTTCAAGCCATTCGCAATTCATGTGGCGCACACCTACGAAAACATCACGTTTGCTGACTTCAAGACCAAATTGCGGAGTTTCGAGGAAACCGAGAACATCAGAGCAACCGGGTCGAACGATGACAGCGTGATGAAGACCCAGGGGAGAACCGGACGGCGACCTCCCAGTAGCAGCGCACATGGACCGGGCAAAGACGACAGCGAGATGGTGTGCTTCAAGTGCGGGACCAAGGGGCACCGAGCGAGAGCGTGTCGACAGAAGACGTGGTGTAGTGTTTGCAAAAGTGACACACACAGGGACGCAGACCGAAGGGACGGCGTGAGCAAAGTGTCGGAGAATGCTGAGGTAAAGGAGGACTTCGCGTCCAAGATGGCGGACGGAAGGGCCAGTAACCAGCGGCAGCCGGCGCGCACCATCCAGGAGAGGGGCCTGATGGTGGACACCCGGGCCACATCCCACATCATCAACGACATCGCCTTGTTCACAAGTTTCGACAGCACCTTCAGGCCAGAGACTCACAGCGTCGAGTTGGCTGATGGGACCAGATGCAGCGGCGTCGCTCAGCGGAGAGGCACGGCAGTGGTTACCCTCATCGACAGCAGTGGACAGCGGTGCAATGCGAAACTGTTGGACGCTCTGTATGTGTCGTCGTACCCGCAGAACATTTTCTCGGTGAAGGCAGCAACCACGAGTGGGTCCACAGTCGTCTTCAAAGAAGACAATGATGTCTTGATAACCAGATATGGTACCAGGTTTGACATTCATGTGTTTGGCAGGTTGTACTACCTGCACACTGAGATTGAGTCAACTGATGATAAGTGTAATGCAACCCATGACATCCAAGCATGGCATGAGATACTAGGCCACTGTAATTATGATGATGTGCTTAGGTTACATGATGTTGTTGATGGTATGCAGATCAAGGGAAAAACGAGCAAGCCTGAGCAAGAGTGTGAGGTGTGTATTCAAGGGAAGTTTACACAAACTAGAAATAGGAACCCCGATGCCAGAGCAAAGGCTCCTTTAGAAATGATACACACAGATCTTGCAGGTCCAATAGCCACTGAGTCATTAGATGGGTACAAATATGCACAGTCTTTCACCGATGATTACTCAAATGCAGTATTTGTTTACTTTCTAAAGAAAAAGAGTGACGCAGTGCAGGCAAGTGAAAAATTCCTTGCAGATGTATCCCCCTATGGGTAGGTGAAGTGTGTGCGATCTGATAATGGAACTGAGTTCACAGGTGGTGATTTCCAGGCGCTGCTGAGGAAAAGCAAAATTAGGCATGAGACGACAGCTCCGTACTCACCACACCAAAATGGAACAGCAGAACGTGGGTGGCGTACTCTTTCCGAGATGGGCAGGTGCATGCTAATTGAAAATGAGTTACCAAAACACCTTTGGCACTACGCAGTACAAACAGCAGCAACGGTACGCAACAGATGCTTGAACAAGCGCACAGGGCTGACTCCTTACAAGATGTTGACAAACAAAAAGCCCAATGTGTCCAGAATGCAACGATTCGGGTCTGTTTGCTACAACTATAAGCAGGAAAAGGGAAAGCTTGACTCCAGGTGTGATCAGGGGCGTTTTGTGGGGTACGATAAAAATAGCCCAGCGTATTTGGTGTACCACCCAGATACAAACAAAGTGCAAAAACACAGGCTGGTGAAATTTGTGAGCAAAACAGCTGCAGAAAAACAAACACAGACAGATGAGCCAGATCTAAATAATGACAGTGTGGGGCACAGAGTCAGGACTAGGGGGACGCAGGGGGTCAACAGGAGTGCAGAAAAGGCTCTAGAGCAAAATGAACCCGGTAAAAGTCCACATTGCGATAGTCCAAGGGCAGCAAATGAGTCTACTGAGCATAATGAAACTGTTACAAGCGTCGATCCTGAGAGTAGGCGGTATCCAATTAGAGAAAGGAGGGCACCAAATTACCTAGACGACTTCGTGAGAGAAGACAGTGATAGTGACGGGATGCATGTCACAGTAGACTACTGCTGCAGAGCAGTTTGTGGCATTCCGCAAACTTATGGTGAAGCAATGCAGTCAGACAATTCAAAAGAATGGAGAAAAGCAATGAATGAGGAAATCCAGTCTCTAAATGAGAATAAAACCTTTACCCCGACAACACTACCCGTGGGCAAGAAACCAGTGGGGGGTAGGTGGGTTTACGCAATCAAGTCTGGTGTAGATGGGAATGACCAGTACAAGGCTCGATTTGTCGCCAAGGGCTACAGCCAGAAAATGGGGGTAGACTATGGGGAAACGTTTTCACCTACAGCAGACCTAACCAGTGTTAGAATTGTGATACAGAAGGCAGTGCAGGAAAATTTACTGGTCCACCAAATGGACGTGAAAACCGCGTTCTTACACGCCCCCATCGACCACGAAATCTACATCAATCCACCAGAGGGCTATGAAGAAAAAGAGGGTGTAGTCTATAGGCTAGAGAAATCGCTTTATGGTTTCAAACATTCTGGAAGAAACTGGAACAGGGTTTTACATGATTGCTTAACTGAAAATGGTTTCACTCAAAACCAAGCTGACAACTGTGTTTATTCCCAAGAGTCTAAAGAAGGGAAATTAATCATAATTTTGTGGGTCGATGACTTGATCATTGCTGCAAGCGATGAAGGAAAACTGAAAAAGGTGAAAGGGATGCTTGCAGAGCAATTCAAGATGAAATATTTGGGGCAACTCAAACATTTTCTTGGTATTGATTTTGATTTTTCTGATGGATGCATTAAGATGTCACAAGAGAAGTACATTAACAAAATTCTACAGCGTTTCAACATGTCAGAATGCAGGGTGAGAGATACTCCATGTGAGCAAAAGCTCGAATACAGTAATGATGCAGTTAAAATGACAGATATCAGGATGTACAGAGAGACCGTGGGCAGTCTGATATACCTGACGACCTGCACTAGGCCTGATCTGAGTTTTGTGGTGAGCAGGCTGTCACAGTACCTAGCTGAACCTACAGAGGAGCAATGGGTTACTGTGAAGCATGTCCTGCTATACCTTAAAGGTACAGCAGGCAAAGGTTTAACCTTTAGGAGAAGCACTGAGAATCTTGGTATAAAAGCCTACAGTGATGCAGACTGGGCGGCTGATATCAGTGATCTCCGCAGTACCTCAGGATACTGTGTTAGTCTTAGTACAAACAGTGCATTTGTTTCATGGAAGTCAAAGAAGCAACCTACTGTTGCACTTTCCACATGCGAAGCAGAGTATATGGCACTTGCTTCTACTGTTCAGGAATACCTTTACCTAGAACATTTACTGGAGAATATGGATGGTTACCAATACACACAAACGGTAATACACGAACACAATCAGGGGACGATTGCTCTTGCCAGAAATCCTGTAAATAGAAAGCGTTGTAAACACATAGACATTAGGTATCACTTTATTAGGTCTACTGTGAATGAGGGTAAGGTGAATTTAATGTATTGTGCTACATCCAGCACTGCATTGATGACGTTGTCCCCAAGAAGGTTGTCCGGTCTTTCCCAAATCAGAAGCCCTGGGTTGATGCCGCGGTCCGGGCCAAGCTGAGAGCCCGTACTGTCGCCTTTAATTCTGGGGACCCTGATGAGTACAGGAAGGCCAGATACGACCTTCTGAAGGCCATCAAAGCAGCGAAAAGGGCCTACAGGACCAAGGTGGAGTCCAGCTACCATGGCTCTGACCCCAGGCGCATGTGGAGTGGACTTAAAGCCATTACAGACTACAAAGGGAGAGGCTACAATGAGACCCAGTCTTCTGTCCTACTGCCAGACGAGCTGAACTCCTTCTACGCTCGCTTTGAGAGGGACAGTGAACCCCCTGCAGTGGAGCTACCTGAAGGCCAAGCCAGTGGTGTGCCTACACTAACTGTAGCTGAGGTGAGGTTATGCTTTAAGAAGATCAACCCTCGCAAGGCACCTGGCCCAGACGGCATATCAGGTAGGGCCCTTAGGGGCTGCGCTGACCAGCTGGCAGGGGTCTTCAGTGACATCTTCAACCTCTCCCTTAACCTGTCTGTACTCCCCACCTGCTTCAAGAGGACCACCATCATCCCTGTGCCCAAGAACACCAAGGTCACATGTCTGAATGACTATCGCCCAATAGCACTGACCTCTATCATCATGAAGTGCTTCGAGCGGCTAGTCAAATCATTCATCTGCTCCTCGCTGCCCCCCACACTGGACCCTATGCAGTTTGCATACCGGTCCAATAGGTCTACAGACGATGCCATCGCTCTGACCATGCACACCGCTCTCTCCCACCTGGACAAGGGGAATACATATGTGAGGATGCTGTTCATTGACTACAGCTCTGCATTCAACACCATCATCCCCTCCAGACTGGTCTCCAAGCTTGTGGACCTGGGACTAAGCACCTCCCTCTGCAAGTGGATCTTCCACTTCCTGACGGGGAGGCCACAGGTGGTGAGAATCGGTGACCGCACTTCATCTGTACTGATCACCAACACAGGCACCCCCCAGGGCTGTGTGCTCAGCCCTCTCCTGTTCTCCTTGTTCACCCACGACTGTGCGGCTACGCACAGCTCCAACCTCCTCGTTAAGTTTGCTGACGACACAACCATCGTGGGCCTCATCTCTGACAGTGACGAGTCAGCCTACAGAGAGGAGGTTGACACCCTGACATCATGGTGTCAGGACAACAACCTCTCTCTTAACATCAGCAAGACCAAGGAGATGATTGTGGACTTTAGGAGGCGGCAGGAGGAGGAGCATGCACCCCTATTCATCAATGGATCGGAAGTGGAGAAGGTCAGCTGCTTCAAGTTCCTCGGGGTGAACATCAGCAATGACCTCACCTGGTCTGTTCACACGGACAAGGTGGTCAAAACGGCCCGTAAGCGCCTCTTCTTCCTGAGGAGACTGAAGAAGTTTGGTATGGACTCAGTCATCCTTACTAACTTTTACAGATGCACTATAGAAAGCATTCTGACTGGTTGTATCACAGTGTGGTATGGGAGCTGCACAGACCGGGACCGCAAGGCCCTACGAAGTGTGGTCCGTTCTGCTGAGTTCATCATCGGCAGGAAGCTCCCAGCCCTACAGGACACCTACCACACACGTTGCCTTAGGAAAGCCAGCAGGATTCTAAGAGACTGTTCCCACCCATCCTTCAGTCTCTTTACCCCGTTGCCTTCTGGCAGGCGTTACCGCAGCATCCGGTCGCGCACACGCAGACTGGACAACAGTTTCTACCCAAGGGTCATCAGGCTTCTCAATGGACACTGATATGGACATTTTTACTGCACACTAGTCACTTTACACTGTCACTTTCAGCTACTGGTTGCTCTTTCAGTAACATTGCACTACTGTACCTCGCCACCAGGCTCCTGTTTGGTCATTGACAAAGTCACTGATCTGTAAATTTTCACTACTGCACTGTACTCCATTTAGGTTAGATTAGTTTATAGGGTTGTAACAGGTTTTTTTTTTTGTGTATTAGGGTTAGTATAGCGTACTATTTATTGTTATCTGTAATTTAGGAAGTTTTAGTGTTAGGGTTAGTATAGTCGTTTATTTATTGCTATCTGTATATTTAGGAAGTTCACTTATCTAAGCTCAGCATAGATGTAAATTTGTTCTGTGTACTTATATGTTATGTTATGCCAAGTGCTTGCGTTGTCTTGTCTTAAGAATTTCAGTGCCCAGTCTAACCTTGTGTTGCTCTGTGCACCTGACAAATAAAAGACTTGAACTTGAACTACTGATGAAATGGTCGCTGATGTGACGACGAAGCCTGTCAGCAAGTTCAAACTGGGAAAGTTTGCAGGTCTTCTTTTTGGTGACTAATATGTGTAAGCCAAAGGTACACATTTGTTTAACTTGTTTTGGTGTTTTTGTGTTACCAACCTGAGTACAAGTGGGGATGTTAAAATGTAAGCCTATTTTTTATGTTCTCAGGTTACATGACTGTAAATATTATTTACTCTTAGCGACACAAGAGGGCGCAAGAGCACACTAATTAATGTGATGAATGTTTATGTATTGTATTGTGACCTAATGGACTTCCCGTACATGGACATTTTTATGCGTAACGTTTCTTACTTTAAAAAATTTAGTCCGCGCTCAACCCAACTGGCAGATGGCCACATTTCATTGTTCTGGAATAAATGTCCTATAATGAGAGAAGTCGTCAGCCTCCTTCATACGCATCGTCAGCAGCACCACTCTGCTGATAAAACTCAGCAAGCACAATACAAGTATGTTTAAATAATACACTACAATTCTCTTTCATCCCATGTGAATTGGGTGCAATCTGTCATACTACAATGACGATTTGATGGACAGTAGAAATGTTGGCGGTTCAGAGACAATTCTGGGGTAAAACCCCCAATTAGGACTCGGCCTAGAGTAGGCTTAGAGCAAGCATCATGACATTAGGTTCACCATGTCCATTTTACCCACCAAACTGTCGTTATTCAACTATGACAAGGTAAACTGTTTTGCAGTCAATGACCCCTTTAAGACTAACGAATATATTGTAATGACCGACTAGATCAGAAAGCAACAATTGTCTAGACATGCGATGACGTTTCAGAAGTTAAGGTTTATTCACCCAGTGTCACACAGGCTACTGATTGGCCATAGCCCACGCCAAATAAAAGAATGGTAACACACAAAACAATCGTGACAACCTCTTCAATAACCCAGGCGTAACAGGAAGAACAAAGACCAAAACTGGTCCTATAACCGCCAATGCCCCATCACCCCTTGCCCAACCCCCTCTCCATGCCCCTCCACCAACAACCAGGACACCCGGCATCATAACACTCTGGGCACTACCGCAATTGGCAGACAGCAGGCCGATCGGCATGTGAGACCCCACGAACACTGGGCAATGGCAAACAACCAACAGCCCAACATGTAACATCTGTCTGGTCGGGTCACTACACAATTAGTATCTTTAAATACCCACGTGCACTACAATTCCCTTTCATCCCACGAGATTTCTGAAAAAGAGGTCCACCATAACTTTGATGGGATTCAGTAGCCATTCTGGAGTAAAAAAAACTATTATGGACTCGGCCTAGAGTAGACAAAGCGTCATGACATTTCACTCATATCCACAGTCTGACTACTTCAGGTTATTACTCAAACGGACATAGTGCGCTTTTAAGACAAGTGGGTGGCTCTTAAAAGAGCCTTTGGGATTTGACAGTGAGTACTGGCCTCAATTATTTTGATTTGACGGCTTTCTCGGTTTTCTTAGGCAAAAGTACTGCCTGGATGTTAGGCAAAACTCCACCCTGGGCGATAGTGACGCCTCCGAGAAGTTTGTTCAGCTCTTCGTCGTTACGGACGGCCAACTGGAGGTGACGAGGAATGATACGAGTCTTCTTATTGTCGCGGGCAGCATTGCCTGCCAACTCAAGAATTTCAGCAGTCAAATACTCAAGCACAGCGGCCAAGTACACCGGTGCGCCAGCTCCAACACGTTGAGCATAATTGCCCTTACGGAGAAGTCGATGCACTCGACCCACGGGAAACTGGAGCCCGGCGCGAGATGACCTGGTCTTCGCCTTCGCCCTCGCTTTGCCTCCGGTTTTGCCTCTTCCGCTCATGACGATCAATCAGTAAGATTCAAACTAGATTGCAACAGGAAGTCGCTCCACAGATATATACTCCCCTAGAACTGAGTCTCATTGGCCATTAAGTCGGTGCGGTCCTATCCAATCGGAGAAAGATTATGCCTTCCTTCCGCCTTACCCGGTGTCGATGCGCGCGCACATTCATGAGCCGGCTTTTCACCGACTTCTCTTTCCTCCGCGACTGTTTCGCGCTCTTATGCTTCGTGCAGGTTTGAGAATGTTCAAATCTTAACCGATTTTTAAAACGTGGGAGACCACAGACACGACCATGTAATCGGCCATGTAAAAGACTGCACACACCAGACGGTTTAGTCAAGACCCAAGACAACACCCGTCACCCTTGGCGCCTATAGCTAATATAAGAGGCCCAACTTTTGAAAAACCGCAGTGTTGAAAGAAGGCGAGCTTAGCAGCCCTAAAGCGGCTAAAGTACATTATAGAGGTTCAGTAGGATGATAAAAGACCGACCGGGAGAAGGTAAATTGAGGAGGCGGGATGTTTATTTGACCTTTATTTATCCAGGTAAAATCAATTGAGAACCAATTCTCATTTACAATGATGATGTCCAGGAAGAGGTGAAGCGCATGCGCGTTTAACTTACATGGCTAGTCCAGAAAGAGTTATCGCCTCAACGTTGTAAAGAGCGGGAGGCGTGCCTTATACATTTACATCCCTCCCTCTATATAAAGTGAGAACTGAACCTCCACTCCTTTATATCGTGAAGAAGCGTTCATAGCAGAAGTCATGCCCGAGCCAGCGAAGTCCGCGCCCAAGAAGGGCTCCAAGAAGGCGGTTTCCAAAACTGCCACAAAAGGCGGCAAGAAGCGTAGAAAGTCTAGGAAAGAGAGTTATGCTATCTATGTTTACAAAGTGTTGAAGCAGGTCCACCCTGATACCGGCATTTCTTCCAAGGCGATGGGAATCATGAATTCTTTCGTCAACGACATTTTTGAGCGCATCGCCGGCGAATCTTGTCGTCTGGCTCACTACAACAAACGTTCAACCATCACCTCCAGGGAGATCCAGACCGCCGTGCGCCTGTTGCTCCCGGGTGAGCTTGCCAAACACGCCGTCTCCGAGGGCACCAAGGCGGTGACCAAGTACACCAGCTCCAAGTAAATGGATGCAACTTGACAGTTCCATAACACCCCAAAGGCTCTTTTAAGAGCCACTCACTCCTCTATAAGATGGATGTTCCATGGTGCCTGCCGTTGTCACTGTATTGATTTAGTTTTTGAGCATTGGATACATAGGCCTACAATGTGTAGTTGGACCCAATACGATTTGTTTACCAGCTATGAACGTATTCTTCACCATCATTACTCTTAAGGATTGAGTGGGGGTTGGACCATTTTACTAACATGGGTCTTTTGTCTTTCAGTCAAATTTCCAAATCATTTCATACCAGTGATTCATTCAAGATATTTTTCTTTTGAATCTTAGAACAATTTGGCCAGATCCAGATGATCCAAACTGACTTTGGTAGCTTTGTGGTGTGATTACGATCTTTAGTTTTTGCTTCACACCTGCTTTTGAATTGGCATTCATGGAGGGAAGCACCCCTTTTACGTTTGCCAGTACATAAACATTCAGGGCAAGCCCATGAGAGCTAAACCCTAAACGTCTTGATTTTCGAATCCGAATCGGTTTATTGCCAGGCAAGCTCACACGTACAAGCGATTTGCTTTGGTAAGTTGGTGTATTAACATATCTAGAAATATAGACAGACAAAACAATAACTGTATGTTGATGGCCTCATATGAAAAATTGTCAATAAGACTATACAATTATAATTAAGTTAAGAAGTTAAGAAAACTGTCAAATGTGTACAGTAAATCTTCAAACAGCCAGCACTCTGCTCAGAGCTATCTTGATTTGGAAACAAACTAGTCTTGATCTTCTTGTCATTGTTGCCCAAAACTGTATTGTACAAATGTATCACCGCCAGACATATTTTGGAGCTCTGAGAAACAAAGCATTCTTATTGCATACCACTGCCTTTCCTTCTTCCCTTCTTTATAGACTCAAAAACATTGATTTTGTATTATTGTTTCAAACTCACAACACTTATGATAAGTGGTTGGGTGAGTCCCGCTTTAAAACCACATTGGACTTGACCATAGGCTACTGGCAAGTCCCTTTAACCCCCTATGATAGGGAAAAGACTGCCTCTTCAACACCTACCGGTTTATTTCAATATTAGACATCCCTTCAGCCTCCATAGAGCCCAGCCACAGTCCAACAGTTTTGGGACGTTTACACCCCAGCAGTGGAACATGGCAGCCTCTCTCAATTATGTGGTAGTCCACTAAAAGGACTGGGAAGATCATGGGGACCAGGTGCGACGAGTTCTGAGTGCCCATCGTGAAGTGGGTCTGGTTGCCAATCCTAGGAAATGTTTTGCGGAACAAAGTAAGGTGCAATACCTGGGCTGTTCTGTTGGCCGTGGGCTCCTTACGGCCCAAAGTAAGAAGGTAGAGGTGGTGAAGAACTGGCCTCGCCCCACAACCAAGACCTCAGTAGAAAAAGTTTCTTAGATCTGGCCAGTTATTACAAAAGGTCCATCCCTTTCTTTGGTGACAACTCTAAGAGCCCTGCTTTTCTGCACAGGTAGGCCCTCTGACTCATGATGTAACAAAGTAGTGCTTCGTGTTAGGCCCGGAAGTGCCTATATAAGAAATGGTAATCAAATGTACCAATAACAAAAAGTTTACAATCTCGAAAGACAAACTCAAGACAAACTGTAATTTTGACTCCAAACTTCCACTGAGGCACGATTATTATAGTGATGCTAATATTTGTTGTAAGACATTAAACTTCATGACTCAGCGAATGTCCGGTGGCTTGCTATTTTCTGGCATTGTAGTTCTTTTTACAACTTAAAGACTAGGTGGACCTTCTATATACTAGTACTTTCATGTCAAGTTAACGGTTCAGGAATGGGGTTCTCGGCATGTTTTGTTTTTAAAAATGAGAAAAGCACAATTCATTTTCTATCTTTTACTTTCAGAATATCCAGGAAGCATGAGGGCAGCAGCGTGAGTTTGGGGAGAGTCAGAGGGACAGGGGGAAGGCCTCATCACCCAGCCCCTCTGAAGAGGACAATGTTATCCTGAGCTCCCTCATGAATAGAGGGATCCATTCTGAACTACCGAAGGGGGATAGGGGAACCTCTTACTTGACTGATTTTATGGTCAAACACCACTCCCCTCACTATGGAGAATTTGCAGGTAATCCAGTGTGCATTCATTTATTTCTCTGTACTGCATCTTTCAGGTAGAGTGGACAACCTGTTCCAGCTGAGTGTTGCCATCATTAAAGCAGAGTGGTTTGTGAAAGCTGAGCCAATGGCCCAGTCCTGCCAAGGCCAGTGTGCTCCAGGATTTGGGTTGCAAAGGGGCAAATCACACAATCCCACATCACAGGGATCTTCACAGGAATACGGGAATTAAAAGAAATTCAAGGGCATTAATTTGAAACTTGCTTTAATGTGCCGTGTGCATGTTATTGAGGAATGCGCACGGAAGAAATTCAACCAAATTTGCATTAAGTCTGGTTATTTTAACCAAGATTATACTGCAAGATGGGTTTTAACAACTGCATTTCAGTTCCCAGTTATAGGCTAACTCGCAATTTGACAAATCTCCAGTTCATTCCCAATTATTCCTGTTAGTTCCCAAGGAAAGTTTCCAACTGTGAAAATTCCAACTCAATTCTGGATTTTGCCCTAACTGTCAGAGTGAACCAATAGAATGCAGACCAAAGAAACCACCAGAGTGAAGAAAATCCCACAAAGATAAAGTAAATGTAGACTACTCTGCAGTTTGTTTTATTCCTGTTCAGTGCAACCAAGCAATGACGGGAAGAGTTTCACCAACACCTTGTTTGATCCTCTGTAGTTCAACCCAAACAGCTTGTTGTTCTATTGGACCATTAAAACGTCATTATTTTATGTGACAGTTTCACTATGCAGGTTTTTGTTCCTACCTCCTGTCTATGTTTTGATGATGTCACAAATGGAGTCCATGACGACATCATCAAAGTAGATGAGTA
Organism: Hypomesus transpacificus; assembly: GCF_021917145.1. Lineage (NCBI taxonomy): Eukaryota > Metazoa > Chordata > Actinopteri > Osmeriformes > Osmeridae > Hypomesus > Hypomesus transpacificus. The sequence continues at coordinate 4,962,516 of NC_061080.1, forward strand.
CAGTTGAATGACTGTGCATGTCATTATAGATTTGTACCGTGATTTGTACAGACACGTCAACAAGCAGGATGCTATTCTGAATCTAGAAGTAAGCCTATACCTTTTTCATGTGCTCTTGTTTGTTAACATGCCACTGATTCATAGGAGTTGCGCTCAAACATTGACTCATAATTGATTAGATATTTAAAATATGGATAAAATGCCAACCATCATCACAAACAAATGTGTCCCGCTAAAATAATCAATTAATAATCAGTAATGTTCGAATTATGTAAATGTATTGAGTATGATCCGTATAGCATACCCTACAAGTTGTGTTACTCGATTACCAGAAAATATGTTTAGGCTAGGCACAACGTTTGAGATCGATTGAAATAACGTTGATAAAAACTGTTAGTGATGTGTCGTTCGTGAACGATTCGTTCATTTTGAACGAATCCTTATAAGGACTCGGGAGTAACGAGTCCTCTCAACGAGTGATTCGTTCATTTCCCGACTCGGTCTTTCTACGAGTCTTTGGATCATTTTTCACGTGACCTGCATAGGCTCTGTAGCTAGAGGAAACGAACGATTCGTTCCTTTCCCGACTCGGTCTTTCTACGAGTCTTTGGATCATTTTTCACGTGACCTGTATAGGCTGTAGCAAGAGGAAACGAACGATTCGTTCCTTTCCCGACTCGGTCTTTCTACGAGTCTTTGGATCATTTTACAAACATATTAAAAAAATTGTACTTGCGGCCTCATTCATTATATACAACCCCCTACGTACAGCACAGGAATTATAAATTAAGATCTTAAAATGGACTCATCGGTCATCTTTTGGATGCTCTCACAGCATGATCTGCTCTTACCAATAATGGAGCAAAACCCAGACTACTATGAACATGGACAGTGAAGCAAACCTACTGTATACTAATGTGAGAAAATTATAGACAGTACTCATTCAGTATTTCATAGAACAAAGGGCTTCAAACGTCCTTAACGTTTAATCTTCTTTACTTACATTTCCTAAGCTGTACAATGTCGTTATCAAAAAGGGTTTTTGTTGTTTCCATCTGTTAAGTGGCATTAAGAATTTCTACTGCTGAATGGAAAGTCATCTGCAACATCTTACCTCTCAGAAGTGGTATTTTCTGGAATTGACAAAAAAAAGTCCAATGAATAAACGTGGCAAAGCAGTATTTGGGGTTGTTGGTACTCACGGTGAGGGTCACAGGGACCTTTTTTCACGTGACCTGCATAGGCTCTGTAGCTAGAGGAAACGAATGATTAGTTCCTTCCCCGACTCGGTCTTTCTACGAGTCTTTGGATCCTTTTTTCACGTGACCCGCATTGTATTTTTTAGTAGAGGAAACAGTTTCCTTATTCCCTTTCGCGTGGCCGCTGTTTTAGTAAGACGTGAATGAATGATATTCGCTCAAGTCATCATACTGACTGGTTTTGTTATTTTTACTTTACATTTACACTTACAGTTTAGTGCAGTGTAATTGTTTGACGTGATAATTAAATGCTAGTGTGATAATACATGACCAAATCATACAAACTCATGATACATTATTTTAATGCAGGAATTTATTTTGAAATAGTATTTGCTGGTGCACATGTCATGCACTAACCTACAGTGGACGTATAGGGGCTATACGTCCTTTGCAGTGGACGTATAGCCCCCAACCCCCCCCCCCCCCCCCCCTGAAATGAACAAATGACTCGAAAAAAGATTCGTTCATTTTACTGAACGAGATTCAAAGAACCGAATCAGTAAAAAGAACCGAACTTCCCATCACTAAAAAATTTTGATATTCATTAAGCAAACAAGCGCGACTGTCGTCGGTGTGCGCCTCAGTTTTACAACAATCTAGCGCCATCTCTGGTTATAGAATGCCTTCCTCTGAGTCTATGTGACTCGTACATTGTTAGCCTACTGATTATAGGCTAATTCAGGCAGCGACGTTTAAACTTTTCCATAAACATGTATGGGCTTTTCAGGGACTTTTTTGGCAGTTCAGGCATGTTATATGGCATAAACCAGGCCATTGTGTCACTTGACGGTAAATGCGGCATGTTAAATATTTGAAATGAAATGGCATGTTTGAAAAACGTCAGATTGAAATGTCGAGTGTAGGAGTCAGAATATTGGCACAATCTAGCAATGATGTCACAAAGCAATGTGTCATTTCTAATGTGTCATATCTGCTGGTCGACCTGAGTAACATACTTGTGTATGATAAACGTCTGTGTAGCATTCACTTTCTTTTCCAAATAACAAAACAGGGAGAACATGAGCGGATTTCCAGAAAAGAAGCAGGTGGATAAGAGAAAGGCAGAACGCAAACAGGCAGAAAAAAAAGCTGGCCACAGAGACTGGCAGAACACAGATGGGCCCAGCAGATGCACGCAGCACAGAAGGATGCAGAACGGAGGTCTATAATTAAAAGGTGGGTGGAACTGAGAAAGGCCTTACAGAAGCCTCCTGCACAAAGGCTGGCAGAACTAAAGGAGGCAGAGAAGAAGCAGGCAGATGAGAGGCGGGCTGAGCAGAGGTGGAAAGAGTGGAGGCAGAAGCAGAGAGCACAGTGGGAGTTAGAGCAGAGACGGAAGGAGGAGTTCAACACCTCCAAGAAAAAACTAGATCTGCAAGAGACCAGGAAACCTCACACACAGGTGCTTAAGTCTCCTACCCTCTGGGAAGAGTTGAAGATGATGGATGACCTGCTTGAGGAGGTATGACAATATGCCAGCAAAAGACCAGCAAAAAAAAGTTTAATTCATTGGTTCAGAATGACGTTTTCTGGATCTACGAATGGCAGAATAGTTTGTGTTAGGTATTCCACTACAGTGATAACAGTCTCCTTGTCTCACACACAGATTGCAGATATCAAACTTCCGTCCATGTCGCCCATCCATCAGCCAGTCTCCCCAACCACCCCACTCCTCCCACTACGTAAAGATGGGACATCTTACATGGGCCTCACCACCAAACCCCTGGAAGCTAAGGCCAGGCATTCCCACGGGGACCAGCAGCCCACCTGTACACCTCTTCCTCGGGCCAGTCACAGCTGCATCCTCCCTCTGGCCAACCAGGGCCTGCAGTTATCTGAAAATACATCAGATGAGGAGACTTCAGAAGAGACATCCGATGAAGAGACTTCGGAAGATACATTCGATGAGGAGCGTTTACCCTCCCATACTTCAGAGTTTGTGAAAACACTTCCCCTGGCTTGTGAAGCAAGCGGCGTTCAGCTGCAAAAGAGTTTGCTTTGCCTCCGGTCTGCTGCACAAGCAAAGGTGAGTCTTCAGGCCTGATGGTGGAATGCTCACAGTCCACAAAGCAAACATTTGTATAATACATTTAATCAAAATTAAATAATGAAGCTTTGTTCCCATCAATATTTGTAACCAATCTCCCTGATAGGTGGCTGAGAGACTTGACTATGGGAGGATCATTCTCAGGGATGAAGGGAAGGAGGAGGAAAGATCAGAGAGTGGACTGCCAAATATGCAAGTACAGGATCCATCTATTGAGAAGAGATTAAACAGTGAGATGTTGAAGAAAACGGAGAAGGAGGTAAAGGCTGAAAACGGGAAACCAGCCAAGACAGAGATGGAGGTAATAGAAAAGCAGAAGAAAGCAGGCACTAGAGAAGATGGAGAAGAAACAGAAGAAGCAACTGGAGCAGGCAGAGAAAAGAAATATGGAGATTAAGACAAAGTTGGATAAAGAGAAACGCAGAATGAAAGATCTTGAAAGGAAAGAGATGCAAAGGTTAGCAGATGAGGAGAGAAAGGAAATGAAGAAGGAAAAGAAAATGGCTGAAAAAGCTAGATTGGAACTTGATTCTCGCCCAAAATGTTGTGGCTTCTTCGAGAAGGTTAAGAGGGCCTTTAATTTCCACCGATAAGCGAGACCTTCCATCTACAGTTACACCAACAGTGATACAGTAATAATAACAACACATTGAAAAAGGAGAACAAATATGTTGAATGTATAGTATATTGCTTCCCAATAACTTTTCCCAAAAGCTAGAGGATTAATTTATGTATTATCAAATTGGTGACAATCCTGTTTTCTTTTTGGCTGATGTTCTTGTTAAATACCAATAAATGAATCACCACTTACTACTTGATTGTTTTCACATGAAATTCAAAATGTACTACTTCGTATCTGATATGGAGTCTGATCATTTAGGTTAGATCAGTTGTAGAGATACAAAACAAATACTGCCGGACAGAATTTGGTCAGACAGGTTCAGAACAACTGGATGGCAGTTTTTTGTGTATCCTGTTTGTCTCTCTGTCACACATTCACACAACAAATTCAATATCGGACTCAAACTGCTCATATAAAACCTGACTGATTTAATTAAAAAGCTACTTTACACAGAAAACCCACTTCACAGTTGGTACTGTAGTTGGAATCAGCTTTTGGTTTTTACAACGATAACAACAGTGACAGTTACAACAGTGACGGTTGAGGTTATGTCTGCAAAAACTGACGGATAACAATTACAGGTCAGTATGATTTGGCCCTGTGTTCCGTTACCAGGCAACAGCACTGGAATTTAACATGTGCCAGCATTAGACTGAAAATGTACAGATGTGAAAGTCAGTCAGGTTGATGTGGTGACTTCGTCAAGTAGTCACCACAAAACCTTTATAATCGTCTTATTTGTCTGAAATGTGTCAAACCTGTTTGAGGTAAAGTCATTTGTACCTTTTAATTCAAGAAAATCACCTTGTACTCTGTATTGATACTTAACTCAAAATACAACAAATGTCACTGCCTTTAAGGGGACTACCTATTTTTTTGCAATTCCACATAATTTTGCAATTATTTTTTAAGTACAAAGCAAAAAATAAACCATAGAGAAACATTCTACAACAGTCCCTGCTGTACAATGATGTGACATTCAGGGTCATTATGCATCTGTGTGTGTGTGTGTGTGTGCAGAGGTATTTCTAGGTATGGCAAACTAGGTGGTCACCCCACCCGCCCCTTATAAATGAATAATCCACAAATAACACACACATTAAGATTAAATGTTTCATGAGTGACATGAGATGGTGGGGGAGGGGTCAAAATGTTGAGTCTCCTTTTTTGCACACCTGCTGTTACGTTTTTATCATGTATTTTGCGTTAATAATAGTTAAATTAAAATGTGCTATTTCCCCTGACGATGACGCTTCCATTTGGGAAATAGGTAGATATCTCAAAAATAGCCAGAAATGTCACTATGCGTGGAACACCATGTGGAAAAATGAAAGTTTCAGAAAGCAAACTAGTTTTCATTTCCTTTCTCCACTTCCTCTGTCTCTTCTTCTCATCCTTCTGAGTGTGTCCCCCTCAGCAGATGTATGCAGTAAGGCCCATCGGTATCCTACAACCCACACTAGTTTTCTCTTTATTGTATCAGCTCAGATCTGAAGACTTGTTTAGGTCCACCTGGACTCCTTTTTCTCCAGCACCTACATAGAAAAATACATTGAAGTGGGAACAGATGCAGACATATTTATATCAATGCTCTTAAACGTATGTACTACAAAAAGAGGGCAACGAAACAAGTCTACTTCTAAGTAGCTCTTGTTGTACATACAACAGCTGTACAGTGCTAACACAATGCATGCTACCATGAACAATATAACCAAAACGTTTTTTTCAGTGTTATCATGCCTCCCAAACATTTTATTCAACATGCATCATATAACTACGTTTTTCAAAGAAACTACAATCTTACAAAAACGGACAGAATTTCCAATCTCAAGAATAAAAAAACTTCTGAGTAAATGTCTGTTCTATTTTATATTATCTGCAGGATTAAAAAACAACACCCGGACAAGGTTTTACCTGTTTGGTATTTCTCCTTGGCTCGTGCTCGTTCATCACCGTCAAAATACCACACTGTAATCGCATATCTGCAAAGACAAAGATCAAATTCGTAATATGTCTAAATGTCATGTATAGGTTGTTTGTGACACAAACAATATTCCTCCCAAAGCTGGTTATTCCTAAGAAGACTTTGGTCTGGAGGAAGCTCTTAGTCACTGGTCCAAAATTGACACACCGGACCGGCCACAACCATTGTGCAAATGTGGGGCTAAAAGGCTCACCTGGTGGCGTAAGCTGGTTGCACTTCGTGGGGGTTTCTTCTGTCTGACCAGAAGAACAGGAGGCGGTCAAACTTGGGCTCGATGTCCGCAAGTTGAGCCTTACCCTCAGGGAAAATCCTCAGGAGACCTCCATGTTCCTGCAGCACAAATATGATTAATTCATCTTAATTTATTGATTTCTGTACATTAATGGAAACCTTATAGAAAGTCACCACCTCTAACCTCCCACCTTAACTCCAAGTACCTGAATTAATCAGAAACATAGTTTTTTTGTGAATACCGAGAAAATGCTTGAGAGAGACCTGTTTGGTGGAGTGTTGGTGGTGTTAATTTGATAACTGTAGAAGTAAGTATTCCGTGTATGTGTGCTTTGAACTGTGCCTCGCCCTGCAGAGGCGTTGTTAAGACATAAAATACTGGGGCACAGGCCCCTATTAATTTTTTTTCTTCCAAGCATGCTCTGCACAATACACTACTCGGCTATAGAAACTCCCCTTGCTTAACCCACTATACAACAGTTCAGGGACGCAGGTTTGATATCAGCTATGGTGGCAGGGAGAGGTATAGACATTGTTGGAATACTCTGCTGTTCGTTTGAGGTTTTATTTTCATGAAAATATTTTAAAAGTCATAATAAAAAAAAATTGTATGGGTAGTTTTCACCCGGTCCCTAACGCGACACTGCAAAGTAGTGTCTTCCGAATGTGAGACGAATGTCGAATGTCAATGTCGAATATGAAACTATCTTCACTTCGGTCTTTGGCAGGGACATCAATAGTTAATGCCAGCACACATTTATTTTCGTATTCATTTGAGTGCAGATACTGTTTTATGAGCTTCATGTAATATTGTTTTTATGTTTTAGTCAAAATAAGATGATCGGTAGGCCTATCATTTTGAAACTTTCTTCGTTTTGTAATGTTTTCTTAGCCTACCTCAATTGTTGTATCCGAGTTCGACACCTGGACTTCTGTGTGCGTGGTGCAGTGGCTATTTGGCAAGATCAGAAGAGCGCGGTGACATGGAATTCTGCAGGCATTGGTTTGTGTTTTTGGTTAAACTGCTTTGATTTCCCAAGCGTTGATATGTTAATTTTTTCTGGGATTATCGATCTAAATGAATGCACTGACTAATAAAATAAATTGTTTAAACTCAAACTTTTGATTTTACTGGGGCACAGCAGATTTATACTGGGGCACGTGCCCCAGTAAAAAAGGTCTAACAACGCCCCTGTCGCCCTGTATCCTTTCATAGGTATTCTTACCTAGGTTTCAACCCATGGGTGTACATTGCATCACATTGATAAGTGGTCTTCAACCCTCAGGGCTTGTTTCCCTGCTCCAACACAGCTGATTCAAATTTATGGGTTGTTTTCAAGCTGTCCTGAAGCGTGATAATGACCATTTAGAATAAGGTGTTGGAGCAGGGAAAAATCTAAAACATACATGATAGTGTATGTTCTCTCAGATTGCACCAAATTAAAGCTTTAAACTGCTAAAATCTAAAAAGAAATTCCAGGGGAGGATGCCCCCCCCCCCCGACCCCCGTACTAACATTTCTTTGCCCCCCCCAAAATGTCTCATTAACCCCCCTACTAAAGTGGGCTGGAACCGGGCCTGGGTGGAATGAGAAGCATGTGTATTTTAGACCTAAGGGGCATTGTTTATTGTTTGCCAAGAATTTTTAAAAAGTAAACACAAAAGCAATCAACACCCGTATCTCTCTAGAGTGCTCTGCTAAAACCATTAATGCAGCCCTTCTTTCGTTCTACACACACATGCATTCAGGACACATTCAAAGATCACCAATATACTAACACACACACAAAGACATGTGCACACACACATGAAAAAGATAACTGAATCCGAGATAAACACATATGTAGATCAAATAAGCCCCTCTACAAAAACACAATAGGAATGTTTGGGTGGAAAGCTGAATGGGTGTTTTCTGGGAAGGGTCTGACCTGTTCCGAGGACTATAGCATCTGCACAACCATAACCAAGGACCACATTTTTGTAAAATGAGATTATAGTTTCTCCAAAATTATGAGATGGGTGTAGTATATTGATACTATAACTGTGTAGCTAGACCCTGCTATCTTATTGGTAGTTAAAAAGTCCCTTCTAGTTATGAGGTAATCCCCGTATGTTGCCTGCGTGTGTTAGTTCAGAGAGTGGCAATAAAGAGAAGCAGACGTGGGTAAATTGGTCTCCGTCATCTTTAGCTGTTAGGAATAGATTAACAGTGTAAGAGCAGTCCAAAGATATTACAATGGGAAAATCTGATTGACTAGGAAGTAAGAACCCTGTTTTCCGTTCAATTAATCTTAACTCTATACACTTCAAATGTTGATCTTTCTGAATTAAATATTTTCAGAGACAATCATAACCCTCTTTTCTGGAGCACAAATACTCAAATAACAAATACAGAACACTGTAACATCCAAAATACTGTTTCCACAATCCTGACATAATCAACAAGATTTGCTAAACTTTTGGTAGAGTCTAGATGGAGTGATTTGCATAAGGAAAAATAAATCAAGTGCACCTGTACTTCTGTTGGTTAGGGTGTGTGCATGCTAATTTCTCAGACTGTGTTGTCTAGGCAACATGGATAAACCACTATCTCCCTTCGGGGGATGAAATCAGTTTGTGGATTAAAAAGGGATATGTAATTCTGGAAATGTGGCAATTTACTTTGTTGTGCTCTCTGCTCTATTATAGGCATTTGGGTGGTATTTGGTGAGCTTGCTCATTAGTTTAGTATTGAGAAATTTGAAGATTGCTTTTCATTCATTGCTTTTACACATTACAAATTACTTAACATTTTTGAAATAACTTTGATTTTTGTTTTGTTTTTGCATCATGCATGTTTCATGTGATTTCACTGCAATAATGCCAAAAAACATAAAAACTGATAATTCAACAGAAACAACTCTGCTGCTAAAACGTAGTTTTCATGAGAATAATGGTGTTTGACAACAGATGTTGCCCAGAGAGCTAATAGTGAGAATGTGCTAGGTTACATCTCAATAAGCAGGCCCTAATCTCTAATGAGCATAATCGTGTAACAACCCTACTCCTTTGAAAGTCTTCCCTTCAGACAACCCTTATGCTCAAAACTAATGTGCACTCAGCAACAAATAGCAACATCATCACGATCTGAAAAGCATGATCAGTCCGGTACTATTATCTTTTGCTGGGACTTCACGTCTCACAAGGACAATACGCTGTACTAACCTGGAATATTAAGGCAGCCAAAAACAAAGTGACGTGGGTTTCAGATTTGGGTACTTTAAATGGGCTTCTGTTAAATACATCCTTCAATCTTGGGGAACCACTCATACCTGCTCTTTCTCACACTAATCCACTGATTTGTAATATTTGAGTGAGAGATAGAGGTGCTGCTTCATTTAAATATTACATTTAGAGTAAGGTGTGATTAAATCTAGAAAATAATACACACAAACATTGCATCAAATTGTGCGATAGCTGTTCATCTAACTTGTTGGCTTACCTGGCTGTGGAAAAGGAAAGTGTTAGCATTTTGTAGTTTGTGTCAGTTTGGTTAGACTTGATCTAAGTAAAAAATGCATTATTGTTTGTTTGTATTTTTTCTGTTTACATACCTTGGCATCCCAGTCCTTGTTGAGATAATATATACATGTCACACATCTACCATCTCCATTGGGGTTATCTACATGCCGTACATAGCCAGTCCCGTTGCCAGGGTAACATGCCACCATCGCCTAGCAAGAGGAAGAGGTTTGGTTAACAATTGGGGTTTGTTTAAATAGTAGTATTACTGTAAAATAAAAGATGGCCAGACGTATCTTGAGATACGTCTGGCCATCTTTTATTTTACAGTAATAAGAAAATAGTAAACAGTAAATATCAGTCCAAGTGATAATCACAAAATAATGATGATGATGTTCATTTTTAAATACTTTTGAAAAGTGTGTTTCTTAAAACACCAATGAACAAATTGTCTTAATGTTTAACATATATAGCTTGACATCGAGAGACCAAAAGCTTGCAGATTTGTCTGTTTCCCAGGCTACATATAACCCGTTTTTCCCTCTTTTGATAAGATTGACGGAAGTACAGGAGAAGAGCAAACCAATCAAACCGAATTGAACGGTTTTCCTATGTGCATTACATACTGATGCAACTGCAAAAAATATGTCAGATGTAATTGTGACCTACCTCTTTCATGAACAGGTCATGAAAGAGTTCTAGCCAAAGGATAAGGACATCTACCCTACAGACAATTATTTATTTGCAGACACACGTTAGTCATCAACCAAATTAGCTAAATCAAACATTGTCTTGTTACTTGCTGCTTATGCACAAGGTCATTGTTAACAAAATAGACTGTTGCCTTCTACTTTTTATACTATCTGAACAACTAGTATGTTTGATTGATCTGTGAGGAATGGACTCACTTCAAGCCTTAAAAGTGTTTAAAAAAAAACAGCAGACTGACTACAATTGGCATGAAGTAATTTTCTCCCCTCCATTGTAATCAGTAAAACAACCATGATAACCATGATATTATTTTTATACAAAAAAACATACTACTCAATTGGAGGCAGGAAATAGAAAAAAAGTAAAACATTCTCTGTCATAATGAATATACTGTCTTGCAACCATCTTAATTCTGTATAAACCAACAACAATATTGTGCTTTGAGGCGTATTTGAGTGACAATTCTAGAACATTCCCCATTAGGATTGTCTCACACCATTGGAAAGAAGGAACAAACATACTTCAGAAAAAAACATTTCTTACAGTTGCTAGGGTCCGAATGTGTCAAGCCTCCTTATCCCTCCCTCTTCCCAAACGCTTGGCTTTGTTTGTGTTTATTTGTGGCTTGTTAGCCCCTCTATGATCTCTTTTAAATCTGGAAAAGGTGATGGAAAAGTAGCCACAGGGGGAACAGGGGGAGGAGTAGAAAGAGGAGATAGAGGAGAAAGAGGAGAAAGAGGATGAGGGGGGCATGGAACCACCAGGATGTTGTGCGTAGCGCTCTGTGATCACGCCTCTCGGCCGGGATCTATTTCCTTTGGGTGATCGGCCACCCTAACCCTAACCCACCCTAACCCTAACCCTAACCCACCCTAACCCTAACCCACCCTAACCCTAACCCTAACCCACCCTAACCCTAACCCTAACCCACCCTAACCCTAACCCTAGGTGATCGGCCAGTCCCAGCAGCCTCTCCTCACGCACGCGGCCGTCCTCCAGCCCCTCCTGGGTCTCCTGGGGGCCTGCTCAGAGCCCCAGCAGGGAGGCTGCCCCCCCGCCTTCCTTTGGGTGTAAATCAACCTGGAGGACGGAAGGGGTATGAAAATCCCCCGGCTGTTATTTAAGAGAGTCCCTGCACGTAAAAAACGGGGAGATCAAGAGACAGGAAGGATGTGCAAAATGGGTCAACGGTGCTGGGGTCCAACTGTGTGAATGGACATGTCTTTCTGTTGTCTTTGGTGACAAAATGGTGAAGAAGAAAAATGTGTTACTCATGTGTGTGCTCAAGGACACCATGGACAGTATGTTCAACCTTTCCATAGCCCACACACTTGAGCCGTAAATAGTTATCAGTGAACAAGAATTCCAAGGATAGAACCTTGGGACAAACAAGGACAACACCGCTATTGTTGTCCTTTTCTGTTGAACTCATCAAGATCGTTTTGCCCTCACAACACAGGGGCCCGCTTAGATTCCGAAACAGTGAATGTGACCTCGAAACACAGGCTTGTCATGCCACGCTACGGATGACAGACCCCAATCAACATGCCATGATTGCAGCCATTAGCCCTTTCCTACTAGCAGGTGTGAGGGAGAAGAAAAACACAGACACACGTACAGACAAAAACAAAGACGAGTCAGGACAAAGCAGCGGCCCGGGGTGTTGACGCACTTTCGGCAGAGGGACTCGGGCTGGTGAGAACGGAAGAGTAAAGACTTAACGATAATAACGTATTGCGTGCTGTCGGCCGTTTGCGAAGTCAGCAGCCAGCGGCCCGCAGTGCATCAATCTCGTCCAAAAGGGAGGGCCGGAGGAAGGCATGAGCGTTTACATTACGCCACCTCTTGCGTCACTTGGCATGGGTGAGAGCTGCGGCATGTCACAATATGTCTCCACTGTCTCCTGTCAGCGCTATGCTTGAGTGATTTCTCAGTTGCCCCTACTGAGGAGCGAGCAGGTGAAAGAGGAAGAGGAAGGGGGAGGGAAGTTATTACATCTGCCTTGCTGAGAGAGCCTTTCACAAATTGGCGCGTCATCTTTTTTTTTCTTAAAACACACATTTCAGCAGGACTATGACACACATGTAAACAAGTACATATACTCACACTCTTTCTGAGCACCATTACCTTGGAATGACATGCTAAAACTGGAGAAATTGGTCTTGAGAGGTCTTTATGTGGAAGTGTCCAAAGACAATTCAGCTTGGTTATGTGCTTTGTTTATAAATAAACTCCCCCTGGTGTATTATAGTTGCCTGCATTTAAGTCACAGTTCGGTACGTATCGCGGTATTGGGATCACGGTTCAATGCCAATTTGGGACAACAAGAAAAAGCACAGAATCCCAACGCGTACCCTCTAGCAGTAGATTGAGCATGTGCACTCTGAATGGTCTGGATGACAGCATCTGACAGACATCTGTGCTCTAAGAGTTCCCTCTCAGTAGCCAAGTCATAAGTAGGCCTCCAGTCACTGGAGGGCTCTTCACCAGGTCCCTGGCCTGAGAGAGCGCATCCATCTGGTGAGGTATGGGCCAAGGCCCGCCTACCAACATCCCCATCAGCTCTGGGAACCACGGGGCTCCGGGGCAATCGGTGGATATCAGAATAGCCGACAGTCCCTCCGACCTCACCCGAGCTAGCAAGGGGAAGATGGAGACCAGAGGTGGAAATGCGTACAATAGACCTCTCGGCCATGAGCGGTGCGCGAACGCATCAACTTCAAGCACAGGTCCTGTCCAGTGCGTGCAGCCGGAACCATACACAACTCTGTGTGTTGGCTTGCGACGCAAACATATCAACCTGTGCTGGGTGAAGCGCACCCAAATCAGAGACACAATGTACGGATTCAACCTTGATAGTGAAACCTCGATTGCCACTGATCTCGATTTTATTATCAATCTGCGGCGGTGTCGCACAGGATCCAACCGCAGCTGAGTGAACCTCCTCTACAGCTTGAGCATGTGTAACAGGCCTAATGGCACCACTACATGAGCCACCGCCATCGACCCTAATACCACAGAAATTCATGACAAATCCGTGTATCATTTTTGGGGAGGATGAGTGACAGCCCCCTTATATAGAGTACCTGTGTGAGACAAATGCTGATACATTTGATCTTCAGTCACGGGCAGCACTAGACAGTGGGTAAACTATTAAGAGCAGAGCTCCCCTTTGGAGCAGGGCTGCACAAAATAGAACTGACACAGTTGTTGAATCAGGTAGTTTCAAAGAGTTTTCTTTATGGATTAAATGCTGGCTAGCTAACAAGCAGAAAGACATTATTAAGAGGGTACTTTAGTTTCAGTAGAGATGCAGTGATATTGATCAACATGTTAATGAATAAACGCGCATGCATTCAATATTTTGACAACACACAACAAACGTCACTGTCCAGGTGGCCCGATACAACAGCACTATGTTTCAGAACTAGGCTTTGAATGTTGTTTGACCAGCGAAAAAAACTGGATCAGATGGCTAACAAGCTTCGAATATTTTATGGTGGAATATATGTTTCCACTCCCACAAAACTACAGTAACGAGCATTGAGTGGAGGGGCAGAGTGCGTGCAGGTAGGTAGGTAGACAGACAGGTAGCCCGACCAATCAATAGTCAGGGTACCCCTTAATGATTGGTCGTGTTTATTACAGTATTAAATATATATCCATAGATATATATAAAGGCTAGATGTCTCGTCCGTGTTGCCAGCCAACGGAGTCGAATGTCCGCACATGGTGGCCATCTTGCCACAGTCAGCTCGCTCACCCATAACATTGTGTTGGTAGTACATGTACTTTTTAAATAACCATAACTTGCTCAATTTTCAACCAATTTTTTTATGGTTTGGTTTGTTATAAATGTCAGAGATGTAGTTATGATATGGCATACTTGTCATAACTACATGAATAATTATGTTATGTTCTAAAAAATATCCAGAATTATAACCATGTTAATAACGTTTGTAAGAAACCAAATTTGTTAAATCCGTCAAGATTTCAGCAAGATAAGAGTATTAGCGTTTGTGCAGATCACTGACCTTACCTCAGGTACCACAGATCCCACCAGAAAGCTTGCCTGTGGCAAGATGGCCGCCTGTGATGACGTTCTAAACTCCGTCGTAAGACATCTAGCCTTTATATATATATCTATGATTGCGACGCCCACAGATGTTGGAATGATTTAATATTGCCGTTGCTATCAAGACGTGAAGTTAATTTTGGCAAATATGACAAAAAGTGCTTCTCAACAACATTGCCTACCCTGCCATTAATATAGTATATCCTAGTATAGGCAGTTTCCACCATTTCTCTTTCAATATTGTTTTTGTCAACATACATTGTTGCATGTTATACTGTTGCATGTATGTGTCCTAACTTACCGTGCCCTCCGAAAGTTGACACCCCCTTTAAAAGTACTCACATTCAGCGACCTTACAGTCATGTACACATTGCAATAGTTAGAATTGGTAACATGTATTTGTGTATCTCCTCCTTCCTCTATTTACTTTACAGAGAGGGAACTGAGTGTGCAAAAAATATGTGCTTCGCATCGTGTGAGTGCAGTGAGTGCTGTGTTAAAGAATCGAAGTGACTCCACCTCCCACCGATTAGCCTGGGCATTGTCATCTCATCCATGGCATGGCATGAGATGACAATGGCATTTCCATTTTCCATCCAATGTGTGTTGGCAAACAAAATTGTTAGTATACACAGTACAGACAGTATTTAGATAGTATGACCTTCATTCACTATAACCCTGCGGCCGTTTTGAGAGCTGGAAACAAGACTGAGCTAAACTGGGCTGTAGCTGGAGTGCATCCAGACAGGCTGTATTTTAATGATCTTGCTACGTGTGGTGCGTGTTGCTGTCTGTGCGCTCCTCTTATACTGACCCCGGCAGTAGTGAAGACTGCTGGAAGAGGTGTAAACACATTTTTCTCCAGTCGGGGAGAGAGAAGGGAGGAGGTGTGTGGGGGGGGGGGAGGTAGTAAACTGATGAGATGGCCACAGTGTTTCCTTTAGGATTTTTTTTTAGCAGTGGGGGCAGGTCTGTCTGAACAACAACCCCTGCTTAGTCTGCTTAATTTGATCTTGACATATAGGCTAAGCATTCTGTAGCAAATAATAACAATAAACCCACTATTAATTACATTATCTTAATTCTTAATGCAGTGTAACTACTCCAGCATAATAATGCACCTAAAATACAAACGTGAGCAAGGGCGTTCAGCAATCGCTATCAAATCAACAGCTACGTGCAATTTAAACGAAAATCACAGCTATTTATTTAACGACATTACCCATGCACAAACTGCTATTATTTTGGAGGTGAGCAAGAGAGAGAGGTGAGCAAGAGGTCTCCTGAGAGCCCTGAGATAGCTGACACTACAGTCAACAGTATCTGACCTTTAACTACTCCAAGCTGAACCTGAAGGGACTGACAGGCGATGCTTCTAACAGTACATTCTGTAGTATTCTTAGAGAAAAATGCAGAAGGTATGGATGCATGGTAGGCTATCATGCTGTGATTTCCTTTGGCAAATGTGCATGCACCCACTAGGCATTGAATCTTAAGCTTAAATTGTTCCACCCCACTGTGGGCCCATTATAAAACCATTTATGGATAAAACTCCAGCCAATTAATCACAACACCAGATATTCAAGACCTAGTTTTGGCAGAAAAGCTTGAGAATGCAGACAAGAATGTTAGAATAGAATACAATATTACTATGTGAGTATTGTGTGAGGTTTTGGCATCTTCAGGAAAAGGCAACATGCAAGTAACTTGGGTGTCTGCCTGTCTCCTCATTAGGAGTTGAACTTCTTCCCAGTCTGCTTTGTTTACATCCCCTAAATGTCAATTTTAGTGCCCATTAGCCTTTAACTCCTTGAGCCTGCCAGGGTCAACCTACTAGCAGGGCTACCAGACCAAGCCAGAATGGCATAATTAATCTATATGGCTCCCGGACATGGTTCTCTTCATCAATTAGTCACTGACAATAAATCTTTTTGAAAAGTCTTTGAGAAAAATCAGAACAAAAGACTTCTGGAATGTTAATGAGTCCTTACTAAAACAATATTATTTGGGAAAACAAGTATCTAGGCCCTTTGAACAGAGTAAAGAATTGTATTCAAATGACCAATATGGAAATGATTTCAGGTACCTCTGGCCTAAATACAAGGATTAATTGACATTTAAATGTAAGTTTCGATTCCATAGAATTTTTCCAATGTAAAAATTATTGTGTACGGCAATATTATTTAGTTTGTCATTTCACAGCTGTGTTCAAATTTACCCTTTGAAATCTACTATAAACATTTAAAGAAAATGCTGATCTCAACTAAAATTCCAAAATATAACATATAACCGTGTCATCATTTGGTGCTGTTTAGGGTATTGGCCTAATGGAGATGAACCACTATAAAAGGCTGACAAAACTGACCAGGTGCTATGAGAACTTTTTAAGTCCAATAAATGTGTAATTGCCAGCATACTCTGGATAAACTATAAGTCTAGATGTTTCAGTTAAAGATACCTCTTCTAAGTCAGTGCGTCTCAAAAAAGTCAGCCCTTTTCTTCAAAGTTTAGGAAAGGATTTACAAAAAACACCCATTGTAATTAGTCTGTCTACACTCCTGAACTATTTATAAAATAAACATTCTTTGCATTCAGAATGTAAACAGCACTTTTAAAAAGTGTCTTATAAATGACAGAAGATAGTAGCTATTTCCAAGAGGAGCTGGTAAGTGATTTCCCTATAAAGAAAATGCATCAGGTTCATGGACCTTGAATGTCGAGCTTGTGGACCGGAAAGGGTCTCGAAGCACATGTCTTCGTGGAACACAAAGTTTAGCTTTATGTGTGCTTGTGTATGTGTGTAAACCGATAAGAGAGAATCTCAAACATGAGTCTAGACAGTCATTGAACCATCGACTGGTGTCCCACTTGTCAGGTGTGACAGAAGGAACTTAGTCACATTATGAGACATCTGTGTGTAGGCTATTGAGAAGGACAACAGCAACAGACAACATACTCTAATCCCAAAATAACAAGGCAGTGGTTATAAAGAAAAGAACAAACATAATTCCAGGACTTTCTTTTTCTCTCTGAACCAAATTTTATGAAGAAAAAAAAGTGTCACTAAAGTTAGGATTGGAGGGTGTTGCTCATTTGACGTAAACACGGCCTTTCACTGACATAGGGTTTTCTCTACCAGGAAGCAAATGTTAAAAATGTAATATCAGAGAGTTCTAAACAATAGAAAGCAATGCAAGGCTTTGTGTATCTAACTTTAACCCCCTAGATCTGCCTCCTCACTGGCAAACATAGAAGCTATTTTTTGTATATGTATGCTTCATTAGTGTGGAATAAATGCAGATTTTCTTCTCATAAAGGCAATATAGTTCCATTGTATTTAATGAAAGCCAACTATACTTGTTAAACCAAGTTAAAAGCAGTGCATATGGTACAGTTATCTAAAACTGTAATTAAAAATTGGCCCCAGTCAAAAGACGGAACAGATGGAACACAGTGCTATGCCTAAGAACACGCAAGTCAGTGGTTCTGTTAGTCAAGCAACTATCCATGACTTATTTTCTTTTGGGATCAATAAAGTGAATTCGATTGTAGGTTGCTTGTGACGGAGGATGAGCACTAAACAGGGTTAAGGGGGAATAAATAGGAATCCAAAACACAACAACCCAGCTCTTGACTACTCCTGTCTACTCATTGGCCAGAATGGATCTTTACTCTCACATGCACTTCACTCTCAGAAAGATGCAGCGCTCACAGTCCTACAGGCAGCTGTACACTTCATTCTAATACTACTTGCCAGTTCTTCTGGAGGACTGCCTTGCACATTGAACAATCTTCAACACTTAATACTGTGAACCTTTGCACATCCCTACACAAACTGTACAATTCTTCATCTATTTAAGTAGTACTCATATTGTACACATTTTATCTGATGTTTATATATGTTTTTACCTTATTGTCAGGTCTTCAATTTTATATTCATGCCTTTTACTACAGTACATGTTTAATCTTTATCTTTCAACTTACTATGTTAAGCACCAACCTACCATAAAGAATTTCACCTATGTGTAGGTTTTAAAAGTGCTTAGCAATAAACCTGATTCTGATTCAGTGGTGGGATGAGAGCCAGGCAGCAAGTTACCATTTTCACAACAAAAACTAAAAATCGTAAACAATTCTGGAAATACATTGTATTCATATTTGTATTAACAATGAATTGTTTATACATCTAACTGACCTCTAGTTTTTATCTTAATAGCTTTCGCAAATATCCTGTTTCAAAATTGACTTGATTAAATCTGACATACAGTCGAAAATGATTTGACACATTACATTGGCCAGAAAGTGAGTCTGATGGTTCCTTTTCACCCATAAATGTGCCCAATCAAATGATAAACTGGAGGCAAAACAATTGGACCTTAATGTTTTTTCCCAACTTCTTGGTATGTTTTGGCCTTAAGGTAATGTTCCATGTTTTTATTAAAACCTGACCTGAAGATATATATCAAACTACAAATTCACTTTTACCTTCTATTGTTAACATTAAATCCAAAATGTTAACAAAAATGAACCATATATAAATCTATAAGATGACTAATATAAACAAAATTTTAGGTCAAATTGATGATGGGAATTGACCAATTCCATGGCCAATACTTTGATTGTAGGCATATTTTGTTACGTTTGAGCTTTTGTTATTTTACTGTCTTTGATTCTAGTAAGCCCATCTGTAAAATTAGATATACCAGTTTGCTATGTGTCCACATGTGAATATGTAGTGTGATTACTTTCACTCGACTTTTTGATTATAAGTAATTGAAAAACTATACTTGTATTTATCTGTTAGTGTAATATAAAAGGGTAGGCCTACAGCGGTAAATTCTGATTCTGATGCAGTAGGCTAATCTTCTGCACAATGCAATTGCCATAATGAGACAGAAAGTGTTGGCTATCTAACGGCAATCTGTTGTAAATAAACAGGGATAATGACAATTAGCCCATTCAAAATATCGATTATAATGAAGAATGATAGGCTGATATAGGCCTAGCCTACAACATGGGCTTATGACAGCATATATCATTTAAAGAGGAAAGCAAAGTTTGAGAAATCTTTATTTTTTTAATGAAACTCGTTCACTTGGGTTTAGGCTACTTACTTTCGTTCTTTCGTGTATTTTGTAGTTTCCCAGTTTAACATTAAAGTGTCCGACCAATTCGTCCATGTGTTTCAATAGGAAAGCTATATTCTTGCAACCAGGCTCTCTTCCTTCAATCCAAGTTATTTTGTCACCTCGTATATCTTGAGATGAGTCGCTTCTTTGACTGACCAACTGGCCATCAGTAAATTTGCCAGTCTTATGAAGGGCTCTCACGTCCTTCAATACACTTAGTCCTGTTTCTTCTCCCAGGAAACTGTCAACAACACATATGCCATGCTTATTCATACATGGCACTATGTATTCCATTGCCAGTTTTTGCGGAGAAGGTTTGGTTCGTCCGTTAGGCTTAATGTAGTTAATATCTTCCTTGGGTTCTCGGTTGTAGGTACCGGAGCAAGCTTCTGATGTGATAAAATCTTTAATTAGTTCGCCGTCAGTAGACAGCTCCGAAAATCCAGTGTTGGTTGGGTTCTGTGAGAGACTGTTCTGTTCAGTGCTCTTCTCTATCGACAACTGCTCTCGCTCTGCCTCAACATTTCCAATTGGCAATTGTGGATCGGGTGGTCGGGGCTGACACAGAGGTTTCTTGGCCTCATTACACATCCGCTTGTGCCGTTTCCAGTCCTGTATTTGGTGTTCCTTGCTGCAATAGAAAGCGTTTCGACACCTTCCACATTTGAGGAGGTTTTCCATTTTACCACAAAGCTCACAATACTGCCGATTCATATCCTCCCCGCTTTTCTTAGCACCGTCCCTCTCCATGGTCAAAGACGTCGGTTACCTCGTCTCACACGCTGCTAAACGGTGCACTTTTAGAAGTGTCCAAAACAGTGTATGCAAAAACGGAGAGTCTCCCTGCTTCCCAGTCAAACAATTTCATCACACTTGTTAAACCACCCTTCTTTCGGGTTTAGTTATCCATACACCTAATTGCCGGATAGTTGTGTAGCACGGCCGCATAGTGAAGATCTGGACGAGTCGCATGGCGCCGTGCCCTTTTTTCCCCTGAACTTCGGTTCACACGTAGTCCAAAGTAACCCAGCCCCTGACGTCAGCACAACGAGGGCAGGGCAAGCTTCGGTGCCACTGGACCAATTCTTAATATTAAATAACAGCAATTTGAAAAGAGGCTTTAGACTGATGTGTGTTCAGTGTTATCATACTGCAAGCCCACCGTTTAAAGGACATTTCAAAAACAGTAACCTGTAGCCTAACTGTCACAATGACAATTAAATACAGTTCTCTCATAATCAAGAGGTCAAAAGGCATTTGTAGACTACAGTAGGTCTGTTTTTGTATAAAATCTGGTTAGAGCCTACAGATGGCTATTACATTATTATGGTCCCATACCATAACCACCTAATCTAAATCGATAATGTGATCAAAACTAGTTATCTAATTAGTTTGGAATAAAGAACCACTGTCATATAAATCACTTACCCAGTTAACATAGAAACTGGTGTACCTTTCCCTGAAATTCCAGTGCACCCTGCAATAAAACACTGGGATTATTATTAAACCAAGTGGAACACCTGCCTGGTAAACACTGGCACATTTTCAGGAGAATCGAGTCCCTCTGCACGTATACTGTTGGCTCAGTCCTAATGTCAGCAAATACCTCATATAACTCTCAACCTTCACCTTGTCAGCAGAGCCATTCTGTTTTTGTAGATCTTTGTACGGGTCACAACTGAACTGAATGATTTTACAGAGGCCAGCGTCATACCACTATTATTGTGTTTATGGCTGAGGCTTCCGTATGAACAGTGTTTTAATAAAAGGCTGCATGAGAAACTGTTATCTCACTGGGCTTGATCAGCAATGGCTCTCTTATTGGACAAACATGATCATTTCAACTTCCATTCTTACAGATTTTCTATCATCCCTGTCCTCACATAGAGCACAACAGTTTTCACGACTGGGATGACAATTTATGTTTAATTTGTTTGTCCTTTTTCTCCTCCACCTTTCCCTGGCCCCATGCAACCACTCATTTTACTGTCACAGGACACATTGGCAATGTCAATCTGTTCCCAACTATTTAATCTTGGCAGCGATGACATACACTCTCATCCCAACAGTAATACTTTGTTAGGGGTTCCATGATGAGGGAACTGCCTTGTGGCACCTGAGGGTAAACCAAACATGGACGCACCATGAATCATACTATACTACATTGGCTTTGCCAGGTCTTGGTTTGCTGCAGCGGGTACCTCTCCAAGGCATGTACAATATGTGCCTTATGGCAGGCGTATGGACTAATAGACTCTCAGAAGACTGTAGACCTATTGGATAACTTCTACTCCAAACTTTTACACTATTTAAACTTGTTTAAAGCTACATACTTGAAAGTCAGCTACTGGCATCAGCTATTGTAGTGCCCAATCCCATCCAGTGTGCCTGCTTGTGCATTGCAGACCAGAAACCCTCACAAACCTTCCCTCTAAACCAATACATCCATGGACTACAATTTAACTATATATCAACAATATAACCGTTAGATAAAAGCACAGCCCTGTAAAATGAATAAATCTATATGAAACCTATCCTTTGACATTTTGGAAAACAAGGGGCCACCAGGGGGGAGTCATGCCACTGACCTGAATACATCCAAGTTAGACCATCTTATGAATGTATATTGTCCTAATTTATTAAATCTATACAAATTATAATTGTCATCAGCACTCTCATAATCTGCTGTAACACTATTCTCAATTCACCATTGCATACAAGGCAGAATACATGGGTAACTGCATTAAAGCACATCCAGTCTGTCAAATAAAGAAAGGCCCAGTAGATCCAAAGTGCTAAACAAACCCTTGCTTTTTGTCTGATCCCTTATCAGATACAGCCATGTCTGTGGTATTGGTTCAACCAAGCCCTATAATAATGTTCCACGGATAGGAAGGTATGATGCTGTTTTGAATGCACTTTACTATGTCATATTGTAGTTGATAAGTCATATTTGCACTATACCTGGTAAAATACCAGGTGGTGGTTGGCTCTAACCACTGAAATGCTGTTGGAATTATGCACTTTTTTGTTGCTGCATGTTGCTTTAAGCAAAACAATTTGCTAAATAAATGTGACACATACGTATTGCTAAAAATACTGAAGTTTTTTTCTAGTCACTCTGCTAATTTCTTTAGTTGTTGGTGTTTCTCTCTCTGTTCAGTGCTCAGATGGAAGACATCTGAGTTGTTCACTTATCTGACACAATGAGGACAGATAAGTTCCCCTTTGGGCAAACCTGGAACTGAAAGTACATTGTTATTTCGTTGGATGAGTCTAGTTTGCTGTTTAAGGGACCTGTTGTGGTATTTTGCACTTGGGAAATGTAAAAGTCAAGTAAGTCAGACAGACGTGTATCGAACTCTTTTCTGTTTAACACTTTTTATTGGTGTTTTTTGGGTAATACGTTTTCTTTTATTGTTTCTTATGCCATCTGATCTCTCTCTTGTATTGAGCTTTGTGTGCTCTCATAGAAAGTAAAGACAGGGATCTTTCCATACAGACCTTTACAAAGCTCTGTATGGAACCTTTCAGAGTATATTTAATATATATATATCTATTTTCTCCAGTTTCAGGAAATACATCAAATGTCTGGCAAGAAGAGAGGTGAAAGCTATGACAACATGGTCCCTGCCCTTAAAATAACACGTTTCATCAGTAAAGCCAAAAATGGCACACATAGGGTTTGGACAAATGACCACAACAACATACTTGTCCAAGGTAGAGGGTGGGAAATTGTAATTATTGACAATTGGGGAGTGAATCAACATTGTAGACAGGTTTAAATGTATTTTAAACTTTGACCAGATTCTAACTGAGTTAAGGACAATTGGGTTGGAGACCCAATTGGCTTTGTGGGGTCGGAGGGGACGGAGTTTATAAAACAGAGCCCAAGTGGATCGGGCCGCCTGTGCACTCAAGTTGTATCCAGGCCTCACTGCTGTCAGGTTTATAGTCCTCCATCCAGAACAGTATTTTCTGAATATTACAGACCCAATAATAATATATAAAATTGGGCAAAGCTAAGGCAGCAAGCCCTTTGGGTCTTTCCAGAGATTGCCTATTAATCCTGTGTGATTTACAATTCCAGATGAAGGATGCTATGCATCGGTCCAAAGTGACAAAAAAACCTTGTAACTCTTTTCTTGCTTTATTCTATTCCCCTTTTCTCCCCGCCAGCACACTTGCAAGTCATACGCATCACAGTTTCTCACAGCATCCAACATAGTTTCTCTTAGTAATATCACGACATAATACGTTTTAATGTGCACTGCCAATACAATTCATTTTAAAATGAGTTGACCTCACAGTTGAAGCTATTTTTACTCATCAATGCGATCTCCACATCTTGCCTAGTTAAAAAATACATTTGTGTTTAATCGGGAATCGATTTTGGTTTTGTGCATGTGGTTACTTGAATTATCGCTCTCCTGATAGATCAGCTACTGTCAGATTCATTCACTGGAGTATTGTTATGTATTTTTTTACAGGAGTGACATTTGTTACCTTCAAACTTGTTTTTAAACAGAGTCAATTTCAGGAAAGTGAGGGTACCCTTTCCAATACCCAATGATTTGACCCTTTATTCCACATCTTTCCCAAGCATCATGGTGTGACATGTACATATACATATACACTGAACAATCTCTCATCAATCTGCAAAGAGGAGTCTGTTGTTATTTTTACCAGAGGCAAGATTGCAAAGGGAAAGAGAGTAAAAGAGCGGTGACAAAAAAACTACCCTAGCTCTGTGTATCATACTGTGGCCAAATAATGAAGAAATATGTCAAACTTGGACATTAAGTGCTGCTATAAAATGGACTGAAAGACCAACCCCACTTTCCTGAGCTATTACAAAAACGTAAACAACTTCAAGAGTGTAATTCAAAGCGGCGATTTGTGTTGACGTTAAGAGGTCAAGAAACATGTAGAGAAAACACATCTCTCATGATTGATTGATTACTAGATTGTTTCTCATCTTAATTCGTAATTTGCGTGAGTTGATGTTTGAGCTAAACCAGAATCATACTATTATTTGAGGAAATTCATTATTGTTGATAGTATTTATTCAGGAGAGATTGATTAGGAGATGAAGGTCCATAATGGAACGTCACACTTAATTCTATTGCATTTATAAGATCACAGAGAACCAACAAATTACTAATCTCCACAAGAGGCTGCTGTTGTACTGGTAATGAAACAATTCGGTTGAGGCTGCTCTCACGCTGATGTGAGACACTGACTCAGGTTCATGAAGCAGTCCTGTTGATGTTCATGAACATCAGCCTCTTGATATAGGGACTCAAGAGACTATGCTTCTTCTGTGCTGTTTTTTGGTCCCCTTTTTGGTCCCCTTGTTACCACAATGATTATAACTAAGAAGTTTAAATTAAAGGTAGAGGGAAGTTCAGTGGTACTTTTTTTTCTGTTCTACACTGAAATAGTACAAAGAAAAATATTCCATGCATAGTCATGGTGCTGAATTGTTCATCTTTAATGGGGACAAATTCACCAAAAATATAGGAAAATTGCAGCAAGTATTCTACTCCCTCAGACTCCTTCCTAATTTGTGCTTATGACATCACTCCTAGTGGTTGACAAAGCCAAAACCACGAGTCATAGCCACTGTCTAGTCTACTCTTCACACCGCACTGAATGTCTGACAGTTATAAACCTCTTTTGTTTATACAACCACCCCATCTGCCACAGTGGCCCAGTTGCGTCACTTAGACAAAAAAAGATGTCAAGAGAAATTGGCTCATCTGAGAAGTTGAATACGTGCGCAAGCTATGAATCGCCTGCAACCATTGTCAAAATAAAGGCCATTTATTTTGGCGTGTCAATATCCTCTTTTGATGACTCAAGGTTGAACCTGCCTCTATCAGGCAGAAATGCCAGACCCTCATCATCCGCTACTCCAACACCTTTGAATTGCTGATTGCTTTGGATTGTTTTCTCCTATTTGTGCTTTAGTGCTGAACCAGAAGCCATCCTGTGTGTAAAGGTATTGCTCAGTGTTGTGTGTGTGTATTTGTGTACATATGTGTGTGTGTTGGGGTGGAGTGTGGGTGCAGGTTTATAACAATGCCCCTCATTATGCACTTACTTTAACAAGTTTTCTAATGTTCATAGTTATGAGGTGGCTAAACAAACTAACTAGAAAATGATTTACTTAAGCAATAAGCCCCAAGAGGCCGTGGTTTACGCTGATTTTAGAACAGGTAAGGGGAGTTGTTAGGCACGACGCGAAGCGGAGTGCCGAAAACCCCCTTACCTGTTCTAAAATCAGCGTAAACCACGGACTCGCGGGGCTTATTGCTTTTCTAAAACTGTTACTACAAATATTTGATATGGTTTCATCAATAAAAACAATTAGAAACAAAATAGTTTAATAATAAACCGTCATTCTTCCGCTACTACAAAGTATGGTTCCTACATAAATAGTTGCCACGCAACAGCCAGACGGACTTCTTTGCCGTCTTTATCAATTTGAAATATTCGATGCGCAGTAATATGGAATGTTAAAGAATGTTATGAGGACAACCTGTGAGGTTATGCTGGATTTTACAACGGCATGGAACGCGATATAGCCAATCACAATCAAGGATGGGAACAACCAGTTTTAGAAACTGATTTATTCAGCATCTGCCTGTGTAGTTTAGTTTGTTGTATTATTTAGGAAGGAACAACATGACCCAGCAAGGTAACCCAAAAATCCTGTCTGTGCTTGCCTTGTTTGTGGGAAGAATTTTGGATTTCAAGTTAAACTTTTTAACACCATTAGCCTACTGGAGTAACACATGCCTAAGGCACTCTCTCAAGATTTGTATGAATTCAGAATGCGAATGATTAGTCTTTTTACGCAGACTGCTTAATTTTTTTTCTTACTTATGTCTAAAAGTTTCCTAACCCTTGGGGCCTTTCAGTCCACTTATGCATGTGATAACTCACATTCAGAGAGAGTCTTTATGAACTTATTAGAATTTTGAACGTTCTTCTCTAGAACATGATGTCAAATTGTGCATGCACCTGGTTTCCTCCATATGTCCTGACTGAGGAGGGGTTCACACCTGACTTCCACTTTTCTGTCGTTTGTGGCACATGGTACACCTAGGAATATCTGCCGTTGTAGCTGAAAGGTGTGTAATCAGAGAGAGTTAGGCATTCCAGCTTTAAAACCCTTCATCCAGAAAATGCTGCAACCCAAAAGAAGTGTGTTACTTATTATATTAAATTGTCTTTTTTTTTACTGTGTAAACATGACTACCTGCTGGCCTTTTCTTATTTTGTAAACTTTACCAAGGGCTGCTGACAACACCTTTGAACACTTTTAGTCTCTGATTCGGCTGGTCTGTTTTTCTTGCTTGAAGACAAAATGCCTTTGGTGATTCAGTTTAGATGCTTAATATTTACTGGTTGTGTGGAGAGTAAGTGTTCTTCAGGGTACACTGTTGAGGCCATAAAGTGACCATCTAATTTGTCACATTTGAAAACAGAACACTTGACTAACACGACTTGGCAATTTGTTAATTTACTCTGTCAAGTCAGATTGCATGGTTGTACATGGTGTTGTCTCAAATATTTTTTGAAAAGTGATTATTTCAATCCCTTTCAATCCTCAAAATCTGCATTTTTTTGCCCTTCTTTTGCTTTTTTGTTCTTTCGTACCATTTAAAGGGACAGTCATTATCATATTAAGAAGAGATTCAGAAAAATACTCAGACATAGGAGTATGCTCTTTATTTATAAAATATACATTTGTATGTGTTAAGTTCAAAAATACAGAACATCCACAAATATTTAGTGTCCAGTATTTTGAAGCTCTTGAGTTCACAAGTTCTTGAGCTTGTTCCATTGTGTTTGTAATATGTTTTTCTTTGATCTGAGGTATAAAACTACTGAGAAGATTAACCAATTCCAGATATGACGTGGACTTATGTCTTCAGATACTCTTTCTTTTTTTCTACAGAATTCAGGGGATGACCTTTCACGTAGATAGGCATGGCCTTTGTGACGAGGCCTCTGTCTTTCCACTTGACATTTCTGGGTTAGGGTGCGTGTGTGTACTGTACGTGTGTTAATCTGCACGTGCAAGTGTATGTGCGAGTGTTTGTACGCTTGTCGGTGTGTTACACCCTGACATAGCGTGCAGAGGAAGAACTGAATCTTGTGACTGTTCATGAAGGTGACAGCAACTTATTGCTCAAAAGGAGATCAGTGTTGAATTTTCCCGCTGCAAGGGGCTTGCCACTGACAGATGCTTTTTGCATCTGGCAGGCAGGATAAACTGGTATGTGTGTACAGTTTGTGGTAATATATGTGTATGTTGATAGTGTGTGTGTGTGTGTGTTTTGGATGTTTTCTCATCAGCCTCTCAACAACGCTTATTGAGTGTGTGTGCGTGTGTGCAGGGGTGTGTGTGCTTATGTTTAAAGTGAGTGTGGGTGTGAGTGAGAGTCTTGTCTAGTCGCGTATTGCAAAGCCATGTGACCGAATTAACTAAGAGACAATTAATACAGCCATACCAGACTATGGGTCAAAATATACTTGAAAAAATCCCCATATCCTCACGCAAGGTCCCTCAGCACCGTTGACAACTTGTGTAGGTTTGTTTGTCTGCGTGTGACTATGCATGGTGCTGCAAGCATTTAGCACAGTTAATTACAAGTCATATGAATGTCGCACAGTGCATTTCACTTGAAACACTTGAAAGAATGCTTCAAACTAACCCTCAACCAGACATCAGCCTGATAGTGCCATTCCTTTAGTTCAGCACAGTGTACAATGATTTAACTTCCCATAACTATGTTAAGTACATTTCCTGACAAAGTCAAAAAGTTACAACCTTATCAACCTTAAATGTTGTGGGTACTAACTATTGAAGATATAAACAGACATGGTGCGACCTCAAGGCAAAAAGTGCATTGCCACACATCAGAATGTGTCGCATACCAGAATGCACCATTCTGGAATCTACACTATTTCGTGTATTTCATTTCACCCCAGGTGCGAATTACCTTGACTTTGGCAAGAGTTCTGCGTGAAAGAGATGATGGCGTGCATGTACAACTAGTTTGAAGGATCCAGCAGTAATTTTAGTTTTATTCAAGTTTGAAAGATGGGTGTTTTGAGATGATGATTCCCATGGTGTAGTGTAGCCTGAAGAGAAACACGAGCCTCAACCATCTACAAAAAAAGCTTTTCATTGGGAGTTGTTACTAAAACACATCAGATCTAACTTGTGTCCCACTCACATTCCATTATGTCCATTCCTTTTTTTTCCACCACCAGAGGTGTATGTTTGTGTATGTCTGTGTAACACAGATTTGAATGTGTGACTCTTGTTTTCTCTTTACTTTGTTTGCTATTGAGATAATTAATGCAGACATTTGCCCTTTGTGGCTCACTAGACTTCTTAATGTAGCCTAGAATTTCTGGTTTGGTCATATCTGACAAATTACTATCATGTGTGGATTTTTAATTTTCAGACATTTTATGCTTTTCAGACATGACTCATCTGTCCTTCCTATTATAGAAGTACATGTAATTAGGTGTGATAAACAGCAGTGTTATTCTGGGTTGTAAATGGAGCATAAAGAGTTAGCTGCACATCTTACTCTTGTTATGATAATTGAGTCATACATGGTCAAAAATGGCAGTGATTGGTGGCACACTGCAACAATCCCAGGTTGTGGGTGAAGTTCGCATGTTTCTTGAAGTCATTATTCAATCTTCCTGACTGTGCAAAAGATCTTGGTCTGACAATAGAACAAGTGCTTGTCCAATTACTTACATTAGATGACATGAGACCACAAAGACCAGAGGACAAATTACACATTGAGATGAAATTGTTTTGATGGTGTTGTGTATTATATTTTCATTTTCAGTGGTGGGATTTACCTAAGGGTCAATGTATAAAAACTTTGTGGGAGGCTTTTTACTTGCATGTTTGAGTTTAATTAATAATTATCCGACAATTAATAATCTTACTTAATGACTGGGAATACCACATCTCCAGGATGTCTGTCATCACCAGCTCACACTGACAATACACCTCACATAATTGGGCAGTTGTTTTGTTTTGATAGTTACATCCGTCACAGTTCTTAGACACATCCTCAGTGATGTTGCTGAGTTTAACAGTCATTCAACATCATGCATCCCAGTAAACTTAACTAAAAGTTGATCAGATCTCAGCTTGCGTCCATCTGGCATTACACTGGTCATGTGTGAATTTTTTGGAACCCACACCATTTCACAGACTGACCAACTTAGATACCTATCTAATAACTCAACAAGTAACGCCCAAAGACTCTTCTATCACACCCTGTTTGCTCAACAGACAGGCATTTATCCTTCTCACCAGTCAGATCCAACTATTACTTGTTGGCTTGTATAGCCAGTTCCACCACCAGAATTCACATTCTGATTTAGGGCACCTGATTGCAACCCATCCAAACAAGTCCAAGAAAGTCTTGTTTGAAGTCATGCCTACCCAATTATTAAAGCCTGCTATCATCAGCTTGTACATACTTTTAAAGGTATGGGGGTTAAATATTCGCCCAACAACCGAAAATAATTCCTCTATGGTTTAAAGGAAGATGGGAAACTGAACAGTGTATTAGCATGAACCAAATAATTCCAATACCAATGGAATTATAGTTATTTGACTATTGGTTATATCAGAGCAAGAATGGTCAAAGTAAGGTTAAAATGAAGTACACATTTGATAACATTGCAAATGAATGAAATCAATTACAATGCAAACATGTTACAAAATGAAGGTTAACTCCTACCTACGCTACCATGATTATTGTAAATCAGAGAGACAGCAAGATGTGAGGAAGGAGAATGAGTACAAGGACAAGCAAGAGCTGAGGAGAAGGTCTCAGGGGATCAAGAATCCACAGAACAATGCTTCACAATTCCTTTTATACACAAGAACAACCAATCAGACCAAATATTGACCCTTACTTATCAACGTATGACTAACAATGCTACAGTAAGTTACACAATGGGGTGTGAGAGCCATCCAGTTGAGACCCTGTCGAGCAACTCCAGATTTGAGCATATGAGAGGTAGGGGAAGGTTTACACCCAGCCTTACAAAAGGCATGTACCCTTCACCAAACGGAGTCAGGTGGCTGAGCGGGTAGAGCATCGGGCTAGTAATCTGAAGGTTGCCAGTTCGATTCCCGGCCGGTGCACATGATGTTGTGTCCTTGGGCAAGGCACTTCACCCTACTTGCCTCGGGGAGGATGTCCCTGTACTTACTGTAAGTCGCTCTGGATAAGAGCGTCTGCTAAATGTAAATGGAAAGGCTAGCCTCATAGTACTCTTGCACACACAATTAGAATCCAACCTCATTGACTGGGATGTCAAACACCACTACCCCCAGCACTGGAACACAACTGAAAGTCAATAAACCAAACCATATCTCTTTATCCCCATTAGCTCCCTAAACATTTAGTATTGAATTAATAACCCCTTTCAATGGAGTAACCCCGTCAAT
This sequence comes from Hypomesus transpacificus, assembly GCF_021917145.1. NCBI lineage: Eukaryota > Metazoa > Chordata > Actinopteri > Osmeriformes > Osmeridae > Hypomesus > Hypomesus transpacificus. The sequence goes on from NC_061080.1 coordinate 4,993,587, forward strand.
AGAATGCCTCAGATGACATCGCCCAAGACCAGTTTTGAGATGTCACAGGACTATCCAGTTAAATAGAGTCCAGTGTGCAAGTGTCTGTCACACAACATATCTTCCACACAACAGAGTGGACTTGCTGACCGCTAGTGTTCCCGATTGTGGCCTTTTGCTTCAGCGCGGCTCAATGTACTGTGTGAGCTAGTCTTTCAGAGTCCACTGGACCTAACAAAGGATGGCATGCAACTGCCATTTCTCCTCTTCAGCCCCATCTTGCTCGGAGGACTGCCTCAAGGATTCCCACTGTTTGTTTGTCATGCTACGCAAGCGTTGTCCTCCAGCTTCTTTCTCTCCCCAATGGCCTGTTTGCAGTATCATCGCTGATAGATCGCCTTGTTGGAGCATGTCTCCTTCACATAGTGACATCTTCATCAGCCCATCTATCAAACGGTGCCTTTGTGCTGTGCAACAGCATTTCAAGGTTCACTTTAAAGGCTGTCGGGAAATAGATGGGGCATTTAAGAAACTGAGAAGCTAGGAATAAGAACAAACCAATATATTAATGTATATTAAAGAGTGATTGATCATCTTCTGCATTTTCAACAAGTATATTTGATTTAAAATGTTCTGTAACCTGTTTTACTGAACTGGTCTATGAGTTAATTTGGTAATACCTTGCTTTACATGCCCAAAACCACACAGAGAAAAACATAAAAGTCCATTATAAGCACAAGCATGCAAGACCAGGCCATTTGTCTACTATTTGAGTGTTATGAATCATTTAGAACTGGCCCAGTTGTAAGCTCACAGTAGGACAGAACAAACACATCCATGGGGTGTGTATGGAGCTAGTGGGCAGTTCCCATGAGGCAGTGGGGCATCCACCGATGAGCTGTTGATGAGACACACCGCAACAGGGAGTTGCCAAGGGGATGCTGGGTACATTATTAGATTTATGTGCCAGTGGACCAGAAGTAAAGCAGAGACAATAAAAAGGGCAGCTAGAAGAATGTTGTATGTGTGTTGTGCTTACAATGTTTACAGACTTTGTAATCCAATAATGTCCACAGCCGCCTGCTAGAGTATATGAGACTCAATCCCAGGCGGATTACATTGAGATTTTGCACAGACCACAAAAATGTAAAGATTCAATTTTTAGGATATCTGTGATGAACAAATGTACCTCAGTCTGGTCAAAACGTCTGTTAAAGTCTAACCTGTCTCCTGACTTGACATTTCCCCATACAAGCAGATTTGTAGTATGTTTCCATTAGCAATACAAAACCTTCTATATTCTGTTTGTAAAAAGATGAACTCTGTGTTTTCTTTTTCTTTTTCAACATGCCCAGTTAATTATGCAAAAGAAGTCCTTTCAAATGATGAGCCTACAATTAAAACTCAATAGGACAATCTCAAATTAGAGGAAACAACGTTGCCAGATGCACTACATTTCCCTAAAGTCCTCTACTGGTAGCTGGATCTAATTGAAATAACCAAGACACCAGAGTTATTCCAAAACACATGCTTTAAGCACCCACACACAGCTTAACATCCAGAACTGGGGAGCACTTGCATTTCTGAATCCTTAAATGCCATATGGTCAATATTAGAGCAATCAACCCCAGATTTGAAACAAGAGGGAAATGACACGTATTGTATTGGTCAGGGACATTTTAGGTGTGGCCAGACCTTTCTGAATTATGGAACATAATCCTTGACCTGACTGATAAGAATGGCTGAATATATTTGTCATACACAAAAATGTATGCAAAAGATACATACAAAATTTTAAGAAAAATAATAATCCCTGCTCGAAAAAAAGAAAACGAGAATTCATATTTTGAAAGTGGTTGTAAATCACTACCATTCTACCTTCAAGTCCTCCGATTCTATATCATCTATTTTTATACAAGGCACTTTGTCTTGACTTGTCTTGTGCTGGTTCCTCTCTTGAGAGTCATTGCTCTCATTGATGATCTCACACAATCACACCTCACACTCACACATCGCAGTACACCTCTTGGTCACACTGGGTTGTCTTTTCACACATGCACAGGTAATAACAACCCAACCCATAGCTGCCATGGCAACATAATGATAATTCACTCCCTGCAGGAGGTGTTACTGGGGACTCTGGGAAGGCAATAGGTAGTCCATTATCTATAATTGGATATTCCATTAATTTTGGCTGAATGTGGAAATTAGGCTGGCAAAGACTATTGTGCCATCCTGGAAATGTGTCTAATTATCATTGAGCTGGAATATGATGATGATGGCCATAACAGTCCAATTATTTTGACTGTAATTTTGAATTAAACATTTGACTGTAAATAGCAATTGGAAAGCACACAGAGCATAGTAATAGAATATAACTTAACATATAGCATTCAACAATCCTCAATAAAATATCTGACACACTCTGTTAATTGAAAACCCTTGCTCACCCAGATGCACAGTGTAGTTCGGTTTACTACTGAAACAGCATGTTATGAGTTGCTTTGTGTTGGAATTTATTCAAATGTTTAGGATTGACATACAGTGGAAAAGTTCATCTTATTTCATGGCAAAACAGCGCAGAAGTATAGTTTAGTGACAAAACTAAATTTATATTGTAAAGCAAAAGTGCATTTTAAACCAAAAGCAGCAGATATTTAGGCTGTCAAGAGGCCTTACTTGTAAAGGTCATTGAGTTCCCATGAGTTGACAAAATAGTTTTTTAAGTTCTAAGATGTTTTTTAGGTCCGCAAAGCCAGCTGCACTACTACACTCTACTACACACTACTACACACTACTACACACTACTACACACTACTATACACTACTACACACTACCATACACACCGTTCTTGAACTGTTGCCTTTGGTACACACCTCCATATGGTTGAAAAAAGTATTTGTTAACTATTTTGTTTCATTTATCCTTACAACACATTCACACATTCACAAACACAATCCTCACTCTCCCAAGACAGTGCCATATGTAATCAATCAATCCAACTTTATTTATATAGCGCATTTCATACCAGAATGCAACACAATGTGCTTCACAGAAGGGAGGGGGGAATACGAACACTTATTTTTGAAACAAATTTTCTAGAAGGAAGCAAAAAACCATATCACTCATTTGGGCCGGTATAGGACTGTAAAAATTCTTCCCTGACCTCTCTGAAATTAGACAATCGAGCACTCTCCTGGAGAATGTGAAGTGCCAACATATTACAAAGCACACACAAAGCATGAATGAATACTACATCATGGGAAACATGACATGTTATACAAACAAAAACAAAACTAAAATTAAGTGAATAAATAAAATAAATACAACATTTTACAATGAATGGTAGGCGAATATATGTGCCTTAAGAATATATACGTTACAAAACACAGTAAGCATGTAGAAGCAAGCTACTGGAAAATATTGTATTAACGAGAGGCCTACATACTTACTTGCCTAAAAGGGTCTATATTACCTGAAACACCATAGGACACCAACAGAATTCTAGAAAAACAAGCAACATTTAATGCCAAGCTTGCATAGCTAATTATGCAGCATAGGTAAAGAGCTAGTGGAGATGCTACTGGCTTGTAAAGCCCACTCAGCAGCAATAATAAAGAGACAGTACAGACCACAAAGTATCCATCCATGGCTTTAAGATCCCGCTCAGCAGAATGGTGAAGAGATACGGCAGACTACGACGTCCCTATCTATGACGCTTTTTCTTTTCGTTTTAGGAGGCCCAATGGTTCTCTACATGGCAACTTTCTCAGGTAATTGGCCCCAGTGATGTGATTTTCACAGTGTCACTTTTTGCCATGCCAGATTGCCAGTACCATTGTATCCATTTGAACGAGCACCATGCCAAGCTACCATACAAAGACATCTCAGTTGTTGAACATAAAGTGAATGAAAAGGGAGTGAGAACCTATGTGTTGAATTGACATTGCATATCAAATGTGTATCTGGAGACCTAAACCACTGTCGATTTCTGTACATTGATTTTTATCCATGTAATACTCTAATCATGCCCCCCCCCCCCCCTTCCCAACACACCCACAATTTCACTACCAGTTGAGTGCTATACACAGCTGTTGATCTTACTGAAAATCCTCAAAATTGGGATGGAAAGGGTCCAAACAGAAACAACAATTCAAACATGAATTGTTCACCCAAATAAATCGACATTATTTGCAGTTCCACAAAGTTTCAACAGATTTTTGCATTATGAATAGACAATCTTGTAATTTCATGTTACAAAATGGAGTTATTCAATGAATGTACTGTTCATCAACATTCAACTGCATCTATTCATTGCATGAGACAAGAAAGAGCTTTGCTCTACATTGGTATGTTGGCAACACAAAATCTAGTCAAGTCATTGTCAGCAAAGGCTGAACGCAGGGGGGGGGGGGGGGGGGGGCAGGAGTGGGCCATGGGCTTTGCAGATATCTTTGCCAGGCTTGACAAGCCCGGGGGGTTCTGGCTCAGAATCGAGTAAGCAGCTGGATTTAGACTTTGTCTATGAGTAGTAGATGTCTTTCTTTCTTTGAAGGGGAAATTTCTCGGTTGAGTCATGCTTGGATGGGAACTCCATGTGACAGGGCTGTTTAAAAAAATATATTTACTTTACAAGTTTAGGTTGAGGTCAGTGGGGGGTTGGGCAGCATATTTGGTGCTGCTGGGGTCTCAAACTTTTTTGTATAGTGGATATTGAAGTTATCTGACTTTTCCATTGCTTACCAACTAAATGCGATGGCAGGGATTTCGGTCAAGAGTCAAAATAGTATCCTGTCGCAACAACATTGCTTGTGATATTATAAGCATGTATTGAAACAGTGGCACATCAATTTCGTTCACACTGCACAATACACATGCCAGGTAGAATGTGTTCATTTGTCTTTTTGATACTACAATGCCAAATTGTATGCTTTCTCAGTCACTGTCAGACAAACGTTTACAATCAAGTTTTTCTGTAACACCTAGAAAACAACTACAGTAAGGTGTTCTTCAATTCTTACAGGCAGTAGATGCATTTATTGGGTTGGGAAATAACAAAGCCTTTATCTTGTTTGTGTCAGTGGATCAGTGCAGAAGTCTACTGGAGAGAAACATTATGCCATAATCTGGGTGTAGGATGTTGTGGTTCAAGAAATACTGTTGATTCATGTTCCATGAAAGTGAACATGCATTGTACAGTTACACACTAATGAAACTAAATAACATTGACACACTATGCCCAGAAGTAGGCTGTTCCTTCTATCCATTAATTTCTGTTCTCACCCATTTAAGCTTTGGTACAACTGTTCAATATATGCTTACATACCATGCTTCCATAACCTGTAACTGTAAGTGAACCCAAAAAATGCTATTATATAGATTTCCTCCAACTGAGACCTCATGGATAAGGAGCCACAGGGGAAGTAAAAACAACAACAAAAAACAACGAAATATTATGGAAACAGGACCATTGACGGTATTTTAGCGGTTCCCATGTTTAGATGCATGCGTGACTAGTACTAAGAGCGTAGTTATTCATAATTCATCATCTCTTTTAGCATTCTGAATGCTAGGTCAGTTATTTTGGTTAGGGACAAAGAGGGGTAGAAAGATAGTCAGTACATGGTCTGGGGTTTAGCTTATGGATCACAGTCAGTGTTCCACAACACTGAGCAGCATATTCACTTAAGGGGCTTCTAAACCGCCATGTGCCATCGTCTGATGGAAAAACTGTAGAGGGGTACAAGGGTGGGGTAGGCGGGGGGGGGGGGCACAGAGAGTAAGAGAGGGCAAACACACAACAGAAATCAAGAACTGTAAAGGTTTGGAGACAGAGAGAGAGAATGAGCAAGAGAGAGCGAGGGAGAGAAAGAAAGAAAGAGATTGAGAGAGAGAGATGAAAGATGGGATGAATGAGAAGGGAAAGAGATAAATTAGATGCTTTGTTAAGATAACAAAGCCGGGCACGTACTCTGAAGCGGTGGGAGATGTTTGTTTTTGCTTGGGCAATACTGTCTCCCGCTGTCCTTTTTTTATTTGAGAGAGATGCTGGGTAAAGGTTTTAATGATTGAGTCAGTGTATTTCAGAAAACTCAAGCACAATGACCCCCAATGCAACCATGTGACTCGAGTATTCTGGTTCCAACTGCCTTCAGCCTCCTGAATTTATGGATGTGAGTTCACAGTTGCGTACACGGGAAGCTGGGTAATAACTTTATTCCTTTCAGATTCTAATGAGAGCTGCCTCAGATTTACAGGACGTGCGCCCAATGCTAACTTATGTGAATTGTCAACATTGCTGCCTACAAAGTCAGTATATTGACAATCCAACCCCTGAGATTAACATTCTTGTCTCAAAATAGGATTGTCACTCAACTCTCACTGGTGACTAGTGAATGCAGATGCAGAGAATGCCATTTAATGAAAAATTTAAATCTCTGAGACAGGGGTGTTTATTTAAATTATGCTAAAAGTATGCAACCCTGTGTGTTCACATCCAGGCAAGCTTGCCATAATGTCAAAATGTGAAATCTCACACACACCAAATGTACCTTCAACATGTTTGATGCATGGTTGATGCACACTTCAAATAAAAAAGCAAATTTTGACTTGAAGACACAAGTTAATGGCAATCATTTTGGCTCCTGTCTACTCTTCAATCTGCTTCTTATGCCTGCCTGGCTTGGGTGCATGTTGGCTCAGTCACAAGAGTCTACACTGAAAATGTGTTTCGGAAAGTCATCTGTTCAAAGGAAGAGAAAAAAATACCACTACACTTTGAAGTTCCATCCGGCGGGCCGTTCTGTACTTAACACGTGGAAATGTGCTCTATTTATGGTAGAGATACACTCGCACCCCTCCTCGCATTTCTAATTAGGTTTCCTCTGGACCCCCCTGCCCTGCAGCCAGCACCTTCCTCTCACCATTTCAAAATCCTCCTCTGAGACTCTGTCAATGCATAATCCTCCAAGCCAAAAGCTTGGGGATTTGGTGGAAAGAAAGTGAGTGTGAGAGAAACAGAGAAAGAGAGAAAGAGGGTGGGTGAGAGATACGGGGATTGGCACCACCTTGTCACTCAAAGAGTCCAAACACTCAAAAATACTTCAGTGCATTTCAAAAAGGTTCCTGCTTAGGGTCAAATTATGTCCCTAAGCAGGAAGTTGCGTCTTTATGTTTGATAATGTAATTCATTTCTCAATAACATTATTATTTTCATTTGAGGAAAACATGCATTGGAAATCATGTCTTACCTATATAACCAAACTAGCAATGTGCAGAGAAATAAACTCCCTGTACACTAACTGTAAGAAGCACAAACAATTTAACCTCTTTAGAAACCTCCTTTCTGTTCTAAAAATGCCACATTTTACAGTTGTATACAATCCTTCTCACTATTCTTTTATTTTTTGTGTTTTTTAACCATTTTAAAGTTGTATAGTATTGTTTTATGTCATGTAGCTCTCCCGTCTCCAAAATGAAAAATATGATAAGTAATGGTTCTGTTTCTCAGTTTTGTATGAGAGCTTATTCTATACATTCTATATTTAGCAAAATAATATACCTGAGGTCCTTGAAAGTCCAGAAAGTAAGACCAATGAATGGTTAAGAGAGAGATTGGGTTCAGCAACATAGCCATTTCCAAAGTCTCATCTGGGGGGACTATTAAGATCCAATCGAAGTCGAAAAAGGCTCAGCATGTGATGGTATCAATGTCAAGACCTCTTCGTAATAGACTCCACTGCAGAGAAAAACTATGGAAGGACCCCTGTGTCCCTTATCAAACCAAGGTCATTCTAAAACTGGCTTTATAATTGGCAGGTGGGTTCTCCATTTTCAAAAGGTGGTGGGAGAGCAGGGTTGGAGGAGTGTGTATGTGTGTGTGTGGGGGGGGGGGGGGGCGGGGGTATTGGTACCTCAATGTCACTCATATGCACACTTTTGGAACAATCTCTTGGGCTCTCATTCTCACACGCACACATATATTTTATATATAGGCCGATATACCAGGGACCGTGACATGTGATAGGTTGGAGGATATCCCTTAATAATCCCACTGCAGAAATGTATATGACAGTAAAATACCACAAGGCAAAAAGCCAGCAAGGCAGAATTTGGCAGAAAATTGCATAATATCTTTTCATCACTGTGAATGCCTGTATTTATGCATCAACAAAGAGATGACCTAATTTAGAACAACTGCACATGTTATTATTTACATCTATTTGAAATATAAAAATAATATTACAACTGTAAATCATAAATATAGTTATAAAAAAATTTGAAAGAGAGAAAGACAAAAAAAGAGAGAGAGATACAGAGAAAGAGAGAGAGAGAGAGAGAGAGAGAGAGAGAGAGAGAGAGAGAGAGAGAGAGAGAGAGAGAGAGAAAGAAAAGGTGAGGGAAGTATCATCCAATTACAATACGTCCTATCAATGCCAGGGACAACATGCGAAGCTCCAAACTGATGCCCATGGATGCCAAGGACAAGGATTTTAGTGTGAGAGGTAGAACAGACCCAGATGGTACTAGCAATCCCCTTGGGAAAGGAATTAAAAATGAAATGTGCCTCAGCATTTTGTAGCCCCTCCTCATCTCCTTTCCTCTCCATGTATCTCCTTTCCCCCTCCCCCATCAAGAGCTGTGTAAATGTGCATGAACAAGGTTACTAAATATGTTAATAATAGCCATGTTGATCTTTTTATTTATCTGCATCATTTTGCCAGTACAATATTTTTGTGTACTTCATCCATGAAAGGGGTACTGTATTGTAATCATTTATCATTAAGCAATTTATGAGTAAGATCAAAATACATTTCCCAAAGACACAAACAGAATTTAAATTCCATGCTCATTTGTGTCCAGCCATTGCCCATGCAGACCAGGAAATCATGAAGTGCAAACCAAGTCAATCTGCTTCATTGGACAGAAAACTGCAAACTATCAACCATATTACCGTAATGGTTGTGTGGAGAGTACTTACTTTATACTATGTATAACTACACCACGTGCTTTCTGTGAAACAGATGTTAATCCAGGCTAACAGGGTCCAATGGTAATCATATTTTGCTCAATCTGTTACCCACAACCACATTGTTCACCTTGGGGACCCCATCAAGAATTACGCAATCCAATTGTGCTCATAACATCTACTATAAAAAATGATAATCCATTGACAAATCTTGGATGCATGCTTTAAAATATATACATACAATTGTTATTTGATATAATGATACACAAACTGCTATTAGAACTGATAAATCAACATCCTATACCTATTGAAAGACCTCACTCTAACCCTTTATAACAACAAAAGCAGCATGCAAGCAAAAAGAAAGTAAAGAAACAGTTGTAAATTGTAGAAGTAACATGGGTGTACATATTCATACAAGTAACGTGCACATATATGCATACAGAACGCAAACATCACACTATTTCCTTCCTCTCTCCCCTTCCCATGTCCCTGTTGGACCCATGTAAGTATATGCATTGCATAAGTAGCACTCTAGTTGTTTGCTTTATGCCTGCAAATACTGCTATGAGATCAGCAAGAGAATAAGATGTGAGCATGTACCAATCTTTTTGTTTTTAATGTGAACTGTCAATGTAATGATCTTATAAATCATACGCAGTGTCACAAAAATGTAAGACACTTTTGGATTGATTTTTTTTATCCCTACATTCTCCGACAGTATTTTCTGAAGGCTTTTTTGTGAACCATTAATTTAGTAATTCCCCAAAGTACAAAGTAGGCCATGTCACTTCCACCTATACATGAAAACATTCTACTTTGAAACTTGTGATACAATAAACAGATCAATCCGCTCGATTGCCAAAAACTGGTGACATTCAATCTAAAGGTCACATCTAAAGATGCTAGGGTACACAATTTGTGTCCATAGATAGCACAAAACAACACTAAAGAATACCCTGTAGATAGACACACATTGGAAGACAGACAAGAGGCATAAGATAAAATAGAAGAGATTGGTTCTCATTTTGGAATGGAGGGGTGCACAAAGTAGCATGGTCAATAATTCCCAAAGGAAAACTGTGTATACTTGAAGAAGGACATGAGGTAAATGCCAAAGAAAACCTGTCAGAGACTGCCTGACAACTGCTAAGGGCTGCCTGACCTACATACGTACAAACAGCGACACAGACAATATATCCCAGGGATGTGCTGAAGAAGCCACATCTTCAGCATCTAGCATCTGCTATCCCAGTAAGCGTTCATCCATACCAGGAAAGCGCTTTACTTTGCAACAACTTAAAAGCGACAGGAGCTACTCACCCATCAACACAAAGCCATTTTTTGAATCCCATAATCCTCCACTTCTCTTCAATTGAAAGGCACTTCAACAGGTCATATTCCAGTGTACCTTATAATTTTAACCTTTTACCTTGCCTGGGCTATTCATGCTCAAAGCTGCTTTTGTGGAATAAATTCCAAATTCTGTTTTCAAAAATAGATAATCAAATCTCTAAATACACTTTTGACTGTTAATAGCAGGTTGTCACAGGTAGAAAAATATCTGAAGTATTACAACCATACAAATTTAACAGCAATATGGTTATGACTCTGTCCTACTTATGATACGTTCCAATAAGAGGTTCAACCACCCCAAGGCAGTGTAACAACAAACAGGGTCACCAAGGACAGACAGGGTTATCTATTGCCACAGTATGCATGTCCACAAGTTTGTGGAGACTAGTGTGGGATGAATTAAGTACTACTTACTCACTGCCCTCCAGTCTGCCAGAGCGGCTTTGAGGTCATCCGTCATCATTCTACTGGACCTTTCTGCAGCGTTTGACACGGTTAACCACCAGATCCTGCTCTACAGACTTTCTGAGATGGGCATCACTGGCACTGCACTCCAGTGGATCTCATCCTACCTCTCGGGAAGATCCTACCAGGTCTCCTGGGGAGGCAAACTGTCAGACCCCCACCAGCTCTCCACCGGTGTCCCACAGGGCTCCGTCCTTGGACCCCTCCTCTTCTCTCTGTACACCACCTCACTTGGACCATTCATCACCTCCCATGGCTTCTCCTACCACTGCTACGCCGACGACACCCAGCTGTACCTGTCGTTCCCCCCGACCGATCCGGGGATCTCAGCTAGGATTGAGGCCTGCCTTGCAGGCATTTCCGCCTGGATGACCGAGCACCACCTCCAGCTGGACCTCGCCAAAACAGAACTTCTCATCATCCCGGCTAAACCCTCCATCTCCCACGATCTGTCAATCACCCTGGGATCTGCGACGGTGACCCCCTCATCCTCTGCCAGGAGCCTTGGGGTTACCATGGATGACGAGCTCTCCCTCACGGCCCACATCGCCGCAGTCTCCCGGTCTTGTAGATTCACCCTCTACAACATCTGGAAGATCAGGAGATACCTGTCTGAGCACTCCACCCAGCTGCTAGTCCAAGCACTGGTCCTCTCCAAGTTGGACTACTGCAACTCGCTGCTCGCTGATCTCCCAGCATGTGCAACCCGCCCTCTTCAGAGGATTCAGAACGCAGCGGCCCGCCTGGTCTACAATCTACCCAGACGCTCCCATGTTACCCCGCTCCTCATCTCTCTCCACTGGCTACCCATCAACGCCCGTATCAGATTCAAGACCCTGGTACTGACCTTCCGAGCAGTGAACGGGACTGCACCCGACTACATCAAGTCTCTCCTGCAACCTTACACCCCCACCCGTCACCTACGGTCTTCTTCAGACAACGGTCTTCTTCAGACAACCGCCTGGTGGTCCCACCGCTCAAGACTGCCCGGTCCCAACACAAGCTCTTCTCCTGCCTGGCCCCCCAATGGTGGAACCAGCTCCCCACCTCCATCAGGGACACTGACTTTCTCCCCACCTTCAAGAAAAGGCTCAAGACGCACTTGTTCCGGGAGTACAACGGCACTTAAAAATGCTTGGCTGGACTTGTTAGTTAGTTTCCTCCAGGATCACAATGACTCTTATTGAGTGACTTTTTGCTCTTTTAGGTTAGATATAACGAAGTTAAGTCTTGTACTCGCTGTGAAATATTTTTACTGTTGATTGTTCTTCTACAGGTACAGTCCTGCACTTTTGTGGTTCATGTTGTTCAATTTGTAACTTGTGTAACTGTATGCTCTTATGGGTCTTCCCTTTGGCACTTGTTTAGCTTTTCACAATGTATGCTTCATGTTTTGGCTACTTGCAATGTTTGGGACTATCTCGTTGTTATGATCAGTGACCTATGCTCTTTTGTAAGCTCTCTCTTGGAAGTCGCTTTGGATAAAAGCCTCTGCTAAATGAATAAATGTAAATATAAATGTAAATGTACTTGATTACCATGTGCTTATATTAATTACAAATAGCAGATCAGCTGTTGCCTTTGTTCATAATGTTATGTATCTTATTATTCATTTCTATTCAGGTTTTCTGCTGTAAGCTACTGTATAATATGTCTATGACAGTCATCACCCTGAGTGTAGGACAAACACCTGCTGGTGCAACTGCACATTTGTATGGTCATTATTCTTGTCTTGTCAAGTGGGGAGTTCACTCCGTCCAATCAGCTGGTTGTCTAATACTTACATACCCGGAACCTGAACTTGAAATCACACAGTTATATTGGAGACTGACAACAATTGATTCCATTCCATACAACCATTTAGGAGAAGTGTGGGGTGGAGACAGGGAAGTGGAGGGGGCGGGGGGCCTGGGGAGCCCCTGTTAAGATAAACTGGCAGTCTCAGTGCCAGAAGGGGTCACTCTGACACCATCTATATGGTGCCCAGGGCTGGCCGCTAACAACATTTTGATAATCCAAGGGTTAGGGTTCGGTTGTATTCCACATAAATTCAGATTCAAGTAACTGTGTAGAAGATTGGACACAAACAATTGTGTTGTGTAGTTTACATTTTTGTTTGAATGTATGTTCAAATTGTTGACGCCAAACCAAAAGTGTTTGGTCTCCATACATAAAATTGAGAATGGGATTATGTCTACAACAAATCAGATTGAGGAACAGGATGCTTCATGAGCTATATACTGTACATTACAGGAAAATATTGTCTTATCAAGATATTACTGAGCATGTCACTAAGTTGTTTACATATTTAATCTATCTTGTTTTTGCAAAATGTAGAAGTCTGTGTCCAGCAGACGTTTGTATAATACTATTAAACTTTGCCAGCCACAATACATACTGTTTGCTTTGCATTTGACTTTCAGTAATGAACTGCCTATCTTAAAATAATTCCATTCCAGTATGCGCTCCAGTTTGGTCCATGACCATGGAACTAGACTACGGAAGACTACGGAATAGTTTGCTTACATTACACTTGCCATACACTCCAACTTGGAGAAAGAGACACTGTAAAAGGCCCCCTCACAGAAAAGACCCCTGAGATACAAGAGTTCCACTTTTTCCACACAGCACTATAGCTGTTTCCTTAGGCGGGATTCATGAAACATTAATGTCATCATGATGTCGCCCACCTGCTTCCCACATACTAATAAGTGACTCACCTAGGGTAATTAGGCAACTGTTGCATTGCATTATCTTCAGCATTACATGGTTCCGGTCTGAGCAACTAACTACGTTCGAAGATGGCATCTGTTCTAATTGGATGATGTACAGTTCTCTATGACCTGGTTTGTGCTTTCAGGACTTTCAGGTCTTTCTCAAGAAACGGCCGGCTAAGGATGGCTTATGCATCATTCAATACTTACTACTGTTATTTCATGGGAAGTATGTTACTGAATCAAGTGATACTGTATGCTGTGACCTGGTTCTGTATGTTTTAAAACTGGCCTACAGAGGGTTACGAAGTGTCCAAATGGGGATTTTATTTTTAAGTCTCCATTGAAACAACTTCTGTCCCCCTAAAAAATGCCTAGAAAGTTGTACTGTGCAGCTACAGCTGTGCTCCCATAAGGAAACATACTTTGCAAACCTGCAAATGTTTGTCAGACAGTCCTGTCTCACCAAAGCTGTCACTTCCTTAGATGTGCTTCATTGGGACTGGATTTGAGACTACATCCATACATCTTCAAACAACATGTTTGATCCAGATGTTTGTGTTTAGTTTTTCATAACATCTTTCTCATCAGTTGTTATTTTTGGCATGTGCCCTGAGTTCTTCCTGTGGTTGGATAGCTTGCATACATGTGGTTACCATATACATCTTGTGTCACACCACTAACATAATCTTGTTTTACATCCCTGCTCACATTGTTCATATGTAGGTGCTGGAAGTAAAGATAATAATGTACTAATGTAAATGTAGCTTTCATCGCTTTTATCCATACCAAAACACAGTAGAGGGGATCTGATCCTATGACATCTTTATGGACATAGCCATACCTTTGATAGCTATACCCTCTCGTAGAAATATCTTTCAATAATCAATATTCAAACAATAATTCTCCTCTTTAGGTTGGCACCTCAAACAATTGATTATGCTGTTATAAATTATATCACTATCCCAGGGTAATAGTCTGTTTACAACGTTGTTTCCAACATTGTTGGAAAGAGGGAGAATTCTTTGCAAGGTATTATAGGTGTTTAATAAATATGTGAATATGTTCATTGTCTGGCTGTATATTGCAACTGGGTTTGCACCAAGACAAGCTGATTTCTTATTGTTAATGAGAGAGTTAAAATTATACCCCATCAATTACAATTACACAGACAGTTTCTTAACCTGCCCATATTGTAACTACATTACCAGCAGTTCTTGGTCATCATTGAGTCTCTTTTATTTGCAAACCATGTGAAGGCTCTAATATGAGATTAGTTGATAGTAATGCATTAAAAAAGATCATCAAATGTCAAATATCGTTAAGAAGATATACAATTGACTTATTAGTTACAATCTAGTTGTACAGTTACACAATCACTATGACAAAAATATTAAATGTTGTATTGCTTTGAACATACATAATGAACAGTAACCAGTATAATGAATAATTGAAGGTTACATAGATACATACATAGATGCACCCATGTACAATAGATCATTAATGGCACAGGAAAGGCCCATCCACCTCTTTCACATGATCGACTAGGCCAACATTACAGTACGTTTGCTTATGCAAATGATCTTCACTGTGAATTCACAGTGAATCTCGTTTCACAAGAAATGAGAACTGAGAAGAATAGAACAGAACTGAAAGAGGAGGAAAAAATGCTAACAAAATAAGAAAGGGAATAAATAGAAAATGCTAATGATTTAGGATGGAAAGTTGAGAAAAAAATCAAGCATGCCACCAAATGGTCAGCTCTGGAAGCCATTGTGCATAAGCAACATTTATAAATCAGCTATTTATTTTCTTCTTATCCTCATCAAGTCAAGAAAGCAGTGACAAGTAGACAAAGAGGAGTACTTAGAGGGGAGCATCCGAAGAAGGGAAGCCATTGCAGGGCCCCACTGTGTGGCTGGAATGCCACTAGCACAATAAACAGACATGGTATGAAGGAAGGAAGAAGATACATTAAATATTAATCCCATGGCAACACGGCACAGCAGCTCTGCAATGTTCCTGACTATTGCCCTGTTCTTGAACAACATGGGGTCCCACAAAATCTACTCTCTACAGTATTTTTTGCTGTCTGTGCCCTAAATCAAACACGGCAATACCAACTGTTTTGTAATAGATGCTAAAAGAAGGCTTTATAGACGGTCTGGTTTGAGACCAACACATTTGGGTATTGATTTCCATATGAGGATAGGAATGTGTGATGTTTAATCTAGCAAGTACTGACAGGAATGACAGGCAGAACATGGCCGATGGCTCCTGTGCCGTCAATCATGTTGACTGTCTGCTCAGCCAGTCCTTTTCTCAATTCAAACTGGTTGAATGAGAAATTGTCAATAATATTTTTCATGCAATTTCAGCATGTAGTTTTTCTATTTTTTAATAAGCTTTATTATTTTACTTTTTAAATTTTTTGTAATGTATTTAGTTCCCCTGCTGCAAACCATACAAATAAATAAAATGTTACAATTTACTGGAAGATTACTGTATAAGAAGGGGTAAAAAGGGTACCAACATTTTCGGCTATAACTGTAGTCTTGTATTTAAGTAGTTTTAAGATGGTCAATGTTTCAAAGCAACCTGACATCTTTACTGTGGATTTTCTGGTAGTTCCCCAAGAGATACATTTTAGAAATAAATGGACATATATGGACGCACACAAACACACACAAGGTCGAGGGATGTTTCTATCATCAACCTTGTCATTGATGACCTCTACTACACAATTTCTCTTCTACTCTATCATCTCAGTATTCCACACTACTGCTATCTAAAAATAACAAAGGTGTAACTACTCTCAACCCTCTTCTCTTGACCATCACTTAGGAAAAGAAACAGACTGAGGTCATTCTGGTCTGTTTGTCCCCTCTCCCTTCGTTATTTTGGGGATGTTTATCCCTTTAAGCTGTGTGACATGAAAACCAATGTGCTCAGACATTGCTCAAAGATGTCAGTGAACTATTCGTTCCAGACAAAGTTTTTTTTTTTTTTTTGTCATTTGCTTTTAGCAAATGACCTTTGCCAAACAAAATATCTGAAGTTGCTACATTGATTAGATCTGACATTGTTCCTTATTGAAAAACAAGAGTTGTGCTTCATAGCATCCTGGCAGGAAAATTTAAAGGAACCTAAGTACATGCCTAAATTTATATGTGAGTGACATATTATATTCACATACTGATCATTGATACTTGTTCTGGTCCAATGAAGTACAGCAAGCAACTAACTTTCCCATGAGAATCCCAGGTTCCATTTTTGGGTGAGGCAGTGACACAAAAGCTTGTGATGTTGACAGTAAGTGAAGATAAAGTTACCCACATCATATGAAGGTAATACTTTAAAAACATTTTGAACAACATTCGTTTAGGAATAGATTTGTCAGAGCTTTGCAATTCAAATTTCTTCAGCCAACGTTATTACATTGAAAAACAACTTACTTTCAGGGGTTACAGATTGTATGCATAGTCATACAGTATGAGCACACACTAGGAATGGAAATGAACATGGGTAAAAACAGCATCAATACAATATGTTATGATACAGAGAGAGAAAATGATATTTTACCGAGAGATTGTCAGAGAAATGGGATTCAATTATATGTTTACGTAATTGTACTAGTAGTTAGTTTCACATGTAAATTGTATGAATACCAGCATTGCATAACAGTGGAAGCCCAGCTGTCTGCTTTATGTGTTGCCCACAGTTAGTTTACGGAGATCACAGATGCATACACTCATAACAGACAGCTAGAGGAGTGAAATCATGCAGTGGGCTTGTTTGATATTGTTTGTAAAATTCTGAAAGATTGTGTATTTCCTGATTCATTCACAATCACAATACTTCATAAAGTGATTATAAAGGACAAACAGTTGTCTACTGGTAGTACAATGACTATGTCAATACATAACTATAACATTTTGAGTCGAAAGCAGCAGGATCAGCAAGAGGGTGCAACACCTCCAAGAAACAAAAACATAGGGTACTGAAATCTATGTTCTAGCCTACTTTGTTAACTGACGGAACACTGCTAACAAAAAGAACAAGTTGAAAGCTAAAGCTTGAAAATTACACACATTGCTGAACCATGAAATAATACAAAAAGCTTTTCTGAGTGTAATACAAGTTCCAAAGCAGCCAAAGTACATTTCCAATTTTGGAATAGTTAAATCATGCTTAATCTTTGATGATATAACAATTCTGTGCAGTTCTCAGTAGAATAGAAGATTCCTGGAAGTGATTTAAAGATTTTGTTTCGAGATTTTCAAGATTTTCTTTGTTTAAATGCTTTTTAAAGGCGTTTATTATACTATGTTCATTTTTGGTGCAGCGTTTATTCGAGGGCGGCGTTTAATTAGTAAGAGAGATTTAGTGAATTGTAGCTGCAGTGCGGCCATACACAAACAAAGAATAGACAAGGTCAAACGCAAAGCCTAGTGTAAAATTGAAACCACGCGTGTGTCTACATTGTGTAGAAATCTGAAGCAGGCCCTATCAGTAAACGGCGCGCGGCCCACTCAAAACACGGCGCGTTGTCCACTCAATGCATCGCACGTATCGTCATTGGCCTAATTGGAAAAATACCCATACACTTCGCATTATTTTGGATGATTACAAAGAAATTACATCATATATGTTTAATTTCTTACGTTAAACTTCCGAAGTCCGTAATAACACATTTCAGAAGACACGTCAGAACATTTACAAAAAATTGGCACCATGAGTGTGAATACAGATCGCGAGGAGCAGTATAAAGCTCAGTCAGTGTTTCTATACTACAAAAGGTCTTAGAGCAATTTATACATATTTAAACTGTGACGTGAAATAATTTGAAATGCTGGCGATGTCAGAAGGCCGGTTGGTAATGGAAGTGGGCCGGTATTTTGGACCATTCCAACCCTGTCGGCCCACCGGGGATTCTCCTGGTATCCCCGATGGCCAGTCCGCCCCTGGGTGGCACCCCCGTGTCAGAAGTATATATGCTGATTTAATCTTAGTCATATTAATCAATGTTTATTTGGAATCAATGTCTATTCAAATGCTGCTAGGTTTTTCGGCATTCAGGCTGTCTACTCTTTTACCCTGGTCCCTAAATATGACACAGAGCCTGAACGGAGGTACGAATATGAATGTCTGTTGAATCTCAAATATAAAACTGATTTCACCTCAGTCTCAGTCGGCGCAGTGGGGAGGGTGGGTTGGAGTCGTCTAGTGCTGCATTCACTTGCAGTGGGATATTAGCAGGACCAAACGTAATTTGCAAGCGCAGAATTCCGACGAAAAACTGCGGAATTTCAAATAGAATGCATTTGTCTGAGGCAAAATTTTAATAAGCTTGTCAACTCATATTACGTCTCTATTCTCTCAAAATATTTTACCTGTAAACAGAGCCCATTGCCACCAGTGTAGTGCTAACATTTAAACTGGTTGTCTTGAGAATGAGCGCGGGTCCCTAAGAAAAACCTACAGTAATGCTGCAGAATGTCGTCGCCGCAAAAGGCCAATTCAGCAATAAAAACAGTGCTATCTGGGGAATGTGAGATTTAAATAATATTGTAATTACAGTTCATGTATCCTATATACACACACCATCAAAACCTTCCTCAGTTTACGCTGTCCACAGAGTGTAACCTTTAGGAAAAGCGGGAATGTATAGCTTCTGTCATGTTCTGTCCAGGCAGATCGCTATAGGATCTTAAATGATTTCTTATTGAGATTGACATCCTTCAGAGCCAATGAAAATAGGGGGGCACCTGAGAACCAATCAGATTCATGGGGGGGCACATGCCACTCTGTGCCCCTCCATTGGCACCGCCCCTGTTTCAAACAGAAACCTGTGCAGAAAGCACTCACCAGCAACAGATCTGTAGCACACGAACTTGGGATTGAAGTAAGGCGAGTTCACGAGTGGCGAAGTCAGCTATAGCTTGCTAGGCTACACTTGTGATTTACTTGTGTAATAAATATTGTGTTTTAATTTAACCAATTAAAAAGTTATTTGGAATCAATGTCTATTCAAATGCTGCTAGGTTTATCTGATTGTTTTGGCTCAGCTTTTAATCGAGGGCGGCGTTTATTTGAGGGCAGTTGACGTTGCAGAGCGATGCACGCCAGTCGGGGCATAGGGCAGTGTGATGTCCTGGAAGTATGCAGGGGCCATTTCATTTGCATCAAACATAACATAGTGTTGGGTGTTGGGACAATCCATCCATAGTTACCAATCATGCATCACCTGTCTTAATTTCATCATCCCAACAAAGGAATTACAAACACATTTTCTTGTGTAAATTCATCAATTGGTGTGATCTTTTTTATCATAATTTTTCTTTTGTACCAGTTTTGATATTAACTTTTGTAAGATTTTATATGGGTACAGTATCTGAACGCCTGTGTGTGAGTGTGCATGATGTACGTGATGCCTAGGTGATGTGAGAAGGCTGTGTGGCAACTTCTCTTTCGATTACATGGCATGTTGGCACCGTAACCAGGTCACCCGCAGAACATGACAAACAAAGTTACTGTACAGGGAGTCACTGGAGAGCTTGGATAACACTCCTAAATTCCAACTTCTAGAATCAACACAATCTATGTTACTCACACACAATTCTGTGTAAAAAAAACAATACTGTGTAATCCTGAATGAAATACATCAAGTATTTAACTACAGTGAAACAAGTTCCTAAGCTTTTTTTGCAGAAAATCTATATATTATTTTTTTTAACTCAGAACTTACTGATGGACTGTGCAATGAATGTTATAGGTAGCTAAAGCTACAAGGGCTGGAAAGCAACTGTTCCTGTAATCTAAAAGGACAGAATCTTCGGTCAGTACAACTTTCTTTGAAGCACTTTGTCAGAACAGCTGAGATCTATCTGATTATCAGCTATATCTCACAGTTCTCCAAGTTTGTAACAAAGTTTGCATAATATTTGTAAACGTGTAAAATTTGTAAAAAATGCCTCTTTGCTCAATTGGATAGACCTACATCCAATCAGAGCAACGTAGTATGTGACGAATCCCGTAGGAAAGACGGCAAAAACGTATTTTTGATCGACAAATGCCTTGATCGCGTTTCTCTGTACCTCTTTCAAAATGAATGCGCTGTCGATGTCTTTTAAAACAGACTCGATGGCAGAATCTACACATCTCAGCTCTCCAGCTGCAGCCATGTTTGTTAAAAACAAATTCAACCCAAGCGCTCTTTGGTGACATGGTTGATTACGTTACTGTTGATCATCTGTCCATCATCGTATAAAGCCCGCCCTGACAATTTGATCGGTACGAACAGCTCTTGTTCGGGCATAGTTGCGCCCCAACGGAGCAATGCCAGACTGAACTTCCCGACCTCAAATGTTGTGGGCGGGGCTATGTTCGGCTGGCACCCAGGCTAAACAACAACAAACATTAACTTGCAGGAAATACAACTGAAACTGCTGTTACAAAACAATACGTCCATTTTGATTTCAAAATCAAATCTTTGGTTTGTTTCTTTTCTTCCCCAATTGCCCACAGTGACTCCAGACAATAAGAGTAGGTTTGCATTCAAATGCTAGACACAGTACCAGATGTTTTTCGTCAAATAAAACAGATGGGGTGCAGACAAAACTCCTAAGCCTTTCATCTTTCCAAGGCATTCACTCTACTCACATAAACGGTGTCAGTTACTAACAACCACTGTCAGATAAGGAATTACATCATACTCACAGGCACTAATCTGCATTGTGATTGTCTTAAGGATTCTCCACTCTTACGCTCAGAGATAAAAGCTGTCTTGACTTCTTAGAGAATCCATTAGATATTTTTCAGTGAAAGCTGGACTGGTGCTGCTGTGATATGGGTCGTCTGTCTCTATTTTAAATATACCTTGGATGCGGAGGAATGTGTTCACTGAAAACTCCACGTAAATTTGCATTTGTATTTATCCAACTTAAAAGTATAATAGATAAGACACATTGTGTATAGCAACAAATGTTGCCAATTTTCAACTGAAATAACTGGGAAACCTTTAAGAATGTATGTCTATGTCATCAGATTTTTGGTGACCTTCCCGTGAACTTTCCTTAAGGGAGTGAGTTTTTTTTAAATAATGAGGTGCATCATTTGACATGTTTGCACGCACATCCGTACAACCACACGCAGGCCCATCCACACACACAAACACTCTACAGTAAGTGCTGACAAACTACATTAATTAGTGCTTATTACATCGCTTAAATTCTTGCTTAATATACAAATGCATTTTAAATGTAAGGCCAACTGGAGTGAAACTAATAGTGGACTCCAGTTGACTTAGTTTAATTCAGGGGCAAATCTAGGTTCCCACTTTTGGGGGGGCTAAGCCCCTAGATAAAACCTATTATTTTCCCTGTGACCCAACAAAACTAGGGGGGTCTGGGGGCATGTTCTCCCAGAATAAATTTTTGAAAATGTCCTTTTAAATAGTGTCCTCTATTGGGTTTTAGGAAGAGAAATTAACAAATGTAGATTTAAAATATGAAGAAAGAAATATATATAATAATTTGGGGGGGCTGATGAAACTTCTGGGGCTCCAGCCTCCCCAAAATAGGGCCAGATAGACCCATGGAACTTGTAAATATATTACACTGTAGCGTTGCACTTCCACAGCCCCCATGTAAAGATTTCATTCATAAAATGATTATTTTTACAATCCCCTGGGGCATTACAACGTTAAAATAAAACGTTATTGAAAATTTTGGGGGGCAATTTCAAATAAATAGTACAAAATTGTGAGATTTTAGAAAAGCAGCCTCTGTATCAGTAATGTACAATGTAGAATATTGCATCAGCAATGTGATCAAAATAACATTCCTTCGTATGTCTATGCATCTCTGAATGGCTGACTAATACTATCGACCCAAAATGGACCCAAATCTGCATGTATGTGCAAACTATAAAACTGTATGTAAAACTACTGTGTGATTACCCTGCACTTTTTTTTTTACATTGTATATTTTGTAATATGCATAATCTGGGCCCGTTGATGCAATTATAAAAGCAATATCGTGCTTGAGTAGCAACACAATGCAACTCTACTCTCTCTACTCTATCTTCACCAAACATGGAAACCATTACATCTACGTCTTCTACGTATGTCTTCAACCATGTACATATGTATGTATGTTTACATAAACCTTCCAGTCCACTCCAGTTGACCCATAACGCAAAATCCAATACTGTCCACTTCAGTCAAAATGGAATCCCTTTCATAAATATAATTTCTACATCTTCACATCGCAATGACTGAGAAGATCTCACATCTCTCTAAACTCGTAACAGGGCTCTCCGTGTTTCTTGGTTTGTATCCAGGAGAGTTCACAATGTCAGAACTGCTACTCTGCTAACCTTCTTAACAGACAGGTGTCACCTCTGGGACACATCTGGGACCTGTTTGAAGACATGGGTGGCATCGCATTGCTGGTGCCCAGCAGTAACTCTTCACTGTCCTTTCTGCCCGACCCAGATGTTGTCCTTCTCAGATTCTGGGCAAATTTGATAAAATCAAGATCAAAATCAATATATCTTAAGGTTTCACTAATATATCGGTTTATAAGTGAGAGACACTTAATTTAACCTATTGGAATGCAACATTACTTCTAATGATCATCTTGTTTAATAAAACAATTACAAAAAAATATGTTTATTTATTGAACAATTGTTCTTTTATTGTCTATATTGAACGCATCTTTCAAAGATTAATGAACAAATACTGTAATTGCAGCTTTAATCCCTGTGTCACCTCTCACTACAAACCCAGACCTACCATTCAAAACCTCCAAAGTTGGTTCTCTCTGCCAAAGAAAAATCTGTATAATTATTTTGATTGAAATTATGTAGACAATGACTCACCCCTTCCTGGTCTCTTGCTACCACTTCCTCAGTCTCCACTAACGATGTGAAAGCAGGAAGGTCAGAGAGCAATTTGTTTCTCACAGAGAAAACAGATATAAAAAACAGCTGTTATACAGAAAAGCAGTGGTTGAATACAAAAGGCAGTGCTTGAATGTGAATATTACCGTCCCAGGACAGGACAGAAAATACAGTTGAAGGGGACATACATGCAAGACTGCAATACAAGAATCAAGAAACATCAAACTGTTTAGTAATATTAAGAAACAATGGATGTTATAATATACATTAATAAGATAATAAGGTAAAAAAAAAGTTAAGACTTGACCTGCTGATTAGAACTAACACGTTAATGGTCAATCGTTCAATTTCTCAGACATTATGAAACAGAAGGGTGTATTCACAGCATACACTCAATGGACCATGCTGGAGGCAGTGCCTGGCCTCTGTAACCGGACATCTAGTAGACATTTTAAGATCCATGGCAAAAAAGGACAAGAAACATATAATACAAACTAAATGCATAGATGAATGCTCACAATGGCATACAAGACCTAAATAATATTCATTGTATGGTTGGAAGAATCAATTCATGTTTTTATTTTTATTTTTTTTATTAAGAACTGTCCTTTGACAGAGAATGATACAGCTGTGTTGAGGTCAAGGCGTGCATTGGGAATACAGCAATACTACACCTTAAGAACAGTTAAAAATATATTGTACTGCATCCGTATTGTAAAGAATGTTTTCATATACATTTGAAAAGGCTTTGGTCCCATTCAAGATATTTGAAAGTGTTTCATACCTTTGGGGGAAATGCATGCTATAAGCATTAGCTATTATTCATACATTTATTTTAAAAGTTGTATTTTCAGGATTGGTTATTACATTCTCAATATTAAAGTTATGGCCTCTGTTTGGACTGTTATTTTGGCTTATTTTGGCCTGGAAAGTTATAGGTTTTGCTGCTTGGTTGAATAAGTTGCCTACTCAGCTAAAACCAAGAAAACCTAAAATCAAAATACTTTCCACAGAGTACCTAGAACCAGAGCATTCAAGCATTGATCATTTTTCTCCTCTTCAGATATTATAAATTCAGGTCTCCAGGTCATTTAATTATTGAGGTCCTCTCTGACGAGTTCCGGTGCTTTCTCTTCCAAAAATTGACAGCTTCATTCACCCTATTCGACTCCTCTGTTTGGCTTTTGGCATGTGCGCTGCCAACTTCTTTATAAATTGAGCATCCATTAAGACAACCTTGGTTCAATAAACTGGGAATGTCAGGGTGATGTGGTGTCTTTCGTGTCGCACTTTCACTGGTTGAGGCTCTCGGAGTAAAAGCACTTTGTCATGCACAGGTGCTCGACATGTATGCCACGTAATCTCCAAAGTGCTCAATCAATAATGAAAGGCCCCAACGATCGGCTCAACTGACTGAGGCAGATGCGGGACAGGGTAGTAGGGTGCCGGATTGAAACATGAGGTGAAACTCGAGGCGTGATCTAGAAATTGTTTCCTGTATTTCGGAAAACAAATCTATGTATTTGCCTCCATCACAAGATTTAGCGGTAGCAGGTTTTGTCTCTATTTTCTCTCCATCACCGTTGAGACAACAACCACCCACTGCCTCACCCCTTGGACACAGCCCCTCAGTATTTGGTGCACTCCTGTTTTTTGCAGTTTTTTTTTCCACTCATTCAGCTCCTCCACTGTGGTCAAACCATATGTGAGAGAGGTGAACTAATGGCTACCCAAAATGTTTGGCTTGAGCTTGTGGCCATCTGGGAAATGGTCCCACTTCCTCCCACTCACAATTCCAAACCTTATAAATGCCACAATGCACAGGAACTTTATCACTAATGGCAGTAGTTTACATGTTATCTTGCCTTAATAGTTTGAGGTAAGTTAAGATTGCATTGATGTCCTTTAGGTTTTGTTTTTTTAGAATCTATTCACACATTCTCGAGGGTTCATCCCAAAATCCAGCATAAAAAATAAGAAATTACCAAATGTTATTTAGAAAGGTTTCTTCCACAGGAAAACTAAAATCCTCTTGACACCATTTTAAGCCCATTATGTGAGGAGATAATAGTGATGAATGTGAGGATTTTAACTGTGATGGTGTAAAGTGGCCTAGAATGTATACCTTTTGATTTCAGTAAACATGTAACATTTCACTAAAGAAAAACTAAAGAAAAACAATCTATTTCCTCTGGTTACAGGTCAAACAGGTGATAAACACTGGTAAAGTTAAAATGACTAAATCATGAATGCTTGTTTATTTCCAACAACCTACATTTATTAAAAAAAAAACGTTTTTGTTCCATATTTAACAGAACATTTTACAAAGAACTAAAAGCATACAAAACAACAAGCTGATCTCTAGCAGCATCCAAATGTTGGACTTTCCGGAAATAACCCCATTTAATATGTATATATTTATATATTTTCTCTTGCCATCTATACACATTTTAAAAACAGAGCTATTCATTTTAGTGCAAAAGGAACAAAATTATCTTGTTTATTAAAAAAAAAGAAGAAAAAGGTGGGTTGAATAGGTTTAAATAAAAGTGTTAAATACAAGATGCTTTCTGTGAAGTACTGTACAAAAAACATCAAACACTTCATTTGTCTTATAAAAGACAAATTAAAAAGTGGCTTCACAGATCTGGATCCATCTGGTACATTGTGTTCCGGGATAACTGCATACAAATAGGATTATTAATATTATTATTAGGACTATGGCAAAATTAAAAAACAACTTGAATCCAAAGGTTATACTGCATGAGGGTTTGTCATCATGTCAATGTACTACACAATATGACAATTAAATCATCTTGAAATTATGAAATTCAGGGTCACTATATAAAAAACAAATTCTAACAGTCTAATATGCTATGAGCAAGGCTTATACATTACCCATACAATACAATGCAATGCATACCAAGGTTGTTGTGAAGGGGTTCAAATGAACAACTTACTCTTAGACAATGACGGTGAGTTGTGGACTAGGTGTGATGAGACAAAGAAAAGAATGATGTGCAATTACAACAACAATTGAAGAGACTACCCATACACCACTGGTTAAGTCAGGCACATTTTTGTTCCTGCAAAATAAATATGTCAAAAATAAGTCCAACACAGCCGCATCTTGACAACGCCACAATCAGTGCTAACCATAAATAACAGTTTTGTGACTATTTCCATATTTATTGCTTGGACATTTTACAGCGGTGAACCTACAAAATTACTTACAGTATCAAAACTTTTATTCAACTAAAAAGGACACTGTGGTTAGGTCCTGTTCCAGAATGCTTTAATATCTTATAAGGGGGATTCTGTGGAATAAAGCTGAAGTTGAAAATGACTTATGTCTGGCTACTAACAGGGAACCAATACACTTGTCCTCTAGCAAAGAATAGGATTTTACATAAGTTACATTCTTTCATTTAATTCACATGTTCCTCCTTAAATATGCAAATAGTCCCAACAGCTCTGCTACAATCTTCCCTTCCTTTCCATAATATTCCTTTATCTTACTGTCAACTCTGTTACGAGTTCATGTCATTTCAGACATGTTAGTCACAACTAACCCTCAACACTCAAATTACGATTTTAGTTAACAACTCACAAGGTTTTGCTTTCAAACCATGACTATTTGTATTAGGACGCTAGTTCACTACTTTTTTTTATCAACGCTGGCATTCAAATATACAATATTTCACTTATTATACCCAGTAACTGTTTATCAAACATGGCCACTGGCTCAGTTAGTGTGGGGTGTTAGCCATGTAATAGTAAATCTGTGTGTGTGTGTGTGTGTGAGTGTGTGTGGGTGTGTATGTGTGTATATGTATGTTGTGCAGCTCAGGGTTTTTTGTCGACTGAGTGGAGGAACCAGTCGGTGAACTTCCTGAGCTGGGCGGCTGCCGTCTGGCTCTCCTCGTGCAGACGTTGGTTGTCCTGACGCAAGTGTTGGACCTGCTCCTGCAGCATGGCCTTGTCTTCTTGCTCCTGTGGGGATGATACACACATACACAGAAAACATTTGGCTCATAAGATTTCAAATAAGATATCATGATGAAGACCTAGTATTCTTAAGTACCTAGTGATTCCCATCAAAATCTAGTACATACTGTAATACATGTAAAAAAACTGTACATTTTATGTGCTGTTCCCCCCCACCTGTCAAATCTTTGCCATGAAACTCTCTATAGGAAGTCATCAGTCAGAGGTTATAACAGAACAATTATGTACTGTAGCCTGTGAACACATGATACAGTACCAGTCAAAAGTTTGGACACATTTGAATGGGAAAATGTGTCCAAACCTTTGACTGGTACTGTATATAACATATATCAACCTAAAAAAGAAAGGTGCGCGAAATAGACCCCAACATTAACTCATGCACATATTCTCCATATTTGGGGGTTGAGGTGTGTACATAACCAATTGAACCAGTTTGAATCATCTGGACATTGTCTCCCTTTAAGGCATGGGAGCATCTAGCCGAGTTAGGAGTGTTTCTTTAACATCTGCTGAAGGACTATATTTCTGCTATTGTTGTGTGCACCTGGGTTCATTGAATCAGCGATACGCCCCGGGCCGTGGGAACGTTACCTTTCGGAGGTCGTACTGGAGCTGCATGAGGATCTCTTCCAGCTGATTGACTTTGCCGGTGAGCAGAGCAGGAGCACTCTCCCTACACGGGGACGGAAAGACAATTTTTAGACATCATCTGTCTCCAATAACAGCGTAACCTTTCATAGTGGCCTGGCTTTCCAAGGAATTCACATGAGTTTCAGCGCCTGGTACTGCCACATCTTGGCAGAGATGAAGATCGTTTAAGTAGGTTAAATATTGTTGGTTACTGTGCTCGATAAGATCTTGAATGAAACATACATTAATTGCATTAGTGTTAACATGGTGACAGCATTGTGAATTCATATAACTATGATAATGATCAAATCTAACTGCTGTTAGAAAAAAGCCACAGCTTCACTTTCAATTAGATTAGTATATTTAACCAACGCTTTGGAAAACCTGTGGGTGTAATAACCTACCCTAGCTCTAGGGCAGCGCTCTCAGAGGCAGCCACTCTCCGGGTAAGCTCTTGGGAGAGTTCCATGGCTTGCTGGGCTTGTTCGGAATCTGACATGGAACACAACGATGACTGGTCGGCTAACCAAGATAGAAACACACACACACAAAAACGTTACGTTTTCACAACCTTAAAATTTTACAAATGAAAGTGCACACCAACATCCAAGTGCATGCACACTATAAAAAATCACCACAGATAGATTGCACATTGGCACAAAACCTGTAGATTATGAATTGTTAACGATTACAGATCAGCAAGGGCAGAGACTGAAAAGAGTCAGGTTAGGGGAAATAGAAAGTTAGCCAGCTATAAGTAGCCAAAAAGGAGAAGAAGGATTGCTGTATAGTGGTTATTGTACCTTCAATTCTAGTAGCCATATATAAAAGCGTCATAAAATATCCTATGGAGGATGCATTGACAGCAGCAGAGGGGAAATAATCTTGGTGTGGCACAAGGTTGTAAGAAAAAGAATGAGAAACACCAAATACACCTCGACAAGATCAAATAGTGCAGTCACCTAGAGAGTCTTTCTTTAGACACAAGCTACTGGCCTCCTTGTCAAGCTCCAGACCTGAAAATGTGGTTAAAAAGCATAATAAAAACACTTCTGTATCACAACAATGCTATACAGTACAGGACAAATGGGCCAAAAAGCAGTATTTAAGAGGAAAGTGGTGCATGTTGCAGCCTTTACATAGTCCATTAAAAAGCATGGGCTTTGAAGTTAGAAAGAAAGGGTTACAGTAGTAGTGAACAATGCCTTTAGAAGGTTCAGAATAAATTATACCAATAAATGTATTGACATTAGAAAACTTCTGCACACATTTTGTTAGCATAAATGTGCCCATGATTTTGAATCTCAGTGAACACAGGAGATTATCACCGCACTCACAACAAGCATAAACAATTTGTGAACATGATGAATGTTTTATATCCCAAATTGTGAAAATAAATTGTAAACTTTTCTTTTGAAGGGCCCTCATTTTTGCCACATTAGCTACAAACTACTCATTAAAAAAAATACTGTATGCGTTTAAGCAATTCTCAAATAGACCGAGTGTGAGTCAGCAGTGCCCTTATGGAGCTTTACCTCATACAAAGCTCCAACTTGTAACTACGCTCTCAATGGGTGAACAGGGTCGCAAGTATAGCAGTGGAAGGTTACGAATGAGATTTAAATGAATTTCACGCAGTTATTAGTCTCAGTATTTGTAAGGTATAAGCACTCTCACTTTGCACAGCACAGCAAAATGTGGTTACCTTCCAGAAATAGAGCATAAGACAATTCTGAAAGGGGGGGGGGGGAGAAGGCAGAACATTTGAAAAAGTCAGAATGGCCTCGCTTATATCCCTGCGCAGATGAAATCCTGAGGACTTTGGGGGAAATTGAGGTTCGGCTTATAGTAAAAGGTCAAGCTTCCTCCACCTCCATTGGGCTTTGAGATGCTGTGTTCAGAGATGATGCTGCTTAGGATTGTAATGTATTTGGAAAAAAAGAAATGGATGGAAGACGAGCAATAGACGGGAAGAGAGGATTCTCTCCAACACAAGATATTTCGCAGAGGGGCGGGGCTTGGCTGCAGCTGGAAACATCTCAACCATAATTACACCTCTTTTCCTGTCGCTTTCCTCTCTGTGTTTCAGTTGCTTTTTTTAATGAACACTCTTCACTTTCTAAATGCCGGGCGCATATTGTCTTAACGTTGACAAGTGTAAATCACAGACAAGGTGATTGTGACACCGGAAAACAAAGGGAGGAGGGAGAGAGTGTATGTAAGACAGAGAGAGAGATGTTGTGAAAGTGTGTGTGTGTGAGAGAGGGGGAATTGTTCATTTAAATACACAAGCACTTTACATTTTAACAATATAACACATCATAAAATGTACTTCATACATATACATGTGTAACTACATATAGGTAGTCCCATTCAGTACACACAGGTCTATGGAAACCAAACAAATGCTTGCAAATGACAACCCCCCCCTTAGCCCCTTAGATGCTAATTAATGCTAGCATGCATATTTTTCCATGTGCTTAGCAACAAAGCCTTGAGATCACAGCAAGTGAGGGCTAATCAAGGCAAGCTACTCAAATCCCACCACCAGCTAATAACGCGAGTCAGCACTCCCATGATCCACTGAACAAATTCGATTCCTTCCTTTGTTTCCCTAGCATGCACGGCCAAAAACGACCGTGCCTCTACAACATTTTTGAAGCGCATCCACTGTAACCTCTCACCACTTTTTAGCAAACACTTGTCTTAAAAGTCGATTTAGGTGATCAACAAGTCCGCACATTTTGGGCATCTTTAAAACACACACAACCGTTACATTCAGTGTCAACTGAAATGCTTGTAATTAGTGGCAGAACAAGATAAATTGTAAGCTCGAACCCACTATCTTAAAATAGACCTGAAACGAAAATTGGTTTCAAACCTTTCACATTTCACATCAATTCATTATAAATCAGAGGTAACAAAGGACAGGAATCCATTTGTGAAAATCATAAAACACAAGCCATCTAACAGCCCTTTATAACACCAAAACACACACCACTCTGTGCCAGCTAACCAGAACGCTGAATTACTCAGAACAAGGTTAAAACGTGTCATGAGAGGCTATAATTGTCTAAGACAACGTGTGCAAGCAAGGGTGCTATTACAGTGTGAGGTGGCGTTGAATTTTGCAAAGTGGTTCCTTGCTGTGCTCGCATAGTGATAATGGCTTCATTTCCTATTTTCCAAAAATACTCTCTCCATCTCTGCCTCTCTCTCCTTCTCATTTCTTTCCAATTAGCACCTTATGGTAGTTTGGCACAAGGTATACAGAAAATAAGAAGGGAGCCTAAATGTTTTGACTAGGTCAGGTTGACACAGAGGTTTTATAATTCAAGAATGAATAGTGGCTCATCAGGTGCATCAATGCATCTGCCTGGGTTTGATTACGGTTTGGGAAATGTCAGTATGTTTATTTTCCCTCTCTCACTTAGAAATTCTGTCTGTCTATCTCAAAATGTCTCAAATAAAGCCAAAAAAGGTCTAAAATACATATTTAAAAAAATACTACCTGTACCACTCACTTTGGAACATACAAAAGATTACATTATTCTTTGTGAGCATTGTCAGCATAGTTGTTACTGTTTATGAGTAATCATCATCAACACTGTCGCAATAACAAGCAGTCAAACATCAACAAACATTTATTGTGAGTGGTATCATGCAACTGCACCATACCGGTATGGATCGGAATGTTTGGCTTACCTTCGAAAGCCCGGGCTGCGTCCACCAAGTGAGACCAGTCTAGGCCAGAGGTGGTGTCTGGGAGAGGAATCAGGCTGCCATCTGCCATTTTGGCCCTTTCGGCCAGGGAACCATCAGAAAACCAAAGGTCATCTGTAGAAAGAATTTCTGATCAATACAAGGTACTTGAGAAAAGGCCCAGTCTGTGTTTTCACTCTCTCCCTACTCTAGCCTTACATGATTTTGTTATATTATTGTTGGCCAGCATAGTCAATTCAGTCATAACAGAACAATGCAAGTTCAAAGATACAGTGATGGATATTCTGTAAGTATATTACATTCAATTTGTCAGTACAGTACTGATGATGAATCAAGCCTGTGCATAAAACAAGTAATAATACAAATTGTACCAAATGCGTAGCTTTTTCTTTTATTACAAATAAATAAAGATTGTGTAGTCTCATAATAACTGTCACCGAAAAAACACATTTGTACAGGCCATTATAACTCAGCCTCCAGTCAATTCGTTCCAGCTTGAGCAGATGCGATTGTGCTAGACATGATGGGGGGGGAGGACAATTATGTACTCAAATTGCAGACACGTTGCCTCACTGCAAAAAAATTAAATTCTACCCAATGTCACAGTCTGCCACAGACTGAAAAGCTGATTAAATGAGCACAAAGAAGAGGAGCTTCCCTTTGCCAGACAGACAATTAACCTGAGTTGTGGGAGGTCACTGGCGCTAGGGTCAGCATTTGGGGACTTCGATTATGTGCACAGCCGGAGGTTCATCTTCCCTTTGGTTTTTTGACCCTACCTGGCCTCTCAACAGACCTTGCTAAGCGAAAGGTAATCGGAATGAGAAAGGATTTTTTTTCTTCAATCCTTCACTTTGCTTTATCTTTTTTTCACTGGTGATAACAAGCTTGATGCCAGGATCAGCGTCTGCTAAAGTTGAACCATTTACATGCGTGGTTTTAAGATTCAACATATGAATAAAGATTAGAATAACATTTTTATGCTTACGGATGGAAACCCTAGTATGGTATATTTCTATGAATTGAGCTTTTGTCAATGAAAGCATTGTTATTCTTCTAGACCTACAGTAAAGGTTTGCATTTAATGAGGTATGAATGCAAAACATGCCAGTCTACTCTAGACCATCTTCTTTGGTACACACATCAGGGTCATTAAAAAACATTCTCTAGCTACATCCATTAATGAACAATAGAGATGCTAAAATACTGTACCCTCACCATTATATTTGTTTGACAAACAACCCACTTTCTGGAGCTATGAAAAGACATCCAAGGCAAACACTCACTTTTGTGCAGTCCTTGCCCGATGCGGAGGCCCATGCGAGAGGGCAGGGTGCTGTGGTACGGTGCTGCGCTGCTGAACAGGATATCATTGGCCAGGGACTGGTCCAGAAGAGAGGTCCGTGAGCTGACCAATGAAAGGGTCCGTCGATGGCTGCACAGGCTCTCATCGGACAGGGTTCGGTAGAGGGAGCGCCGCGGAGATGCAGGTAAGATGCCATGGTATCCAGTGAGTGTCTGTCAAGAGGGGAGGAACAAGAAGAGATGGATAATGGGGAGAAGGTGATTGGCTGCAATCTTCCTTCCCTCGAGGACCTGCACACCTCGAGGACCCTGAGGCAAGCGAAGAAGATTGTGGCCAACTCCTCCCACCCTGGACACTCCCTGTTTCAGTCACTCCCCTCCGGCAGAAGGCTGCGGTCCATCAGGACCAAAACCTCACGCCACAAAAACAGTTTCTTCCCTTCCGCTGTTGGCCTCCTCAACAAGGCCAAGAGTTCACATTGACTTTAATGACTTTATGTCTTAAAACTATTTGCATTTTGCACTACATTACAAACTGTATCTGTACCATTTGTATCTTCTGTAATATTTGTATTTTATATTGTAAATTATGGCAACTTATATTTTATTTTATAGTATATTTATTTTAATTCTATTCCACTTAGTATTGTTAGTTTTTGTACCCTTAGTATAGTTAGACCACATATTAAAATGTATGATTCCTATATGTTAATTGTATGCACCTTCCTGCCAAAGCAAATTCATTGTCTGTGCAAACTTTCATGGCGAATAAATTCCTTTCTGATTCTGATAATGTGAAGGATGGAGAACTACTGCATTACCATAAAGAAAATAATTTCTCATATGCCCAAAACAACTAAAACTGTTTATACATTACTGTTACCTTTTACGTTGCAATGCATGAGTTAGCAGCAATATATTAACATGGTATTGCAGTTTAGAGAAAGAACTGACTGGTGAAACAAGGAATGGGGAAGGATGGGCACACAGGAAAGTCTACTGTATGTTAGTCCTAATCTTTTTTTGGTGACTCAGTCTTTAACTGCCCTTTTGCCACAATTCAATTCACAAATGTAAAAACAAATTCACTATAATTGCTTCACTATAATTTAATCACATTTTTGTCAGTTCTTGATAAAGTGTAAATGGTTACCACCTTTGCAAAACAAATTTGATTAAACAGTATTTTTGCCTGACTGGTAATTGCTCTATTAGTTTTGCTGAAGCTAAAAGCTGAAGAAAACTTCCCAAAATTGCAAAACTGAATCTGCGATAATTAAGTTGTCTCAAAAGTGCCCTCAGATAGAAAGATAATGGTGAGGGGAGAGAGAACAAAACAAGGGAGACTAAAAGCGAGTTTCCACTCAGTGGGATATAGTAATTGTTAGGGTTCTTCAAATTCAATTAGGAGAAATAATGGCAATATTAGTACGAGTCCTGATATGGCAGCTGCAAAAAAAAACACTTCCAAATTTTCAGTCTAATGACTGTAGAACTAAGATAAACTATTTTAAATACAGTTTGCTACATGGACTTTCAAAAATGACTCAATTGTTTTCTCTCCATCAACATTACTATCTTATACATGTCATAATATTTTTGCAATTGTAATACAAAACAATAATTTGGCAATTGGGCATAATTTAGGAATATTATTGTCAGGCATTTTATTTCCAAAGGAAATGCATTTATTAATCAAGTTACAGAGAAATCAGTCTTAAAAAAACATGCAAGCTTTCAAATAAAATCCCATTTGCTCTTCCCAACCTACACCCTTCAACCTTCTCCTGGTCGCATTGCCTCTCCTAATAAACCACAAGGTTTTGTGCCAGCCAGTGAGGCCTCCAACATCGTTGGCTGATGGAGTTGAATGTGCTACTTTTAAATCAACCTTTTGACAGGCTAAGCAAGCTGCAATGTGAAAAATGTGTGTACCTCACAAGCCCCAGACAAAAGGGCTTGTTTGAATTGGTCACATTTTAACATCCATGTCGTCTGAAAATGATTGCGTGAGGTTAACAGAGAGGAGGATAATGCGTAGGAAATCATGGAGGTGCACTTTTATAGATAATTGTGTGATACATGTTGTTGATAACATTCTCCCTAAACCAACGTCCTCCTTTTACCAAGCACACCCTCACATAACAAAGATTACATTTTGCATTTTTGGTGAAGTACTTATACCCACTTTGTACTCTAAATACATGCATTCTGTATATAACATACATTCTACACTTCCAAG
This sequence comes from Hypomesus transpacificus, assembly GCF_021917145.1. Taxonomy (NCBI): domain Eukaryota; kingdom Metazoa; phylum Chordata; class Actinopteri; order Osmeriformes; family Osmeridae; genus Hypomesus; species Hypomesus transpacificus. Next base: position 5,028,881 of record NC_061080.1, read on the forward strand.
GATACTGGCTTCAAAATACAATAATGAGAGATTAAAAACTGATCCCCATCTCCTACATATTGTATTGGGATGGTCCATATCGGCCAGATAAAGGATCAAAACAGAGCAGACCCAGTAGACAGTGGGCTGCTACACCACTTGGCATGGTCAAGGCTCACCTTCCCCGGGCCCTGCTGCCCAAGGGGGCTGTCGGGCAGCATCATCTTCAGGAAGGCCTCCCTATTCAGGCCAGGCTGGATCTGGCCATCTGTGCCAAACACGGCACGGAGCCTACAACAATACATGAGAGAAAGAGAGAGAGAGACAAGAAAATCAAGCGGCTGGGAAAGGAGAGAGCAGGGGTAGGAGTGTGTGTGCGCATGTCGGGAGGGACACAGTAACTACACAACTTTGTGGAAATGCAGGTGGGGATGGGGGCAGTCACCACAGCATGATGGACTACTCTCAGCCTCTGCTGAAAAAGACGTGCACGTGCTCACCAAACCTCATTGATTGACAAGCCTTCAAAAGAACCGCTGTGAGTATGACTTCCAGCCCTGAGGCCTGCCATGACAGCTGACAATTCATAAATCCATGGGGGGGGGGGGGGGGGGGGGGTGTAAGTGCACACTTAAAGGACAAGGGTGAGGTGGACACTTGCAATACACATGTATAAAATATTGAGATAAAATGGCTTGTTTAAACTAGGCCTGTGTTCTTGTTTAAAGCAGTGGGTTCCAAACAGTGATGGCCGTAATGTGTGTGACAACCAAGGATGACCTTGGTACCATTGCTCCAACCAGCTTTTCCCTGCCTTTTAGAGATCCTAATTTCTGAATTTCCCTTCAGGGATGAATACAGTTTTCATTTAATCTTATCCCCACCGCATAAACACTACACTTTATCCTGTTGATAGCAGCCAAGTAGCGCAGTGCACTGTGTGGTAGATCTGGGACAGAGACATAATAAGACATAACCGGTAAGTTGCAGGGATACAGCCATGACTTTCATACAAACAGAGTTAACCACGATTTACAGTTCCAGATATGAAACTGTATTATAACACATAACAGCGAAAACAGGTTAGGTTGGGGCATGTGCACACACCATGCAGGTGAAGTTAGTGGGTAACACTTTATTTCAGTCTTCTTTGCTACCGATATTGACCTTATATTAGATGACATTGAAACAACGTTTTATGTTCCAATTGTACATTGGTTCATATGTGACCAATTTAAATAGTATTTTATTGTATATTGAGTGTTAAGTTAGTGTTCAAGGAAATACCAGGAAAAGACAAGTATTAAGACCATCAAATAAAGTGTTACCAATAGGTGCAGTAATGCTCATATACCTGGATCTCAGCGTCAGTGTCTTAAGTAGAAAAGACAAAACGCTCTCCACTCCACTGAAATCCAAAATGAAAAAGGAGGAAAATAATAGCAATGTTCATGTGAAACATAAACAATGTGTACATAAATGGCTAAAAATGATTCCTATAATTAGTTAAGCCTTTACCAGAATAGCCAAGTTGGTGTGGAGTACAGTACATTACCTAATTTGCACAATAATTAGCAGTGTTACCTTTTACTATTACAAGATGATAAAAAAAAGATACGTATAGTAAGTCCTTGTTAATAATGTCATACTATGATTAAAGAAACTGTAGTGGAAAATGTTATAAAGGTGAAGCCTGTTTACCTTTAATCCCCCCCCAAATTACAGCACAGTAAAAATGATATGTAAAAAAATAACCATTGATGCTGATGTGAGAAACCATACATGAATGGGGAAGAATGCTGATCACAAATGTGATGTTCACAAGTTCAGTTGCATTGTCATTAATCAAACTTTTGTTCTTCGATCACACACACTAGCCGATTGACGCAAGACTCAACTCTTTGCTTCTGGGAAGGATGTCAACCTTTATGAAACTAATAAGACAAGACATGTGCCAAGTGTGGAGTGTCATTTAGTTTATATTTAATATGGCTGTCCTGTTTGATCAAAGTCTGCCTAAGTGGGCCTTTGGTGTAATGTACATGCTAGGTAAGTGCACTGTATCAACTTTAACTGGCACAATCCAAGAACCTTGATATTGACTAAATAATTTATTCTATAATGTTCTTAAATGCACATAGATAATACGCAAAGAAGAATGTTCTTCGGAATAAAAGCAAAATTCCCACCAGAAAATTGTATTATGACAGATCATATGGTAAAGGCTACCTTCAAGATCACTATGTATTACACAGCTGATTTACTCACGCAAGGTCTTTTGGCCTTTGTGGTTCCTCCACTAAGGTACCATCCTCTGCTTTCTTCCAGCCCATCAGGTACTCCTTTCCTGGTGACTGGCAGGGGTGGGCGGGACCATTAAGCCCTGCCCCAGATGATGTGTCACCAGGTGAGACAATGTAGACTCTGGATGCGTCTGTGGAAGAGGCTGTCTTCAATGCACGCTCTGAGGGGCTGCCGGAGTGTCGAGACCCACTAAGAAAACAAAGTTTGGAACGTGACCAATTACCATAGAATAAGTCACTAAATTGTACATTTCACAGTCAATTAACAGTAGAATAACCCATTGTGAAAAACGTGTCTACATTTTTTCCAATGTCAATGTGTCTCAACAATCAGCTAATTTGACATTCAGAGAGGGTGAACAGCTTCATTTTGTGTCCACCAGCTCAAATTAAATCCTGCTCTCTGACACGTCCAGCAACACCATTTTCCACCACAGCCACTACAAAGCGATTCTGGCCAACCCAGTTCACGTTGATGACAGTCCGATAAATGAAATGACACTGGAGCCATGGGATCATTCTAGGCATATTTGTGTCACAGTCTGTTAAGTGGTTGCGTAAACCACTGCTGGGAGCTAGTGCCATGCCACAGCTGCAGAGTGGGCCTCTCACAACACTACTTGTCACCTTTCAAGTCCAGGCCCAGCAGGATGCTGTGTTGCCCATCTCCCCTTGACTGACCCCCGACATTGAGGCGTGAACAAATATCCATGGAAAGTGACTGAAGGTTGGGGGATTTTGGGGGGGAGAAAGGTGGGGTGTGTGTGTGAGGGGGGAGGGGGGTTGGTGGTTTACAAACAGATGAGCTATTTATTAAAGCCTGCATTTGAGTTGAGGGTGTGAAAGGTAAGTAGTGAGGGGACCCATTATCGTCCATTCAAACTCTCCAACATTCCAGACTACATTATTATTCGTGACCTTTTCTTCCGTTAATTTATGAAAGAAGATCTGCTGCAGCAACAAAAGAAAGTAACTCACCGTTATGTATACACCTTATATTGCTGCAGCCTCATACTTTGATATTTAAATATGTAAACAAAAGCACAAAAGGCCTTTATCTAATAACCTGAAGCAAATACAAGCCAAATACAGAATGAAGTCACTGGTGCACCCAGTGATGCACCCAGTACACATCTGACTCCACTTAAAATCAATTGTGTCAACTATAGTCTGTGAAAATGCGTCCAATTGGTACTAAAGAGGGGTGAGGGAAAAAATCGATTCACATTTGAATCGCGATACAGTCTTCTAGCAATCGATTCACATATGTAAAAAAAAAAAAAAAAAAGTTATTTTTAAATTTTCTTTTGTATCATTTTTTTTGGGGGGATGAAACATTGGGAATGGATTTATTATCGATTCGTGACCCCAACAATTGATTTGAATCGAATCGTGAGGCACCAAAAGATTCCCACCCCTAGTACTAAAGATAGGAGCCCTCCAGGCCATCTTTACCTGGACATGGAGGAAATCTCACTCAGATCTCCCAGACTTCCATCGGTCACATTCCCAGCAGAGGTGGCCTGCGTGAAGCCCTGGGGCAGCCCTCCATCAGGGGTCCCTGCTGCGTGGTATCCCCCTGGGTACTCGAGCGGCCACTGCTCCCCTCTGCAGTCCTGCAGTATCAGCCTGGAGGCTGCGGGGACGGCCCCGGCAAGTGGCGGAGGAGGAGGGGGCATGCAGGGGGCCGTGTCGATGCCGCTGTCAGTTGATGCCCCCTTGATGTACGTGAGACCCAGGGAATCTGGGTCCATCGGATCCCCGGACCCGAAGCGCTTGTCGTCACTGCTGCCGCTGGAGGCGTTGCTGGAGAGGGTGTTGCTGCTCGAGTGGCTGGAGCACCCCTTGTCACCAGACTGGAAAGGGAGATGAAAAAAGGATGTTGGGTTAGTATATATTATTTTCAAACTATAATAATGAAACAGTAAATACACCACACAATGTTTTTTTCTGTATTAATCTAGCCTTAATTATTAAATGTTGTAATGGGTTGGGTTATTCAGTAGATACATGAAGCACAATTATGGTAAGCTCATAACCCTGTTTACATATTTTGTATAAGATAGTTTGTATTACTTAGACAGGCCACTGGTACGTTTAAATAATGCCATCAAACTTTTTAATCTTATTAAAAGTGACTTAGTCACAGGCAATCTCAGTTCCACTTAAATGCCAGAATTGTCAAATGAATTATTTCTGAGGCCCAATTCATTGAAAATTCCATAACCAAGCCTTTCCAAATGGATGGTAGACACTATGAATGCTTAATGCAGTTCTCCATAGGGAAAATTGCTTCTTGTTTCTTTCATGACATTTGGTGGGGGTGAGGGGCAACAACCCAAAAGTACCTTTCAGATTTGGGAGGGGGACAAAACTTTTGCAAACATTCGTTTTTCATATTGATAAAGAACCAACATTTAAAGAAAGCCAAGTCACAAGCTAAGTCACATGACCTTCCCCCCAAAAAAACAGATGAATAAACTTGAAGCGACAGCTTGCCGTTTTGGGAATTTAGCCACCAACAAGGGTAGTATGACCTTTTCTAGCCAAATCTTTCAGCTGGAGGTCTACCTGGCCTGGACGAGGGGACTTCTCCCTACGCAGGCATTGCGTTGGACACCCGTCACATGCTTTGCGTTGTATCAGTAACTGAGCTGTCCACTGCACTGAAAGCAACACCCAGTCAGATAAAGATCAAGTGACCGTGTGAGAAAGGCGAAGAGCCCATCTGCCCAGCAGATCATGTTGCGGTCTCGAAAGATGGCTGTAGATGTCTTGCATTTTGCTAATGCATGTAGGACGAAATAAGAGGTCCTGGGAGTATTGCGGTTATCCTGTGAGAAGCCTTAATTGAATTACATGGCTTCTCCTAAGGGGTTCTTTCACTTGACTGGCATTGGATGCAATGGGTTGGGTTGAATAATGGGTTGGGTTGAATAATTGAATGCTTGTTTCATGATGATGTCCTCTGATTCAAATGTTAGATCTTGGGTAGTGCATAACTGGTCAAAGAATTCTTATGAAACCATTTGTTTATGGCTAATGATTGAAACAATCTGGGAAAAAAAAAATATAACATACTGTACCTATAACTAAACTCCGTATTTATTTATGTTGATGACAACAAGGTGAAGTTGGTTTTGAATGAAGTTCACTTCACTGCAAATTGTATTTATGCACCACAAGCTGAAATTGGAAGTTCAAATTCCAAACCTCATTGGCCAAAATGATGCTTTGCCAAATGCTATCTGCGATAACATGATATTGATATTCAGGGGCAAGTAGCAACAGATATTCATTGTATTTTTTTACAGTTTTGCTGTAGCTCATTTTTGGAAACTGTCTTAACATTGTCTAAACTATAAGTGCAATCGTCACAACTGTTTAATGGGACATCACAACTCTATTGCATGTCTGCAAAAGGTAGTTTATCATCCAAAACATTTAATTCATACTCAAAAGGTAGGTATTGCATCAGTGAATTGGCCAAAGATACCAAAATGAAAAGCAATTTTGTCATTGTGTGAGCCGTTCTGCTCAAAATGTTTTTTCACCATGGTAGTCAACCATGGAAATGTTTATTATAAATAAATAAAAATGTTGACTAGTTCGAATATTTGAATTGAATGTTTTGAAAACAAAATATTCTAATACGAGAATTGAACCAACGCAATTGAGGAAAAACTGTAAACTGGTCGAACTGTGGTAGTGTACTGTGCAGTCGACCAGTGGAAGAATTTCTTTAATGTATATTTGTATTGTAGCCCTGGAATTTATTTTCCCTTGCTATTTATTTATTTTTATTTTTTACTTCTAATACTCACACGTTGGAACTTGGAGTCCTTAGCTCCCTGTCTTGGTTGGCTTCTTTCCCTTATGTTCAGAATCTTTGTGGAGGGATGGTGCCACTTGGCCTCTGTGAAAGAAGAGGAAGTCATGTCATTGCATGTTATGATACAGACACCATTTCCTTATTAACATTCTAGTGGCAGACATATCTGTCATTTTAGTGAGTTGAAGTCAATTTGAGTTCCAGAAAGCTCTGTTCAAGATTCTAACATAACACTAGAATTAACACACAACCTTGTAATTATAGTTGCCTACATTGCATTGTGTGCAGCTGTCATTATCTGCAGTAGACTCATGTATCCCAAATCTTATTCTTATTACAGTCTTTATCCTCAAATAAAGTAGGAGGGAAGTGTTAAGTCATACCTGCAGACCTGGTCCTCTCAAGCTTGGGCTCTCCCTCTCTCCGACTCTCTCCCTCCTTATCAACAGGTGGGTCAAGGAGAGCAGGGGACTGAGACCTATTAACAAAGGATATTTTGCTGCTATTTTGTTGTATGAAAGGTGGAATGTGGACATTGCTTGAATTTTCAACACATGCATCAACAATTGTGTTTGAGGTCAGTGGAGGCTGTGGGTGTTAGCTTCTAAACTGCCAACAGAGTTCTTGCTTCAGTCAAATTTCATATGAACCTGCAAAAATGGTTCATTGAATACCACACGGCTTCATCCTAAACTCTTCTTTCCTTTCCTACCCTGCACCCTTCTCTTATTCTTGAGGTAGTCAATAGTTCTTCAGTATCAGACGAGTCAAGAAAGCTTTCAACAGCACAGCTTTTACAAACTACGACTCATTGGATCAGTGTCTTTTTCAAAGGAACGGAGGAAAAAAAGAGAGGAAACGTTTAGTCGTCAGTTGAGTTTTCAAAATCCAAACCTGCCTTTGTCTTTTCTTTGTTCCTCATAATGACAACGCCAAAGAATGTGTGCTGGGCCTATATTTGGCAATCAAGCTCACCATCACAGGCCTTTGTGCTTAGGCCGTAGCAGGAAGCTATTTCTAGAACGTTCCCTTGGCTTAACATAATCTTGAAAGAGTATGGCAGCCTAGTCACATTTCCATAAGGGAGAATGTGGGATATTGCTGGAATGCCTGCAACCTGAGCCAGAGGGGTGGTCTGCCATTGGTTCTTGCTTGGACTTCCCTGTCTGGACTGCAGAGGGGTCAGGGGCTTGTTGAGGGCATGGGGGGAATTGTGTTGGAACTGTCATCCAATTCCAGATACATCACCATTTTTATGTATAACATGTAACATGCAGATTCTGTATATAGTGTGAATGTTGTAGTCATTACCTACTTACTAAACTTCAAATTTTGGTTGGTGTCTTTGGAACTGAAGTATTTTGATTACTCTTCATAAATACTGTTGTGTAGCAAATGTAGTTTAAGTCAACTGTCTCTTAAATGCAGCCTGGTCTAAGATAGTCAAATATCCAAGCATTTCTTTTTTCTCCTCCTTCATCTCTCCATTGTGAGATCCTTTTAGCTTCTAGGTTAATTTTACCAAGAAAAAGCATACCGCTGCAGTGACCAAATATCAAGCAAGTAAACCAGCTGGTTGCTGTACATTTTCTATCCTCCAGTTACCCAGGTGTATAAATAAGAATTCCAAGCAATAGCAGTGATTCAGTGCATGCCACTTCTCTAAATGTGTACATTCATACATAAATTAATTATTACAGATCATAATAGCAATAATGTATTATTTTGTTTGTTTCAGTCCATTCCCAAAATAGGTTAAGATGTACAGTTTAGGATCCCTGCTATAGGATGTTAGCAATGCCAGGCCAAGTTAACGCTCAGTTGTTATAGATGTTGCCCACATTACCCGTTAATGGCAAGTTTCTGGGACCAGGTGCCAGTTGGTCCTGGATCGCTGGAGGTGGATTGGTTACTGGGAGAGCTACAGTAGAGCTGGCCTGTTTCCCCTCTGCTACATGAAGGCGTGGGAGATATCTCATAATCCTTAACGCTGTAAAAGAAGAGACACATGGGGATGCTGCGTTTAGGGATTACTGAGGGTTTAAGTAGAATGTGAATCAAAGAGAGGGATTATTTGGATATTGGTATGTCTGGGGCATCGTAACACATAACATGTTGTTAATGTAACCTGTATTGTATCTAAATATATCAGGTGCTGGCCATGACATTAAATGAATCAAAATGAATTTTCTTCATGAAACAATTACAGCAACAACAGTGAATAGCAATGTTCTGGATTGGTTGGCAATTAAAAACTTGTCTTGCTTAACCTCAAAAAACACAAAAGCACTGACAAGAAAAGACACATTTGCTTGTTGGTGGGCCTATTCATGATAGACCTGTGACTAAAAGCAGTTGTAGTATAATTCACCCCCTCCAATTTAAATAGGGGAGGGTGCATGTGTCACTGTATCAGGGACTCAGGGAGAGGCTCCGTCCTGCACGGGGTGAGGCAATCGCTATTCTTAGCAGAGTGTCCGTTGTCTCCAAGCAGTTAACGAAGATGGTAAATCTCCTGGGTGAGAAACCTGATGCTGCCACTGGCCCAAAAGGAACGCCAAGCATCTCAAAACCACGGAACATATGGAAAACATGAGGGCAGTTTCAAAAGGTGCTATGGGGGAAGTGATGGGATTGCAAAAAGGAGGGAGGTTGTTGGGGGTGGAAGGGGGAGGGGGTGAGGAGAGGATGAGTTCTTTCCAGATGGGGTGGGAAACGCTGCATATTCGGCATCTCAGAGAGATGGGGACTGTGGCAAAGCCTTGGCAGCTGCGAATGTAGTCAGCCAATTAGCAGACTGGCAAGGATTGTAGTGATAAGGGGGGGTCCAAACGACAATAAGGCTTCACACAACCTCAAACAAAGAACTCAGTTAGAGTTTCTACATGTATTACCCAAAGGTAAAGATGGCACGGTTTGTGGTCTCATCATGCTTTCTACTCTACATGGCTTACATGTTCATACCCAAAACAAAGACACACGTTTTATAAGTAAAAGTGTGAAGGAAATGTTAGTCAAAGCTTGTTAGGATACCTAAAAGCACTTTGACAAATCCTGATTTTATTTACATTTCTTGCCTTTAGATTGTGCTCTTTCAGAACAAAAGACAATTGTCAAAATTTGATATTGAATGCTTTCCCTTCAAGTCATTTTTGTCATTCAAAAGCGGTAAAACCCAGGGAAAATACAGATAAATATGAAGTTGAGGGCAAAACAATAATAAAAGAAGATACGTAAAGTCAACATATTATATTTAAACTACCCCTGAACTACCCCTTAGAGCCCTGCCACACCGAGCAGCAATATTGTGTGCTCATGTGTTTTGCTAAACACACATGCATATTAGTCAATGTCCTCCACAGTGTGACATGGTGTTTCCAAGTGGACAATAGCTAAATGCGTACTTTAGTGCACATGCATGGCTTGTGTAGTATGTTTGTTAGTGTCTATTTAGCTTATGGTAGGTTCTATGTCATGTACATTAATGCATGCTTACTAAATACCTCAGAAAAGTCTTAATTTTTCATCCTCTTTTTGGTGAAATATGGGTTTGGCACACCTAAAGTTTAATGGAGACCCTCATTGCAGTAAAGCACTGACCATACGGTTTCAAATAGCCTCACTACTTTCACCCAGGTACTTTTTGCACCCCAGTACTGCATAGCTACTACAGTACTCCAATGCCCTTTGCCCACAACAGCATTCTGAGTATATCAGTTCCTAACCAGGTTTTTGATTATGTAATTCTGAATCTGAATAGGAATCTAAATATCCATCTCTTGATGCTGAATGTCAGATATGCTTGGATCAAAATAAAAATTACAATCTAAAGAACGTTGATGCCAAAAATAATTGTATTTTTGAGGAAGAGCAATCAATACCATATTGTGTTCAGTCACTGACCAGGGGCATAACACTTAACGTTTATTTTCCCAAAATAAAAACAACAGCAAACAAAATAAGCTATGGTTTCCATAAATGGAACATACATGGCAATCACACATTCGTG